>NW_024429188.1:89241382-89841382 GCF_017639785.1 Mesocricetus auratus
GCTCCAGAAAAGCTGAAGTCTGCTTCTGAAGTTGTAGACCTGGGGTCCCTAGGCCAGGCCAGGCCTCTGGGTTCTTAAGATCAGCCGAGGCTTCCCATAAGGCTGCATGGCTAGAGGCCCTAGTATCACATAGCTTATAATACAATGACAATTATGAAAGGTTGGGGAGCATTTCTAAAATGGACTTAAATGGAAAACCCGGATGAAATTGAATGCAATTTTCCAGAGCTAAATAGAGGCAGAGAAATGATTCGGTTAGAGAGAAGAAATGAGCAAATTTCTATTAAAGTTCTAATCAGTATCCTCTTTCCTAAGGTTTGTTTGATTGCTTTAGTGATGAGTATGAGTGGGCACGGGTCTGTGTGGCAGAGTGCATGTGTGCGTAGGTGTGTCGTGTGGGAAATGGAACCCTACCTCGAGTCCTGTGCAAGAGCAGTAGACTGTCTTAACCACTGACGTATCTTTCCAGACCTTCTAACGAGGAAGTTTGAAAGGAAGACCTGATATACAGTCTTTCACAGCCCAGGAGGCGAAGCATCGTATAAGGCAAGTGTGCAATCAGAGTTTGTCTGGAAGCAGCCACTTAGAGGGCATGTGCTCCAGGTTGAGAAGCAGGAACCGTGCCCTTCTGCTCCCAAGAGTGAGGGGCATAATCTGCCCTCTCTCAGCTCTGGCGATAAGCCTACATTTCTGCAATGAGAATGGAGGAGCATAGCAGTGTATCCAGGGGGCAGGGAAGCAGAGCACAAAGGTGAGGAATCGCAGCCCTCACCAGTGAGGCAGACCCAGCTCTGTCTCCATGATGAAACCACCTCAGGGATAGGACTTCGGGGCAGGGAGAGCCGGCGTCTACTCATGCCCCTCTACACCACCTGCAACTCTGCAGGACTGAGGGCCGACACACAGCTGATAGCTTGGGCCAGGAGAGAGGGGGACACGACACAGTAGAATAAAGGAAGGTCAGTGAATTTGCCAAGCTGTGTTCAGTAGAGTCAAGGATGCTTGAGATGGCACTGGGGTGGAAGAAAAGGCTGTATATATTGATCTGTTGTCTTCATAATACTACATTGAAGGTTTCATTAAATATATTTTGACCATGTTCACACACAGTCCATGCACAAACTTCTTGCAGACACACCACTCCCGTGGCCCCAGACACCCAAATCCATGTACTCTTTTGTTTTAGTAATCTATATAGTATAATATGTGTTGCCGAAGTAGGTTTGGGAGTGAGGACATCGCCTGGAGTGTGGTCGACCTGGCAGGCGACATACTCTTGAAGAAAACTAGAGCTCCCGGCCCAGCGGCTATTAATTATCACTAGGTCCTCATTTAGGCTTGGGACCTCTGGCCCAAGTCCCCTCCCCACTCTGGTATTTCGATCTGTTTTGAGCACATGCAGGTCTTGCCTTTCCAATACCTTTGACTCTTAACTGGTCAAGGTACACGGACTGTGGAATGCTCAGCCCAAGACTCAGGGATCACTGAGGAGATTGGGAGGGAAGAGTGAGAGATGACGGTGGTGGGTGGCCACATATTGTCTCCTGACACACCTGGACCCTTGCACAATTCAACTGACAGCAGTTGTGAGAGCATGGCCAAGGTCTGTGCAAGCCCAATGCAAGCAGATTTAGAGTTGGCTGGGCATGAAGTCCCACGGCTAGCTGGTGAACTACTTGCAATTGATAGTTTCTGGGAGAGGGACAGTCCATTTCCTTTTAAGGTGCAGTCCCTGGTAGGTTGACCATGTACCATGGATGGCTGCACAAACAGGAGTGCAGGGTAGCACAAATAGGGGTGAACTTCATCAAAACACATTCCACACAATTCTCAAGGGACTAAAGATGACCCCAGCACAAGGCCCAGTAGTTCACGTGACTCCCAAAACACAGATGATTCCTGCTGCCCCAGGTTGGCTCTCAGTAGTCAAAGGTGGGCCTCTGTTGGTGACGACCCCGTACAGCATCCGGATAGGGGCTGAAAGGCACCTTGCTCTGTGTCTCTCTTCCATGCTACAAGAAAAGGCTCTGCATGCTGCCAAGGCAGGGAAGCAATTAACAGTGCTACCCAACAACAGTGCGTATGAAGCCCAAGCATGACCAGCAAGACGTCTCCCTAGAGGTGTAAGAAGTCAACTCACATGGTGGTGGTCTTTTAGACTTGTAGGGCCCACTCAATAGGAGGGAAATCAGAGTCCTAGCCAACATCCCAGGGCCAGTGAGGCCACATATCTTAGAAGAGAATCTACTCCTGCCACCATGACACACTAACATAATTCAGAGCTACATTATTAATCTTATATAAATACGACTACCACGCCTCGTCAGAGATTCCCTGTCTGTACAGCAAATGGAAGTCATCACAGAAGCCACAACTGGACAGGACGCAGAGAACAATAGGGCATGGGGAGCACAGCCACGAGGCGTCCCTCTGCATCTCAGTTCCTGCATCTGTGGCTCAGAAGATGCAGGGGAAGGGGGCGCTGAAGGACTTTAAGAGCCCAATACCAGGGTGTCTGCAGTGAGAGCGTCACCCACACAAGAGGCTGCACGAATCACATCTGGACACTTGTCTACAGACAAGACGATGTAGAGATGGTAAAGTCTCCATGGAATGAGCGGAGCTTTGTGTGGGATTTTAGGCCTGGGCTTTATTTTGCTCCTGCGCAGAGAACGCTATGCACCTACTGACTGCAGAGATGGGGCAATTGGCCTCCCCCAGGGATGAGTCCTCTCTTGCTCAGCCACTGCCAGGGAGCAGCCCTGAAACCACATACACACAAACAACGAGAGCCGACCCAGCAGGCCACATCTGTCCACTTCTTCATGCCATAGGTGCCTGTGTGTGAGAAGCAAGGATAAATGAAACAGGTACTTAACGGGAGAGTAGTCAGGAAGGGTGGACAGAGTTGGAAGGAGGGGACTTGGGGGAAATTGAGGGAGAAGGGAAGGGGGACAGGAGATAATTGTATGTTAATGAAAATGCATAAAATAAAAGAATGGATAAAAATAGAGACATTTACACCTTAAAATGACCCTAATAGAACTTTCGTTTTCTGCATGCCCATATTCAAACACAATAAATGTGAATATAATTTGTTTCTATTTTACAATAGGTGTAAACACAAGCTGGTTATGTTGGTGCCTGTCTAAAATCCCTGTCCTTGGGAAGTGGAGGCAGGTAGCTCAGAAACGAAAAGTCATACCCAGCCTGGTCTCCCGAAGACACTCTGAAAAGGGATGTCAAGCCTAGGTTCTGCTTTTCTTCTGGTTGTTTACCAAGGATCTGACTCTGCTGCCCAGGTTGGTGGAACTTGTAGAGAGCTGTTTGACTCAGTCTACATCATGCTGGGAATTCAGGCCTGAGCAGCCAGCATTGTGAGATAGAAAAGCAACCTTAGATTTGTGCCTGGTGTGGTTTTATATCTCACTTCCTAGACTGGATAGCTGCACAGTGGATAACGGTGCTCGCCACCAAGCCTGATCACCCAAATGTGATTGCCAGGATTCATACGGTGGGCAGATGGAGCAAACTATATACGTTATCCCCTACCCTCCACAAGTTTATATACATATATACACACACATGTACATACACACACGTACTCTCACACACACATCTATATATATATACATATATATATATATATATACACATCTCTGCATATACAGACATACACACACATACTGCTAGGTCTCAAACAGGGGACAAGAGCCCAAGGTGCAGACTTAACACGTGAAAGCAGAGAATTGCCGCCAGGTTCTTCCTGCGTCTCAGTCCCTGCCTGTTGCAGGCCCTTTTGGACTGGCACGGCACTGCCTAACTTCTCCCGACCAGGGTCATGGGCTGCTCTCCCGCAGCTGACCTTCCCTATGTAACCTCGGCATTTCGGTTGTTGGTCTTTATTCCTTGTAATCCCTAGGTCTGCCTCTTGTCCCAAGCTTCCTGCTTGCTCAGCAGCTGCTCTCTTCTCTCTCCACCCTCCCTGTCCTCACATGGCTCAGGGTCACATCTACTCTGCACTGTCCCAGATGGCCCTGCCTCTGGCCCTGCTCTCCCTCTTATCTACAATCAACTTTCTCCCCCACTATTCCCAGAAGCAAGCCCATCCTTAAGATTTTCTTTGTCTTGTTTAAGGCATTTGGGGCTGAAACCTGGGTCACTCATCTCCTTTTCTCTTTGTATCTTTTTCAATCAGAGACAAAGTAAATAAGAACACAAATGAATAGCTATGCCATGTACCTCACAATCAGCTCCTTGAACGCCCTTGCATGCAAACTGACCTGAGAAATCCTTGGAGGAGGCTACATTTGTAATGAATTCAAAGGACATGCTGTGCTTCTGCAGCAGCAGGGGTCTGTGTTGCTATCTCTGTACCAGGTCACCTCAGGCCTCCATAGGAGCCACACATGGTGAACTCAGAGTGCCTTGCTGAGTTGGCCCCGCCCTTGGCTGGCCCTGCCCCTCATTGGCCACTGCAGGAAGAGTGCTGGCCCTGACAATCATGGGAGAGCTGACCCCACCCTCACCACAGCAAGGGAGAGCTGACCCTGAAGGCATGGTCACAGGGGAGCTGGCTCCCCTCTTCATCTGGGCTGGGCTGCCCCAGTGGTCCAGATTAAACACCTCAGGTACCACCCAGGTCCACAGCCACACCTGGGGTTAGCCCAGCCTAAAACCTACACTGTCTAGGTCCTGTTCATGAAGGAACTGGTCCTGAGAAAAGACACTCACAGAATCTCCATGACTCTGGGTGGTCATGCTGTATCCAAGTTCCAGTGTGGATGCAGTGATGATGGTGTACCAGAATCCAGAGTACAGAACCAGAACAAAAGTCTCGTTGCAATCAGCATTTACAAGGAAAGTTGATTGTTCAAAAGGTATATTTTGTGCCACACTGAGACTCCCAATGCCACCAGGAGGAATGAACAGGTGTTGGAGATGCAGGCAGGAAAGATGGAGGCACAAACATGGGGTTTTGTTTGGTTGGTTTTTATCTGTTTGTTTGCTTGCTTTGGATTGGTTTGATTTTCACATTTTTCTTTGTGGGGCACTGCAGGCCTGAAGATAGGATGCAGAAGGACTCAGAGGTGAGCACAATCAGGGTACATGATGTGAAATTCCCAAGGTTTGAATAAAGAAAGTATATTGAATTGAAAAAACAGGATAAAAAGAAATCATTGCATGGATCCCAGTACTCCATTTTTTAATTTGAGTTGGGTTGAGTTTGCTTTCTGCCTCTGTAATAAAACACAAGACCATGAGCAAACTGGGAATGACCGGTTTCATATCGTCTTAGACTTCACAGTCTATCACTGGAGCAAGTCCGGGTAGGCACTGAGGCAGAGGCTCTAAAGAGATGTTTCTTACCTGCTTGACTTCTTGGCTTGCTCAGCCTGCTTTGTAATTGACTCTAGAATGGCCTGGACTGGGCTGACCCCACCCATAGTGGGAGGGGCAATGCAAATCAACCTTGTATCAGAAAATGCCCCTCAGAATGGCTACAGGATGAAGACATTTTTCAATGGAAATTCTCTCTTTACAGACGTGTCTAGCTTGATAAAAATCTCACCACAAATGACACATTTTCAACCACAACAAGAAAAGAAAAAACAAAGAAATATAAAAAAACAACACACAGGGTTCTCTCATGGGCGTGCTGGGTATGAAATCCCAGGCATAGCTAGAAGCAGCTCCTTCAGGGTAAATGCTGCCTCTCCCAAGGGATATTCCATGTCCCTCTTGCACATCTGTGATGCAGCATGATCAAGGAAAGGATGGAGACATCCTGACGGAGGGCAATATAATGTATGTGTCAGTGCAAACATGCCACACCCCTTTACAAGCTCCTGTGATATGAGAGGCTGATTGATGGTCCCTCAAGGATGTCACCCAGTGGAGACCTTGTTATTTTATTTAAATGGCATTTCCTCGATAACACCCATACATACCACTCTAAGGCAGAAGACACATGAATCTAAGGGACTGACAATCTATTTATTCCAAATACAAGTTCTTAAGGAAGAAAGATATAATAACATTTGTGGAGGGCATATGTCCATCTAGAAGTGTCTCGTGGTTAATGGCAAAACTTAAGCCTCCTGCACAATCTTCAGGGATGGGTGGGCTGGGCCTCATGGGGAGTACTGCTACGCCCTGAAGGATTCTGCCCTCTCCAGAATCTCTCTCTCTTCTTCTTGAACCATCTCTACAATGAGAGGAATTTATTCAGTTGGGTAATTTGCTATCATCACAAAACACACCATGTATCATTAGCTGCCCTCTATAACTTAGATTGCACTGAGGAACCTGCTGACCCACTCCTCCAATTCTGTGAGGAGCTGAGGGGCTGGCACAGGCTCCAGCGCTTGCCTAGAATGTAGGAGGCCCTGGTTCCCACCCCAGCACTGCAGAACAGTCCCTGGACAAATGTCCACACATTGCAGGCCCTTTCCCCTCTCTACTGTAGTGCAGACTGGAGGAAGTTAGCAGCATTGTCAGGCAGATGCAGCAGCTTGCTTCAGACAACTAGAGTGCTGGCTGCCCTCATCTGTGTGTCCTCACCAGGTGCTTCAAACAGCAGGGGGACCGCCCCTTTGGACTCTGTGCTCCCCAATTCCCATCAGTCTCTGTTTAACCAAGTTACGGAAGCTTTATGAGCGAGGGGTTCTGCCTGTGAACTAACCACACACTCAAATTGCCCCGGTGACGATAGAATTTATCCGTAGTTTATAGTATTTTTAATCATCTAGGATCATGTAAACCTTGACTATAACATTTTGTGTCTTTTATGTCTCATAACCCAGGAGTTTATATCTCATAACCCCAGAGAAATGTCTCCACAGAGAAAACATACCTAAAAGACACCAGCATTAAAATACGGGCATATATGTTTACCCATGTATAAATATATTATAAACCCTGAATGTAAAAAAGACAAAAAAGGAACGGAATATGACTTGCTCCTAGGTGCAGTGGAAGACAAAGTTTACAATAGGTACTTGGGAGAGCATAGCAAGAGGAAGGGCTGTCGGGAAGAGTCCAGAGTGGATGAGACCACACTGAGCTGGGGCCTGTGGCGTAGGAGGCGGGAGACAGGGGCAAAGGGAGTCAGTGGTGCAGAGACCCAGATAGGTGTGGCAGGGAAAATGCCAGAAATACCAGTATCTGAGTTGGATAAAATATCATAGTGACAAGAATTTCCATTCAGGATGTCCCCAAGTGGAATGAGAGACTTGTCAGAGAGAAAAAATGTTCCAAATCCCAGAGGAAAGGTGACCCTTGTCCTTGAGATTGGAGACACTGTGGGTGACAGGAATTCCTGGCAAACAGGTATGGCTTTTGTAGTAACACCAAAGAAAGCAGACAGCCTGAGATGACACTGACCCAGTGGAGAAGGAGAGAGGAGAGCAGGAGAAAAGGGAGATGGCCATGTGGGGCAGTCGGCCAGAGGAGTAGCCGGCTGGAGGAGCCCGAGGCACATGTACAGAATATAGCGATGCCCGCATGGAGGGCACAGCATGGCAGAGGCCAGAGAGAGGAGAGCAGCAGCTGGAAAGCAGGCAGGGAACAGTAGCTGAAGAACAGAACTCTAGGAAATGTAATTAAAGACTGTGATTGGCCGAAGCCAGCAGAAACACACGACCTGCTCATACCTCAGGTCAGCTGCATGGCTAGGAATAGCTGAGTTCGCTAGCAGGGAGCTCATTTATGCCATTCCCAGGTTTCAGCACCAGGTAAATAAGTAAGTAAGTGACTACCTACCTACCTAAACAAATAAATAAACAAATATACAAATAAGGAAGGAAGGGCATATGACTGGTCCAGGATTTTGCACCAGATGAATAGAAAAAGAAAGAAAGAAATGAAAAGTAGAGAACAGACTGGCCCTGGGTTTCAGCATTGGGCGAATGGAAAGAAAAAGAAATACAGTGGAAAGGATGGTGACTGGTCCCACATATGAAGGCGAAGATTAGTATAGATCCATGGGAGAGCAGAGGCAGAGGCAGAGACATCTAGGGAGTCCAGAGTGGTCATGAGCAGACTGAGCTGGGTCACGTGAAGACAGTGGGGAAGGGAATGGGGAGGGCAGGGAGGGGAAGCAGGTGCAGCACCCAATGCCAGGTAACCAAAGCGAGTTAACTAAATAGGGAAAGGCAGGTGGAGAATGGGCAGTCCAGCCCCTGAGCTGGACAATTTCAGGGTAGGGGGTGACGTTTGCAGGTCAAGATGGCCCTGTGACAGATAGGGACCTTGGGTGAGGGAGACGCTGGTGGCCAGGCCTGCTTTGGTGTGTTAAATAGGCGCCTCAGCCATCTGTCCCAGGTTCTAACTCTGACAAATACAGCTATTAACACATACAGCGTTTACACATTTTGTATGTTACATATATCCATAATTAGGGACAGGATACTTGTATGTGCAATACACATATGTTTAAGGAGGGAAAGTAGCTTCGTCCTATTCCGTGTCCCCTAGGAAGCTGGGTTTCAGTTGAAACGTGTCCCTTCTGCGTAGTGAGGCTTCTGGTTCTACTTTCTACCCACAAAAACCACAAAGCTAGAAAATTACTTTATGGTGGCTGCCGAGATGGCCCAAGGAGTAAGGGCAGTTGCTGGTCTTGTGGACCTGAATGCAATTCCCAGCCTCCAGGGGTGGTGGCTCACAATCATTTTAACTCCAGCTATGGGGCATCCGATATCCTCTTTTGCTTCCATAGGTACTCACATACTTGTAACACACACACACACACACACACTAATGATACACACACACACTAATGTAACACACACACACACACACACACACAGAATCTCCCCACCTCCCCCACTCTAAAAGGAATCTTTTCAAAATCGTTTTGAGATGAGGTAAGTTCAAAACAATTGGACAACTCCAATGACAGGACAAGCATATCCAATTCTTGAGGATAGTTCTCAAATGGCCGTGTAGCCAAAGGGCCCTTTGCTGGTTACTCACATGCAGTTTGGCTTCTGTCACGCCCATGGACCTTGCCAGATGTTTTCTGAGTGTGAAAATGGCAGATGTTCAGTATTTGGCATCGCAGATGAAATAAGGTTTGTAAAGGACTCTGAATTCATTAAAATTCCTATCTCAGTCCCCTGAACTGTAGGACAGTGACTTTCTACAGTGATTTTAATTAACCAGAAAGGTGTTATCAATAGAAGAAGACCTAAGCACACAGGTAAAATTCAATTTAAAACGCCAATATACACAACAAACACATCAAATAAATGTTCCTACCTTTTGATGTGTGGAGTATAAAACTGTATCAAAACATGAAAGAATAGAAATGCACACATGAAAATCCTGTGTGAGGGGCTTTGCTGGGGTGGAAGGAGAAACACAAAAGAAGATGGATTCTTGGAAATTACCCAAAGATTCCTAAAGTTCAGTAAACACATAAGGATGTCCACCATGCTGATTATCAGGAATATGGCATGTTTTATCCACTTCACGTAATGAGTGTGTGTGTAGGGGCTGAGGGGGAGAGAGAGAGAGAGAGAGAGAGAGAGAGAGAGAGAGAGAGAGAGAGAGAGAGAATGTTTCTGCATGTATGTGAGAGTGTGTGTGTATGGTTTGTGTTGAATGTGAGAACAGCTCTCATTGAGGGCCACACAGTCCTGAATCCCAGCAAGAGAGATTTAAGTGAGAGCTTTCCTGAGATTTAGAGGCCATTCTGGGCTACAGAGTGAAATCATGCACAAGAAAATCAGAAGACAAGAAAAAAACAAAAACAAAAACAAAACCCAGGCCTCAACCCCCAACACAAAGGGTCTCCTGGGGACTGGTCTGCTCTAATACAGAAGTGAGGGTGACCTTGAATGTGTGACCTGGCTTCCTCTGCCTCCAACTACTGGCTGGGGCTACAGGCACACCTGGCTTGGTAAACACAGTTGATTTTCTGTGTTGAGATAGTTTTGTCTGTAGCTCAGGCCTCCCAGGAACTCACCACTACAGCCCCAGCTGGGCCTTCTCAGAACTAGGATCACACCAGAAGCCACCATGGCCACCCAACTCTGAAGTTTATCTTTACAGACAACTTTCTTTGAGGAGGGTGCAGACATTTTCAGAAAATGCCAAAAAGAGTGATGAAAAGAAATGTGCCAATGTGTTTACAGCTAGTAAAACACAACGCCAAAACATTCAGGATGTACAAATGTATCTACTTTTTCAACAAAGGCAGAATCCTGTGTTATCCCAACCACACCCTAGGCTTCTGAGACCTGTCCTAAGTCGACCTTACTGAGATCAACGGGCACTGGCCAAGCATTTCTGCTTGGTCCACCTAAAACTATACGAGGAGACCTCCACTCCCAGTTTGCATAGCTCCTACTCCCATCGCAGATCCCTAGGATAGAAAGGCAGGGGTTCTGCAAGCTGGCTTGTGTGTGTGTGTCTTTTAGTTCTAGAGGGCAGAGTGGAGGCAGGCAAAAGGATGTGCTTGCCAGCCAGCCTGGGAGGAGGGAACCAAGTCCTTCAAGCTGATCTCTGACCACCCAGTATGAGAATCAGCTCCCCCACCACACACCCACCAAGACAAAAGGAAACTTGAACATGTCACCTAAAGTTTTCAATCAATGAAGACAAGAAGGACAGCTGCCAGTGAGCCACAGGCCTCTCTGTACCAGCTGGCTCCCTCCTCAACCGACTGGGAGCCACACGGTCTGCTTACCCTTCTTCAGCGCTTAGATAGTGATTTCTCTGGAAAATGCGTTCCAACTCCTGGAGCTGCGGTCCTGTAAACCTGTCACGGAGGCGGCGGCGGGGCACCAGCACTGGCACAGGCTGTATGTCGGTCACCGTAACTGGTATGGGACGTATGTTGGGTGTCAGAGCTGAAACAGGGTGCACAGTGGCCACTGTGCCTGGTATAGCTTGTACACTGGGCAGAGTAATTGGTATAGACTGCACACTGGTCTCCCAGAATGGCATAGGCTGTGCATCAGGCACTGGCATAGGTGGTATGCTCGGTACCATAACTGGTAAATGCTGTATACCGGACACCGTGACAGGCACAGGCTGTACCTGGGGCACAGGGATGGGTACAGGCTGTACCTGGGGCACAGTGACAGGCACAGGCTGTACCTGGGGCACAGGGATGGGTACAGGCTGTACCTTGGGCACAGGGATGGGTACAGGCTGTACCTGGGGCACAGTGACAGGCACAGGCTGTACCTGGGGCACAGGGATGGGTACAGGCTGTACCTGGGGCACAGTGACAGGCACAGGCAGTATCTGGGGCACAGGGATGGGTACAGGCTGTACCTGGGGCACAGTGAAAGGCACAGGCTGTACCTGGGGCACAGTGACAGGCACAGGCTGTACCTGGGGCACAGTGATTGGCATAGGCTGAATCTGGGGCACAGTAAGAGGCAAAGGCTGTACCTGGGGCACAGTGATTGGCACAGGCTGAACATGAGGCACAGTAACAGGCATAGGCTGAACCTGGGGGACAGTAACAGGCATAGGCTGTACATTGGGTACAGTGACAGGCACAGGCTGCACACCAGGCACAGTAACAGGCATAGGCTGAACCTGAGGCTCGGCGATTGGCACAGGCTGTGCATGGGGCTGGCAGTGGCAGTAACAGGCACAGGCTGTACATGGGGCACAGTGACAGGCATAGGCTGTACCAGAGGCTCGGCGATTGGCACAGGCTGTGAATGGGGCATAGCCACGGGCATGGGCTGTACACCAGGCACTGTGAATGGCACAGGCTGTACACCGGGCCCCGACACTGGCAGAGGCTGCACCCCCTGGGCGTTCCCTGTGCTCTCGGGGACGGGATTCTGAGGTGGAAACTCATTGTCCTGGCTACTGCAGCTGGCCTCCTCTGGGTTCGACTCCTCCATGGGGCCCAAAGTTACAGCAGCAGAGGAACCTTCTCCACGGTTGCCTGTTTTTCTCGGGTCTAGTCCTCCCACTTCTGCTGTTGGGGAACCAGACCCAGGGGTGCCCCTTCCACTCTTTTCCTCCTCGCTTCCCTCTCCAGCAGGCATGACCACCGGTGCCTCGGGACCTGAAAGCAGGAAACGGAAAGATGAGGAGACGGGCCATGGTGGTGCGAAGTCCCTGAGACCTCAAGGCCCTGGAGGCCCGCAGCAGCTCAGCGACTGTCCCGCCAGCCCTCAGGGACAACAGCCCGTCATGGTCATGGTCAACTCACCACTCCTAGCCCGTACTGACCCTGTAGTTGTTCCTCTTCAGGTTCATCATGAGGCAGGTAGTTGATGTTTACATGCTCCATGACAGGAACGCTGTGGAAGCAGCTTTAGGTTTGCCTTCCTTCGAGCCTCCTCAGGTTCCCACCTAGAGTCCCCTGCAGGGAAATCAGGAGAGCATCTCAGCCAGCAAGGGCTCTATATCTTCTGGCTAAGGCCCTGCCTTCCAGGTTATCTTAGCCAATCCAAGGTGCTCCTCCCTGGTTTCCCTGGATGATTGACAGTTGCTGTGGACTGAGCCCCTGAGGTGCAAACCCAAGAGCAATTTGGAGTCTCAGTGAACAGGATGTGTTTACAGGGAAGGCATAGCCCTTGGGCAAGTAGAGTATAGGAGACGTCCAAGTTGCAACTTCATGAGTCCTTTTGCCCTGGTGGATTGTCTTCCTAGGGTACAGGGGACAGGTGGTGGTCAGCCACGGGAGCCGATTTCCTCCGAGTGAGGAAAGATCCCCAGGAGCTCTGGAGGCTTTTTTGAAACGAGGACAATGTGTCTTGCTCTAATGTCCCACACTGGTCCCTGGTAGTTGAAAGGGAATGGACATTAAGCGAATGCGTTTATCTGGGAAGGTCTCCTTGGACTTGCACAGAAAGTGAAGTTAGAGCCTGTGGCATGTCCATGCTCTGCCTTTGCAGGATCTCAGGCAGGTTGCAGGGTCCGGGGTTGCTCTGCAGGCAGAAGAGAGGGCTCAACTTCACCAGGGCAACTGAGGAGGGGTTTCATAGTACTGTTCAGACTTCATGAGTGCTGGAAACTCAGTGAGAATTGTCATACCTGTGCTGAGGTTCCTGAAAGTTCTTTCCAACACATGCACACACACACACACACACACACCCTTGATTTTTCTGAATAAAGTGTCATGAGCAGTTCCTTATGTCCAGGTCCCCACCTCAGAACAGTCAGCCAAGCAATTTGGAGTCCATGGCAGCCACTTTTTTTACCGCAAGTTTTGGCCTGGCTGAGAATAGAAGGGCACTAGAGAAGTGTCATATGACCAGGTCCTTCCTTTTTTATTGTAGTAGTAGTAGTAGTAGTAGTAGTAGTAGTAGTAGTAGTAGTAGTAGTAGTTCTTTCTGTTTAGGAACACATAGGAGCCCTCGGGCCTGAGTAGAAGTTTTCCTTCTATCAATAGACTTACAGCTCAGTTCTGGACACCACTTCACTGATAAATCTGACCGTACACTTTTCCTGTCCTTTGTCTGTGCTGTATAACTTGAAAATTCTCATGACAAGGTCCCCAGGAGCTTAGACTTGCTTCTGTCTATTTCTGGTGAATTTTGTAATGTCAGCCATGTTGGGATGAGAATGTATGGACAGTTTCACGGCACTTCACTCATACACAGAAAGGCCTGGGTTCAGTCTCTGGAAATGCCTAAAGTCGAATGGTGTCCTTTTCCGTGATGCCCACTATCTGACCACCACGAGTTATTGGCAAGATCAGACCTTCACTCATTCTTGGTGTTGTGGTTTGAATGAAAATGTCTCTAAAAGTGAGTGGCGGTATTAGCTGTGACCTTGTTGGAGTAAGCGTAGCCTTTTCAGAGGAAATGTGTCCTTATGGGGCCAGGTCTGAGGTCTTCTGTAGTCAAGCTACCCCTAGTGTGACACACAGATTCTTCTGTTGCCTGCTGATCAAGGTGAAGAACTCTCAGCTCCTCCTCCAGCGCCATGACTGACCGCATGCCGCCATGATGATGATGGATTAAACCTCCGCAATTGTAGGCCACCCCACTTAATGCCTTCTTCAGAAGACTTGCTGTGCGCATGGTGTCTCTTCACAGCAATAGAACACTGAGTAACCCAGAAGTTGGTATGAAGGCTTGGGGTGTGACAGGCCTGACCATGAAATGCTGCTTAGTGGGCAATGCTGGCAGGGACATGGAGGACCGTGGTGCCGAGGGGTAGATGACCTGTGGGGGCTAGGCTCAAGATTTTAAGAGGAGAAGAACTTTCGTATCTGCCCTAGGTATACTTATGTTATTTTCCCAAAGAATATAGCTGTCCTTTGACCTTGTCCAAAGAGTGTGCCTGAGGCTGAAGTGAAGAGATTTGAATTAATACTGTTGGCAGAGTAAATCTGAAAACAGCCCAGTGCAGACAATTTTTGGTCATTAGTGTGACCTCCAGTGAAGATTCCTAGTGGAAAGGAGGAAGCTGAGCAAACAAAACTACATAAAACACTATTTGAGGTGAAAGGAACACCAGGAAGTGGGATGGAGGTAAGACCTGTGCTCAAGGAGATAAACAGATCCAGAAATGGAATAAAGGGAGTGATGGACTCAGGGAAAGGCCTCAGCCAGCTAAGATTCCAACTGTGAAAGAATTATAGAAAAACTTGCAGCCAGGTGTGGCTGGGGACAACTTAATTTCCAATAGCCGGTAGGCAGACGCTGGTGGATCTTGGAGTTTGAGGCCAGCCTGGTCAACGCATCCAGTTTCAGAGCATGCATGCAAGGTAGTGAAGGATGCCATCCAAGAGAGAAAGGTGGTGAAGATATAATTGAATGAGGGGCCCGTGGTCCTGCCCCGAGAGCAACAGAACATGGCAAACACGGTGGCTTGGTTCTGTCTTTAGAGTCAATTATCGAGGAAAGGGCTTATGGAGTGTTCCTCTCAGACCAAGGAGAGCCCCCAAGGCCAGGCATGTGTCAGGGGTATCTCTGAATGAAGCCATAGAGAGACCATTACCCAAAGCTGTGAAAATGAATCCTGGAATGCATTGGAGACCCCAAGATTTTGGAGATGGTAGAGTCGTGGGTTGCCTGTGAAGAAGAGCTGCTATCAGGGAGTGGAACCAGCCCAAGAAAGAGACATGTGCTGCATTCAACAAGCTGAAAGGAGTTGGGGATCTGAAGAACATATTTGATATCAGACATGGAGTCGCAGAGTGTAAAGTTTGCTCAGCTAAATTTTGGCCCAGCTTTGGTCCAATATTTCTTCAGTATCCTCTCTTTCATCCTTTTTAGGACAGGCTTGTGTATCTTGTGACACTGTATGTTGGATGTATGGGATCTGCTTCTTGAGTTTGATTTTACAGAGGATTACAGTTAAGACACTGGATGAATCTCAGGAGAGGCTTGGAACATTACTTTGGAACATGAGTTTGAGAACGTTATACACTAGGTGGGCTTTTGAAGTGGATTGCATGCGTTTTTATACCACACTTTGTCTACAAACCTATGGGGCAAGGGAGCAGAATTTGTTGAGTTGAAAGAAAATGGCCCACATAGGCAGTGACACTATTAGGAGATGTGGCCTTGCTGAAGGAGCGTGGCCTTGTTGGAGGAAGTGTGTCACTGCAGGGGACACCTTTTGAGGCCTCCTCTGCTTAGGCTACATCCAGTGTGACCCTGAGTTGCTTCTGGTGCCTGTGGATCAAGATGTAGAAGTCTGAGCTCCTTCTCCATCACCATGTCTGCTGCATGTCCCCATGTCCAGCGCTTATGAAAAATGACTAAACGTCTGAGACTGTAGGGTGCCTCCTCAGTTAAATATTTTCCTTTTCAAGAGTTGCCATGGTCGTGGTACCTCTTCATAACGAGAGACACACAAACCACCACACCTGGCAAAATCAGTTTGAGCTCCACATCACTCAAAACACACTGCCTCAGAACAACAAAATAAATCCATATTCATTTCAATTAACCAGCTATGATGTCTCCATTTCTTTATACATCAGTGAGGAATGGAACGAGTTTCATTTATAAATTTCAGCGATATGAGTTTCAAAAGTATGTACAAACATATCTTGTTGGGTGAAGGTTAGGAGAAAAGAGAAGGTATCCTGCCCCCTCCTGCCTGGAATGGTTGGACAACCATTCGATGTTCCTTTTGAAGCAGCAGGACCTCTGTTCACACTGTCTCCTCAAGCCATGAGTGCTGCATACAAGGTGGGATTGGGGTGAGGGGGCACAGGTCTCCAACAGTGAGCATGAATGCCCACTTGCCTGCTCTCATGCATCCCATGACCCGCCTTCAGAAGATTCACTTGGGAATGAGCTCAGAGTGTGGCAGGGGGTGATACTGCCTGAAAATCACTGACTACCTCTGGGGGAAAATAAGGACGCTTGAACATGATTCTACTCCAAGGTAGTCACAATGGGGGTGAGGGGAGAACCAGTGAGGGCTAGAGAACAGTTTGCATTCTGTGCAGCGAGACCAGGAAACACCTGCCCAGTGCAGGGGCTACTGAAGGTGACAGAGGCATGCGCCAGGGCAAAGAAGACTGCTTTGCCAATTTCTTTGAATCTTCCTTAGATGGGACATTTTGCATTTACCGTCTACAAAGCAGAAAGAAAGTGCAGTGAAAATGTGTGTTTATTGGTGCTGTAATACAGTGCCAAGGACATAGAGAAACACGATGATCTCCTCTCATGAGTGACCCAGTTGCGTCACCAAACAGCCCATCTGCCTGTGGCTCCTCGAGGAGGATGGCATCCTAGGCTTCCTCAGGGTCCATCATGCAGATGTGGTCCTGAATTCCAGGCAGTGACCTCCTGAGCATTGTCTTCTTCTCATAGGCCCTCTGTTTGGCTCGCCTGTTGTTAAACCAATTCTGAAAGAGGAGGAGAGCAGGAAACGTGTCAGCTAGATGACACTTGGATGGAAAGAGACACTCCTCGGGATACATCTTATGTTACTGGCATTCTAAACCTCATAGCAGAAGCTCTCTTCAAAATGCTCAGCCACCCAGGGCAGAAGCAGTGCAGGACGTGTTCCCTGTTGGAAGACAAGGCTGAACCCTACATAAGTCTGCCTTCTTCCCGGGAAACTGAAAATAGCAACAGCAATCACTACTTTCTGAGAGTCCCAGCTTGCGCGCTCCTTCAGATCACACAGGGAGAGCAGAGGCTCTGTGCTCAGTTCCAGAACAGACTCGGTGCAATCCCTGAGTTAATGTGAACTCCAAGGTTCACTTTTACTGGTGTCATATTCACAGATGCGGGGCTGTCTCTAATTAATTCACCAGCACTGGTTTAGACTCTTTCATTTTACACACGTTTGCAAGGGCGTTAATCCTTGCTCTCTTCCACTGCTGTTGGGACAGTTTTGGCAATGTGCTCTGCTGCAGGCCACATCTCAATGAGAAACAATCCCCCAATTAAAACTGAGTGCTGCTACCTGATGCAGCCTCACCGATGAGGAGATTCAACCAAGTGGGCTATGAAGCTCTATTCCCACATCAGCCTCACCATAACAAGCATCAGGTGGTCCTCCGTGGGTTCTATGGGCAAATTACTGTCTTGCCCCGATAGCTAAGTGTGCACAGCTGATTTTTAGTAATTTAACAGGACTGAATCCTTTGGTAGCCCCCCTTGATCCTGCATTGTCTTCAATATCTACCCAGCATCCTCAGCCCAATCTGGACCCCACAGGAATTCCCTGTGAAAGACAGTAGTGGTGAAGAAATTAAACATGAATCCCTGGATTAATACCTATGCACTAACAGGTATGCATTCTACGTGTATGTAATTATAGAGTCCGTGCTGTGGAAAGACCTGGGCTTTGCACAATGGTTTGAGTAGCATATGGTTGCTTTGGGTTTCTGTTTCCACCAAGAAATCTCTTTCCCTCCAGGAATGGGCAAGCGACACTTGCTGGACCATCGTTCCTCCTCCTTCCAATTGGGAAGCCAGTGGTTGCCATCGTAAGAAAGACAGAAAACACACACCTCCTGACAAAGATCCAGGACAACTGGTCTGAGACCTGAGGCGTGCTGTGCATGGACTGCCTGCCCCATGCCTTCTCACATTTACTGACCTGCACTTTGGCTTCCGGTGCATTCATGTTTCTGGCTAGTACCCTCCTGTGTAGACAAAACCACAGAGTTCTACAGTCACGGTTATGAGAAAAGTCACAGGCTGGAAACAATGTGAGCTCATGTCAGTCTCTGTTCTCCTGCTAAACTCATCAGACACTGGCAGACAGAGAAAGGCACATTTTGGAAAGGTTGTACCCACCTCATCATTAAGCTTTGTGTTGTACACTGGTGGTCAATACAATTTTGGATTACACAAATGATTTTATTAATGAACACAAAGGCACAAGTGTATCATGAAGATGATATGACAATTTTAAGCATTGGAATTTGTAGGAAGGGTGTGAAGGGCTGCATGGTGGCCAGATCTCACTCCCTTGACTCTGTTTCTGTCAGTTATGTTTAGCTCTCAGTGCAGGAGCGCAGGGGTGTGGTTTTAGGGTAGGAGGGTGGGTGGGTGTTGAGGGCAGAAAATAGATTAATTAGAGCACATCGACAATATAAGCTTACAACATGGGCGGTGGTGGCACAAGTCATTTGGCAGAGGTAGTCATATCTGTGTGAGTTCGAGGACAGCCACAGCTACACAGAGAAACACTGTCTTGGAAAGCAAACAAATGAACAAAGACTATAACATTCCAAGTATTACTCAGACACAGTCAAGAGTTGTAGCCAGAACTGATGGTAGAGATCTATAATTCCTGCTACTTGGGAAACTGAGGCAGAAGGGCTACAATATCAGGCTTGTGTAGGCTCACCTGTAATTTCAAGGCCACCGTAAGGAAGCTAGATAGACCCTATCTCAATTAGTAAGAGACGGCTGGTAGCCAATCCTTGAAAACGAGAGAAAGGACAGCCTGAAGATCAAGATGGACTGGTGTACACTCCAGGTTCTATTTCAGCTAGGACTCCAATGAAAGTCCATTTAAACAAAAAAATCACCCCACTCTTAATATCACCAACCACAAAATGGGTGGCTGTGGCAGCAGCTTTAGCGCACTGACTATGGGATTGTACCCCTGGCTTCCACCATTGACTAATAAAAGTGACAAACTACCACAGTACATGATAGTGTCTAAAAAGAACACTGAGACAATCCCACACCCAGTTCGTTAGCTAATAAAATCAAGGGGCAAATACCTGCTAATGCTGGTGAGGAAGGAGGGAACCTTGGGAAGCTTCTAGACAGGGTTGAAATATCAACTCATGCACTAGATAAGGAGAAGCTTGGATCACTAGAGCAGTTGGTCAGGGGCCTCCATTTCACAGTTTACACAGCTAACACCAGAAGCCTGGAGCTGAAGAGGCGTTTGTCCCTCAATAAGAGCCCCCACAGACCGCTTAGCCTCAAGGCACAAACAACCCTGATCTCTATGAAAAGGGATTCTGAAACAAAAGTAGGGTAGGTTGATACAGTGTTGTGACATTCACACCAAAGAGATCTGAGCACCAGAACTGCAGTTGGAAAGCCTGAGAACCTGGCAAATCAGAGTCTCAAGGAGGACCTTGAGCTCCAGCCCAGGACCCTTTAGAGTACTCCAGGTTACACGAGGAAGGAAGATGTCAGCTGCTGGTGTGGAGGAAGAGGGGAAAATGTGATACTGTTTGTCAAGAGGAACAGACTTCCAGAGTCCTATAGGAGACATCACAAAGACACTTGACACCACAGCATCCTAAAGCATCAGAACAGCTTCAGATCCTCCAGATGAGTTTCATTGGTCCGTGTGCGGTTGGGAATTGAGATAGCGTGGCATGAGAGGCGAGCACACCAGTGTCATGACATCATTGCCTGTAAACGTGGCCCTCCATGCCACAAAGCGTCTTCCCCACTCCCATCACGGGGGAGAAGCTGCCTGTGCTGTGGAGATTGATGGGGACGACAAGGTGCAGAAGGGGTAAAGGCCAGGTCAAAATGGACATGGAAGTCAGAATGACTCCCGGTGCCAGCCACATACCTTGTGAGCACATCCGGGTACTGGGTTTCTTGGAAAACGGTCTCCATTTCCTGCACCTGCCACAGTGTAAAGTGGAACGGGAGTTGGCGCCTCCTGGAATGGCGCCTTGGAACCTCAGACAGAGAGGGGCCTGGCTTCTCTGGTCGCAGCTCTAAGGGCTCCCGGGTGCTCTGGTCATCTTCAAGACCCGGGTAGTTGTATGGGCTCAGGTGGCCTCCCTGGCTCAGGTTGCCCCGTTGGTTCTTACTGTCGTCCAGGCATCGAGCTCCTTCACAGATGGTACCATCCACTTGGGGTGCTGGCCCACGGCCAGGCCAGGGGCCTGTGTCCTCCTCAGAGTCCTCCAGAAGACAGTAGAAGTTGTCATTGTAGTTGTGGAGGTGCTCCATGGTTGCTGCTCTTTGGAAGCCTGGAGACCTGCACCCTGCTGGGGTCTTTGGAGACAGCCTTGCCCTGGGGGCTTTTAGTGGTTTGGGGCCACATAGACTCAGTTCCTCCCTTTACAAAAGTGCTATTGGCTTTCTGAGTACTTACCACCCTAGGGGGGTGGGGCCCTGAACTGAGAATGGGCTAGACCCTGGCCCAAAGAATGGGGGGGGAAGGGTACTCACTCACACTGAAACTTACATTTAGTAGACCTGCTCCGATCTGGCTCTTGGACCCCATCGGGGACCTTTGGAACATGGTTATGCAATATTGCAAGCTGATTTTCCCATGGAGTGTGGAGAAGAGGAGGGGGAAACTCAAAATGAGCACAGGAGCCTCGGGTGAACAACTGGAGAATTTCTCATTAGCCCAGACCCCACTTTGCCATGTCTGTATGTCATATGAGGTCAAAATTCAGTGGACGTGGTCAGCTCTGTCTGTGTTTGCTTCAAGAGTCTTCTAGGACTCTGAAAGCACAAGCTAGTCATGGACATCCACATTCAGCGATGGCTTTTGGTC
Organism: Mesocricetus auratus; assembly: GCF_017639785.1. Taxonomy (NCBI): domain Eukaryota; kingdom Metazoa; phylum Chordata; class Mammalia; order Rodentia; family Cricetidae; genus Mesocricetus; species Mesocricetus auratus. The sequence continues at coordinate 89,262,281 of NW_024429188.1, forward strand.
TTATCTTACAGTGTATTGGCAGACAAGATAGTGCAAGTGTCCCAATGCAACCCTGACAAAGTTAAAATACTCCAGTTTGCCAGCAAAGAATCTGCATTAAGGACCATCCAAGACGTCCTGTCCACTGCTTCTTACAATTGCAAATGCTGACCATGCATGAGTAACTGTACTCTTTGTGTTGTAGAATAAACTACTTAGGGTTGAGGGCTCATTTGCACAATAACCTAGGCAGAAGGAGCTCCACAGACACTTTAAGGAAACAATGGAGAGGAGAAATAGTGTGCGGGTGTGAAAGCGTGACCACTCTCATTGGCGGTGTTGTAGTGTGCTGGCTCTGGTGTAGGTAGGACCTGAGACGGATATGCATCAGTTTCCTGTGGTTTGTTTCTTTGTGCTTTTGACCGTCCCTCATGGATTCCAGGCTAGCCTGAATCTCACTTTGTCGTGAACTTACCATATTTCTCAGGCTGGGCTAGTGTGTACTATCCTAGTTTTACATCCTTCCATGGGTCACAGGGGTACCTAGAAATTTCCAGCTTTTGAATAATTAAATAATTTTTTAAAAAAGAGCTAATTGAAAGGTAGGCTTAGCTGTTGGAAGAGCTATAGCATGACTGGACAGCCCACAGGAATTCTAAGCATACTGTAGGACGAATTATCCTGTAAATGTGTCTCTTGTGACTGAATTAAGAAATCCTTGTCAAATATCTGCATTACTACTTCTGGCCCAAATGGATTGAGAGAAAGATCCAGAAGGCAATTAGTGACCCTGCATGGCGGGATGTTCAGAGTGCAGTAAGCAGGAGGAAAATCCTCTAAGCACAATAAACTCAGCAGTAAGATAGGAATCTCTGAACCCCCGAGGTGGGGCTCCAACTTTAGCAAGTCCAGTTGCCCAATGAGGCAGTAGTAACACAGCATGGTGCCCTCAGTTGGAAGGGCCATGTGGATTTTGGAAAGCCGGGTGAAGGGATGTTAGCAGAATTTCCTCATCAAACAGCGGAAAGTCTTTTCTCCTGCTAGTACAAGGAAAGTCCTGTCCCTTTGAGGCCAACCCCAGCTTGTCATATGCAGGCAGACGATCAGAAACCTAGAAACTTTTTGAACATGTGTTTCCCAGTCTCGCCACGAGCTCTGTCCATGTTTCGTGAAGGCGGCGCCTGTCATAGACACAATGGAACTGGTCCCTTGAACAGCACTGTGAGCTACCGAAAAGGGTATCCCCATCTAATTGATAAGACGGCCAGCCAGAACCCGAGGCAGGCATGTGGTCACTTAGAGCATGCCTAAACACGATCTGGGCCTGCTGCTGGGTACACAGGTTGTGTAGCAATTTCCTCCAAGATAAGACATTCCATCTTGGAGGAAGGCTCCTGAAGAAAAAAGACATTCCAGATGCAGGTGGAACATTTCATAATACAGGGGAGTGGGTTGAAAAACAGGAAGAGGCTCCAGAGCTTCAACTGGGCTTAGGAGGTATTTGTTCATGTGTCCTCAGTCTCCCCCGAAGAGTGCCAACAGCACGTCCCAGTTCCTCACCGAGGACTACAGGGTGAGAAGCTGCAGTCTGCTGAGAAGCGAGAAGCCACCCCCAGGTCTGGGTCATGGAGCATCAGTCCCTGTGAAATGACTGATGCCTGGATGTGGTGGTCAGGGAGTGGAGCAGGTCACCAGGTAGCAGTGCACCCGGAAGCTTGGTGACAAGTGTCCTCATGGAACTCAAGAGAATGACTTTGGCTGCAGCATCAAATGTGAAGCCTCAGGGTCCCTCGTCCCATGTCTCCAGGTTCCCAGTGAAGCCATCCCTCTCCCTCTGTGCTTCTGCAAGTGTCATCCCCACCATGAGAAGTTTTTGATCATCTTAAGATAAAGACGATTGCACAACACCATCCAGAAGTCATTAGGAGCAGAGGCCCTGGTGATAGTGGCAGCTGCAGCAGCCTGGGGAGGGTCCGGGGACGAGGCCCCACTTCTGTGGCAAGTCTTCCTGCTGTGGAGAAACAGTGTAAGATCAAGCAGCCAGGAGCTCAGGCTTCCTGGAGACATTCTGAAGCCCCTGGAAGTCCCTGCTTCCACTAAACCCTTACAAGACAGAGAACCATTTTCAGAATATTCCAAAACCCCTTGGGACTGCAGGATGAGCACCAAGTTCACAGCCTGGAGGCAGGGGCTGTGCTGAGACTTCCTTCCTCCTCGTACAGCCCCTTCCTGCTCTGCCTCCCCAATGACAAACAGGGGGTCCAAGGCTGCTGAGCCTGCCAGCTTTGTACACCCCATGCATATCAGGTCTCCTGGCCAGCACGCACTGATTCGAGTTGCAGGTTATGGTTAGTAAAGAGACCCATGGGTGCTCAAACTCCAGCACCAAGCAAGAGAGTGCAGAGCACTCGGCTGTAAATGCGACTTGTCTGTCATACCCCTTGCTCACGGGCACAGGGACCAGGGGAAGACTGGCGGGATATTCTTAGAGACTGAGAGGTGCTTATCTGTGTGGAAATACTATTTGCTAGACATCAAAATGGGACATCTGAAGGTCATGGACATGGACCCTGCCCTAGTGAAATTCTTATGCGTGCTGCTACAGAAAGAGCTCTCAAATCATCTTTCGGGGAGATATCATAGAGACCCAAAGGCACAATAGTGTGCGTCTGCAGCAGGTGGGGTTCATGGAGCACTCACATTCACAGAGACAGAAAACTGCCTATGATTTCAAGGCCTAGAGACCAGGGTATGGGGACAGTATCATGCAGGAAGTGTGGGGCATAAGCCTAGGACACAGCAGTTCATCTCAGTACGATGAGCTTTGTTTATTTGGAACTGCAACTCCTTCTCGTATGCAAAGAAGCAAAGCCATTTCTCTATGCACCAAGTGATTGTTCAGGAACAACCTTGTTTACAAATTAGAGCTGCTGTGAAGCAAAGCCCCCGCCCCTCACTCTCTCACACCCCCCCCCCCGTCTCAGTGGCCAAGTGAAAAGAGTGGACATATCAATATCTCTGAGCAGTCGAGCATGACCACATGCTCCCTGAGGTGGAATGGCAGAAATGAGACAGAACCCCGGATGGATGGATCCTCCCCTCCCTTTCAAGCAGTAGGACTCTGGCCAGTGTGGCTTATAGTGCCCTGGAGGTCCACAATGAGGCCGGGAAGCACACACAATGTTCCCATTCCTCCTTCCACCAATCCTGGGAGAAGTCTCCATCTGAGTCCAGAGTGGGACATTCTCGAGGGCGGGTGAGCACAGCCATGTCTAGAAACACACTGTCATCTAACTGGGGTCTTGGCCTCTCTGTCCTTGTAAATAACTTGTTCACAGAGATCAAGAGTGAGTTGGCAAGACCATGCTGAGGGGTTAGAGAATTATGTGGGATCAGCATGAAGCAGCAGGGCACCTGGAAATCTTCCTTACCCCAGAAGGCACAGTGATTGTCACTTGCCAGGGTCAACTCATGATTTAAATGCCATTTCTGCAACCGACTGCTATTGTTCAAATACTTATACCCACATTTTAGCAACCTCGAAAACAATGGAACCAACATATCGACAATCCAGCACTTTATTGCAGAAAAGATTTCAGGGAAGAAAAGGTTGTCATGGCCAGTATGGGTAGCCGAGACACTGGGGGCAGGGACAGGCTCCAGGACTTCTGTCTCCTGGGCAGGGATGGCACTCAAGTGCTGGCTTCAATATCTTCAGGCATCGTCGTTCTGGGAATCATGTATAAGATCGCTCAGCATGGATAGTCTATTATTTCTCCTGAAAAGGGCTCTCCGGTTCCTAAACCAATCCTACAACCACAAGAAAGGGTTGCGTTAGGACTCTGAACCTGTAATGGCTCAAGTACACATCCTGTGCCTTTCCCCGCTGGCTAGGTTTTACTGACATTTCAAAAGGTATGTGGAACCCATCATGGTGCTTGCCAGGTATGACCTCTAGCACTGAGCTTCTTGGGTAGCAAAGCCCCCGACCCACGTTTTTCCATTGCCCAGAATCTGTTTATTGGTCTAACCCCATGAAGCCTTGAACACTTACATCCAGTGTATACTGATTGTTGGGAAGGCTGGAAGCCACAGCTTCCATTCTCATTGAAACAACAACCCCCCCCAAGTAGCCCATGTGGACATGCCATGCCACACCCAGTCAGTCCGTCAGCTGTGGAAGAGACCCAGAATATTGCCTCTTCTCCATCTACTGATATTTTGAATGCATTCTTTCAGCAAAGGATGAAGATCTAGCTCATGGGTTGGTCCTCGCCCTTGCTGGGGGGAAAGTATCCAAAATTGTTCTATGTAAGCTGGGACAGCCTGAGGCCATCCGTCAAAGGCTCCACAGTGTCTGCCTTTGTGAGCACCCAGAATGCTCATTTTATGAGACAAAGGGCAAGGTTTCCTGCTCCAGGCTTCCTTCCTGGCCTCCCAGCTTATTGCCTATAGGCTTTTTCCCTTGTGGGCATTTGGTCTGGAAAGCCAGGGCTCAGTGTAATAGTGATCAGAGTGCATCTACTGAACCAGCAGAATTCAGGTCAAAGAGCGATGGGCAGTTTGAGGTCCCTGGTCCCAGTACTGCTTGAGCACTAAGCCAGGCATTGGCTGTGTAGAGACCTGAGGAAGGAGATAGCTAAAAAACGGATTCCCAAGGCGTGCAGAGGGAAAGAGTTGACGTTGGGCAAAGACACGGTTTCTTCACTGGTGTGAACCATGGGGGCTGCACAGCCTTCTCATGGGGAGCACACTGTGTCCAAAGAGGGACAGACAGAGCATCTTGACATCTGAGTTTTTCAGCTGTCCAGCTCAGCCTTCCCTGCCTGAGAAAATGGCGGTCCTGTGCCATCTTGAATCTAGCCTGGCTGTGTCCTGGTCTGGCACCCTTTGGGCTCCCACTCGGCTGCTACACTTCTCTTCTAGGCAGCAAGATCACAAGATGTGGAGCCCCTTCCAACAGATTAGTGTTTAGGATACTGACCTGCACATCGGCTTCTGACACGCCCATCCATCTTGCTAGGTCCTTCCTGAAGTGAAAAGATGCCAACATTTAGGCTTTGTGGTGGAAATAAAGTGTGTAAGGGCATGCCCTACTTGCTTTGAAATGCTGGGGTCCACACAGGAGAGTGCGCACGCACACACACACACACACACACACACACACACCCATGCATGCACCCATGCACGCACGCACACTACTCCTTAGTACTCTTCAAACCCACTCCAACTCTTGCTTTAGCAACAGGCTTCTTTCTGGGACGAAAATTAAGAACGATTGCCCAAACACATAGTCCATGTACTTAAAATGCAGACTTCATGAAGAGAGCCTGCACTTTGCAACGTATTATCAAATTTTAATCTGAGGAGGAATCCCTCCTGCATTTTCCCAACCACACCTCGGGCTTCTCACTCATCCTCACAGAGACTCATTGAGAACACGCATTGTCTAAATTTCCCACTCATGTGTCCCTTAACCAGGCAACAAAACTCATTCTTTCCCAGTTGGAATCGGGCCCATCCCCCTCTCCAGAATCTGATTTCTGGTGGAGGGGTAAAGTTGGGTGGCTGTATTTCCGGAGCAAATCAGAGGAACGGGGAGCGCCAATGGACACCGTGGACAGGATGTGCTGCCCGAAAACCAGAAGCCTAGCAGGGCATACCCCGCCTACCTTGCTCGCAGGCTGGGGTAGCGAGTCTCCTGGAAGAGATGCTCCAGGTCCTGCAGCTGAGACAGGGTGAATCTGGTGCGGCGCTGCAGAGGCTGCCTGTTCCCAGCCCGTAGACTCTTGCTGCCCTCAGGCATCGCAGCCTCTTGCTGGGGCTGCTGCTGAGCACCGCTGCCATGGCCACCTTCCCCGCTGTCCACCGGGCCAAAGCTACCATCGCCAGCATGTCCTCCTCCCATTGCTTCTTTGATTCCTGCCTCCTCTGCCACTCCTGTGGCTTCCTGGGCAAGAATGAGCTGAGTAGGCTCTTCTTGAGCAAGCTTGCCTGGAGCAAGGTCGCCCTGGTCAAGCTCACCCTGAGCAGGCTTGCTCTCTACAAGCCCATTCTTGCCCCCTTCCTCTCTGGCCTTCAAGACCATTGCATTCCCACCTGAAAGGGAGACAAACACAGATAAACATCTGAGCATCCTGGCCCGGCCCGGGGACCATTGGAAACCTTGGAGAGGGGCCACAGGCAGAGCTGTAACAGAAGGAATGGCCTCTCAGGCAGATCTGCTTGCCGGACCCCACCAAAGTCCGGTCAGAACCAGTTTACTGACCATGCTGCTGTTCTCGGTCCTCATCAGCTCCCAGACCCAGCATCCTGTCGGAACCGTGGCGATCTTCTTGGCAACTCTCCATACCGGGAATCTTTCGTGATATCAGACCCGAGATCAGAAGCTCCCAAATCTCCGTCCTCACAGTTCCGGCTCCAGACAGCTCTGACGCTTGACCCGGAAGGGTTGTCTTTTGGGGCCTCAACCAAATTACAATGTGTCCAATTACACATTCTGTCCTGGCTGTGTGCACAGCCTCAGTGGCTGTGGGCTTGTCCTCTCAGGTGTCTAACCAGAAGCAGTGTAGGGCTGCAAAGAGCAGGGAGGACTTTAAAAAATGCATCAAGTATGTGTGTGGCTCCAAGTTGGCGCTTACCGGACACCTGTAGCCGTGTGTGAGGCTGGACTGTTCAAATTCAGACACAGGGAGTAACACAAACACCCTCTCCAGCTCAGCAGACCCCCAAGTCTCGCTAAACAATTTATTACATTATGCAAATGTCATCCAAGCAAAAGGACAAAGACACATCCCTCAATAAGTTGGTACAAATCAGACACTGCGGTTCATGCCCCTCAGAGTGGATTGGCCAGGTGTACACACTCTCTCCTCCCCCTTCCTCGGATGTGCGCCTTCAACAGCCCTTTGTGATGGCCAATATGTGGGAAGCCAGGGCAAGATCCTCCCGGGAGACTGTGTTCCCAACTGGGCTGCATTCCACCGGTATTCCCAAGCTCATTGTGAGGGAGACTTTTCTCTACCTAGCAGGCCTTGGCCCAAGGACCTAGGGTGACCCAAAGATATCTGTGGGCATCCAACAGTGACCTTGGGCACTGGCTCCAAACTTGTCTCGCAGCTGGGGAGGTGAAAGACCGGAACAGGAAGCAATTATGGGTGCAAGCCTTCAAAAACATTGCAGGAACGGCGGACACTGAGGCTTATAGTTAAACCTACCAGAGTGCTCCCAAGAAAACCGCGGAGTGCTGCCCTTTAGTGGCTTTGTGTTTAAGAGGATCGTGGCAGGGCCTGGACAATGGTTGTGGCAATTGTCAGGAGACGGGCTAGTTCTCTGGGACAGCATAGGCTGAGACAGTGGAGAGCCCACGATCCACAGGGGCTGTCTCACACAAGGAGAAGATGGGGCTCTGTTCACCTGTTGCCCACCTTGCCAGGGGTGGCTCAACCTCCCCCACCCCCATCTCCAGGCCCCTTTGTTCATCCATGACTAAGGCTTTGCTTGTTGTTGACCTTGACTGTCTGGTAGCATTCGGGACTGGGTGGCCTTGCAGCCTGTGACATTTCAGCTGTTCAGGTACTTTTAACTATACCCAGCTCGCTTTCTTCTCACAGCTACCCCGGAGCAGCTGCAACTGTCCTTCCCTTTCTCCCTGTCTCAGGGTCCTCATCAAAGTTTGTGCTGAAACAGGGACATCCTTACTCTCACAATTAGCTGCTGTAGAAGCAGGCTGTGTTAGGAAACTACAATGTCACGTATGCTTTCCTGAAGGACTTGGTGGGCCGGCTGACTGGCCTGCCAGTACTAGCTGGGAGTCCTGTCCTTATCTGTGGGAGTCAGTTTGGCTGTCATACTGAGCTGTAGAAACTCTCTTTGTTTCTCATCTTCAGTGCCCCTGGCTTGGCTGCTTCAATCCATTCCTGCTTATAGCCCTAGCATGCCTGCAATATATGGGAGCAATTTGTAGATTTGAACATGAGTGCTTTTTCCTCACTGTGGACAGAGTCCTAGCTCCTGCATCAATAGCAGCCCTGGATCCTGACATAAATTTCCCAAGACGCTGCTCCTAAGGTTTTGGAGAAATGGGTAAGTGATTTGCATTCAGGTTACCCGGATTCTGTTCATTTCCTCCCTTTTCTTCAGAGCTCACAGTTTCATGTCTGGCAGTCTCCACCCAGGGCTTAGGAAAGGAGTGTTGCAGAGGGATTTGCTCTCTTTTGGTGGACTCAGTACCCTAATAATGAATGCTTACTCAGAGGATTTGTGGAGTTTACTATGGAGTATCTAACTGCCCTCCCTCTTGTGGCCATTTTGTGGCATGGCATGTTGGGTGATAGGGATAATAAATGATTTGAACCAGAGAGAGGAAGGTCCAGGTTAGGCAGTGTTGAGTAGCACAGGTCAGGGTAGAAATTCAGGTCCTCAGAATCTGGTCTGTATATTTGGGCCTCGATAAAGTTTGGTCCCGTTCAGGTGTTTTTATGGAGGCTGTGTTTAGGACTATTCAGTTGATCACAAATTAGTATAAATTCCATTGGATGAATATGGCTTTGAAAAAGGAATGAATCTCTGTGTCTCTTTGTCTGTGTCTTTTGGTCTGTGTATGTTTCTCTGCCACCCCTTCCCTTGTGTGTAATGCTAGCACTTTCATCCAGGAACTCTCTTGTTCTGGAAACACAGAGCATCGTGGTGGAGCAAATGCACTTATGTGAGGAGGAGCTTGGTGGTGGTGAGTCCTCAAATCTGTTTCCCTTCCAGCTTATGACAAGCCAACCTGTGGTCCAGTTCCCCAGTTTGAGTCTATAGGTACGGTACGGTGGCTAGTTGTTGGGGAGCCTAGGGAAGGAGTGACAAGGCTTATCCCCACAAGGCCTCATAACATGCTGGGAGATGTCACCTGCCATGAAGTGTGAGGTTGCCTATGCAGTGGAGGGTCAGTCCATGGTACCTCTCTGGCTTTTTGACATGGATCCGGGTAAGGATTTGGGATGAATGGGGTCTCAATAGACAGGGTAACTCCCACTTGGTCACTGGGTCACTTGGCTCAGGAAGCTCCCTGTTTTTCTTGCTCCTATGCTGTAATGTAATGGGTACTGGTGACACAGCTTTGCTCTCTCGATTAATTCATGAAGTCTTGTAACTCAGGGATTCTTGGTTATGAGTCCCACAGCAGGGTCTCTGTCCCCCTGAGTGTCTGTTAGTTGGAATCTTTTTTGAGGGGATCCATGTGTACTTTACCTCTGTTGAGGGTCCTATTATGGTGCCTTTACAGCATATATAGATCTCAGCAAGTTTCTACTATATTAGGTTTCTATCCTGGCCCTCAAATGTTTTTTAGCTTCTCCCCTTCCCCCACTTAATACTCCCATGGCAGCCTCCACCCATAAATATCTGTTCTATTTCCCTTTTGTAACAAGGCCTTTCTGCTCCCTCTAGTCCTTTCCTCTAGACCTACCTTCTTGGCAGGGAAAATGAACCCATCACTATACTCCTAGATAGCATCATTTGCGGTCTCATCTGGGACTCCATTCTCCTTTTTTGTTAGCTCTATCTTGCAGTAAGAAGGCTGTATGACTTATGAATGGAATGGAGGGGAACCAGGAACCTTTAGGATAGGTAGTCATCATTTGTAGAGATGAGTTGCTTACTGGAGCCAGGGATAACAAAAATATTCCCTTTCATGAGTGGCTGACCCTCTCATGAACGAAAATGCCAGAAATTCTAAGGTATAAATAGAAGCACCAGGAGCTGTGACTACAGGCCATGGGAAAGCATGGGTTAATCTTACTACCTGGGAGCTAATCACCAAGGAGAACCAAGGTACCATTCCAGCATCCTCTTTCCTAGAGACGCCCTTACAGGCATATGGCCAAAAGTGAGGAGGTGGTTACTCAACTTCTACTGAAGCTCTCCCGTGTTGATTTCATGTGTAAGTTAATTCAGGATTTCTGCTATCACTCTGCTATCCTGCCTCCTGAAAAGGTGGACCCACAGAGACTCATGGAGAGGATTACACACACACACACACACACACACACACACACACACACACTTTTTTGGTTTTTTGAGACAGGTTTTTCTCTGTGTTGTTTTGGCTGTCCTAGAACTCATCTTGTGGACCATGCAGGCTTCAAACTCACAGAGATCTGTCTGCTTCTGTCTCCCTTGTGCTGGGATTAAAGGTGTGGGTCACCACCATCTGGCTAAGGATTTCATATTCTATTTAGTTCAACTATGGCTGGAATATCCTTACAGTGACAGGGAAGCTTTCTTTCTCATAGAAGGGCAGTTTTAACTATAATACAATTCTTTTTAATAAAGATTTATTTATTACATATATAGTGTTCTGCCTACATGCCAGAAGAGGGCACCAGACTGAATTATAAATGGTTGTGAGCCACCATGTGGTTGCTGGGAATTGAACTCAGGACCTCTGGAAGAGCAGAGGTCTGAGCCATCTCTCCAGCTCTAAGGTTTTTCCCAGGTGGAACTGCCTGGTGGAATCAATATATTCTAAGCAAGCTAACTGGATTGTATATATTTGAAGGCATCATCTGAAACACATTTAAGCTGTAAGTGTGGTAAGTATCTAGGCTGATCACGTTCTCCGGCACAAACTGGATTTAGAAGCAAACCGGCCAAATCAAACATATTTTACCCCAATGTAGCCTGATCACAGTGGGGAATGAAAGTGATGCATTTGAGCACACTGCCGCTTCATTTTATTATGAAATGGCCTTTCTGAATTAGGTATAAAATAGTGGAAGTTCCAAGCAGAAAGAACAAGGTTGTCCCATCCTCTGTAAGTGAACTGCTCTCTAGCAACTCCCGGCTTCCTAGATGTCCTCTTAGAACCAGAGGCCACTCTGTCATAAGCAGCAATGTAGATTATAATCCCATTCTTAAATTAGACCCATTCTGCAGGAGGAGAGGGAAATACATTGAAATTCCATATGGTCAGCTTTCCTTGTAGCTAAGAACTATCCCGTGGAAAGCCCTCCCCTGAGAACTCTATGCTCCCCACAGGCCTTCAATTCTTTACCCATAATTCTCTCTCCGGTAGCCCCCTCAGGCTTCAGGAAATCTAGCCCCCCCTTACTCAGAAGATGCACTCCTGACTCGACACCCTGCTGCCCCTTCCCCACTCACAGGAAGGTTCCCCTATGGGGTGAATGAAAGGGAATTTGGACCAGAATTAGCCCGTTTCTCATTTTCCTTCTTGGAGCTAAGTGATAAGACAGGCCGTGGGCAGCTAAACTGAGCGAATACAGACGTTTAAGCAAATTATTCAGCTCTATGATTTGGCCTGGAAAGATGAACTTCTAGGACAAACTTAGACCCCATTTGAGGGGGGAAGTCAGGTAGCTATATATTGGAGGTTTAAATTACAAGGGAACCAAGAACCCCCACCCCGACTCATATTATCATAAAAACTGACTGACTTCCCTTGTATTTGAACTCAGTATTCACTCCAGAGTTTCAACAGATGAAGGCTCCTGCACAGGCAGGCTAAGACAAAAAAGGTAAAATTCGGGGTGGGGGATCATCCGGGTTATGGGGTATGCATGCACAGTCATGTCAGTGAGAACAAATTGTCTAATAGGCTTCCCTTTTATCCTTGCTAATGGTAGACAGAACACAGGGTACTTCTGTGTCATCGATAAAGGAAGGAGTGACTAGTCTAACCGGTCACTCCTTTCCTTGTGATCACCGAGAAGGGGAAGATAAGGGGAAAACTCAAGAGGATGCTTTGGAGGACAAAGAAGACATGGGAGACATTCTGATATGTGTTTCCTTTGTCTTACAGAGAGGCAAGGTCACTTTATCCTGCAGCAGTTAGCTTGTATCAGTTGGAAGGAATGCCTTGTGTTTCTCAGCACTCAGCCTGGTCTAAAATTAAGACTAAAGGATTTTAAAAGTGACCTCAGTCAAAGTATTGTATTATCCTATAGTTTAAATTCTGTAAGTTTCCCAGGCCTTCTGTCTATAGTTACATGCTTGCTTAAGGTTTTCAAACCCAGCAAGGGAAGATCTCAGGTTGGATACATCTGTTAACTCGATCTGGCTTAATCATGAGTGCAAACTGTGGTGTCAGTTCCCATTCCCAACAGATAAGACTCATTTGGACAAGTCTGTGTAGACTATAAGGAAGGACAGGCACTTAGGGTCCAGCCTGCAGTCACTGAACTCAACATAAAGTCTCTGGTCCTGATGACCCCTCCCAACCTCGACAAAAAGTCTCTGGTCCGGTGTACAGCACCAAGCAACCTCTTCTCTGATCCTTCCAAACAGTAACCCTTTTCTATCTTCAATTTTCTGTGACATTAAAAAAAAAGCAACAAGGTAGCTCAAGGATCAAAGCATTGTGTCCTTTAAACACCTAAAGGGTGAACCATTTCCAACAGAGGCCACTGCTGGGTCAGGATGTAAAGATGCTTGCAGTGCACACAGCTAACGAGGTGCTCATCCACAGACGAGACACGGAAGACTTCCCGACTAAGAGTATTGTAATCAGCAATTCCAGTAAGGTAGTTTTAGCAGGGCTTCCTCAATTCATTCCTGGTGGATGTTGTAAGCATCAATTTGATGTGTACCTGCTGCTTCTCTGTACTCACTGCTCATATTCCCTCAAAACCAAGAGCGTGGTATGGCAGGTTGTTTTCAGACTGTCTAAGCTACAAAATAATGGACAAAAAGAGTTGTAGAAGGAGCTAGGGAATCAGACTGCAAAACATGCCTGAAACCAGAAGAGGGCACGAGATCTCTTGATTTATGAATGGTTGTGGGTCATCCCTGTGGCTAGGAATTAATTACACCTAGGTCTTCAGTGCTCTTTTGTTGTTGGTGGTGGTGAGAGTAGTACACTCAGTTCAAGGAGAGCTATTTGCCTACGTAGCATATAGGATCATATTTTTAAATTTTTTATTTAAATTAGAAACATGGATGTTTCACATGTCAATCCCAGCTCCCTCTCCCACCCCTCCTCCCTTGTCCATCCACCAGCGTCCCCAAACCCCCACCCAATCCCCACATCATTACTTAGGGAGGGTGAGATCCTCCTTGGAGGGATCTCCAAAGTCTGTCATTTCATCCAGGGCAAGACCTAGGCCCTCTCCCATGTGTCCAGGCTGAGGGAGCATCCTTCCATGTGGAATGGACTCCCAAAACTCATTCATACACCATGGTAAACACTGATCTACTACCCAAGGCCCCAGTGGTTTCTGTGGCCTCCTCACTGGCACTACATTCATGGAGTCTGGATCAGTCCCCTGCTGGCCTCTCAGGCATCAGTCTGGGGTTCAAGAGCTCCCCCTTATTGGGTCAGCTGTCTTTGTGGGTTTCACCATCATGCAATCAGTGCTCTTATCCACTGAGTGATCTCTCCAGCAACCTTACTTCTGTTTTGAGGAGGAACCAAAACAAAGTAAAAATCACATTAAAAAATCACCCCCCCCCACAACATGGCTAGTATTACACAGATGGGAAAACAGAATTTAAGAAAGAATGCCCAAGTCAAGCAGGGGTGGTGCATACTTTTAAACCCAGCAATAAAAAATCAGAAGCAGGTGGATCTCTGGGAGTTCGAGGCTAGCCTGGTTTACAAAGTGAGTTCCAAGACAGCTAGGGCTATTACACAGAGAAATCCCGTCTTGAAAAACAAAACACTAACAAAAAAATGCCTAAACTGGAAAAAAAGACAAAAAGCAGTCCCCCTAAACTTTGATGAGAGGTAGAGGAGTCAAGGGTTCTTTTTCTCAGCAGGAACTCTCGATGGATTTTGGGATGGGGCTGGAGGCAGAGACAATATCTTTTCTGGCCAGCTGTTTAGATGCACAGTCCTTGCTACCCCAGCCATTACAGGGTTAGCATGTGGGTATTTGGGGCTCAGGACATTCTTTATTTCCAGTCCTTTCTTGTTGTATGGCACACTCCCTCACTTCAAGGGCATTTTGATAGTGTGCCAAGGGTCTTACTAAAATGTTTGACTTTTTTCTAATTTTTGACTTTGGTAGAAAACATATGCACACAGGCATGCACATGTACACATGGGCAGAAGGAAGTAAAATTAAATGCATTTATCTTTATATATCAATTTATTTTTACATTCCAATCCCAGTTCCCCCCTCCTCTAATCAAATGCATTTTTAATAAAATGGGATTTCTGTTCAAAAGTCAAGATAGTTGGGTGTTTATTCAGAATAAAGAAAAAACTAAAAAACCTAAACTATAAAAGATCTGAGTAAGGTATAAAAAGAGAAGACTTAAAGGTGATATATATTATTAACATTTCCAGATGAAAGTTCAATATATTGGTGTCAAATATCTATTTAAATCAATGTAGTTCTCTTAAATTATGACATTTGGTAAAAGTTTGGAATGTTGACTTTAAAAACAATGATATGTGGCTGGAGAGTTGACTCAGTGGTTAAGAGCACTGGATGCTCTTCCAGAGGACCTGGGTTCAATTTACAGCTTCAAGCAGGCAGTTAACAACCATCTATAACTCGAGTTCCAGAGGAATTGAAACCCTCCTCTGGCCTCTATGGGCATCAGATATACATATGGTGCCCAGTTCACATGCAGACAAAATACCCATACACATAAAGATAAATAAATCTTCAAAAACATGTCTAATCAAGGTTTATTTAAAATTGTTTTCTGCTCAAGCTTTATGTAACAATTACTTAGTACTTGAAAGCGCCACACTGATATGCTTGGTATTCAATAACCATACTTGAAGGCTTATACGATGTGGTCAGAGGGATTAAAAGGGACAATATTGTACTCATTGCCCTCCAAGGTCAACTAAGTCCCAGGAGATTGTGTATTATCCCCCACATGTCCTTTAGCCCTGGTGAGTCACAGTTTTTTTCAGGGATGCCACAGAAACTCTACTGGGTGACCTCTAACCAATGACCACTGCAGAAGGTTGACACTGAAGAAATAATTTCTTCCATATGTCCCAGCAAAAGCATGACTGAGTAAGCTTTCGACTTATCCTCACATAGATGGAGCAAGTGGTAAAGGGAAGCTAGAGGACCCCTGAAGACTAGTTTCTAAAGTGACCTCTGACCATTTGAAAACTGATCATTTTGTCCACCTGCACACTGGCTTGTTCTCAAACACTCCTTTGGAAAGCACAATTGAAGGTTAAAATGATTGGTATGTTTCTTTAACGCCCATGGAATTGCACTCCTTAGATGTTAGGCTTAACCATATGAAATGCTATTTAGACAACGGTCTCTCACCAATGAATTTCTTCTTGTTAAAAAAATGCACCCCATATACAAGACATTATGTATTTGGCTCAGTTTAGTGCCACAATGCTTACCTATGGCAGGAAAGACAGGCCCACTATTGTTTTAACCTGAAAATCAAATAACAGCTGAATTTCTCTCTCTTCATCTCTAGAATTCATGTGGGAGAGGCCTGCCATGGTGATTCTAGACACTCCAACAGGTGTCAAAGGACTTGGAATCAGATCCTGGGTTTATCACTCGAAAGCCCAACATGGAGGTCAAATGAATCAGACAAACAAACAAACAAACAAAAAACCAAAACATAACAAAAAAGGAGGAAGTACTCAGTGGATGGATGCTCTTGTGAATCCATCAAGGGACCTTAATTGACTTCAATTTAAACATCTTAGAAACATACCATCCTGGCTTTCCCTGACTCCCTGCTTGAGGCCTAGCTCTCATCTTTACCTCTCCCTCGCGTCTCTAGCCAAGTTCCAGGCAAGAGCTTCTGTTGCGGAGTATTATGTTAAGGTGTGTTGCTTTTGTCTGCATTTGTTTAACTCTGTGAAGCTGAAACACCTGATGGTCTAATAAATAGCTGAACGGCCCATAGAGAGGCACAGAGAGGAATAGGCAGGGCTGGCAGGCAGTGAGGATAAATATGAGAAGAAATCTGGGAGGAAAAAGGATCTGAGGATCAGAGAACGAGAGAGGAAGGAGGAGGACTTTATCTCTCTCCTCCAATTTTACTCTTTTTAAAGCTTTTGTCCAGCGGACTGGATTGCAGGATTAGTTTCTCAGTCATTCCCAATCCTTGATGTGAGGAACCATGAAAAACAAGTATTTTCTAAGTACCTGTGAGCTATGCAAAGGCCATCAGCAAGATGTATGAAACTGCCAGGGTCTCTCAGTATCCCACTTAGTCATCCTTGTCTTATCCTTTTGCATATTCCCAAACTATTGATTTGTGACACAAAGGGTTCTTCTTCCTGTTCGGTGCCAATGCCTCTCTTCTCACTATTTGGGGTTCCTCCCCTTAGTGCGTACCTAGTGTGAAAATCCAGGGCAGAAGTGTACTTGTTGGAAGACTCCAGAATAGCAGTGGTCAGAGTCATATACCTAACAGTAGTACGAGGGAGCTGAATGTGGTGTGGGCTGATGCTCATGTCCCCAATGATGGTTTCATAACACAGCTCTATGGTGCTTATGAAATAGAGCAGGAGAAGCCTGTGGAGAGCTTTTCAGAGATGTTCATGTTCAGGGTTTTGAAAGGAGATAAGAAAGTTGTCTTTTCCCTTCTTTGTGGCCCTGGCTTCAGAAATCCATGGAAAACATACTAGGTAAATCTAGGGAGGGACAAGCAGGGCCGCTATCATCAGTTTCTTGGTTTCCTGCCTGAGACTTTGAAGTTCTTGTCCTCCACCCTGAGCCAGGCCTGCCTGTAAATCCAGATGGTGGTCTTGAGGCTCAACCTCAGGCACCTGCTCTTCTAGAAACACCATCTCCAAATCTACAGCATCTTTCCATGGCTGCATTCATGCAAGGGCGCTGCTGAGTATGTGAAGGTTAAAGAAACTCCACTTTACATTAGATGGATATTCTGGTACCCACTAGCCATTTATTTCTTACTGCAGTCCCTGGAAGATAAGTTCCCAGTAACCCTTCCTCAGTGAACCCCAGCCAAAAATTTATAGCCTTGATTATCTACTTGTTATATGACTAACTGCCTTTTTGCTCCTACAATTTGCTTATGCAGATACCCAAAGATTTTTTTAAAGTTGCCTTAACCACAAACTTGGTAGAAGAGAGCAGTTTTTGCTTGCTTGTGTAGATATTAAATGTCTTCATGTGGTTTTCCCCTCTTAAAATCCTTTCCCATATCACTCCTTCATGGCAATCTCCAATTTAGTTCAGATATTGTTAGTCCTGCTAGTCTTTTAATTATAATTGCATTGAGCCTATGGTTTTTCCCTAGGAGTCGCAAACACCTTAACAGTACAGTTAATGACATTATCCCAATGTTCCCTTTTGTTTTTCTTTTTTCCCTCAGTCCACTGCTGCTAAAGGTGATAATCTTCTCTCTTCAAATTATATGATGACTTCTTCTTCTTCTTCTTCTTCTTCTTCTTCTTCTTCTTCTTCTTCTTCTTCTTCTTCTTCTTCTTCTTCTTCTTCTTCTTCTTCTTCTTCGTCTTCTTTGTATTATTATTATTATTATGTATATTTCTCTGTAGCCCTGGCTGTCCTGGAACTTGCTATGCCCTGGCTGTCCTGGAACTTGCTATGTAGTTGCCTCTCAAGTGTTGGTATTAAAGGCATGAGTCATCACACCTGGCCACTTTAAATTATTATTTTATTTTATGGGTTTTAAAAAATTATATGGACATTTTGCCTGTATGTATGCCTATGCACCACATACTTACCTGGTGCCCACAGAGGCCAGAAGAGGGTCCTGGATACCCAAGAATGGATTTAAAGACAGTTGCTAGCCACCATGAGGATGCTGGGAAATGAACTTGGTTTCTCTGGAAGGGCTGCCAGTACTGCCATCTCTCCAGCCCCATACTTTTCTATAGCCACATATAAACACCTTTGTACTGGATCCAATAACCTCTAAATTCATTACCAGTTTATGAACAAATTAAAAAGAATTTCATGCTTGTAGAGAGATGCCTTTTCCTTGCCAGCCGCTTTGGTTTTTCCCCACCAGTAGCCTGGGCTCTGCCACGTTGTAGTCCCCAAATAACACACAAGATGCTATATTAATTATGAAGCTGTTGGCCTTGTTTGTTTCTTACTGGCTAGCTCTGACTTAAGTATTTAACCCATCTAAGTATTTCTCTTACTGGACGGACATCTTACTTCTCTGGCGGGCTACATGATGACTCCCTGTGTTTCTCTTACCCAGAGTCCTCCTGGACTCCTAGTCCCACCTATCTTGCTTCCCTATTGGCCAACAGTGCTTTATTGACATATACACAGGACTTCCCCATCACATGCTACTGCGGGTGAGCATGTGGCACAAACTGAGGGCAGGTATTCATTGTCGACAGATACGAAAATGTGTAGTTCTTTGTAAAGTATCATAGACAAGAAGAGAATGCCTTGTTAAGTGTTAGACATTGCTTCAGAGCAAAATACACTAACACATTTTTAAAGGAATTTGTGCAGTTTCTCAAAACTTGTGCTCACGTATAATTCTTGTTGGGATATTGGTGGTATGTGTATGTGTTCATGGTGCTCATGTATATATTTATGCATGTGCTCATATGCATGTGTGTACATGTACAAGTGTGTGTGTGTGCACGTGCACGCACGCGTGTATGTGTGTGTATGTACGTGGAGGCCAGAAGTAAATGCGAAGTGCCTTCTTCAATCATTCTCCATATTTTCATGAGTCAGGTTCTCTCACTAAATCAGCAGCTCACTGATACAGGGCTTCCTCCTGTCCCCAGCGTTAGAATTAAGAGCATTTGCTACTTTGCCCGACTTTATACATGGTTTTTGGGTATCCAAACTCATGCCCTTTCTGGTTTCATGGTAAGGACTTAACTGACAGCCATTTCCTCAGTCTGACTGTGTTTAACTCGACTAACATTTCCATCTTATTTAGGTCAGTACAAATTTCTTAAATTCTTTTATTTCAGTTTGTTTTGAGTTTTAGATAAACGTCTGAAAGTTGTCTGTAGAGCTGCATCCACAAACTTTTTAAAGTAAATGACTAGTGAGCTGGAGGGCACCTTCATTGGCAGGGTGAAAGAGACCAAGACTCTGATTTTTCCACTCTCCAGTGGGACATTTGGCCAGGAAGCCCAAAGGCTAAAGCATTTCAAGGAGAATGTTCAGAGTAGAGCTCATGGGATGGGGAAAGAAAGGAGAACCTGGAAGGCCAAGAATATTATTGTTGTGTGATATTTTGTTTCTGTTTTGGCAAATAAAGCTTGCTTGGAGTCAGAGGGTAAAGCTAGTCACTAGTTAACCATAGCTGGCTGGAGGACTGTACAGAGAGGAAACAGGAAGTGATAAGGCAGGGTGGAGGAACCATCTGGGCCCTTTTGGATGGAGGAATGAGAGAGATCGGAAGCAATTGGTCGCTGCTCCTCTGCTTTTCTGATCCTGCAGGGTTTTACCTTGATATGTGACTCCTGGTTTTTATTGTTAATATTAATTAGATTTACACTTCAGGTTACAGCAAGGTTATGATCTCATCTTTTCTAAACTCTCAACCATGTCTCTAGAGATATTCACATAATAAAATATAGCCAGGAAACAAACTCTGGGAAATTATAAGTTAGAAAATCAAATTGCAAATAAATGTCATGAAGATCTTGTGCACCCAATACTTGTAATATTCTACCTCATAAAATTCCTTTGACAAGTAAACGAGATTGTGTTTTACATATATGGTACATAACTGAGTTTACTATATATATCTTAGATATTTTAGTGTTGTTTAATGTCTTATGCACTTTACACGCCACTTCTGTTTTTGTAAGACATGGGTTTTAATTTTTGTTAATTATTTAAGGTAATGGTTCAGATGAGAGATTTCAATAAGAAAATTTCATTCTTGTGAATCATTATACTCTGTTTATTCCTCTCCTATATTGCCTCTCCCAATTGCCTTACTCTTTTTGATAAAAGCAAAATTTGCCAGAATGGCAAAACTCCCTCATTGGTAAGCTTGAGATGTAGGACCTGAGCACACGCACCAGTTCATGGTCCCTGCTCTGATTCTCTGAGAGGCACATGCACTTCTCGCCTTTGTGTGGGGAGCAGCCTGTATTTCTGGAATGGGGCAGAGCACACCAGTAGGTTCAGAAGGCTAAAAAGGGAGTACTGGCCCAACAGATTGACTTCTAGGAACTTTGCATCTTGCATGGGGAGGCATGCCGATTTCAATGTCAGTAATAACATAGTTATGGGGTTGTGGACCTTGTGTGTAAGGACATCCAACTTCTATTCTGTGTCTCCCTGCATGACCATGGGAAGGTACAAGGATGCCATCTAGAGTATGAAAGTAGGGGACTCATGTGCTATACTGAATGTCCACTGGAATTTAAGTACTGCCTAAATGTATCAGAGATTCTTAAGGAGTGTGATAGAATGAAAAATCCCTTAAAGATAAACCTATTTGTGAAATAACTAGAGCTATGTATCTTTTAAAATACACCTTAAAGAGTGCCAGCCACTTCTGAGGTGGGGACGGTGGATCAAAGGACTCCAAGGATGGACTAAGGGAGAAAAGAGAATGAAGCATCCCTCTGATCTGGATGTATTGTATTCTAGCACTTTCTATGAAGCAGCAGGGCATTTGATAGAGTGGCTCCTTGTCTCTGTGTACTCTATAGAAGAGGGGCTGTGAATAGAACTTGGAGCAGCATAGACGAATGCTCACTCATCCTGTGAAACCTGGCTGGAGCCTCTTAGGAAGCATCTCTTCAAGTCAACGCTTGAACACTTGAATATAGGTAGAACTCAGTACTGTGCGGAAACACACTGTTTCTCTTAGTTTCTCCATCCCTATTTTGTGGTTCAACATGGACACAGAAGGAGAGAGACTAGCACTACTGGGCCACAGAAAACAATGTATGTCAGTGTGTCCCACCAAGGTACTTGGGAAAACTTTCGTGATTTGAAAAGGGTGTGGGGACTAGGGATATCACCTCGTGGAAAGTCCCCTTGCTGTTCTGTTGAGATGAACTTACTGGAAAGCATACACCAACATTTCAGGAAGTTAAGAAAGTAAATGGAATGAATATGTTGAGAATTCACCTTGCTATTGCTGAAAGAAGTGCTGAAAAGTTAAGATTGCCATAGCCAAACAGAGTGACAGGTTAACCTGCTGATGACACCAGAAAAATACAGTCCCATCTGAATCTGGAACAAGAATGGCAATCTGCTATTTCTGCTCCAAAATCTTCAGGGAGAGGTGGTCTGGTACATCTGTAAGCTTGATTTGCACTTACTCTAGTGGTGATTGATTTTTCTAGTTGGAAAGCAATCCTACAACGAGAGGGAGGAGGTTCATTTAGTATACTAAGCAGTTTCATGATTATAAAACACACTGTGAAGTTTTATATGCTATTGAGATTTTTATATTGCACAGAAGAACCTTATTTCTTATACTTTGAATACTGTGAGAGGTTGAGGATATTGTATGTACATACATTGTTTGATGAAAATATGTGAGGTCCCGCGTTCTATTGTTAGTAATGCAAAAAACTAACCCTTAAGAATCTCCTTAGGATGGGTAACACACTGCGACCTGCAGCAAACCTACAGTGACATCCAGCTGCACAGTGGTCACTACAGTAGACTCAATAGTTTGTCTGTTATCCAATTTTAAAGTATTCCAGACAATTAAAATGTAGCACTGCATTCTTTCTGTTGACCTACCAGATACTTAAAATAATAGGAGGATCAGGTGTTTGGACACTATACTTTCCTGGTTCCCATATGTCTCAATTTAAATAAACTTACATTAGTTATGTGAGTGCCAGTCTTAGTCTATGAAAAATTACCTGACTCCAGTGCCTCAGATTTTGTAAATTTCTTTCACAATCACAAAATTTAAGCTTGGATTTTACTACTGAAGGTAAGTTGGTATTATGAAGTTCCTATCTATCTAGCATCTATTTATCTATCTGTTTTATATAATACATATTAAACCAATGCATGTCAGTGTGTATGTGAAAATAAAAGTGGCTCTCTGATATTCTTTTTTCCTTGAGGAAATCCTATTCCTATTGGAAATGGCTCATTTCAATATACTGGGGTTTTCTTTTTTCATTACTTGAAAAGCCTAAAAAGCCTTCATCTTATTTTTCGAAGCATGGGGAGTGGAACAGACCAACGGCGTCATAACTGGGACAAAAGACCAGAGGCAAAGTTCTAGAATGGCTGCCTTTGCACTTTGCTGTCTCGTGGTATGTTGACCTGCAGGCCAGTTTCAGTCACATGCGACCATCTTACAAGGCTTTTCCTGAGGGCAATTGCTGAAAATATTCAGGACCTGGCATTATGGATAAAATAAAATATGCAAAGCATGTTACAAATTTGTTTTCAAATGTTTGGCATGCCAGAAATTGCCCCCTATCAACTCACAGCCATATAATTCTGAAATAGCCACCTTGAGACATACTACAGGGAACTTTCTCTTAGGAATTTCCCATTGTTTTTCTGATTTTTTGACAGTTTCCTACATACATACAATATATTGTGATTATATTCCCCCACAATTGCTTTCTCAATGAACATAATGGCCCAAGGTAGTAAAATATAAAAATCATTGAACAATACATGGAGAAAAGATTTAGCAAAGCTTTAAAAACAAAATCTTGCTCTGCACTTGCCAGCAGATTCTTACCATTGCCCTGACATGAATTTATTGATGGTAATAATAGGCACTGCTCAAAGTTCTCCAGTCTGATACAAGTAGGGCCAGAAATAGAGCTAGTTTTGCATATTCTCTGTTATTTGTGGATCCTAGCTCCAGCTCTTTGGATGTTAGTATACAACCCAGAGTAACCTCAGAAGGCAGAGAATTTAAAAAGGCCTAGGGCCGGGAGAAGGAGCTCATCTTTTCCAGAGAAGAGTCCCTTAAGAGGATATCCAATCCCAAGTGGTCAACCCTAAACACATATACATAAGAGCAACTCTAAACAGATTCAGCAAGTTGCATTTTTATATGTGTGTGCACTCCAAACAATACTAAATAGACTCAGCAGGCTATATTTGTATATACATATTTGTGTATGTGTGTGTGTGTATTGTATGTATACAAGTGTGTGTGTGTGTGTGTGTGTGTGTAACGAAAGATGAAAAGAGCACAAAGTTGAGGAGTGGTAGGGAACTTGTGGATAGGAAGGAGAGTCTGAGGGGGAGATAATATAAATATAGTATGCATGCATGAAATTTTCAGGAATAATAAGCAAAAATGAATATAGAAAATAATTCCCTTTGTTTCAAATTGGCCTAGCCAACCCCTCACTTTCTCCCCACCCCCCAGCCTCTGACCCTAGAACACAACTGCAGGAAGAGAACCCAGATATCCTGAGGTCTCCAGGTGGCTTTTATTCAGGAGGGGAAGAGAGGAACCTGTGAGATCACCAAGAACCACCTGTTTTTTCTAGCAAATTCGTTTGCTGTGCCAGAAAGTCGGGGTAGTGATACCTTTGGGGAAAGCTCTCTAGCCTTTGCAGCTTCAAATAGATGAACCTGGGTCAGTGTAATCTGCAGACAGAATGTGCCCTCTTGCTGTCAGTGATGGGCTTTTCTTTTCAATGCATCTCTTCTTGGCCATCACTCAATGCCACCAACTTTCCAGTTCAGGAAGCCTGAAGCATCAGCATCTTCTGCCGGATCTTTTTCTCTCTTCTACCCCTGTTGCTCTCTGTGTAGCAAAGAACTGTGTGCACTTCTCATTCCTCCCATCCCCAGCCTGCGTGATCACTGCTCTTTTCACAGTTTACAAGGCAGGAAACACGAAGAGAAATGGGGTTCGTGGTGTGGGGGAAGGAGCAGGGGAAAGCTACAGACCGCGTAGGGTGATGGACAGCATCTGCCGGGGAAGTGAACATGGCAGACAGGCAGGAGGGCCACAGACATGAGGAACAGAGAGGCTACAGCCACAGAGAGAGAGGAAGGAGAACGCAAACTTCAGGAGCACAGAGAAACAGCTCCCATGAGGATGGGAGGACCCCGGAACTGAGAGTCCTCCAGGGGCCCCTGGTTTCAAGGTTTTATAGGATCTCAAAGCCCTCTTTTTTCTTGACTCCCTCTTTTCCTCTCATTAATCCTGCTTTGGATAACCTCCCTACAAAGGGCTATTTTCCTCCTTTACAATTGCAGTTAAAAAGTTGCTCTTTGCTTTAATTTTTTTCAAGTTAACGATTTAGCAGCCATTTGTTATAAATACAATGTCCTGGGTCCTGGGTAGGTGGCTACAGCCCCAGGAACAAGAAGTATGCCCCTCTTAAAAGTAACATCCCTGATTTCCATCAGCCTAAGATCTCCTGACCCTCCTTCAGACTCACCCTCCCCAGGATGAGAGCTGTGCTGAGTCCTGTTACTTACCGGCAGGAACAGCTCCGCAGTTAGAAATAGTTGCAGGGTGAGCTGTCTTTTAAGTCTTTACTATGCAGGACCCTGGGATGATTCGTGTGAACGATCCAAAGTGTCAAGGGCTGCCTTCAGCAGGGAGCTATCAGCCCAAAATAGAGAAGAGCCAAGAGAAAACCAAGGCAAGGGCACAGGCATGTATGGATTCTCTGGGAAACTCTCATCACAGCTGTGAGGGTAGACTTCTCCTGGAGAAGGACTTTCTCGTCTGAACCAGGCCTTCAGGGGATTCTCATCAGAGGTGTAGAATTGCCTGTGGAAACTCTAGTCCAATAAGGCCCCTACTACACTCTGGATGAAGATAAACTTCCATCAATGTGCTCCCACAGGCCACCACTAAAAGGGCACAGAGTTTCTGACTCCTGGCTCGCAGGCATAAAGACCCGCTCTTGACACAGTCACAGAAAGCATCAGAATGGTGGGTATCTCTCTAGGGCTCCTCCATGCCCATCAAGAAAATGTGACCTGGAGCTCAACTTCTGTAGCCATGAGCATTGGGTTCCTCTATTTCACCCACAACACATGGAGTTCCTATTCTTACACCATGCCTGAAATCACAGTGGGGAAAGGGTCCACTTAACCCTTTGAGTAACAAATACCACCATGGAGAAAGCAAACAAGCATTCAGATGCCACTTGGGCTTGAGTTGTGAATCAAATACTTTCTGGGACTCTTAGTGTTGTTCCATGGTAGGTGGTTTCACAAGTGTGACTGTGACACTGGGTTCCATCCCCAGAGGCCCAGCAAAAGAAGGCATTAAGAATGTCTCCTGCCACAAGCCTCGGGTTGCCCACAGTGAGCACCAGCTGTGTGTCAGGGGAACAATCAGGTGAGCCCATTGCCTCTCCCCTATGCTTTTAATGTTTCTGATGGTTTCTTCCAGGATTGGATGACATGCCTAGGCTATGAAGGGCTCCAAGTCCTTAATCCTGTCCCAGTGCCCTGAAAGAGGATAATACAAAGTTTAGATACTAACATCTGACCACCAGATGTGCAGCTGTCCCTTGCAACTCCTTACTAGTGATACTTTACTCTTGTCCAAGAGACTGGAGAGGCCTTACAATGTCATCGTAGTTGAATAGCATGTGTGTTGGGAGAAGGCCTTCTTTGCAAAGCTCACCCTATGTGAAGTCAGTACCGAACAGGAGAGCAGTGGAGTGTTTAAATGTACAGTTGTCTTCAAGTGTACCTTAGGCATTATTGATCTGGTAAAAGATACAAAGAACTAAAAGGTAGCCTGGCAGGGCATGTCTGGACAAAGGTGCATAAAAAATCCTCCAACTGGGACTCCTCCAAGCCAGGAGGGAATGTTTTATGTCCTAATGAGGCTCTAAGCACTAGTAACCGATGTTGATCAGCTGTGGTGGGTTACATTGCTCCCAGCATCCCCTACCACACTCCCCTGGACAGAAGCCAAGAGGGCACACCTTAACTCTCTTATTCAGTGCTTAGCAAAGGACAGTCAGGCTGGAATTGTACACAACTCTTGGTGTCCAAGCAGGAAGGGCAGACCTGGTGAGACTGAGGTAGGCCTGGCCATCCGGCTCTAGTCAGACCCAGGATAGTACTCCAGAGTAAGCAAGAACCTGGCAAGTGGCCAACACTCTGAAGCCAACCAAAGTGCATGAAAACAAGTACTCTGATAAGCACTAGAACAGCCCCACAATTCAGGTGAAGAAACCCAGGGGCACACTGAAAATCCTGTACAAGGAGGAAGAGGAGGCCATTTTCAAGAGTCTTCAGTGTTGCAGTTTGAGAACTCAGTGTTAGAGCAGCTTCCTTGGGGGACTGAACAGCTTTGTCCTGCTCCTGTAACCCTGGCCCTCCCCTCCTCCCTCAGTCCTGAGTGAATAAATGTTTCTTTCTGGCCTTAGTCTCAGCACCACTACTACCACCCCCACCTGTAGCTGGGTCCTAATGGCTCCCTCCGGGGAGGGGGATGAGAAGGCACAGACATGGGGAGTCAGGTGAAAAGCAGACAGCAGACTCAGTTATTTATAAATGGGGAGAACCTTACACACCCTCCCAGCACCCAGACCTTCTGATTGCATGGTCGCTCCTCACTGGCTAGGCAGAATCAGGATCTCTGACAGCACCAGGCATACTCCAGGTTGGCTCATCTCTCAGCCAGGTAGGCCTTAACTTCCTGCATATCCATCCTTTTTATTTATTACATGGTTACTCAGCAGGAGGCAGCGTTCTTTGCTCAGGCCTTGTTAACCCCGACTCAGGAGGGCTCAGCAAGTAGACTGTGCCTGTCTTAGGTTGTCCTGCTGAACAAACTCTTACCCATCATTGACTATCAGCTCTCGAAGAGCATCCATTCCTGGAAAGCTGCCTGGGTGGGGGGGACTAGGCGGTAGCTTTTTGAATTTCAGATAGCCAGGCATGCGTAACCTCATGCAGAGAACTGCAAGAGGAATGCCTAAGAGTCAGTAACACCTGAAGAGTTGTCTCAGTTGCTGCCCTCTGCTGTTTAATATGCTGCAGGAGACATTTAAAGAGAATAAAGAGAATTAACAATACCACCCACAAATTAAGGCACATGTGAGCATCCAGGAGGGATCAGAAAGCCTTTTTATATTATACCAAACTTTTTCAAAAAAATGAACAGTCAAAGGCCATAACCCCTGCCTTTAATAAATCAGTTTGTTTGAAGGGGGTAATGAGAGCAAGAAAGGGGAGTATATACATTACCCATCCTGGATTTATTCTCTCCTTGGTGGAAGCAAGCTGATCCAAGGCTGGGTGTACATCTCTTGTGGGGGCCCATATTGGTGTCATGGCAGTCTGAGGAAAAACACAAGCATACTCTTGCCCACAAGTTAGCAGGAGACTGGCAGCTGCCACTGGATGGAGATAGGATCTCTCCATCTCAGGCAGGGGTGTATTCCAGGGCAGAGACACCCAGTGCTTATAGGCTAGGCTGAGCCCCTTGTCATCAAAACTGATAATGATCTTATGGAAAAGGGCTTCTGTTAAAGTCGAATGAGGCTCACTCTTGGCCTCTGGTGAGACAGTCCTGGCCAACAGCTCCTTAAGAGCTCTGTTGGTCTACTCCACAATGGCTTCTCCCCGTGGATTGTGGGAAATGCCAATGGTATGGAAAATCTTCCAGGAACCCAGAAAGTCATTGAATTGTTGAGAGGCAGGGCCATTGTCAGTCTAAAGTACCCAAGGTACCACCATAACTACCATGGCCGACTTAAGGGCCTTGGTAGTATTGACAGCTTTCTATCCAGAAAGGGCAAGAGCATAAACAAAGGAGGAACAGGTATCTATTATCACATGAACATATTTAAATGTGCCAAAGGGGGCACACTGCATGACATCCATCTGCCAGATGGCGTTAGGCAACAAGCCTCAGGGATTACCTACTGCAGGTTGAAATGGTCCTAAGGGGACAAGTGGGGCACTAGGGGCACATGCCCGGGACAAATGTAAGTTTTGAATCTTGTTGGCCTCTTACTCCACTGATGGGAGGCCCAAGTCTAAATTTCCAATGGGGGAAGTGGAGCACCTCTTCTGTTAATATGGTGATGTCATTATCCGTGTCCAACAAGCCTTGAATGACTTGTCCATGAAGACATATGTCAGCATTGTGGAGTATGGAAAAATGGACAGCATCCAATAGATTTTTGGATTACCAGAGCCTTTTTTTACTGGTATGGCTGAGCAGTGCCTCACCTGGAGTTTAAAGGTGCAGGGGCTTTGGCAGGCCGTGATCTGCAATCCTTTACTCAATGAAATCCCTTATTGCATCTGGTCCTAGGTTTTGCCTGGGGACAGTCATGCCACAGATGGGGGGCCCTCGTGTGTGTCATTGACATGCTCGAGGGCAGGGGTGAGAAGGTGCAGCATCAACAGCACAGACACCAGGAGTCAGGCGAAAAACAAACAGCAGACTTGTTTATTTAGCAATATGGAGAACCTTACACACCCTCCCAGCACCCGGGTGTTCTGATTCATTGACATTGCATGGTTGCCCCTCATTGGCTGGCCATGATCAGGGCCTCTGACAGAGCCAGGTAGACTCCAGGTTGGCTCATCTTTTGGACATGTAGGCTTTAGCTTCCTACCCCTACTGATCACACATACTTGCTCTCCTTCCTACAAAGTCTCAATTGGTCACAGCCTAGATATTTTGGCCACTCTTTTGGTGGAAACATTGTTAATAAATCTCTTGATTTGGGGGGATCATCCTCTGCTTCTCCCCTGCTTCTTATGTCTTCCCTACAAGACCCTTGATGGGTCTCAAACACTGTCTCATTCTGAAAAGATCCCCTGGACTGTACTGACAGCAGCAGCAAATGTGGTCATTGGGGAGCAATGTTTAGACCCTTGGCTATGCCTGACCCTAACAATCTCTGCTATCAGGTGGGGCTCACATACACTTTTCTCCCCATCTTACATGAAGCTTGCACTTGTTTGGAGTGCCCCCTTGTGGTTAGAGGAAGAAGGGCATTGCAGGGGCCTCGCTTTCCCTGTGCTTCCTTTGGATCTAGCGTCCAGTGCAGTGTTGTTACTGAGAGTCTACTGCCACCCAGCTGTGATCAGCTTCCTGGCGCAGCCACTTAAGGCAGGTCAGGGTATTCATCCACCCTCTCTGTGAAGAGGGAGAACATACTGACTCCAAGGTTGTGGGAACACCATCCCTGTGGTGGTTTGAATGTGAATGGACCCCATAGGCTCATATATTTTAATGCTTAGATATCAGGGAGTGGTATTATTTGAGAAGAATTAGAAGGAGTGGGAGATATGGCCTTGTTGGAGGGAGCATGTCATGGGGTAAGGACCCATGCCAGGGCCATCGGGATGTAGTTCTCAGCTACTGCTCCATGTCTGCATGCCTCCATGCTCCCCACTATGTTGATAATGGACTATACCTCTGAAACTGTAAGCAAGATCCCAGTAAAATGTTTCCTTTAATAAGAGCTGCTTTGGTAATAGCGTCTCTTCATGGCAATAGAACAGTGACCAAAACAATCCCTCTTTGTTCAGCTTGGGAGAGTATGGTCACTATGTTGATATCAGGTTGGAGCTCACATTCTAGTCTGCTTTCTGCATTCCATTGAATGAGTTTTTGCTATTTTCTGTAATGAAGAAAAGAGGATGCACAAAGCAATTGCTTATTGAATTCTGCATTTATTGCTATTTATATAAAGAGACAATGTCACTGCCAATTTGGGTGGCCAGCATGTGGCCTATAGCAGAAAACCTCATCCCAAAGAGGCTCCTGAAGGACAACGACATTCTTGGTTTCTGTCAGAATCTTCAGGTTTGAAAAGTGGTTCTGTTTACTGGGAATGATGCTTTTTCTAAGTAATGCCTTCTGATGTTTCCTAAGTTTGGCTCTCCGATTGTTAAACCAAACCTGAAACCAGAGCAATAAAAACATTGGTTTAGCATAGTAAGTAGTTGGTATTTATGATGGAAAACACATCATGCAACTACACATGTTACTGAGATTCTCTCCTTGACAGAAGAATCTAGTTAATAATTACTTATATCCTTTGCAAAAATGCAAGCACTACTCAAGGTCAACAGCGTGCCTATATTGTGTGGCATGTTTCCATCTTATTACCACCATAGTGTAACAGCAAAAACAAATCAACGGTTTCATTTCTGTGGCTGGGATAAAATACCCTGACAAAAAGCAACCTATGGAAGGGTTTATTTGACTCACAGTTCCAGGTTGCATCCGGTCATTGGGGGGGGGGGGAGTGAAAGAGAAACTTAAAGCTTCATGTCCACAATTAAGATCACAGAGACAATAAAATACATAGACCCTATCTCGCTTGCTACAGGTCATCTAGCTTTCTTTACTCTTTTATTTATTTATTTATTTTTATTTTTTTATTTTTAAATTTAAATTTAAGTTAGAAACAAAGTTGCTTCACATGTCAATTCCAGGTCCCTCTCCGATTCCCTCCCCTCCTCCCGTGCCCTCCCACCAACCCCCCAATATCCCCTCATTTCCCCAGGGAGGGTGAGGCCCTCCATGGGGGTGTCCATAGTCTGTCATTTCATCCAGGGCAGGGCCTAGACCCTCCCCCAAGAGTTCAGGGTGAGAGTGCACCTCTCATTGTTGGATGGGAGTCCAAAGTCCATGTGTATACCCGGGATAAATACTGATCTACTGCCCAAGGCTCAATAGATTACCTAGGCCTCCTCACTGACACCCACATTCAGGGGGGTCTTGATCAGTCCCATGCAGGATTCCCAGACATCAGCCTGGGATTCAAGAGCTAACCCTTGTCAGGTCAGCTGTTTCTGGGGGTTAAACCAGCCCAGTCTCAATCCCTTTGGTCATCAGTCCTCTCTCTCTGTCACTGGATTTGTTGAGCTCAGCTCAGTGCTTAGCCGTGGGAGTCGGCCTCTTCTTCCATCAGCCACTGAATGAAGTTTCTGTTTCCCAAACTCTCTGGCCATGGGATTGTAGGCTGGCACTCCCCAGATCTATGTCTAAAATCCATAAATGAGAGAGTGCATGCCATGTTTCTTTTTTTGTGACTGTGTTACCTCACTCAGGATGGTTTCTTCTAGTGTCATCCATTTGCCTGCAAATCTCAGGATTCCGTTCCTTTTTCTGCTGAATAGAACTCCATTGTGTAAATGTACCACATTTTCTCTATCCACTATTCAGTTGAGGGGCATCTAGGTTGCTTCCAAGTTCTGGCTATTACAAATAATGCTGCTATGAACATAGTGGAACAGACATCCTTGTTGTATGAATGGGCATCTTTTGGATATATGCCTAAGAGTGGAGTTGCTGGGTCTTGTGGTAGGTTTATTCCGATTTTTCTGAGGAATCTCCATACTGATTTCCAAAGTGGCTGAACCAGTTGGCACTCCCACCAGCAATGGAGGAGTATTCCCCTTTCACCACATCCTCTCCAGCATAAATTGTCCTTGGTGTTTTTGATTTTAGCCATTCTGACAGGAGTGAGATGGTATCTCAGAGTTGTTTTGATGTGCATTTCCCAGATGGCTAAGGATGTTGAGCACTTTCTCAAGTGCCTCTCAGCCATTTTAGACTCCTCTATTGAAAATTCTCTATTTAGTTCTGCAGCCCACTTTTTAATTGGATCCTTTGGTGTTTTGGAGACTTGCTTCTTGAGTTCTTTGTAAATTTTGGAGATCAGCCCTCTGTCAGATGTGGGGTTGGTAAATTTTTTTCCCATTCTGTGGGCTGCCTTTTTGTCTTGCTGACTGTGTCCTTTGCCTTACAGAAGCTTTTCAGTTTCAGGACGTCCCATTTATTAATTGCTGATCTCACTGTCTGTGCTACTGGTGTTATGTTCAGGAAGCTGTCTCCTGTACCAGTTCATTCAAGGTTACCACCCACTTTCTATTCTAAGAGGTTCAGTGTGGCTGGATTTATGTTGATGTCTTAGATCCATTTGGACTAAATTTTGTGCATGGCGATAAACATGGATCAATCCGCATTCTTCTACATGCCAGCCTCCAGTTATGCCAGCACCATTTGTTGAAGATGCTTTCTTTATTCCATTGTATATTTTTAGCTTCTTTGTTAAAGATCAGATGTTCATATATGTGTGGGTTACTATCAGGGTGTTCAATTCGATTCCATTGGTCTACCTGTCTATTTTTGTGCCAATACCAAGCTGTTTTCAGGACTATAGCTCCATAATAGAGCTTGAGGTCAGGGATGGTGATGCCTCCTGACGTTGCCTTGTTGAACAGGGGTTGTTTTGGCTATCCTGGGTCTTTTGTTTTTCCATACAAAATTGATTATTGTTCTTTCAAGGTCTGTGAAGAATTGTGCTGGGATTTTAATGGGGATTGCCTCAAATCTGTAGATTGCTTTTGGCAGGATTGCCATTTTTACTACATTGATCCTACCTATCCAAGAGCATGGGAGATCTTTCTATTTTCTGAGGGCTTCTTTAATTTCTATCTTTAAAAATTCAAAGTTCTTGCGATACAGGTCTTTCACTTGTTTGGTTAGCGTTACCCCAAGGTATTTTATGTTGTTTGTGGCAATTGTAAAGGGTGATGTTTCTCTGATTTCTCTTTCAGCCCTTTTATCATCTGTATATAGTAGGGCTACTGATTTTCTTGAGTTTATCTTGTAGCCTGGCACTTTGCTGAAGGTGTTAATCAGCTGTAAGACTTCCCTGGTAAAGTTCTTTTGGTCATTTGTGTAAACTATCATATCGTCTGCAAACAGTGAAAGTTTGACTTCTTCCTTTCCAATTTGTATCCCCTTGATCTCCTTTTGTTGTCGTATGGCCCTGGCTGGAACTTCAAGTACAATATTGAAAAGGTATGGAAAGAGTGGACAGCCTTGTCTTGTTCCTGATTTTAGAGGAATTGCGTTGAGTTCCTGTCCATTTAGTTTGATGTTGGCTGTTGGTTTGCTGTATATAGCTTTTATTATGTTTAGGTATGTTTCTGTTATCCCGGATCTCTCCAAGACCTTTATCATGAAGGGGTGTTAGATTTTGTCAAAGGCTTTTTCAGCATCTAGTGATATGATCATGTGATTTTTGTTTTTCAGCTTGTTTATATGGTGGATTACATTGATGGATTTTCGTATGTTGAACCATCACTGCATCCCTGGGATGAAACCTACTTGATTTTGGTGAATGATTGTTTTGATGTGTTCTTGGATCC
Organism: Mesocricetus auratus; assembly: GCF_017639785.1. Classification (NCBI taxonomy): domain Eukaryota; kingdom Metazoa; phylum Chordata; class Mammalia; order Rodentia; family Cricetidae; genus Mesocricetus; species Mesocricetus auratus. The sequence continues at coordinate 89,295,262 of NW_024429188.1, forward strand.
GATTTGCCAGTATTTTATTGAGTATTTTTGCATCAATGTTCATGAGGGAAATTGGTCTGAAGTTCTCTTTCTTAGTTGTGTCTTTGTGTGGCTTGGGGATCAAGGTTACTGAAGCCTTGTAGAAAGAGATTGGCAAAGACCCTTCTGATTCTGTTGCATGGAATACTTTGAGAAGAATTGGTATAAACTGTTCTTTGAATTTCTGGTAGAATGCTGCACTGAGGCCATCTGGACCTGGACTTTTTTTGGTTGGGAGATTTTGATGACTGCTTCTATTTCCATAGGGGTTATAGGTCTATTTAAATTGCTTATCTGTTTTTGATTTAATTTTCAAATTTTGTGGAGTCCAGGTTTTCACAGTATGGCCTGATGATTCTCTGAATTTCCTCAGAGTCCGTTGTTATGTCCCCCTTTTCATTTCTGATTTTGATAATTTGCATGTTTACACTCTGCTGTTTGGTAAGTTTGGACAAAGGTTTGTCTATCTTGTTGATTTTTCTCAAAGAACCAACTCTTCCTTGCATTGATGCTTTGTATTGTTTTCCTAGTTTCTACTTTATTGATTTCAGCCCTCAATTTGATTATTTCCTGGTGTCTACTCCTCCTGGGGGAGTTTGCTTCTTTGTGTTCTAGAGGTTTCAGCTGTGCTGTTAATTCTCTAGTATAACTATTTTCCAGTATCTTCATGTGGGCACTTAGTGCTATGTACTTCTCCCGTAGCACTGCTTTCAAAGTGTCCCATAGGTTTGGGTATGTTGCGTCTTCATTCTCAGTGAATTCTAGGAAGACTTTAATTTCTTTTTTATTTCTTCTTTGACACAGGAATGGTGCAGTTGTGCGTTATTCAAATTCCATGAGTTTGTAGGTTTTCTGCAATTTGTGTTGTTGTTGAATTCTAATTTTAAAGCATGGTGGTCTGATAAGATGCATGGAGTTATTCCAATTTTTTTGTAGCTGGTGAGGTTGGATATGTTGCCAAGTATGTGGCTGATTTTTGAGAAGGTTCCATGTGGTGGTGAGAAGAAGGTATATTCTTTTTTATGTGGATGAAATGTTCTATAGATGTCTGTTAATCCCAGTTGGGTCATTACTTCTGTTAGACCCTTTGCTTCTTTGTTGAGTTTCTGTTTGGTATTCCTGTATAGTGGTGAGAGTGGTGTGTTGAAATCTCCCACTAGATGTAGTTTAAGTTTTAGTAATGTTTCTTTTACGAATGTGGATGCCTTAGTATTTGGGGCATAGATGTTCAGGATACACACTTCATCTTGGTGGACTTTGCCTGTGATGAGTATGTAATGACCTCCTTCATCTCTTTTGATTGATTTTATTTTAAAGTCTAATTTGTTAGATATTAGGATTGCTACCCCCTGCTTGTTTCTTGGGTCCATTTGATTGGAAATTATTTCCCAACCTTTAACTCTCAAGTAATGTCTGTCTTTGAGGGTGAGGTGTGTTTCTTGTATGCAGCAGAAGGAAGGGTTCTGTCTTCGAATCCATTCTGCTAGCCTGTGTCTTTTTATGGTTGATTAAGGCCATTAACGTTGAGGGATATTAATGACCATTGATTTCTCATTCTTATTTGATTTACAATAGTTTTTGGTGGTAGAATTATGTGTGGAATTTCACCCCTTTGTTCTTTTGGCTGTTGGTAGAGAGAGATTCTCTAATGCCTATGTTTTTTCTGGTTGTAGTTAACTTCCTTGTGTTGGAGTTTTCCTTCCAAAACTTTCTGTAGGGCTGTGTTAGTGGATACGTATTGCTTGAATCTCGTTTTGTCATGGAAGATCTTGTTTTCTCCATCTATAGTGATTGAGAGCTTTGTCGGATATAGTAGTCTGGGCTGGCATCCATGGTCTCTTAGTTTTGGTAGAATATATATCCAGGACCTTCTGGCTTTTAGAATTTCCATAGAGAATTCAGGTGTAATTCTCATAGGTTTGCCTTTATATGTTACTTGGCCTTTTTCCTTAGCTGCTCTTAATATTCTTTCTTTATTCTATATATTTGGGGTCTTGATTATTATGTGGCGAGTAGTCCTTTTTTGTGTTTTTACTATTCTTTGGTAAGAGGACTTCCTTTTGTGGTCCACTCTATTTGGTGTTCTGTAAGCTTCTTGTACCTTCATTGGCATGTCTGTCTTCAGGTTGGGAAAGTTTTCTTCTATGGTTTTGTTGAATATGTTTTCTGCCCCTTTGAGGTGGTTTTCTTCACCTTCTTCTATACCTATTATTCTTAGGTTTGGTCTTTTCATGGTGTCCCATATTTCCTGGATGTTTTGTGTTAAGGATTTGTTGGACTTAAGATTTTCTTTGGTTGATGAATCCATTTCTCCTAGTGTATCTTCAACACCTGAGATTGTCTTTTCCATCTCTTGTATTCTGTTGGTAATGCTTGTATTGGTAGTACCTGACCATTTGTCCAGCTTTTCTATTTCCAGCGTTTCTTTAGATTGGGTTTTTTTATTGTCTCCATTTCAGTTTTCAACCCTTGCACTGTTTGAATTGTTTCTTGCAATTTTCGGTTTATCTTTTTGTCCATTTGTTGCACTTTATGAATTTTTGGTTTGTTTTTTCTTCCACAGAGCTTCTCATCCCAGCAGGGGCCCAAAACTCCAGATCCCAGGTCTTCTCTTGCAAAAAGGAGACCAGGGGACCAGCTGTTCCGGTGGAACCAGGTAAAACAGGCCCTGTATCCTGGCCTGTGTTCTAGTGCCTGGGGATTGCCTGAGAAGTGCACAGAGCTTCCAATCCTGGCAGGAGCCAAGCACCTCAGATTCCAGGTCTTCTCTTCCACCAACAAGACCAGGAAACCAGCAGATCCAGGTAAGCAAGGCCCAGCATCCTAGGCATGCCTTCTGGTCACTGGGAAGGGTCACAGAGCTTCCCATCCCGGCAGGAGCACCCTAGATCCCAAGTCTTCTCTTCCAGCAAAGGGACCAGAGGACCAGGTGGGAGGCTAAGCAGATTCCTGGTCTTCTTCTCCACCCACGAGACCAGAACAAGGACGAGGAATAGAAGAACTTCCAGATTATTGGACTTGCTAGCACCCACCGAAAGGGAACTCTGGTCCCCTAACCACCAGACCAGTGAGGGGCTCTTTCTGCACCCACTAGAGGAAGAGATGGGAAAGAGACAATACAAAAACACACTCAGCAACAGAAAAACAAATATGACACTGCCAGATTCTAGAGACTCCACACCAGCAAAATTTCAACATTCCAATGCAAATGAAGCAGAAGAGAATGAGCTTAAAAACACCTTCATGAAAATGACAGAGGCCCTATAAGAGGATATAGGAAAATTCCCCAAAGAAATGGATGGAAAAACAAACCAAAAAATGCAAGAAATGGACGAAAAACCAAACCAAAAATGCAAGAAATGGAAGAAAAAAAAAACCAAAAAATGCAAGAAATGGAAGAAAAAGCAAAGGCCTGGACAACCTATGGGGCTCTGAGCTGTGGATCAGTGTCTATCCCTGGTATACAATCTGTCTTCATGTGCCTATAGCACAAAGAGAGATGCTCTCTCAGCCTGGACTCTTAGGGGAGTGCCTTGACCCTACCAAGAGTAAAATGATAGACTCTAGACATCCCCTATGTGGAAGGATTTGGCAATAGGGTGGGAGGGAGGGTGGAAGGGGAGTGCGGGAGGAGGGGAGGGAGAGGGAACTGGGATTGACATGTAAAACAAGCTATTTAAAATTAAAATAAAAAAAAAGAGAAAAAAAATGCTTTCTTTACTCTTTTGCAATCTAGTGCCACAAACCAGGGAATGGTGTTGCCCCCAGTGGGGTGGGTCTTTTTAGAGTAATTAACAATCAAGACAATCCCCACAGACATCCCACAGGCTAACTCAATCTATGTAATTCCTCACAAAGACTCTCTTTCCAGACAATGGTCACAATCCACTCTTTGTCAACTTGACACACAAACACATTACTTTAGCCATAATATTCCATCCCTTGTCCCCAAAGTCTCATGTTAATATAATAATGCAAAATACAGTACAACTTTAAAAGTTCACAGTTTTAAAAATTCCAATGCTTTAAAGTCCAAGCATCATAACTGTGAGCTCCTGTGAAATTTAAAAAAACAACAAGTTACCTACTTAAACATTCTCATTCTAAAAGGAAGAATTGGGGCACAGCAAACAAACAATCATATGTAAGTAAAACAAAATACAAATCCTGTAGCTAAATGTTCAACATCTGGGTCACACACTATTCTGGGCTCCAAGGTACATGGACAATCCCAGCTTTCCAGATCTATGTAGTACCCTCTTAAAACACCATTGTCATATTGATTATTAATTCTGTTACATGCCCATTAACATAAAACATAACTAATATATGTGCATATATATATCCTCACTAGCTATATATAAAGTAAACACAATTACTTTTGCATAAAATTGTTTTGCTTTCCTTTTTCAATTAGAATATTACGTTTTTTTCAGTAATGGGAGAGAAACACTAGATGGAGTTCCCCCTCATATACCTTTCCCAATTTGTACCCCCAAATACCCCTTAGTTCAAATCTCATTTGCTACTTTAAAACAGGTAAGAAAATCAGCAACTTCATAATGTTTAGAATGAGATTGTTTATGTCTTGAAGCAGGTTTGAAGTGGAGTGTCTAGCTCTATGTCTTGATAGATGGACTGACCTTCACAGTGCATTCTTCCACATTGAGAAGCTCTGCAAGCTCTTTCCTGTGGAAAGAAAAGCATTAAGCTTTAGTATTTGACATTAGAGGTAAAATTAAGCATATTTTGTATGTTCTGTATCATGCTTAAAACTTAAAAATTTTTTTATCTTATGTGTGTGTGCATGCATGTCTCTGCACTACTTGTAAGCCTGGTGCCCATGGAGGCCAGAAGAGGGCATCAGATTCCCTGGAACTGGAGTAAAAGATGGTTAAGAGCCCCAGTGTGGTTGCTAGAAATTGAACTTAGGTCCTTTGGAAGAGCAGCCAGTGCTCTTAACTCCTGAGTCATCTCTCCAGTTGGTTCTGTGCATGTTTTTGTTTGTTCTTGAGACAGGGTTTCTCTGTGTAATAGCCCTAGCTGTCCTGGAACTCACTCTGTAGACCAAGCTGGCCTTGAACTCACAGAGATCCACCTGGCTCTACTTCTTGAGTGCTGGGATTAAAGTAATGTACTACCACTGCCCGGCAGGTTCTGTGCATGCTTTAAAGTTTGCTATATCCATCTCCCCAAGTAAACATTTTTTGTAATTCTTTGAAAGAGTATAGAAAATTAAGAATAATTAATCTCTACAATCTGAAAAAATGGGCAATGCTCTCATTAGCAGCAACAATGTATAAATCTAAATCTGTAATATGTAACCTACACATTTTTGATGGTACTGAGGATTGAACATAAGGTCTTGGTTATGTTAGGTAGGGTCTGTATCCCCATCCCTTTGTATATTCTATTTTGAGACTGTGACTCATTAAGTTCCATAGACAAAACTTAGACTTTTTCTCCAGCCAAACTGACCTGGAACTTGCACCCTCCTGCTTCAGCTTCCATGCATCTGAAAGATTAGAGAGCTGAACCACTAGTGATATGAATTTTCTACAGGTATGCTGTGCTATGGGATAACCATTTTGTATGCTGTGACTACATTTTATTCTCTGGTTAATAAAATAGCTGATTTGGTCTATGGCAAGGCAGAATAGAACCAGTTAGGAAAGCCAAGCAGAGATACAGGAGAAGAAGGGTGGAGTCTGGGTAGACTTGATTCAGCTGCCCAAGGGACAAGATGTCAGAGAATGGGAAAGCAACAGACCACATGGCAATGTATAGATTAATAGAAATGGGTTAAATGAAGTTGTAAGAACTAGTTAATAATAAGCCTGAGCAATAGGCCAAAGAGTTTATAATTAATATTAAATTTCTGAATGATTATTTTTAAAAGTGGTTATGGGCCTGGGTGGGACTGAAAAGCTTCCATTTACAATGCTGTATCACTGCAGATGCATGAAAGTATTTCATTCTTGCAAATACGATTTTGATGAAATATTACATACAAATGCAGGGTCTTGATACAGGCAATACATATAAAATACATAAAATTGGAAATTATTAGCAAACTTAGAAACTTCTGTGTATAAAATAATCAAAATAAAATGGTAACTCAATCAGACAAAATATTTACAAATGAGCAAATAACTGTCAAAACACATATTTTAAAACAGGAAAAAGACTTAATGAGATTGGACTGGCAACGTGGTTCAGTGGGAAAAGGCACTTGTACAAAACGTATCTACCTGAGGTCTATCCTCAGGACTCACAAGGTAGATAGAAAATACTGACTTGCATAAATTGTCCTCTGAACTTCATCTATGCACCAAGTGATATCTATGCCCTGCTCCCCAATAACTAAAGACTTAAGGAGACATTTAACCCAGGAACATAGGTTACAATAGCCTTAAGCACAAGAAAAGTTGCTCAAAGTCACTCACAAGTAAAAAAAAGTGCAAAAAAGTCCAGTGCTCTTGCCTCCCATCCAGAGGGGTGGCTATTAAACAACATCAGAAAATAACAAGCCTTAGTGAGGCCCCGGAAACACTGGAGACCCCTTACTCTCTGAAATGTAACATCAAATTTTACACCTATGAAGGAGGACAGGTGGTTCTTTTAAACTATGGCCATAGAATTATTGAACCCAACAATTCTGATTCTAGGTATATACTCCAAAAGATTGGAAACCCAATGTTAAAGGGAGATTTTTCGGGCTAGGAAGATGGCTCAGTTGCTGCCAAGTCTAACTACCTGAGTTTGATCCCCACAATGCATATTGTGGGAGCGACTCTGGCTCTCTCAATTTGTTCTCTGACCTCCATTCACAAAGCCCACATATATACATCTACACAAAACAAATAATTCATTTATTCTAATTATGCATATCAACCCATCCAGATCTCCTTCCACAGACAGCAATAAAACACTCACATCTAGGAATATGTGCCTTGGGAACATTATTTAGCCTTGGGGACTCAGAAAGTCTGCCACATGCACGAACACAATAATGAACCTTGAGGAAATTAGGCTAAGTGAAACATAATAGTCAAAAGAGGACAGGTTATTATGGGTCAAACATCTCTTTAAGTCTTCCCTTATGTGACGTGCTCACATAACTCAGATACAGAGGATGAAAGTTTAGAATAGGTAGTTGAAGATCAGGGGAGGAAGTGGTAGTTATTTAAAGGGGGCACAGAATTTCAGTTTGGCAACCCAAGGAGGTTTCTGCTTTCCCAAAACACCTTGAAAATACTTCATGATGCCGAATTCTGAATTACAAACATTGTTTAGATCAAAAGTGTTATGTTTTTGTATTTTAGGACAATTCTACAGTTAAAGCAAACAAAGTAAGTGATCGGGGATTGTTTTCTAAGCTTGGTTTACAGAAAACCACAAGAAAACTTTGATTTTGGTCCCCACAAGATATCCTGCCCGTCCACTCCCACCTCAACAGGAAATGAAGGTCCTGCCCTGTTGGGATCAGTAGGAAAGAAAGCAATACCAGTGGGGCACAACTGAAAACTCAGTTGCTGCACCGGCTGGGGCAGGAGGACCAACAGTTTAAAACCTGCCTGGACTAGAGTATGGTTAAGGCCAACGTAGGCAGCGTAAGTTCTGTCCCACGGGAATAGGGGTTTTAAAAGTTAGTAGCTCAGTGGTACAGAGCTTGTCTGTGACTTTAGGTTTGGTCTTTGGGATACAGTTAAAACAATGGAAAGGCCAGGAAAGAGGAACAGGGCCTAAAGCCCTCGAAGATAGAGTGGCTGTTATGGAAGCCACATGCATACCTTTGGAGTGCATCGGGGTAATGAGTTTCTTCGAAAACTCTGTCTAGTTCAACTGTTTGTTCAGGAGTGAGCTTGTTTTGCTTTCGGCAACACGTGGTTGGCTTCCGAAAAACCGGCTCACGCCTTCCACGTGCAGGTTCACGGGACTTCCCACGGATGCTGTTTTTCACTTCACGGATGTAGTTGTGGTCAGTCACAGCATTGAAGTGGCCCAGCTCCTCCAGGATTCCCGCAACTTCTTCAGAACGGCTAGCATTTGATTTTGCAGCTCCCCCTTGCTGCGGTTCAGTCGTTACTTCTTCTTCATAGAAGCCTATACCGTAATAGTCACGACTGAAATAGTATTTCGTACATGCCATGGTGCAATCTCTACAGAAGGTGCAAAAGCGTGGAATCTCCACAGGCTTCACGCCTCAGAATGTGGCAGGCAGCCGTTTCGAATTCTCTAGGCAGTGAGGCGTTCTAGAAAGTTCCACGACAGAGCGCTTCGTCTCTACGACGCCCATTGGCTGTCAGCTAACAGCTGTGGGTGGGGCTTGCCTTGGCAGGAAAAGAGTGAGGCGTGGCAAAAATGGTGCCTTTTAGGACACATTGAACCACGTCAGTCGAAGCTTGGCCCCTAGATCTGACATCGAGGGTGGAAAGCTTGACTAGAAAGCATACTTGTTGCTGAGTCCTGCTGGCCTCATGACCTTGAGAAATCTAACTTTAATGAAAATTAAAGTATTTCATTTTTATTTTAGAGAGTTGCATACACATCTGCACACACACTTGTGCCACTGCACGTATGTGGAGGTCAGAGGGCAATTTGTATGTGTCACTTCTCTCCTTCTACCATGTGGGTCCCAGGGATTAAACTCAGGTCATCAGGCTTGGCCACAGAATTTTATCCACACAGCTTTCTCACTGGCCCAACATTTCTGCTTTTAAGAATCTTCTTCAGAGTCTCTATGTAATGTCTTGCCTAGTTGTGATCACAACCCAAAATGTAGACACTGCATGGAGCCCAGTTTTCAAAATTGAGAGATCATTAAAACAACTCTAATACTACCTCTGTCACTTTGTGTCTTTGTCTTTGTCTTTGTCTCTGTCTCTGTCTCTGTCTCTGTCTTTCTTCTGTTCTTGGTGCTGGGTTGGAATCCAGTAACTAGCACATACACAGCAAACTCTCTACCATTTACCCACACTCCCAACTCCCACAAATCCCTAAATATAGAACCCTTTCGCTCATGTTAAAGAAACACACATAATACAGAAACTTATGTCCAGTTGATTTCAAAGACATCACTCATCTCTTAGAAACAGCTTAATGGTAGAGAACACTTCCCTGGCATGACTGAAAGAGCTTGTGTTTCAAATCTAATACTGCAAAAAGTATAACTGTATGTACAACTACTTTTGTTGTTCTGGGTAGAAAATCCTAGCCCCGAGCCTCTCCTGCCATGGTGGCAGATAGGCCTACTGCTGATCCCCACCCATCCTTCTGCTTCTCCAGATCCACCCCTGCCCCCATTCTCATCCCCAGCTCTGTAGCAGGAAACCTACCTGGCCTCCCTTTCCTCTCTGACCCCATCTCCAACAGATCACAAAGATGCTCTCCTTCAACCTTCCGTTCTCCCAACTCATCCCAAGAACCCAGCCTCCAACACCATCAGGCATACCGTCGAAATACACCAGCTGAGCAGGACAGGGAAACAGGTCCCAAGGAAATTTCCTACCAGGCCACACATAATCACTACACTCTCTCTCCTAAAATCCAGAGAGGAAAAAAAAACCTAAGGAAAAATACACCCACCCAACTAAGACAAAACCATTTATCAGCACCTAGAACTATAATCACCCCAATCCCAGATGCCTAGACACCAGTGTACAAACAATCAAAACAGTCAGGACAATATGCTCCCATTGGAACCCAGCAATCCTACCCCAGCAGGCCCTGAATATTCCAACATAGTGGAAGCCTAGTGTTAATAGTTTCTTGGCTATTACAGGCATTTTCTTCACTAGTATTTGGTTCCTGTAACCTGGAGAGCCATAGTTTGAGCACATAGTACAGTGCAGCAGAGTACACCAAAATGAAGAGCCTCCCACCTGACTACAGGCTAGTTTCCAGTGTATGTTATAGCACTTCCTCTTGTGTTTTATTTTCCAGATGTTTAGAAGATATTCATTGCACAAAACGGACTCTTTTATAGAAGTAATATGTGTAAGTCATATAATTATGTATGTCTGATGTTCATGCCCCATTCTCTATGCAGGCTTTGTGACCTCAAGCTAGGCCTGGGAGTATGTGGTGACAGTGTGGCATGACAGGGTCCTGAGGCACCAGGCTAAGCTGGTGACAAAATGAGTTACCCAAGTTAGTTCAGGCAATGTGAAGATGGTGTGTGAGGGTAGGGGTCTTGATCATTCACTAGACTGTGCTGGCCCAAGGTGCTTGACCCCACCTAGGCCTGGGACTGTGGGGATGGTATAGGAGGGTAGTGGTCTGGGTCACTCTCACAAGTCAGGGTTTGTGTGCGGGCTGCTTGACCCTAGAGAGGCCTTGGAAACTAAATTGACTTGAGAGGCAGGGTCTAGGTCACTCACAAGACTGGACTGGTTCACAGGCAGTGTGACACAAGCAGGGCTTCGAGCATGAGTCTGGCTATGGCAGACTCATTATTGGGAACTCAGCAGGCTTTGTGATAACAGCTAGACCTGCAAGTATGAGGATGGTGTGGAAGATCAGGGTCCTGAACATTCAACAGCTGGGCATTTGGCATTAGAGATGGTACCATAGGGCAAGGTTCTGGGAGACTCACCACCCTGTTCTAGCCAGAGATATTCTTCACACAAACTAGGCCTCAAACTGGGGGTGTTAGGAAGTCTCTGGAGCAGGGACTTGATCACTGAAAAGGGAGGCTTGGTACTCAGGCTGTGTGATCCGATATTGCCATGGGACTGTGGAAAGGTGAAGGCATGTGGAGTCATGGGCAATCCGTGTGTTACTGACAGGACAGCTGCTTGCCCACAGCTATGCCTGGGAGTTTGAGGGTTGTCAGGGAAAGGACAGTCTTGATTACTGGCTATGGCAGGGTTAGTTACCAGGCCACTTTACCTCACTCATAGGCTTAGCAGACTTGTTGACCCCAGTTAGGCCTGGGAATGTGGTGATGATGGGAATGGTTAGGTTTGGGGGTCACTCACTTGGTTGGGGTGGTGTACATCCAGCCTGTGCTTGTGACTTCATGCCCATTCTGAGAGGAGGGCCTGGCCTACAAAGGAGCCTCGGCTGGTCTGGAGCTGCTCAAGTGGGACTATGCCTGGAACTGTGAGGATGGGGCAGGAGGGCAGGGTCTTGATCTCTCTCCCAGAAGGTCCTGAGACTGTGGCCATGTCCTAGTAGTTGAAGGATCCAAGCCCCTCACTAAGATGTGCTTGAGTGCATGCTGTATGTCTAAAGCTAGGCCTGAAAGTATTAGTATAACTCCCATGGGAATTTGAGCTCTCAGGCAAAGGACCTGGGACACATTCTGATTGAACTCAGGTATTCAAGGGGCTTGGAAGGTGACTTGGACAGGCAAGGTTCTTGAAACTCACTAAGTGGGACTGCTGTGCAAATTCTGTGAACCAGCTATGCCTGTCACTCTAAAAATGTTTTGAGAGTTGTGCTGACTAGTTTTATGTTAACTTGACACAAGTTAAAGTCATCTGAGAGGAAGGAACCTCAATTCAAAAAATGCCTCCACATAAGATCAGGTTGTGGGCAGGCCTGTAAGGCATTTTCTTAATTTTAGTGATTGAAGAGGGAGGGCCCAGTCCATTGTGGGTGTTTCCATCCCTGGGCTGGTGATCCTGGGTTCTGTGAGAAAGCAGGCTGAGCAAGCCACAAGTAGCAAGACAGTAAGCAGCACCCCTCCATGGCCTCTGCATCAGCTCCTGCCTCTAGGTTCCTGTCCTGTGTGAGTTTCTGTCCTGACTTCCTTCAGTGATGAACAGTGATAAGGAAGTGTAAGCCCAATAAACCCTTTCCTCCCCAACTTGACTTTTGGTCATGGTGTTTCATTGCATCAATAAAAACCCTAACTTAGACAACAGTAAAAGATATGTGGTCTGGTACCCACATATCTTGAACTTAGATGGGTTTGGGGGTATGGTAATAGCATAGGTGGGCAAGGTTTGGGCTTACTCACAAGGCTAAGATGGCAGGTAAACTCTGTGTTCCAGGCTAGGCTTAGGACTGTGATTCTTGTGTGTGCAAGCAGAAACGTGTTCATTTACCAGTCTGGGTTTGTGCCAAAGTTGCTTGACTCCAGGTGGGCCTAGCACAAGAGGTGAGAATCTGGTTCACTTAGATGGCTGCCTTGAGTACAGGTACATGGAGTTTTTTGTCAGGACTGCCAGCCAGCTCCCAAATAACCACAAAGAGACTTAATGTTTATTATAAATGCTCACCTGATAGCTTAGGCTTGTTACTAACTAGCTCTTACAACTTAAATTAACCCATAGTTTTATCTGTAATTCACCATGTGGCTTGGTATTTTATCTCAGTACCACGTGCATATCTCCTTCCTCTGCGTCTCGCTCAAGACTCCTCAGATTTTGCCCTTTTTCTTCCCAGTGTCCTCCTAGTGTGCCTCTCCCACCCAATCTCTTTCTTCCCAGGTATAGGCCAGGCAGTTCTTTATTAACAACCAGAGCAACATATATTCACATTAAACAAAAGGATTATTCCACAGCAAGTAAAAGCTGGGTGACTCAAGCTAACTCTTGGAAGTAAACTTATAGCAGCAGGATAGCGGTGCTGAGCTCTAACCAGACTGGGTTATGCAGTGTAATTGACCCCAGCTAGTCAAGACAGTCAAGGTTCTTCAGATCTCACCAGTCAGTGGTAGTAGTTAACTGACATCAGCTGGATGTAGGAATGTGATATCAGTTCAAAGGAGTTGGATTCCAGCTCACCCACTAGACTGGCTTTTAAGGAAGCTGTGGTACCCAGACTAGGTTTTGGGGTGTAGAGATGGTGTATGAGGGAAGGGCTTGCTCCCTCACCAGGGTAGGGTAGTAGCCAGCATACTTCAGTCATTCTATGTCTGAGAGTATGGGGATATCATGGAATTGCACAAGTCTGAGTTATTCACTGAACTGGGTTCTAGCACAGGCTGTGTACCTCAAGCTAGCCTTTGACTTATTACAGGAGGATCTTGATCTCTCAACGAGCTAGGATACTGTACCATATGTTTGGCTCCATCTAGGCCAGGTTTTGGTTTTCTGACTACAGCAGGCACTCGTTAGACTTTTTGACAACAAGCTTGGTCTCAAAGATTTTGCAGGAGATCACAGTCCTGAACACTTACCAGTTTGAGCTACTGTCTGGCCTTTTTGATCTCAGCAAGGCATTGGGCATTAGAGTGGTACCTGAAGTCAGAAATCTTGTAGTCTCAACTGATTGTGCTGGCCAGAAATCTGGTTCACCTAAAAACTAGGCCTATCGTGAGGAAGGTGCAGAAGCAGTAGTTTTGATTACTGAAAACAGAAGCCTGATACCTAGGCTATGCGAGCCAATATTTTGTGGGATCATGGAAATGGTTAGGGCAGGTGAGCCTTGGGGAAATTATTATGCTTGGCTGGTAAACAAGCTGCTATGATTGTTGGGGTGGTCGGGTAGAATTGGATCTTGATCACTTATCGGGGTGGGCAGCTTGACCCTAACTCAAACTGTAGGAATGTAACAGGAGGGCAAAGGTTGGAATCACACACAGGCTCAGCTTGTACATAGGCATTTTATAACCCCAGGTAGGTCTGGAACTGTAGTAATGATGGGGAAGGATAGTTTCAGAGCCACTCACAGGGTTGGAGTAGTGCATATTCAGCTTGTCACTGTGGTCTGCCATTGTGCACAGCTACAGAAGGGCAAGGGACTGAACCACACAGGGCCTTGTTTGCTTCGGAACTATATTAGTATGACATCTGTACAATATTGAGCTCTCACCAGGCTGTGATGGGGCACATTCTGACTGTCCCCAGCTAGGCCGGGGAGTAGCAGGCTGCCTGAGATAGGCCAGGTTCTTGGAACTCACCAAGTTAGGCTGCTGTGTGAACTGTGTGATACCTGCTTAGGCCTTCCAGAATAAAAATGGTATGTGAGGACAAAGTCTTGATCACTTATGAGCACCTGTGTAACTTAACATCAGCCATGCCTAAGAATGTCAGGTGTCAGGGTCACTCAAGAATTAGATGGAGGTCAGGCAACATAACACAAGTGAGATCTCAGGGTACTCTGACAGTAGTAGGACAGAATTTGAACTCTCATCAGCATGTCATGGCACACAGTCTGATTGGCTCCAGCAAGACAAGACAGTTTCTTAGACAGGGGAGGTTCTTTAAATTTCACCAGTGAGAAATAGTTCTGCACTAGGAGTGTGGTATCTGTGCAGAGTGGCAGGATTTTACATCACTCCTGAGACTAACTTTGTGGAAAGCTATGTTACCCTGGCTAGGCTCACAAGTGTGCAGATGCTTCTTGAAGGCTAGGTTTGTTTTCGCACCAGGATAGCTTGATGGCCTAGCTTCTTCAGCCATTCTATACCTGGAACTATAGAGATGTCCTGGAAGTACAGGGATCCAGGTCACTTGCCAGGCTGCCATAGAGTTAGGATATGCACTAGGCCTGGGGGTATTAGTACCATATCAGCAGGATGGACTCTTGAGTTCTCATCAGGATGGGATGACAATCAATATAATTGACCCCAGCTAAGGCAAGGGATGTGATGTGATGGCAAGTGATGCTCTTGAGAACACACATGGTTTTGTGACAGCAGCTAGACCTGAAAGTCTAAGGATGCTGTAGGATATGAAGGTCCTGAAACACACCACTCTGGGATGACATTCATACTTCTTGACTTCAGCTGTCACCAGAGTGCAGGATATGGGGAGGGGATCACCAGGCTGTGCTTGCTGGTCAGCTATCTGCTTTATCAGAACTAGGACTGAGAGTGTAAAGATGGGTTGGTCTCTAAACCCAGAGGCATTTTACTTATGCTGTGTGACCAGATATTGATATGGGACCAGAGGCAATCACTGTGCACGGCTCATGGGCAAGTCTCTTGACCACAGAAGTGGAAGGGAGTGTGAGGATTGTCAGGGAGGAGATCCCTGGCTAGGCAGCTCTGGGGACCAGGCTTCTTGACCCCAAATATTTGGGGATTGTTAAGACTCTGGGAGCCAGGATAAAAACTGGTGAGAGTGTGGCTTGCACCACAGGTGGACCTGTTACCGTGGGGGATGACATGGGGTGTTATGGGGTGTGAAGGTGGGGCTCGCTAGCAGGCTCAACTTGTATTCAGGCTTTCTTTTTTTTTCTTTTTTTGGTTTTACAAGACAGGGTTTCTCTGTATTGTTTTGGAGGCTGTAGCCTCGAACTCACAGAGATCCACCTGCCTCTGCCTCCGAGTGCTGGGATTAAAGGCATGCACCACCACTGCCCGGCTGGGCTTTCTTAACTAAAGTTTGGCCTGGGTGTCTGGTAATTTTGGAAGGGTGGTATTTGGGGTCAGTCACCTGGTTGGAGTGGTGCAGTGAGTCTGTGATTGTGGCCTCACTCCAGTTCTAGGTTGGTGCAAGAGGGTTGGGATCTGTGCCACAAGGGAGTCTTGACTGCTCTAGGAGCAATGGAGTGGGCTAATGCCTGGGACTGTGAGGATGTCTTTAGCAGTGCACAGGTCTGGGTCACTTGTACCAGGGTGGGCTGATGTGCAAGTTGAGTTTCTCAAGCTAACCCTGGAAGTATTACTATGACCCCTGTGGGATTTTGGCCTCTTGCAAGACTGAGATGGCACATATTCTGATCAAACCTAGGCAGAACAGGGCCTTGGAGGAGGGTTCTTAGGAAGTCACCATGATGTGCTGTTATGCAAACTGTGTAACGCTAGTTAGGCCTGGGGATTGTTCGGGTGCTTAGGGTCTTGATCACTTATGAGTCTGGTCTGATGCCCATGTGCCGCGCCCGCTGCGCAGCCTGTATCCGAGAATGTGGCAAGGTGGTCGGGATTGATGACACGGAGACCAGTCGGTTGGGTTAAGAAATCTTTATGCTCCCCAAGAAGGCTCAGGAGAACGTCCCTCCAGAAAAGCTTCTGCCACACACACACCCCTTCCTCCTCCTGGCTGGTGGTTAAATCCCGGACACCAGAATGGGCAGTAGCAGCAGGGGGCAGGAAGAGGTGGCTAGCCATTGGAAAGATCAAAGTCAGGGTCTTTATCGGGAACTTATAGCTCCGGTAAACATTTCTTAGGGTACTGGATTGTTTTTAGTAAACATGTTTTCAGTAAACATTGTCTCACAGCTGCCTGCTCCCAGGCTGATGGAGAAATGGGTCTTCGGCCAAGGTCTGTTGTTCCCACACCCATGCACCTTGATCCCAGCTGGGTATGGTAGTGTGGGACTGGTGCATGTGGAGGGTCTTGATCATTTACCAGTCTAAGATAGTGTCCAGGCTGCTTGGCCTCCCCGAGCCTGTGAGAACATGGGGGCTAGCGCAAGCGTACTGGGGTTGGGAGTATACTGACAGCAGCAGGACTGAATAGGGCTCTCACCAGGCTGAGATGATGACCAATCTGATTGACCCAGATAGACAAGAGAGTGGGGCTCAAGAGGATGAAGCATCTGTGTGGAGGGATGGGATTCTGGATCACTGATGATACTGGCTTGTGACATAGCTATTATACTGGATCACTGATGGTACTGACTTTTGGTACAGCTGTATACCTGATTCAAGCTCTTGGGCTCTCTCTAGGGCAGCTAATGTTAGTAGGGCAGCTGAGGATTTTGAACTCTCCCTAGGCAGGGGTGGATGGTGCACATTCTGCTTGAACCCAGGTATGGGAGGGACTGGAAGGATTTCTCTGTCATGCAGTGGTGACTTCTCGAGCTGTGCCCCTGTACCAACTTTGTTACAACTGCTTGGCTTAGCGTGTAAAACTGTTTTGGGAACACAGGGAGTAGCGGACTCTCCAGTCTTGTCTGGTTAAAATGTGTCTTGACACAGCAGCTGGATGTACCAGTGTATACAGAAGGGCAAGGTTTGGGGTTAATGACAAGACTGGGGCAGTGGGCATGTTGAATGGTCCAAGCTATGCTTGGGGGTGTAAGGATGGTGTAAGAGCAGTGTCTTAGTCACTCACTAGTTTTCTGGGCCTGGAGAGTGTGGATAGTATCCAAGGGCAGGGTTTTGATTCACTCAGTGTCTCTTAATTGCACCTAGCATGACCTAAGCTAGGTCTGCAGTATTCTGACAGCAACAGGATAGGTTTCCAAGCTCCCACAGGGATGGGACAGTATGCAGACACAGCCACAGCCGAGGAGGTGCTTAAGTACTCAGCAGGCTTTGCCACAACAGCTCAGCCTGGAGACAGGGCTCCTGAAAACTTACGATGTTTGGGCTGCTTGACTGCAGCTGAGCAATGGGCATAGAGATGGCACTAGAAGGCAGTGGTTTGGGAGACCCACCAGGCTGGACTGGTTAGCAATGTTCGTCACCAGAAGTAGGCCTGGGAATGTGAAGGAGCAACTGGACTTGGAATCTTGATCACTTATAAATGAGGTCTATTACTCAGCCTGTGACCCAATATTGGCCTGGGACCTTGGATAAGGTGGAGGCAGGTGGGGCTCTTGTACAGTCGCTATGCTAGACTTTGGGGGCATCTGTTTGACCACACTATACCTATGAGTGTGAGAACTGTCAAAGAAGGGAAACTCTTGATCACTGGCTAGGCAATGCAGTAGTGGTGACCAGGCATCTTATCCATAATAGTTTTAAGATTGTTAGGATTCCTGGAAAGTCTAGTCTTGATCAGTCTCCAGGAAAGGATGGCAAGCATGAAACTTGGCCCTAGCAATATCCAGAACTGTGGGAATAGCAAGGAGGACAATAGCAGTGATCACTCAGAGGCTCAGCCACCCCCATGAGGTCTTGGAGTTTGCTATTGTGAGTTAAGGTAACTCACATGATTGCGCTGCTGCAGTGAGCCTGGGGTCGTGATAGCCCATGGTGAGCTAGCTCAGGAGGGAAAAGTTCTGCATCACAGAGACATCTTGGCTAGTGGAAAAGCCACTGGAGAGAGACCTATACCTGTGAGTGTGAGCATGGTTCAGGAAAACAGGGTTTTGATCCCTTACTTAGAGGGTCTAGGGATTGTGGGCATGTTCTAGCTGTTCAACGGTCAAGATTGCTACCCATTCTGGGCTGGAGTGAAGGCTGTGAATCTCAAGCTTGGCCCCAAAGTATTTGTCAGACACATGTAGGATTTTGAGCTCTAACAGGCTGGGGTGGTGCACATTCTGATCGGAAGAGGGACTAGGAGGATGGCTTAGGCAGGTGATTTTCTTTTTTTTTATTTTATTTTCCAGTTTAGATTTAGATAAGAAACAAGGTTGCTTCACAAGTCAGTTCCAGGTCCCTCTCCCTTTCCCTCCCCTCCTCCCGTGCCCTCCCCCCCAACCTCCCACCCCTGTTATCCCCTCATTTCCCCAGGGAGGGTGAGGCCCTCCATGGGGGTGTCCATAGTCTGTCATTTCATATAGGGCAGGGCCTAGACCTTTCCCCAAGAGTTCAGTGTGAGAGTGTACCTCACATTGTTCGATGGGAGTCCAAAGTCCGTGTGTATACTCGGGATGGGTACTGATCTACTGCCCAAGGCTCAATAGATTACCTAGGCCTCCTCACTGACACCCAGATTCAGGGGGTCTTGATCAGTCCCATGCTGGATTCCCAGGCTGATGCCTGGGATTCAAGGTGATTCTCTTATGAACTTACCAAGCAGTTAGGATGCTGGCAGAGTCAGGTGGAATAGCTCTGGGGATGGCACATGAGGGTGTACCAAAGTAGGTGGCTTCAGCCCTTTTATGTTTGGCACTGTGAGAATGCCCTGGAAGTGCACAGGTCCTGGTCAGTTACCTGGCTAGGCTAGAGTTCAGTTTGTGCCCTCAAAGCTGGATCATGGAGTATTAGTGCCACACCTAGACCTAGCCCAGCCAGTTTCATAAGTGATCCAGAATCAATCCAGATTCAGCCAGTCTACATTTTGGAATATGTAGTTTCCTAGATCTGTATGAGTCCATTACATTTACCAGACTAGGTTGGAGTGCAGGCTTTGCATCCCAAGCTAGGGCTGGAACTATTAGTACCACACCAGCAGGGTAGAATCTAGAGCTCTTGCCAGTCTAGGCAAGTGTCTGGACTGCTGGATCCCAGCAGAACACCCAAATAGCTGTGATGGTCTAGAGGGCATGGATCTGGAAGACTCAGCAGGCCGTGACGCTCACTAGAACTGGGACCAGATAGTGAGGAAGATGCTGGAGCAGGAGTCTTGATCATTGAACAGAGTAGTCTAGTATGCAGGCTGTGTGACTCAACATTGACACGTTACTTTGGGAAAGGTAGAGGAAGGTGGGGCTCCTGTGCGATGACTGTGTTTAGCCTATGGGCAAGATGCAAGATGCCTGGGAGGTTAATCACTGCCTAGGCAGTGCTGGAAGTGAGGGTACTCGACCCCAGTTTGAGCAGGAACTGTGTGAAAGGTTGAGGAGATCCGAATCACTTACAAGCCCAAATTGTGCTCAGGCTTTTGGACCCTAGTTAGACCTGAGAGTGTGGCAATGGGTCGGGATGGGCTTGGGACCCCACTTGCACTCTGAGCAAGTGCAGAAGGGCAGGGGTATGGTTCAAAAGGAAGTCTTGGCTGGTCTTGGAGCTGCTAGGGTGGGAACTGTGCCTGGGACTTTCAGTGCAGGAGGGTGGGTCTTAACCATCCACAAGAGGAGCCAGGGCAATGGGGAATTTCTAGTAGTGCAAGGATCTAACCACTACCAGGCTATGCTTTCCAAGCTAGGTTTGAAATGATTAATGCAGTACCGATAGAATTTTGAGCTCTTACGAGGCTGGGATGGTGCATTCTTATTGAACCCTGATAGATGAGGGACGAGGTTGGCTCAGGCAGGTAAGGTTCACGGTAACACCAACTAGACCAGTCAGTGTAAAGGCAGTTTGATAGTAGAGTAGGGACAGCACAGGAGAGCTGACTCTGGTTCTCTCACTAGGCTGGCTTGAGTACAGGCAGCTTGCCATAGCCTAGCCTGGAAGTATTCTGAGAGAGCAGGATAAGACCTTGAACTCTTCCCAGCCTGGGATGAAGTAGAGTCTGATTCAACCCAGCTAGGCAGGCAAAGATCTTTGGATCTCACCAGTTAGGGACAATGTCCACGTTGCTTGACAAAAGCTACATATGGCATTATGGTTAGTATCAGTGTGGAAGGGCATCATGAGACTGCATTGTGTGAAAAACCGTGTCACTAAGTGCTGGTACTGAGAGGGTGGGGTCTTGCTGCATTACCAGGGCAGGCTGGTGGTCAGGATGCCTCAGCCATTCTTTGCCTGAGATTACATGAATATCCTCAAAGTGCACGGGTCCAGAACATTTGCTAGGCTGGGGCAGAACATAGTGCAAAGCTGAACCAGAGAAGGTTGGCAACACACCAGCAGAATGGGGTCTTGAGCTTTCATCATGCTGGGATGGTGTGCAATCTAATTGACCCAAACTATGACAGCAAATTTGAGCCTGGCTATAGAGGGGAAATTTGAGCCTGGCTATAGGGGGGAAAATTGAGCCTGGCTATAGCGGGGAAGGCTCTTGGGAGCTCAGCAGGCTTTGTGATAACAGTTAGGACTGGAAGTATAAGGCAGTGTGGGAGACAAAGGTCAGCTTGACACTACCCAGCTGGTCAATGAGCGGTAAAGATGGCACCAGACAGCAGCAGTCTGGAAGAATGATCATGCCATGCTGGCTAGTGATGTACTTCATCTGAACTAGATCTGCTTGTGTGAGAAAGGCTATGGCTCTTGATCACAGAACAGGGAGGCCTGGTACTCAGGTTGTAGAAAGTGAAGGCAGAGGGTCTCCTGGCTGATGGACAAGCTGCTTGACCACATCTATGCTTGGACATGTGAGGACTTTCACGGAAGGAGGAATCTCCCTTTACCCTCCTGTGCCATCCCCAACCCCCACTGGAGCTGTGAGCAAGCTGAGTGATCATAACTGACTCTCTTCCAACATCCTAACAATGCCATAAACATTCGGGGTTAAACAGTCTGGTCACCAGTGCTGTCTAGCTTGTTACAGCAGTGTATCCGTCACTGGGGAGGATCTTGGGATCTCACCAGTGAGGGGTGGTGCCCTGGTTGCTTGAGCAGCTTAGCCTGGGAATGGGATCCCTGTGGAGTGGCAAGCTTCTGGATCACTCGTGGAAGTGGCTAATGGGAAAGCTCTGATACCTGGGCAAGCCTAGGAATGTGAGGATGTTTCCTGGGGATGGATTCTTGTTCCATCAACAGGGTAAGCTGCTGGCTGGGCTGCTTCATCCCCTCTATGCCTGGGATTATTGGCATGTCCTTGAAGTGTACTGGTCCAGGACATTCACTAGACTGGGCTGGAGTTCAGGCTGTACTCCCCAAGCTAAGCCTGGAAGTATTGATACCACAACCTCTGGGTAGGATTTGAAAACCTCACAAGGCTGGGGTGGGCTGCCTCATTGACCCCAAATAGGCTAGAGAGTATCAGTCTGAATACTGAAGGCAAAGTTCTTGGGAACTCAGAAGGATTTGTAACAACAGATTGCCTGGAATATGGGGATGGTGTGGGACCAGGGATTTGAAAGTCCACCTATTTGGACTGGTATCTGGTTTCGTTGGGCATTAGAGATGGCAGCAGAGGGAAGGTGTCTGGGAGGCTCACCAGGCCGTGCTGTTTACCAATCTGCTTCTCTGGATCTCAGCCTGAAGAAGACACTGGAGTGGAAGTCTATATCCCGTGTACAGCAAGGTCTAAGTATGAGGGAGGCCTCATATTCTGTGTGGCTGTGTGGCTTGATATTGCTTTGGACAATAGGGAAAGTGAAGGCAGGCAGGGTCATGAGAAATCACTATGCTTGGCTCACAGCTATGCCTGAGTGTGTGAGGATTGTCAAGAAAGGGACTCTTTCTACTACTGGTGTCCAGGCCACTTGTCCCCAACATGTTTTGCCATTGTTAAGATGTTGGGAGAAAGTCACACCATGATCATTCACCAGGGTAGGCTAGTTATGCTTAAGGTGTGAGACTGCCATGGAGGGGAAAGTCTTGATCACTATCTAGACATAGCTGGTGAGCAGTCCATTTGACCCCAGTTAGTTCTGGGATTGTCAGGATGCCAGGGGGTCTTGATTACTCACCAGGGTAGGCTGGTGAGAAGGCAGCTTGAGCAAACCCCAGGCAGAGGAGGACACAGTTTGGGAACCATTTCCAGGTTGAGCTTGGGCACAGGCATTTTCAGCCCAGCTAGGCCTGGGGTGTGGTTATTGTGGGGAAGGGCAAGGTTGGATGTCTCTCACCTGGACTGGTTGGTTCAAAAGAATAACTTTATTCCTGTTATGAGAAGGTGCAGGAGGCAGGGATGTGGATTGCAAAGGGGTCTTGGCATGTCTGGGAGCTGCCATGTGACTTAGCTTGGAGCTGTGAGGTAGTGCAGGGGAACAAGGTCTTGATCCTGGGCCTGGGACTTGAAGGAGGTCGAAGCAGTACACAGGTCCACATCATTCTCCAGGATGGCTTAGAATGCAATCTGTGCATTTTGAGCTAGCCCTGAAAATATTAGTATGATACCTTCAAGAATTTGACAACTCAGCAGGCTAGGATGGGTCACATTCTAATTGAACCCAGGTCTACCAAGGACTAGCAAGGTGGATTGCTCTGAAAACTGTGATACTTCACAATGTGAAGATGGTTTGGTAGTGCTTGGTCTGGATCACATATAGGTCTGGGTTGGTACCCAGGAGGATTGAGCCCTGCTGGGCTGGTAATGTGAGGAGAGCACAAGAGGATAAGGGTCAGGCTTGAGTGCAGACTGCATGACACAAGTTAGGCCTGGAAGCATTCTGATAGCAGCAGGCTAGGAGTCTGAGTTTCCACCAGGCTGCGATGGTGTGAAGTTTCATTGACACCAGCTAGATTGCGGCTCAAGCAGGGGAACGGCCCAGGATGCCTGGCAGCAGCTTGTCCTGGGAATGTGGTATCAGTGCTTAAGACACAGTGTTGCAATCTGGGTGAGGAAATGTTTGGGAAGGATTAGGAGGTGGTCATGTTTGAGCACTTGTGTGCCTGGGTGAGGACATAGTTTTAAAAATCCCAATATTGTTCTTGTTAGCTCTCTTTCTGTCTCCTGCTTGAAGATCAAGATGTAAGCTCTCAGCTACTACTCCAGCACCATGTTTTCTCCCTCCCTCAACTTCTCCTATATCCTCACCACCACCCTACCTAGCTGATTTTATGTTCTCTCTCCCTTTAAAAAATGTTTTATCACAGTGATAGGAAAGTAACTAAGGCTGACAGGGTTCTGGATCACTCATGAAACTTACTTGTGCTATAGCAGTGTTACCTGGTCTATTCCTAGGAGTATAAGAATACTGCAGGAGGCTGGGTTCTTGCTTCATCACTACAACAGAGATGTGTTCCTATTGCTTCAGCCATTTTGTGCTTGGGACTATTGGGATCTCAGAAATGCCAGGGTCTGGGTCACCCAACAGGCCACACTAGAGTTCAGGCTGTATACTCTAGGCCTAGAACCACACCAGCAGGTTAAGATCTTGAACACTCAGATGGTGCCTATTTTGGTCCAACCTAGCTAGGCAAGTAAGTATGAGTCTAGATATGGCAAGCTAAACAAGCAGTGCCTCAGGCCAGCAAGGTTTTTGTCTTCTCACTAGTTAGGGGTAGTGGCCAAACTGCTCAACATCACCTGGACCCCTAGAGCATTCTTGAGACTGAGTTGGTAGAAAACTTCATGATCCTAGCTAGGTCTGGGAGTAGAAGATGGTATATGATGCTAATGTCTAAATATCTTACCTCTTTGGTCTAGTGTCCATCCTGGTTGGCCACATCTAGACCTGGGAAAATGTGGATGGCAGACATCATGGTCATTCAGCAGGAAGACTACTTAATCGCTGATCCTGTTCATCTGAACTGGACCTGGGAGTCTGAGGAAGGGATTTTTGATCACTAGGTAGGCTCACTAGTTGCTCAGGATATAGGACCCAAGCTAGGCCTGTGAGTATGAGGACAGTGAAGCGAGGGTGTATGTTGCTCTCTCTAGGCTGGCTGGTGCTCAGTTATATAAACCAACATTGTCTGGTGCACTTGCGGAAAGTGAAGGCACTTGGGTATTTGACATTGACTAGGCACTGAGGGTCTCTAAGCTGAATGACTACAGCTAGACCTGGGATGGTGAGGCTGTTGCAGAAAGGATCACTCAGTAGGCCATGGTGGTACCCAGGCTGCTTGATGCCAGCAAGTCATGGGATTGTTAGTATACTGGGGTAGTTCCCAGTTGGATCACTCCTCCTAGCTACGTCTAACTGAGGGAATGACACGGGAGAGCAAGGGTCTAGTCAGAAAGAGGTAGCCCTGTGTGAAGTTTTTGTGGCCTGAAGCATGTCTAGTAGGGTGATAATGGTATAGAAGGGTTGGGTTCTCCATCACTCACCAGACAGGCTGGTACACAGTATGCCTATGACTGTGAGATCACTTCCTAGTCCCAGTCTCTGTCATTAACAAGACTTGGTGGTCAGGCAAGCTGCTTGGCCAGAAATAGGCCTGGGAGTTGGGGAATGGTGCATGAGGGCAAGGTATTGCCAGGCTGGGATGGTGAGCACTCTGATGGACCCCAGCTAGACCAGGGAGTGTGAGGATGACAACAGCTAGGACCGGAAGTAGGAGAGTGGTGTGGGACATTGGACTCTTGATCACACACCAGTCTGGGCTAGGACCTAGGTTTCTAGACCACAGTTAGGCCTTTGGCAATAGAGATTCAAATGGAGGCAGAAGTCCAAGTTACTTTCCCGGATATGCTGGTCAGTTAACTGTTTCATTAGAACTAGGCTTGGGAGTGTGAGGAAGGCGCTGGAGCAGGAGTCTTGATCACGGAACAGGGGGACCTGGTACTCAAACTTTGAGATGAAATAAACTTCATTCCCCTAGCTGCTCTTGGTCATGGTGTTTTATCACAGCAATAGGAACTATAACTAAGACACAGGCTGACTTTGATGTGAGCTAGGCCTTGGAGTACAGTAATGGTGAAGAAAGGTTTTGGGTCACTCACCATGCTAAGAAAGTGCATGGTCTCCTGGGGATTATGAGATCACTTGCTCTTTTGAGCTGGTATGTGAGGGCAGGGGCCTGAGCTGCTAACCAGGCTTGGATGGTCAACAAGCTGCTTGACCCACAAAGGTCTGGGAAAGTGCAGGTGTCTCAGAGCAACAGGGTCCTAATAGCTTACCAGGATGGGCTGGTGTTTAGGGCTAGGCTTTATAGAAGGGCAGGTTCTTGATACTTCACCAGTATGGGTTTGTGCCTATGCTGCTTCAATGCAAACTAGGTCTGGCACTACATGATTGTGTTATGAGTGCAAGGGTCCCATCTACTCGCCAGGCTTGCCTGCAGTGCAGGCTCCATGACCAAAGACAGGCCTAGGAGTATTAGTATGACATGAACAGAATAGAATCTTGGTCTGTCCCCAGGATGGTGTTGTATTGACCACAGTTAGGCCAGGGAGTGTAATGATGGCTTGGGTAGGTGAGTAACTTGGCTATTCACCACACCGGGCTAGTGTGTAGGCTGTACAACATCAACTAAGCCTATCAAGTATGTGATTCTGGTCAGTGGCATGAAATAGTGCATACTTTAAGGTAAAACTACACACATAGCTTATGCTGTAAGCTATATTTTCTTAAATGTATATTAAAGTTAAACAGTCTGAGTATCCATGAGGATAACATATTGAATACATTTCTTGGGCTTTGGATGTGGGAAAGTTGAAAGCAGGTAGTGATCTTGATTACTCACTATGCTCTGCTGATGGCAAGGTGCCCAACTACACCTAGGTCTGGGAATATAAGGATGGTGTGGGAGGAGAGCATCTTCATGCTCTCATAGCTGGGTTAGTACCCAGGCTGCTTGACCCATCAAGTCCTGGGATTATTAGGGTGGTTGGGAAGGGCTTGATTTGGAGAAGTAGGCTGGGTTTGTGGGGATAACATGAATTGGAAAAGGCTTATGTGTAGACTCTGCAACCAGAACCAGTCCTGAGAGTATGGTAATGATGGGGAAGAGTGGGATTCTGGGCCAGCCACAAAACTAAACTGATGCACAATCTGCCTGAAATTGTGAGATCACTCAGCCAGTCTCTTATCTGAGCTGGTGCTAGAGCACAGAGTTCTGGATCATTAACCAAGCTTGCATGTTCAGCAAATTGTTGGCCATCACTAGACCTGGGAATGTAACGGTGTTGAATGAGGAAGAAGTTTTGATCTCTCACTGGAATAAGCTACTGGCCAGACTGCCTCACCCATGATAGGCCTGGGACTGTGGGGGTGTCCTGGAAGTAGTACAAGGAGACTAGTTGCTCACCAGGGTTGTTAGCAAGCAGGCGTTGAGGGCCAAGCAAGGACTGGGAATATCAGTACCACACCAGCAGATTAAGATATTGAGCTCTCGGTTGGTATGGCTCACAGTCTGACTCCAGGTAGGTCAGGCAGTGGGATGGCTTTAACTTGTGAAGTTGTTGGGCTGGGCATTTCCAGTGTTGGACTGTGTGACACTAGCTAGTCCTGGCAGCATAAGGATGGAACGGAATGGCAGAGTCTGGATAACTTACCTATCTTGCCTTCTAGTAAACCTATTTGACTCAGCTGGTCTGGGACTGTGGAGATAGCACAGGAGAGTAAGGGTCTTGTTCACTCACCAGGCTGCATTGGTCCAGCGTCCGCCTGACTGAAGTAGGCCTGGGAGACTCAAAGAGGGTTCTAGGTACAAGGCTTAATCAGTCACCTGGGTATATCCTCAGCCTATATGATTCAAGCTAGGCGTGTGACTGTGAGGATGGCAAAGGCAGGTGGGTATGTTTAAAACTCACTAGGCTGTCCTGGTACTAAGACTGTGTGACTAGCCCCGTATTGGCCTATGAGTATTAGGAATGTGAAGGTAGGTTAGGCACTCACTGTGTTTGGCTTATAGACATGCTCCTTGACCACAGTTAGGCCTGGGAGTGTGAAGATGCTACAGGAGGGGAGAGTATTGATAATTGAATAGGCTGAGCTGGTGTCCAGACTGCTTTACCCATCCTAGTCCTGGAATACTTAGGGCTGAGTCTTCATCACTGAGTAAAATAGACTGGTAAGAAACCAACTTGATCCCAGCTCTTCCTGACATTATGGGAATGGCACAGAGTAGCAAAAGTCTGCACGATCACAGATTGGCCCGTGAGTGTGAAAATAGTGGGCAAATGTGTGTTTTGGAGTCACCTATCAGTGTGTGTGTGTGTGTGTGTGTGTGTGTGTGTGTGTGTGTGTGTGTGTATGTGGGTGGGATTGTGAAATTACTTGCTAATATTAGCATTCTAAATAACTTATTGGTTAGTGGTGGAACTTTGTGCTCCTAAGCTCTGATTTGATCGGGTTTGAACTTGTGCAGGTCTTGTGCCTGCTGTCAGAGACTCTGTCCGTTAATATGTGAATCAGCCACGTTGTACCTGGAAGACACTGGTTCCTTGAACTCATCACCACCTCTGGCTCTTACAGTCTTATGCCTCCTCTTCCAAATAGATCCCAAGCCTAGGAAGATCTTGTAATCAGGCTTTGTGACCCAATCTTGGCCTGTGAGTGTGGGGAAGTGAAGCATATGGGAATGTTTAAGCCCTCATTAGATTGAACTGATGGGCAAGATACTGGACCACAGCTAGGTCTGGGAGTGTGAGGATGTGCAGGTGAGGAAATTCTAGATCACTGACTAATCTATGCTCGTGAGCAGGCAACTTAACCCTAGCTCGGATTAAGACTGGATGAATGGAGTAAGAAGTTCAAGGTCTGGGTCATTCAAAGGCAGGCCAGGAATGCTGGCTTTGAGGGTTAGTGTAGCCTGGGGGTGGGGGTAGGGTCTTGATCTCTCATGTGGCTGGCATTTTGGGTAAGCTGCATGGGACAAGCTAGTCCTTAGAGTATGGAGGTGGTGTAGAAGGACAGGCTCTTGATCACTCACCAGTCTGGGCTGAGGACAGGGGTCTGTCTCAGTTACCAGGCTGTGTTGGTCTTCAATCTGCTTCACCTGAACTGGGCCTGGGACTGTTAGGAAGGCTCTGGATGGGGAGCCTTAAGCATCAAACAGAGTGGCCTGGTGCCCAAACAGAGTAAACAAATATTGGCTTCTGACTGTGAGGAAGGTTAAGGCTCTTGGGTGGTCGCTATGCTTGTGACATACAAGCTGCCTGGCTAGAGTAAAGCCAGAGAGCAAGGACTGTCAAGGAGGAGGGAGTCTTGATTACTGATGGGATGCACTTATAACGAGGATGCTTGAACCCAACAGGTCTTGGGGATGTTGGGATGATGGAGAGGCCCTGGACCACATTGCTTACCAGGTTAAGCTGGTGAGTAGAAAGGTCTTCCTGGGTTTATGGAAATGGTGGGGAAGGCATGGATGGAGCTAAGCCTGGGAGTATGCCAGTAATGCAGATGGGTGGGCTAATGGCCTAGTCTTGTGGGCAAGCATCTTGGCTCAAGATAGGCATGGGAGTTGGAGGACAGTGTGTGGGGCCAGGGTCTTGATTACTTACCAGTCTGGGCAGGTGTGGGGGAGGCTTGACCAAAGCCTGAGACTATTGGGATGACAGAGGGGCATAGCATTCTGGGTTGTTTATCAGGCTTCACCATTCAGGGTCTGCTTGACCAGACTACTCCTGAGAATCTGCAGAAGGTGCTGTAATGTGAGCCTTGATCACTCCCAGGACTGGGGTGTTGCTCAGGCTGTGTGAACCAAGCAAGGTCTATCAATGTGAGGATACTGAAGAGAGAGTCTAGATCACTAAAGCACTTAGGGCATTTGCTTCTTTCCTCTGGTGTCTACATTGCCTGACCTCAACAAACCCTGGAATTGTTTCTATGCTGGGGAAGTGTGGAATCCAGGGTCACTCATTTCTTTGGGCTAGCGCAATCTGCCTGTGATTTTGAGACCACACCTAGACTGACTAGTTGCGGGAAAGCAGGAGTCTGGCTCACAATGAAGGCTTGGCTGCTCTCAGAACTCCTTGAGTGGAACTATGGCTGGGAGTATGAGGATGGTGTAGGACGACAGTCTTAATTCCTTACAAAGTGAGGCATGTCCTGGGAATGTGGTGATGTCCTGGAAGTGTAAGGGTCTATGCCACTCAACAAGTTGGACAGAAGTACAGGCTCTGCAACCCAAGTTAGGCCTGAAAGTATTAATAGGATACCTGCAGGACCTTAAGCTCTCGACAGGCTAAGACATTAAGCAGTGTGATTAATCAAGCTATACCAGGGAAGGTGAAGATGGTTAGGGTGTGTGTGGCTATTGGGAACTCACATGCAGAGTTGTTATCACCCTATCACCCTGCATCACCCAAGCTATCTTTGGACACACACACACACACACACACACACACACACACACACACACACACACCCCTACCTCATGGGGGAAGGCCTAATGTGGGTCACTTGCTAGAGTAAGCTGGTAAGCTGGCCCCTTAACCACATATAACTCTGTGCATGTAGAGGTGACAAAGGATAAAGTCTGGGTCCCTTACATGCTGAATATTTGGGCTGTGTTTTTAATTAATTAATTAATTAATTTTACATCCTGACCACAGTTTACCCTCCCTCCTTCCCGCCCAGGCCTTCCCCCACTCTCCCTCTGCCCCAATCCCAATCTACTTCTCTGTTTCTGTTCAGAAAAGCGCAGACCCATGGATATCAATAAGACATGGCATATCAAGTTGCTGGATGAAGCCTATCTGATGACACTTGGGATAGACACCAGTCTATGACTATAGCAGAATATCATTAAGAATCATTTATTAAATTGACTTTTTTTCTCCAGTTGTTTTTGGTTCTATCCTGGGTCTCTGGATCATCCAGGGTTGTGGGTCCTGGTGCTCCAGCCAGTGTCAGGGGTGGGCTTACTCTTGTGGCATGGATCTTAGGATGGGCCAATCATTGGGTGCTCACTCCCTCAATCTCTAGGCTACCCTTAACCCAGCACATCCCATAGGCAGGACAGACTAGAAGTTGAAAGTTATATGGCTGGCTTGGTGTACCAATCGCCCCACTTGAAATAATGCTTGGTCAGAGGGAATAGCCAGTTCAGACTACATATCTGCTATTGCCAGGAGTCTTAGTTGGGGTCATCCTTGTAGATTCCTAGAGGTTCCCTTACTCTAGGTTTCTACCTGATCCCAAAATGACCCCCTTTCTAAATGTATCTTTCAGTATTGTTCCCCTCCATCTTCCCCTAACCTGATCATTCCAAGCCCTAAGTCCACTCACAAAATCTCTTCTATTTCCCTTTCCTGGGGAGATCCAAGCAGGACAGCTCGAGGCCTTGTTGTTACCTAGTTTCTCTAGGTCTGTGAATTGTAGCATGGTTGTCCTTTATTTTACAGTTAATATCTACTTATAAGAGAATACATACCATATTTGTCTTTCTGGGTCTCAGTTACCTCAGTCAGGATGTTTTTTTCTGTAAATTTCATGATGTTGGGAATGGATAAATAAAATGCTGCACATTTACACAATGGGCTGGGTTTTTAAAACCTAGCTATACCTGGAAGTGTGTTAATGGTGGTGAATGGTAGGTTTTATGATCATTTTCCTGGTTGTACTGATACACAGTCTACCTGTGATTGTGGTATCAGTCCCTAGTCTGAGCAGGTACAGGAGGGCAGAGGTCTGGTTCAGAAAGGAGGTTTGACAGCTCTGAGAGCTGCTTGAATAGAATTATGCCTAGGAGGCATGAGGATGGGGTAAGGTAGTGAGTGGGTCTTGATACTTAGAAAGAGGGGCCTGGGGCTGTGTGGGATATGGGGGGAGTGTGAGGCTCTGGGTCACTCACCAGGCAGGGCTGGAATGGAGGCTGTACAATCCAAGCAAGGCATGAAAGTATTGGGAAGACACCAACAGGATAGGATTTTTGAACTCCTGTGACTTGGATGGTGTAGTCTAATTGATCTCAGCTAGGTCAGGAGGCTTGAGGATGGCTTACATAGTGAGGTTCTTGGGAATGCATCATGCTGGGTTGGTGTGCAGGCTGTGCAATGCCAGTTAGGACTGCCATGTAAAGATGGTGTAGAGGACAAGGTCTCTTATCACTCACCAGTCTTGACTGGTATCTGTGTTGTTTAATAAATCTGGGAATGGTACTGTGTTGGTGGACAAACTGCTTAACCCAGGATAGGCCTGCGATGTGAGGATGATCTGAAATGACAAGGTCTTGATAACTCAACAGCCTGAGCTAATGTCCAGGCTGCTTGACTTCGGCTGGTCCTGGGACTTCAGAAATGACACAGAAGTGAAGGGTATGAGTTACTCATCAGGCTTTGACCATTGGGCTTATGCTTGATTTGAACAAGGCCTGGAAGTCTGAAGAGCCTGCTTGAGTGAATCTGGATCACTCTTGAGGCTAGGATATAGTTCAGGTTATATGACCCAAGCTAGGCCTGTGAGTGTGAGGATAAGAAGCAGGTGGGGACTTTGGACACTCTTTATTGTGGTCTAGTACCCATGCCGTGTGTGACCCAACCTTGGCCCATGAGTGTACAGGTGATGGTCTTGGATGCTCATAGGCTGGACTGATAGACAATTAACAGGACCATAGATATGCCTCAAGTGTGAGGATGGTGGGAGGGGGGATACTCTTGTTCACTGAGTAGCAGTCAACTTTGCTTGTTCATATGACCCCTCTTCCCTTTCTTCAACTGAACTCCAGGAACTCAGCTCAGTGTTTGGTTGTAGGTCACTGCATGTGCTTCCATTAGTTACTGGATGTAGGTTCTATGATGACTTCTAGGATAGTCACTAATCTGATTAAAGGGAAAGGCCCATTCAGACACCCTCTCCATTATTGCTAGGAGTCTTAGCTGGGGTCCTCCTTGTGCATTCTTAAGAATTTCTCTAGCACCACGTTTCTCCCTAACCCCATAATGGCTCCCTCTATCAAGATATCTCTTTCGTCCCTCTCCATCTCCATCTCTCCCCCAACTGGGCCATCTTGATCTTTCATGTTCCCATGCCCTATTCCCTCCCTTTTACCCCTCCTCCCACTTTACCCTGGAGATCTCAACTATTTCCCCTTCCTGGGGTCCTCCATGTGTGTCCCTCTTCTAAAGGGTCTTTAAAAAGCCTATTACCCCCTTCATGGATCAGATAGGAGGAGGGGGGTGGGCGAGTGGGAAGAGGGGAGGAAGGGGGAATGGGATTAGAATGTAAAAAATAAATTAAAAAACATTTTAAAAGTCCTGTTGCCAAGGAACATTCTGCTCACTTACTGCTTTCAAAACCAAAAGCCCAATACAAAGCCTGACCCTTTCCTTTCCGCTGTCATCTGACCTAGTCTTTATGTACGTTTATTGAAGTGCTAGGAAAATCTCTTGGTGTGAAATTTCCTCTAATATCATGCTTATATGATTGAACTTTCCTACCCAATGGCCAAAAAGTTATTGATAACATCCAAGTGTAATAGTGCCAAACCCCTTAAAAGGTCAAATGTGGAAGATGATTCATTAAAATACAGATTTATGTGGCTGGAGTGATGGCTCAGTGATAAAGAGACCCATTTGTTCTACTAGAGGGCCCAGGCTTAGTTTCTAGCATCCTCAGGTAATCATGTCCCTGTTGTGACTTCTCCCAGCATACTACACACGTGGCACACAGACATACATTCAGCAAATCACTCACACACATAAAATATAAAAGTAAAGTAAATACAAATTTTCTTAAAGGGACTGATGTGACAACAGTTATAAAGTCTGGGAGAAAGTGAAGCCAACATAGGACTTCCTATCTAACAAATAAAGTAATTGTGTTCTTGAACTCACAGACTTGAAAATCCTTGAAAGGTATTGTCCAAACTTAAAAAAAATATTACCACTTAAAAAATATTACCACTCTGTCTTGTGCTAGATCTTCACAGCTGTGACATGGTTTAAATTCCATAATCCATCCCCCAGAGGATCCCACCCAAACCAAAAATCAAATTTATCCCTCCATTATAAGATGAGCTGTCAGTAAACTGTATCTTAACCCGATACAGTCATCATTTTGTAGTTTTTAGAAGGGCTTGCTCTGACCAAGAAAGTTTTCTCCTTGCAACTGATTCTTCTGTCTACTGTTTGCTCACTGGTGCCACTTTGGGAACTGTCTGCCGCTGGCAAGGCTTCGTACAGCACACAGATGGAGCCATCCTCTCCAATCCGGTAGGACACTTCATAGGGGTCAACCCACAGTGTGAGTTCGCTTGGCAGAAGCTTGAACAACTCTTGACCGCTCAGGCCAATCTGCTGGGCTGCCCGTCCAATCAGAGGGTCCATCTTATGGTTGATGCGAATGCACCTGTAGCCTGATCCCTTGCAGGGCTTCTCTGGAAACCAGTGATGTTTGTAATGTTCTGCCAGAAGATCCTGCAGGCTCTGTCTGAAGGTCTGCAGCTGTTGTTCACTCCTGAGGCCCTTGGTGCTGAGGAACTTAGAGATGAATTTTGTAGCAGCACAGATCTCACCTATCATGGTGGCTGCAAGGATACAGAGGGATGCATGGGGTGGCAGATAGGTAAGTAGTGTGGCCCTGAAGGCAGCGTGGCCACCCCAAGCTTCTTCTAAGACCTGGTGGTCTAGAGAAAGCAAAGCCACGAGGCATCTACTAGCTTTAGGGGCTTTTTTCCCCAAAACTTTTCTTTCAGAGGAAAGAAGTCATTGTGCAGGCGAAAGAAGGGAGGAGAAGGACAGGCTGGTCACGTCATTGTGATCTCTCCAGGCACCTCTACCACCAGCTCTGAAACCTCCAAGGATCCCAAGAATTGTATTTCCACTTCCAAGGGGCAACATTACTTATATTCTTAAAGGTATATTAAGTGTAAAGGGGCTGAGCACATAGTATAAGACATTGAGTTCATATCTTGGCCTGTGAGCCTGGGGAAGT
This sequence comes from Mesocricetus auratus, assembly GCF_017639785.1. Lineage (NCBI taxonomy): Eukaryota > Metazoa > Chordata > Mammalia > Rodentia > Cricetidae > Mesocricetus > Mesocricetus auratus. The sequence continues at coordinate 89,329,117 of NW_024429188.1, forward strand.
GGAATGCACTTACTAGACTGGGCTGATAGGAAAGCTGCCTGGCCAGAGTCAAGACAGGCACTATGGGGATGGTGTGGGAGTGAATCACCTTGATTACTAATACATGGATGCTCTTATTCCCAGGCAACTGATCCCAACCAATACCGGGCTTGTTAGGAGGGTTGGGGAGAACTTAGTCTTGATCACATACCAGATCAATGAGCAAACAGCTTGACCCCAACTTACCTTGGGACTGTATGGTTGTCACAGAAGGACATAGCTAGGCCTGGGAGTATGTTAATGTTGCAGATAGGCAGGGTTATGGGTGAGTCAACAGGCCAAGATCAGAACTATGGTGTGCAAGGGCAGGGTCTTATCACTTACCAGTTAGGGTTGCTGATCAGGCAGATTGGCTTCAGCTGGGCTAGAGATTGGTCAGATGTCACAAGAGTGCAAGACCCGGGTCACTCAGGAGGTTGGCTCGAGTACAGGCTGCGTCACTGAGCAGGGTTGGATCTGGAGTTCTCGCCAGGCTGGGATGGTGCACCGTATGATTGGCTCCGGCTAGAAAATGGACTGACCTAGTCATTGTTGGTCTTAGCATCTGAGCAGTCACAGATGGTGCCCAGACTGCTTGATACTTTTCAGACCTGGGAATACAGCAATGGTGCAGACTGACAGGATTCTGGATCAATCATGGAACCGAGGTAAACTGGCTGACTAAGGCAGGACTGGGCTAATATGGGCTACTATCTGGGCTACTTGATCGCAACTGGGGTCTGAGGCTCTGGAGATGACACAGGAGGGCAAGGGTGTGAGTCATTCTGAAGGCCATGTTGGTCTGTGATTACCTTGACCTGAACTAAGCCTGGAAGTGTGATGAAGGCACTAGAGGAAGGGGTATCTTGATCACTGACAAGGCTCTGCTGTTGCTCAGGGTAAAAGGCCAAAGCTAGTCCTGAAAGTGTATTTGTTGGCTTTTTATTAGACTCTGATGATGGGTAAGATGCTTGGTGTCAGCTAGGCCTGGGTGTGTGAGGACTGTGTGGGACAAGAGGCTCTTAATCACTGAAAATGATCTTTCTGGTGCCCCTGCTGTTTGTTGTGAACAAGTCTTTGATAGTCAGGTTCATGAGAGATGGAGGGCCTGGTATTGATGGAGGGCCAAGGTACACTGGTGGGTAGGTGCCTCAGACCTATACAGCTCTGTGACTATGGAGACAACAAGGGAAGACAGTTTCGGGTCACAGAGATGGCTTGTGGGCAGGCTCTGTGACCTATGCTAGCCCTGGTAGTGTGCTAATGTTGTGGAAGAACAAGGTTCTGTGTCACTCATAGTGTGGGACACAGTATACCTGGAATTGTAAGACCACTTTCTGGTCTAGGGTGAGGCATGAGGAAAACATTCTGGGTCACTAAGCAGGCTTGGCAGGTCCATATACTCCATGACCTGAATTATGCTGAGGAGTGTGAGGATGGGGCATGAGGGTAGTGTCTTTCTCCCTAACCAGGACAAGTACCAAGGCTGCTACAGCCATTCTAGGTCTGGGGATGTGGGCACGTTGTTGGCAGTACAGAGGTCTGGATCCTTCACCAGGCTGGGCTAGAGGCCAGGCATTTCTACTCAAGCTATTGTGGAATATTAGTACCACACTGGGAGGCCCAGATCTCGAGCTCTCACCAGACTAGTTATGATGTACAACATGACTCTAGCTAGGTCATGTTAGTAAGGGTGGTGATGGCAGGTGATATTTGTAGTAACTCACCAGGCTTTGTAACCATTTCAAGGCTTTGTAGTTGGAAGATGTGGTAGTAGAGCTGGGTCTTGACCACTTAGCAGTCTGAGCTGGGAATATGGGACTTACATGGAGGTCAGTGGTCTGGAGCACTCACCAAGATGTGCTGATCAGTGATGCTGGTTAATGGGTAATCTTGATCACTCAGTTGTCTGGTCTCTTCAGGCTCTGTGGTCCAGGCTAGAGCTTCGAGTGAGGAGAGTACATGTAGAGAGAGTCTTGATTATCAGAGCATTCATTATTTCTATGACCCCCCAAGAAGTCTGAAATCGTTAGGACTTTGTGGGTAGGGATAGGGGGGCATCCAGGTCTTGATCACTTACCAAAGCAGGTCTAGGAGTAGGCAGCCTGATCACAATTCAACCACTGATTGTGGGGATGATACAAGAAGACAAAAATATGATTCCCCCACAGGTTGAGCTTGTTTGCAGGCCTTTTAGCTCAAGTTAGACCTGGAAGAATGGTAATGGTGGGAAAGAGTGGGTTCAAGATCATTTACCTGGTTGGGCTGACCCACAGTATGCCTGCAATTATGAGATCACTCCCTAGCCTGAGCAGCTGTAGGAGGGCAGGTGTTTGCATCACAAAGGAGTCTTGGCTTGCCTGAGAGCTGCTGGAGCCAGAATATGGGGTCTTGATCCCTTGCCAACGGGGCCTGGCTTTATGGAGATTTTCAGATCATTCACTTGGCTGTAGTGCCAGCTGGACACCACAAGCTAGGCCTGCGAGTATTAGTACCACACCAGCACGATAGGATCTCGATCCATCAAACTTGGATGGTGTTCAATATGATTTGCCCCAATTTATACTCATCAACCAGACTTAGCTGCTAGCCATACGTCATGACCACAGCTGGGTATGGGAGCATGGCCATGGTGTAGATGGATGAGGCTCTGAGGAACTCACAAGACTGTGATGATAGATCACAATTTGGCCCAAGCTAGGTCTGCTAATGTGAGGATTGCATGAGAGGGCAGTGACTTGATCACTCACCAGTCATGTGTGGTACACAGGCTGCTTGACAACAACTGGGTCAGAGCCTCTGATGATGGTAGAGGAATTCACAATTTTGACTAACTCACCAATTTAGTTGGAGAGCTGGCTGACCTGAACTAGGCCTGGGAGTCTAGGGAAGATGCTGGCTGGGGAGTCTTGGTCACTCACCAGGTTGGGCTGTTGCTCAGGCTCTATAGCCCAAGCTAGGCCTGTGAATATGTAATAGACAGATGGGGATGTTGGATACTCACAACACTGGCCTGATAGACTGCCTTCCTAGGCTCGTGACACCACTTGATAACCTGAGTTAGTTTGGTTGGTTAGACTTGGCTGCTCAGTGAACTGTTTCAGCTAAACTTGATCTGAGTGTGTCAGGATGATTCAGTAAGGCAGGGTCTTGATTCTACACTAGGCTGGATTGGAGTACAGGTTGTTCAACCCATGATAGGCCAGGGAGCACTAGTAGGACAACCCAGGACAGGGTCTTGAGCTCTCACCAGGCTGAGATGGTGTGTAGTCTGATTGACCCCAGTAGGCCAGGAAGTATGAGAATGGCTCTGGCTGACAAGTTCCTGGGAATTCACCATTGTGGGCTGTGTTACACAATGTGTAACACCAGCGAGGCCTGGCAGTGTGCGGATAGGTTCTTAGTTACTCACCAGTCTGGGCTGGTGCCAGTCTGCTTTACATGGGTGTGGCTGTGGTGAGGATGGGCAGGGTTCTGGGCTACTCTCCAGGCTGGGCTAGTACACTGACCACTTCCTATTGTGAGGCCATTGCTAATCAGACCTGGTGGGGGAGAGCAGGGGTCTGTGTTACTAGGCTGGGGAATGTGATGATGTTGCAGGGTGCCCTGCTTTACCCAAGCTACTCATGTGGCTATAAGGAATATTCTAGAATAGCCATGGGTCGCTATCCATTTTGCATTAAGGAATAAAAAAATTTCCCATGTTTGATCTGTCTCTAAGAAAGTCTCTTTTTGAAACATGGCATGTACTCTCTCATATATGGATTTTAGACATAGATCTGGGGAGTGCCAGCCTACAATCCCATGGTCAGAGAGTCTGGGAAACAGAACCTTCATTCAGCGGCTGATGGAAGAAGAGGCAGACTCCCACAGCTAAGCACTGAGATGAACTCAAAAAATCCAGTGACAGAGAGAGAGAGGATTGATGACCAAAGGCATTAAGACTGGGCTGGTTTAACACCCAGAAACAGCTGACCTGACAAGGGTTAACTCATGAATCCCAGGCTGATGCCTGGGACTGATCAAGACCCCCTGAATGTGGGTGTCAGTGAGGAGGCCTAGGTAATCTATTGAGCCTTGGGGTACTCATCCTGAGTATACAAATGGACTTTGGGCTCCCATCCAACAATGTGAGATACACTCTCACCCTGAACTCTTGGGGGAGGGTCCAGGCCCTGCCCTGGATGAAATGACAGACTATGGACACCCCCATGGAGGGCCTCACCCTCCCTGGGGAAATGAGGGGATATTGGGGGGGTTGAGGGAGGGCATGGGAGGAGGGGAGGGAAACGGAGAGGGACCTGGAATTGACATGTAAAGCAACCTTGTTTCTAATTTAAATTTAAAAATTATATATATATATATATATATATATATGAAAGTCTCTTTTTCATGGAAAGAAATGAGGAATAAATCTTCTAAATCTTCTAGGATACTTTTACAGGGGGAAGATTTACTTTACTGACCCAGAAGAGCACACAGAGGTTATCAACACTTATTTGCTATAGCTCTTAGGATGTAAAAGTTGATTGCATGAATTAGCTGAGTGGTAGATTAAGTACACGTTTTTTTTTTCTGAGACAGGGTTTCTCTGTATTGTTTTGGAGGCTGTCCTGGAATTCGCTCTGTAGACCAGGCTAGCCTCAAACTCACAGAGATCCTCCTGCCTCTGCCTCCTGAGTGCTGGGATTAAAGGCGTGCACCACCAACACCCGGCTCAAGTACACGGTTTTTAATGATCTCAGGCATATTATTGTTATTGCTATTGTTTTGTTTTTGAGGCAAGGTTTCTCTATGTAGCTCTGACTGTCCTGGAACTTACTCTGTAGACCAGGCTGGCCTCAAATTCAGACTTCTGCTCAAGGCATATTATTAACTTTGTTTCAATGTCAAGCAAGAGGTGTTTTCAGAAATAAGAATCATCAGAGTTCTCAAGAAGCATGTCTCTGCAGGTGATCGCTGGTGGAGTTCTAGTCAAGGTGTGGTAGAGCAGCGTCAATCAGCATCACATTAAAGGCGACAGAGTACAGCAAGGAAGAGTCAGACAAACTGAATGGCTGTTCCTGAAAAAAGGAAGGAAGGAAGGAAGGAAGGAAGGAAGGAAGGAAGGAAGGAAGGAAGGAAGAAAGAAAGAAAGGAATATCTAATCCTGAAAACCAGTCAGCAAAGTTTAGCCCGATGCATCTATCCTCCTCTTTGAGCGTTTGAAGTTGGGCAGAAAGCTGTGGAAACAGCCCAATGCCCCTGTCTACCATGCTGACACCCCCAGACCAGGGATGTTGCTGTATTTCTGAGGATAGGAAAGGATTAACATACAAGCGATGAGAGAGACAAGAAAGCTTCCTTGATTTTCCCCAAACCACATGACAGCAGTTTCAAGAGCATGTAACTAACCTCTTAAGCATTTCCTCACCAATTTGGGTTTATTCTTATAATTTCATAGTGATATTTTGAATATAATAAAACCTGAATTCCTATTCAAACTTGTGATGTTTTGTTGAGTTAGGCAAAGTGTAAGCTAGGAGATAGAGCCAGTGTCGTGAAATAAAGTTTGATAAATGGGGCGAGAATTAGAAGTGCCATGTGGTCTTCATGCAGTTGAAATCCAGAAGAAGGACCCTCTTCTGAACCAGGTTGCTGTCTTCCGTTGCCATCTCCTGCTGTATCAGTCCTATTGGGATCCAGAGAGACCCTAGAAGAGAGAAGGATGGTTGTGGAGACTCTGGTCCCACATGAGCTTTGGCAATTATGCTGTTTTTCTGTAGGTGGCATTGGGGATTTAAGAGTCAGTTGATTTTGTAAGCTACTCCTGAACAAGTTTATACCTTATCCCCCTTTCATATTTATATGTTTAGGTTTTGAGTCATAAATGAGCTTGTTCAGTTATGGTTGATCCTTGGGAGTACCCTAAGAAACTCAAATTTCCTAAAGTTGTCAAAAGGAGATAAATGGACAAAAATGATTTAAAACAGACAATGGTTCTGCATATCTGTCTAAAACTTTTGTTTGGGGATCCACATAACATATGTGTAAGCAGCATAAATAAAACCTGGAAAGTTATCGACACAAAAATGAACAGACTTTACTTTTTGACACTGTAGCTATAATAACTTAATTGCTTAATGCTTTAGGATTTATTCTAATAACTCATAAGAACTCTTGATGTACTTAGAGGTCACTGTTAAATGCTGACACCAAATACATCATCACCAAGTGTCATCTGCATACCTTCAATAACTTACTCAGCTCACACAAATGTTCCCATTTTACTTTCCATTCCAAGGATCTGTATCTTCATATGTAAATCTTTCCTTACTAAGAATCTTTTAATCTTTACATCCTTTTAGCCTTTTCTTCTACTTAGAGTAGGTGCTCAAAAAGCAAATCTATATCATGGGGGTATTAAATCAGCAATAACTTTATTTTGTGAGTTTATTTGTCTCAGGAATCCTGTTAGCTCAAGGGAAAGGAGCATTTTTAACATCTGAAAGGCAATATTTGTTATGATGGCCCATGTTTTGCCATGCCATGAAAAAGAATTACAACCAGGGAATGAAGAAATTTTTATATTCAAGTTAGCAGTAAGTTGTCAGTTACTACTTTATCATCGGTAGAAGTATCTTATTATAAAGGGCACTATAGGTTTCTGCCTATAAATATGTTTAGCCCTTGCATTGGAGAATTAATTGTTTTGATAAAGAATACATGTTGAGCAGCATTCTTCAGCCTGTGGATCATGACCCCTTCAAGGGTTGAATGACCCTTTCTCAGAATTTGCATATTAGATAGCCTGTGTATCAGATAGTTGCATTACAATCCATAACTGTAGCAAAATTACACCTATGTTCTAGCAAGGAAAATAATTTTATGCTTAGGCATTACCATAACATGAGGAACTGTATTAAAGGGTCACAGCATTAGGAAGGGTGAGAACCACTGTTTCGAGAAAAGAGAGAACCACAGAAAACTACTTATAAAAAACGTGGGTAGAAACAGGAGGTGGAGTGGGGAGAGGAAGAGGCGGGGGGGGAGGAAGGGAGGCCTCTGACAATGAATGAGGTTGTTTCTGACAGTTGAGGAAAGGTATGGAGTGGACATCACACTATCTTATTTGACAAATTTCACAGCACCCTTTGTCCATTCTGAGATTCTCCACTTGTGAGGAGGCACTGTGGGTCATTAGGAGTTAGGATTTAACTGTTTGTGTCATGCTGGAAACAGGGTCTGACAGTATCAATTTCAGTTTTAAGTTTTGACCTTTTCATACAGAAAATATATTTTCACCACGCTCTTCTATTTAGACACAAGCATGCCTCGGAATTTGAGGATGGTGTGTGAGGAAAGCAGGCTGATCATTTTCCAGTCTGAGCTTGTGTTATGGTGGCTTGACCAAAGCCTGAGACTATTGGAATGGCAATGGAGGACAGTCTGAGTCCTCCATTGCCAGGGATCTGATTGGAGTTGGAGGAAGCTGCTTGACCTTTCATGGGGCTGGACTGTTTCTCAGGCTGTATACCCCAAGTTAGGCCTCTCAGTGTGAGGAAGATACATAAAAGAAGAGTTTTACAAGTAGGCCTTTGGGAACCTATATTCTTTATACTGGGTTGCCTCACCCAGCTTTAATACAAGGGGGTGAGCTTAGTCCTACTGCAACTTGATATGCCATACTTTGTTGACACCCATGGGAGGCCTGCCCTTTTCTGAACAGAAACAGAGGTGGAATGAATGGGGCGAGAGGGGAGGTGGGGTTGGGGATAGGAGGAGAGATGGAAGGGGGAACTGTGGCCAGGATGTAAAATAAATTAATAAATGTAATTAATATAAAAGAAGAGTCTTGATTACTAAGACACTAGTACACTCACTTTTCCTCTCTGGTAGCCACAAGGCTTGACCTGAACAAGTCCTGGAATTGTTAGGGTGGTGAGAGGTCCATGTTTGGTCACTCCTTCAGGTAGGTTGGAGAGTAGGCAACTTGACTCCAGGTCAGCTGGGGTCTCTAGGAATGGCACGGTATGAAAAAGGTCTAGATCACTCACAGGCTGGGCTTCAGTGCAGGCTAATGACCCGAGTCCAGCCTGGGAGTATGGTAATGGTGTGGAATGGGAGCAGTTCTGGGTCACTTTCTGCATGGATGCCCAGTCTGACTAGGATTGGAAGTCGTTGGTTATTCTGAGATTATCTGGGAAATCAAGGTCCTGCAGGCAAGGGTCTAAGCTTCCTGACAAGAACTAGACCTGAAGTGTGAAAATAGTACAAGAGAGCACGGGCTTGATCACTCACCAGGATGGACTGGTTTCCAGACTGCTTCAGTCAAGCCAGGCCCGTGAATGTGAGGATGTAATGAGTCATTCATCAGGATGTGGTGGAATAAAGGCTGTGGCACCCAAGCCATGGCTAGGAAAATTAGTGTTCCTCTGGAAGAATAAGGGTAGAATTGAACTCCAATAAGTCTGGGATAATATGTAGTCTGATCCAGCTAGATCTGGGGGTGTGAGCATGGCTATAACAGGCAGAGTTCATGGGAACTCATCAGGCTTCTTGACAACAGTTTGGCCAGGATGTTTGAGGATGATTTCCGGGGTCAGGGTCTTAATCAATCAATAATGTGGGAAGGTGCCCAGGCTTCTGGACTTTGGAATATGCAGTCAAGGTTTTGGGGCATTCACTAGGTTGGGCTGGTGAACAGGATGATAGGCCACAGATAGCCCTGGGATTTATGCTGATGGCACTTGTGTACAAAAGTCTATATATTTCAACAATGCTTTGTGATCTTAGTTAGGCCTGGTATTGTGATAATGATGAGAAAGGTGGCCCATGGTGCTGTGGTCAAGTGGGGACCAATGAGAGTCATCCTACCCCTCATTGTTCCTCTTGATGAACTTTGTGACAGGTAGTATGGGTAGGTGAGACCACACAGTGGTGGCAATGATGAACACTGAGCTGGTGGACTATGCCTGCAGGGAAAGCTATCATAGAATTCAGAGCCACTGTAGCTATTGTGTTCAGGGATGCTGCATGGTGTTCAGAGATGCAGTGTTGTGGTGTTCAGAGATGCAGTGTTGTGGTGTTCAGGGATGCAGTGTTGTGGTGTTTAGGGATACTGTGTGGCAGGTGACTAAAGAAGTAGTAAGGGAAATCATAAGAAAAGAAAAAGAACTTCTCAAGGAGATTCATCCACTTTGATAGGGTTGAAACTATGGGAGAGTACTGCACCAATAATGATGAAGTTTAACGCTAGAGAATAAAGATGTTTTGCCTACCTAAAGAAGAGGAGGAGAGAGAGGGAGGGAGAGGGGAATGAAGAAGGAAAAGGGATGAGAAGGAATGGGATAGGGGAAGAGGGGTAAGGAGATAAGGAGGAAGGGGATGAGGAGGGAGAGAGTAAGAAAAGGGGTAGGTAGGGGACGAGGGATTAGAATGGAGAGGATATGAGGAGGGAAGGGTGGGGGAGGGATGATAAGGGAAAGGAGATGAGGAGGGAGGGGAGGGCTTTTCTGAAGAAGCAGAACAACATTAACAACAAAATAAGCTCCAGGTTTAATCCACTGTGCAAGCACTCACAAGATAAAGTTTAAAATATTAAATAAGGGGTAAGTAATCAAAGCCCTATCAGGCCCATATGACATGGTCATTATCTGGATGGGGTTGATGCTTTAGTGATGCCAGGAAGTAAAATCTTCCTTGGAGAGGCAAAAAGACAGAAGCTGCCCATTATGGTCTCTTCACTGAGGCTTTCCATATACTCTGTGTCCTCATACCCCAACATTTTTGTGTGTGTGTCTGTTTCTTCCTTTCCACTACTGTGAAGGCGATTATGATGCTGCGGGTTGTAGGGGGATGAAAAGAAAAAAAAGATGTGTAGAGTGAGCCTTCTAATGGAACATCGATGTCAGTAGATGAAAGAGGAGGACGAATTGTCTGAAGAAGTAGAAAGACATTCTTAGTGCAGTGAGTTCCAGGCTGCTCTTCATTTTGAAGAAAGATCAACCAGCAACAGCGGTATCTAGTTTGTCTGTGGATCTTCATTTTGAAGTGGAGGAAGACAGTGAACTTATGGAAAACCAAATGACATCTGCTCTCTGTCCCACCATAAAAAGAAATTGCTACATGATGTTAAACCTTAAACCTGTTCTTCTATCAGGAATTTTTAACATCCTCTATATGTTAAATTATTAAGGGGAAATCCTCCTTCCTTCTCATACTCTATCTCACAGCCAGATCTGAAGTATAGATATTTGTACTGGGTCTTCACTACATGCCAAATCAGTACTTGATTGTTTGTGTGTATAACGCTGTGGTTCAGAATCACAGTGATTTTATTTTATTTTTAATTTGTTTTTACTTTTTGAGATTATAATATAATTAGATCATTTCCCACTTTCCTTTCCTCCCCCAAACTCGTTCATGTTACCCCTCACCCTCACCCTCGATCAAATTCATGGCTTCTTTTGCTTAAGTTGTTGCTAAAAATATGCATTTTCTCTTTATCGCTTCTTTTTTAAATTTTTTATTCATTTTGTATACCAACCACAGTTTCCCCCTCTCCCCTCCTCCTGCCCCCCCCCACCTATTGGTGTGCTCTCTCTAGGGCAGTGGCTCTCAACCTGTGGATCATGACTCCTTTGGGGGTTGAATGACCCTTTCACAAAGGTCACATATCAGATACTCTGTATATCAGATATTTACATTGTGATTCACAACTAGCAAAGTTACAGCTATGAAGTAGCAACAAAAATATTGTATAGTTGGGGATCACCACAACACGAGGAACCTTTAGAGTTGCAGCATTAGGAAGGTTGAGAACCACTGCCCCTAGGAGATACAATGTCTCTTGATCTCAGAACTACACTGTAGTTGCTTGTAGTCCTTTGTCTGGGGTTGAGGCCTTACAAGCTTCCTGCCTTCCAAAATAGCATGTCTATTGGCAGCAGCCTTGTTCAGGAAATGTTTGAGGTAGCTATATACATGTTTGTTTTAATAGCTCTGTTCCTTTAGAAAACCCTAACTAACACAATGGCTTATGAAGGTTTGATGTTTCTTGAGCTTTTGCCTGCCCAATAACATTCTATTTGTTCATGGCGCCGAAATTCTTACATGCTTGTTTATACAAACTACAAGATTTATTATAAATGCTGATAAATAATGGTAACTGAACAATTTCCAGTCCCAAACTGCAGATTCCTCTTTAAGCATCTGTCAGGCAGGGAGGTCCTGAAGTCCCTTCTGAGGACGGAGAACTCTGGCGTGGTTGCATTTACTGATCTTTTAAAGTTCGTGTGTGTTTGTAAAAATAGGTTCCTGTGTTGTTGGTAGCTTCCAGTAGTGTAGACAGCGCAGAGCCCTTGGGCCTTTGTCCTGCCAATGGAGGGACATGGTTCTCTGTGGTTCCCTCTACAGTCACTTTCTGCCTTTAACCCAGGCACCACCTCCTCAGGCCAATTATTGAGATTCTGCACTCTTCCTACTATCAGTTTCTTTTCTCACTACCCACTTGCAGACATGAATCACTTATTCCATGACAGCCCCATACAGGCTTGGATCATGGCTGACTAGCTGGGACAAATGTGACAGTGTTTCTCCCATGAAAGGTCTCTTCCTTGTACTTCAGCGTTTTCAGCCTCAGGGGTCACAGGTGCCAGATTCCCAAATGCAGACACAAAATAGACTGTGTGGTCTTTAATTTTAGTATTTTAGAACGTCAAATTCACTCTTTGAAAATTCTAAATACAGAATGCAGGCCCATCCTAATACACACATCACTGTGACACATAACATACTTATATTATCCAGCTCCCTGATGCTGAAGCCATGACATGAGGCACTACATCCTACATGTTTGATTTGATAATGAGATTTTCTCAGTTAAAGTGACATTTTAAAAATTTAGATGATACTCATCCTCATAAACAATTGCGGCAAGAACTAATTGTGGTAATAATATTACAACTTCACAAATGACAATTTGAAATTTCTTTACTACCACCACTAACTCCCCCACACCATCATCACCACCACTACACACACACACAGCACCAACAATATATACACACACCATCACCACCACTACACACACACAAACACACACACGCCACCACCACCACAACTCCCACTACACACACCACAACTCCCACTATACACACTACAACTCCCACTACACACACCACACACACACATACCACCACCACTATACACAGACACATCATCATCACTACCACCACCACTACGATGGGTGATGTCCTTAGACTTAAATTTTGAAGTCAAAGCATTTTCGAAATACACATGTTATATCAATCCAGCAACATTTATACTCAAATGCCTTTCAGCAGTTGTTGCTTCTATCTCAGCAATCAAACAATGAAAAGACAACACAATAACATACAGTATCCAGACTCTCTGTATTTTCCAATTTTATGTGTTTTTTTAAATTACACTACTTCTTTTATATTTATTTTTTCATTTTTTTGAGACAGGGTTTCTCTGTGTATTTCACTTGTTCTGGAATTCACTCTATACCCCTATACACACACACACACACACACACACACACACAAACTCTCTCTCTCTGTCTCTAACACACACACACACACATCACCACCAATACAAACACACACCACCACCACCAGCACTAGACACACACATACACCACCACAACCACTATACACACTCACATTCACACCACCACTACACATACACACACTAACACCATCACCACAACTACTGCACGCACACATACATGCTACCACCAACACCACTACACATATACACCACCTCAACCACGACACACACACTCACCCATACCAACACCACCACTACATACACACAAACACCACCACCACCATTATACACACACCACAACAACCAATAGACACACACCACCACTAGACACACCCAACCACATACCACCACCTACACCACCACACACACACTCCACCACCACCACCAACACTATACACACACCACCACCAATATACACACACACCACAACTATTACTTACTAACACACCACCACCACTACACACACCATCACCAATACAACTACTATACACACACACATTCATCACTACCACCACCACCACCACTACCCCCCACACCACCACCACTATGCACACACACACACCACCACGACCACTTTACACACACACACAACCACCGCTATGCACACACACACACACACCACCACCACCAATATGATGCAGGATATACTTAAAAAGACTCTTAAAATTTGAAGTCCAAGCTTTTTCAAAATGTGTATGTTGAATTAATCCAGCAGCATTTATAACTACATGTCTTTTAGCAGTTTTAGCAGTCTTTATTCTTTTCTCAGCAATCAAACAATTCAAAGACAACACAATAACATACAGTATCCAGACTGTATTTTTCATCTTTATATGACTTTTTTATTATTGTATTTCTTTGACTTTTAATTTTTTCAGTTTTTGAGACACGGGTTCTCTGTGTACTTTTACCTGTCTTGGAATTCACTCTGTACCACTACACACACACACACACACATACACAAACACCACTACACACACATGAAAACACCACTACCACTACTAACACACCACACACCACCACTAGCATCACCACCAGTAGCAGCACCACTATGATGGGGGGATGTCCTTATACTTAGATTTTGAAGTCAAAGCATTTTGAAAATATACATTTTGGATTAATCCAGCAGCATTTATAATCAAATGTCTTTTAGCAGTTGTTACTCCTTTCTCAGCAATCAAACAATTCAAAGGCAACAAAATAACATACAGCATCCAGACTGTGTATTTTCCAAGTTTATGTGGTTTTTATTATTACTCTACTTCTTTTATATTTATTTTTTTTCATTTTTTGTGACAGGGTTTCTCTGTGTACTTTCACCTTTCCTGGAATTAACTGTGCACCACTACACACAGACACCACCACCACCACTACACACACACACACCACTACACCACTACACCACACACACACACACACACCACTACACCACTACACACACACACCACTACACCACCACCACACACACACCACTACACCACTACACACAAGCATCACAACAACCACCACCACCTCCGTACACACACATCATCACCAGTACACACATACCACCACTTTCCACAGACACCACTAACCACAGACACCACCACTACCACCACCACCACCACCACCACACACACTCACACACAAAACATTCATAATTCTCCAAGGAAAGGGAGAAGAATTATCATGCTCTGGCACTGTGTAATAAAGCAACAATGTTTTCTTGTGATAACAGCATAGAAATTAAGTGGTTTTGTTGTTTTTTCATTTTTGGAGATAAAGCCTTACTGGGTAGCTCTAGCTGTCCTAGAACTCAGTTCGTAGGCTACATGGGGTTGTTCTCAAACTCACAGAATTCCACCTGCCTGTGCCTCTTAAGTGCTGGGATATAAGGTGTGCCATCTCACCTTATATTTATTTACTGCATATGATTTTATTTGTTTTATGGTTTTATTTACTACATATGATTCAATCAATAAACCTTTCGAAATGATCCACACAAGATAGTTACTGACAATCACAGTAATTAAGCCAATTAAGAGTATAAGAGTCCTTTAATAGTGGTCAAGTGAAGAGTTAAGTTAATGCCTCCAAAATGTCTCTTGATTCCAAAGCTCCGGAGTATAGCATTTCCAAATACAAAAGTAACAATTACATCAGTGTTGGGGGGGATGCAGTAACCTTGTAACATATGTCTTTTTTCAGAGCTTAGCCTTTTCCAGAATAACACAATTATTTTTGATTTACACTTCATCTAGTTATTTTAATTTTATGTTTTACCTTGGATGTTCATTAGTTATTTTGGTAGTATGTCTGAAGCATGGTCATGGACAGCCCCAAAGTGTTTCCAAAGCAGATATGGCTATTGAGGGGTGGAAGCAGAGTAGTGTCTAGCCAGACACAAAATGGAGTCAGGACAAGATGGTATTAGCTTAGTCACTTCATTCCCCCGTTTCTTTTCATTGCTTTGAAACCCTTGATCACAGCTAAGGGGTAAATATTGGATCCTTAGAATCATTCACTTAACTGAGGCATCTTTGATGAATTTTAAGAGGCAATTTACTATGCAAGAGAGTCCTGTGACAACAAAAGAGGAGTAAAGGGTCAGCTAGGACAGTGAGGAGGGTTGTGAATGCTAATGAAGCAGTTTGTGGTGCCAGAAGTCATTAGATGATGTTGTCTCTTATCTAAATTATGTCTAACCTTTGAAAAATAGCATTGACAAGCCATGATTTATTAGCATAGAAGCAACAAGCCTCACCTAGTGTCACACAAAGTCCTCCCTGGGACATGTACAGTTCATGGATATGCGACTAGTCAACTCACTGTGCTTTTAGCTCCTGTGTGAGCCTTGAGGGCCCTGCCACAGCTAAGTTTACTGTTTTTACAAACTGCACCTACTAGACTCCTGCTTGTTCCCAAGTCATACTTCGTTCATGTCACTGCCATTGGGATCTAGGTTGCCTACAGGACTCAGGTGGCCCCTCGCAACCCCAACTGTCTAGGTCACCTGAAGGTCCTTCCCCACAAGTATATGTGCATCATGTCTGTTGCTGCACAGAAGACAAGCCTGGCTTCCTCAAACAGTAGGTGCCTTAATGCTAGGTACTCCTTGAGCAGAGGCTGAAATCAGCTCGAATTCTCCAGGTCACCCGTGGTGACCTACATTCACACATTGGACTCACACATGCTTTCTCTCCTTGGTACCTACTGGTGCTTTGCTTACAGATGTGAGTGGTAGGTAAGGGGCAAGCTAAGGATGAGCTATGCATGCATCATGTCCTCAGCTGCACAGAAGGCAAACGTGGCTTTCAGGAACACCGGGTGCCTTGATGCCAGCGGAGGAGCTAGGAGAAAAGAAAGTTGAGGATGTGAGGCGTGGTGAACAGGCAGAACTGTGCTTTTAGAGTACATTGGCACATGGAGCCAGCACAGAGACTGTGGAATTTCCTGAATAGGGAGGACCCCGAGGAAGGGATGGCACTTGGTTGCAAATTGAGAGAAGGGTAGAAACTTACATTGAGCGTAGGAACTTTGTGCGGAAATTGGAAAGCCTTCTCATAAAGCACACTCTCCAAATTCACAGCCTAAGATTTCTACAGGCTGGAATTCATGTTGACATCACAATGTAAGGACCTATTTACTCAGTATTTCTGTCTGAACTCTAAAGGGCTGGGAGCTTTCTTCCTGATGAATCCCAAAATCCCCTTGTGACCACATGGACAAAGGTCAAACATGTTAATTAAAAAATACTCTCTTGAAGATGTTTTTATTTATTATTAAGTAGCAAGTTGGAATTGAAAAATCCTAAATTAAGAAAATTATGAAATTTAATCTAAAAAGAATCACATAGTTTAATTTCAGAGTAGTCTTGGAAACACGAGACAACTGCAAATAAACAACCCAGTTTAGTGATGTTATCTAAGGATGTTTGACGGAGTTCACTTGTAATGTCCTACCTAGTGGTAGTCACAACCAAAACTGCTTATGCCACATGTGGTCCAGATCTCCTTGAATATCAAGCACTTTGAATTGAGAGAATAATAGCTCACTTGTTGAATAAAATCTTTTCATAAAAATCACTCCATACACAAGTTCAAGAATGTACAAAATAGACAACTTTGGACTACATAATTTTCAGTTCCCCACTTGGGGGACATAGTCAAGTGGTGAATCACAGTATCCTCAACACAAGTGAGGGCCTGAGTTCTACCATTTAGCATTGCAAAAGAAAGGTGGGTAGAGTACCACACTAATAGTGTTTCTAGTGTGCTGGATGGGACACCATTCTTAATCATCTCTCAAATACTAAGTGTAATGCTTTTGTCCTGCAGTGGGGGCTCCCTGTAGCCTTGACACAGATAACCTTGCATGCACATTACAGTGCTTCAGAATTTCAGGCAGGTCAGAATTCCCATGCAACTCTCCTCTCTCAGAGAGATGAACACCAATATTCAGAGAAATAAAGGACTTGTCTCCTATCAAGTTGCCAAGTCTCTCCAAAACTTTAATATGCAAAACCCTTACTGTGATTCCATGCAATGAAGGAGGACTTCAAATAATTTTTAAGACTTGTGGGAGAAAATAAACACGGGAGCCTATCTGACTGTGAATGATTTTGGCTAGACAGGATACACCTGCATGCCTGGAAAAAGGATAACGCTTAGGAAACACAAACAGTACAAAATCACAGGACTACGGGGTAGCATACAGGCAGAGCTCACGAGGGCATGCCTACTCAAAACCTCCATTCAACATTCACAAATAATCTTTGAATATTCAGTTTCCTGGTGAGAAGCCTCATGAATACCAAAGATATTAATAACTCACAACTCTCAGACTCTCGATCCCCGACCCCTGACCTCTGATCCCTGGCCCCTGATCCCATCAGATTCCTCCTAAGGAATCTTGTCAGGAGAAAGGGTAGACACTCCTCTCCTGAGTGTGGACAGCCTCAAGTAGTCAACCCTAAGCACATGGACATGGGAGCAACATTAAATGGACTCCCTAGATCCTACTTATGTACGAATAAAGAAGAGGTCACACACTCAAGAGGAATTGGAGGAGCAGACACAGGAAAAGTGGGAGGAGGATGGGAAGGGATAGAAATGATGTAAATACAGTACTCATACATGAAATTCTCAATTAAGACAATTTAAAAAGTCAAACACAGGCTCTGAGATGCCAGCTCATCCCTACTGGGAGATGTGAGGGAGAGGCAGAAGAATCTGTGGAAACTCAGGAACTAGCCCGCCTTGCTTATATAGCAGGGAATCCAACAGACCCTGTCTCAAACAAGATGGAAGGCACCCAAGGTCGTCTGCAGACCTCCACATGGGTGCCTAGATAGCTGGGCACCCACCACATATCCATAGACTCACTAATTAAAAGAGGTAAACTAAACTCAAAGGCTTCACTTCTAATAAGTCATACTGGGGAGCAATTGTATAAATGTGGCAAAGCCTTAAGTTCCCATTCAACTCTTATTCATACTAGACAGAAACTATACAAATGTAAAGGTTATGGAAAAGCCTTCAGAACGAATCCAGTCCCCTAGCTCTAGTTCTTTTGTTGTGAACCAAGACAACCTTCCTCTTAGACTTAGTAAGTACTTGGATACTATGTTTGATAACAAGAGATATAGAAACCATAGAATGTTCCCTTTCAGCACCAACCAGTGAGAACAGGCTACCTGCAAGTAACAGACAAAACCTTAGAAACCACCAATGCTCCCGTCTGTAGCCAACCAATCAAAATTACTAACAAACCAGTTGCCCTGACTCTGGGAAATTCCCCTAATTGTTCCCCTAATATCAACCAATCAGGATCAGACCCATACCTACTGAGGTAACTCTGTGATTTTTTTCCTTTAAAATTCTGCCAATAGACAAGGGACTTCACTCCCTCTGGAGGCTGCTGCATCAGCCTGCTAGATGGAGTTCCTACCAGTAGGATTAAACAATAGAGCCTTGCATTTGCAGTTTGGTAAGTCTGTCCCTTGGTAGTCTCTTGGGGTCTTCGAGACTTGGGCACAACAAAATGACATAATAGAATTCTCTCATTTTAGGGAGGTGAATACCATAGTGAGAGAAACAGAGTTCTCTGACAGCCATACAGTGAAATTTTTGTAACACAGTAGGATCTGTGACATTTGAAAGCTTACTTGGAGTTAGCACAGTTAGATATTTAACAGTTTGAAGATGAACATGAGACCAAGCTGATGGTGAATAGTTTGGGCTAGACAAGAGAGACCTGAATGCATAGCAAAATGAACAAGTGTCAGGGCACATGAACAGCATGTAAACACAGGACTGCCATGGGGACACAAGGTCAAAACATGGAACAGGCAGAGGCTCATGAGGGCAAGCTTGCCCCAAACCTCCAATTTGGAAATCATCTGTGAACATTCTGTTTATTAGTCAGAGACCCCATGGATACTACAAAGGCTCATGACAGCCTCCTCAGTCCCTGACCCCAGCAAGTTCCAGCAGACTCTTTCTAAAGGACATGCCAGGAGGAATCATGGTAGAGACTCCTCTCCTGAGGGTGGACATATCAGACACCCCTTATTTTCCTGAGGTTGTGTAAGACATGTTTTTAAAAATCCATGTGAACTTTTAAAAATCGATTCCTTGATTGCTTACAGCTTGGTGCATTGTAGATAAAGGGGTAGATCCCAGAGCCGGCAGGCTGCTAAAGCAGGAATCTCCAGCCTTCATGGTGATGCCGAGCAGGGAAGGGTCCTTGACTTTTGCAGCATATGAGTTTCCAAAGAGGACACAGCCACTTTCCCATTTCACTGCTAGGGTTTCCTTGGACTCTAATCAAAGTCAAGGAAGAGAGGAGGAAAGAGATAAAATCAAGAGTAAGAGAAAAAGGAACTAGGAAGGGCAGGGTGCTCTGAGGCAAGGAGAGGACGAGCAGTGTGTGTGTGTTGGAGGACGTAGCAGGTGGTAGCACTGGGCCTAAGGCCTGAATGGTGGCTGGATGTGTCTGACCCTCAATGTCCTTGTCTATGAAATGGGGATCACTATGAGATTTATATTAAAGGTCAAAGAGGTGAGTAGATAGTGTCACTGCCCTCTTACTTCAGCTCTATGAAACTAAATGTCACCAAATACTTTTCATCTCAATATTCAGATCAGGATCAGGCCCA
This sequence comes from Mesocricetus auratus, assembly GCF_017639785.1. Lineage (NCBI taxonomy): Eukaryota > Metazoa > Chordata > Mammalia > Rodentia > Cricetidae > Mesocricetus > Mesocricetus auratus. Next base: position 89,348,828 of record NW_024429188.1, read on the forward strand.
GTGAGCCTATGTCAGAATGTGTCAGAAGTGATAGGCATTCCATTTGATAATCTCAGTCCAAACCAAAATCTTCGTATGAAACTTATTGGTCATTTTACATTCACAACCAACTGAACTTCACTCATGTTCTTGAGAATTGTGTCGCCATACAAATCAGGGTTATCAAAACAATTCAGGTCAAAGCTTCCAGTGTTCAAACTCTACCTCAGATGCTGGTTTTAAGCCACTTCTCTTCTGGGGAAAATGACAATGAAGCTGAAATCACTTCAAAAGCCAAGGATCCTAAATGGTCTGGTATTCCGTAGCATGTTAATTATCAAACTAGTATACAGTGAGATTGTGCTATGCTAGAAAGTTTGATTTTAAAATATTCTGTTTGAGGGACTACAGGGATGACTCAGCTGTTAAGAGCATTTCCCTCTCTTGCAGAGGACCTGAGTTTTGTTCCCAGCACTCAGAAAGGCCACAACATCCACCTGCCATTCTAGTTATATGGGATCTGATGTCCTCTTCTGGCCTCTAAGAGTATATGTACATATGTGAGCGTGCGTGCACACACACACACACACACACACACACACACACAGTAAATCTTTCAAAAGAATCTGTCTGAGATGCTGACTTGATATTCTTTTTTTTCTTTTTTGTCACACAAATCAATCTTCATTGAAAACTGAAGTATTAATACATAACAGGTCCTTTTACAATCAATGTGCTCTCAATGATCTTAAATCTGAGCTCATATATTTATCAGAGTCCATAAATATTTAAACTATGAACTTACACCCAATTGAACTGGCTCAGGATGGTTACTCTGCACATTGCATTTCAATGCCTAGAAAGCTCAAAGAAGAAACAAGGAATGAATTTAACACTGATAGACAATGCTGACTTAAGCTTTTAAAAAAGTGCCAAGAAAACCATGTTTTAAAAGAGTGTTAATAATAAAAATTTTAAAAGGAGAATGTTTTCTGTTCAGTGAAATCTGTCAGACTTCTTGGAGCATCCAGCTGGTACAATAACTATGCTAGGAATCAGTTCCTAATTTAGCCTATCTGGTCTATTCTACTGCCCACAGTCTGTACTAGATACACCAACTGGCCTACTCTGGGAGCTGCCTGCTATACCAACCAGGCCCCTACCTTGTTCAATAGAACTACTTCAGTCCCTGGACAGGAAAGCTGTTCCTGTCTCTCACCTTTATTTTAATAAGATTTATTCCACAGGGTTTCTGTCCTTCAAGAGAACAAGGAATATGGAAGAGAAGAATTCTCTAAGACATGGGGACTCATTTTTGCTGTTCCTACTGAGACTACATCATCCCCTTTTGTTGGCACTGCATGAATTGCAGAAAATTGGGCAAGAGTAAACAACTCAGAGGAAATATGTTGGCTTGGGAGAGTAAGCTCTGTGTTCCACCCATCAGCCAGCAGCACTCCTAACCTCAGCAACCCTCAGAAAGCACCAGAGGGCAGAACCAGTAGCTGCCACAACTGTTACTGCACCCTGGAAACTTCTGTGCCATCAGTAGTACCAGGTATACCATGAATACAGATGTCAGTTGCATGAGTGAATGTAGCCCCACAATCATATACTCCAATATTCAGTAAGGAGAGCTGAGGAGAGCCCCAGTGTTATATCTGATGCTAACAAGCCTCTCCTGACCATAGGCACACTCACAAGGCAGCTCAAATCTCCCTAGGAATGAGTTTCCTCTAACTGTAATATGTCCCCCAAGAAACATGCTATCTGCTCCTTCAGCCTCCTGTCAGAGCAGTATAACATAACCAGATACAGCAGGGCACCCAGTGCATGGCCAAGGAAAAGTAGCACACTCAGTAGCCAGGAACCCAATCTGGAACCAGGGACCCTCGCACCTGCTAGAAATACCGTCTTGGCAGAACACTCAAGAAGACAGTACCTGAATAGCAACTGATATGCCAATAGCCACTCAACGCAATCAATGTTCTTCAAAGGCAGACCACGAGACAAAGATTCTGGAAGTACTTTCATGCCTGTATCCTAACTGGCCCAATCCTGATGGTGACCTTATTTCTCAAGAGTCAGGGAGCTCACACATTGCTCAACACTCAACAACTAAGACTCCACAGAACTGCAAACTGCAGCAGCACAGGAAGAAATCCCCCCAGTCTCAGCGAAGGCAGCAAAGAATTGAAGTGACTAAGTTAATGAACACCATCCTGTTCTGACTCCGTTTTGTGACTGCTTAGATAGTTTTTAGCCCTCCACTTTCTTTCCCCAATGTTCACGTCTGCCTTGATAACACATTTGAGATTTTCATGGCCTTATTATCCAAAATTGACAAGTTATGATCAAAATTACTACTATGCTCTAACCCCATCATTGATGTAAATTGTGGTCTTTGTTGGTTTTGCCTTTTAAAACTCTATATCCATGAGCTTGGGCACCAAGAGACTTTTCAGAGGCTCAAGCCCATTTTTGGTCTGGCCATCAATAAAAAGGACTGAAAACCTTTAATTGGCTTAGTCAGCATGATTGTCAATAACTGTCATTACAAGAATAAACTTGCAAAAATGTGTGCCCTTAACAATGATGTCCATGTTCACATATCAAGCCTGTTTCCTGCCGTTCCTTCTAAAAGAATTCAGCTAAAGGACCCTAGTCTGGAATGTCACATATGTGAAAAGCACACTTTCTTAGAATGTTCCTCAGTATTTTAGGGATACCTGTGCAGCAATGTAATGGAATACTGACCCAAGTTCTGTTTCTTCATTTTCCTGAAACTGGATGTTCCTGAACTCCCCACCTGTGACAGTTTGTTACTATCTGTTTGCCCAGCGTGTCATCTGATAGCTAAGATCTTTCACCAGCTGATTTCATAGCCGATGCTCTGATAGTTTCGAACCAGAAAAGAATTCCACACATCTGAGTTGTACAACACAGAAGGTTTGACAGTTACTCAATCCAACTTCAAAGAGAAAAGGAGTATTAAAAAGTTACAGGGCAAGTGTGTGAAGCTGATGTCATCAGCCGGAGGGGCTGCGATCTCAATACTATTTCTCCTGAGAACTTGGGGCCTGTGGAAACACCCTGGGTGCAGCTGTAAGCAGGCCCAAAGACATGCCCGCTACTGGCAAATAACTCTACCCTTTACAGTCAGGGATATGGGTATGTTTCTATGTGTGTGAGGGGCAGGGGGCGGGGCTTTTTCAAACATATGCTAAAATCATGGGTACATTCCTTCCCTTCGTCTGTGATTATTCACCTGGGAAAACTAACTTCTATCTGCTTGACTCTAGAAAAACATCGGTACCATCAACACTGCAAAACTTCCCTCACAAGGATGGGCATGCCAACACGAAGTACAGGAACAGATACAAGTTTGTGATTACACAAATGTTTCTGTCTCTGTACTGTGTGTTTTCTTCCTCTCTCGGCCCCGTCTTCTCTCTCCCCTTTCTCCTCTTTCTCTCCCGTGCCACACACATGGAATTTCGTACTCATGAGGCAATTCAACATACTCATTAGTAAATATTCTGTGTTCATGGACATTAGGAACAAGGAATCTTTTATTATTTACACTGATCCATGCAGAAATCTATATAAATTTTCTAAATAATAAAAGACTCATGGAAAGTTTTACTATAAAAATAACGTTTCCCAAAGGCTCAATATTCAGGTGGTCCACCCTCTAGTCTAGCTGACTGTTAATGAGGTGACATCCACACCGATGTGGATGTCCTGATCCAACTGCCAGAGACAAGGTCAGAATCCCCTTCCAAACCACGCCTCCTCACTTAAATTGGGTTGACTAAAACAGCCAGTATCCCCATTGGCGGAGCCCAGAGTGCCATCATACCCTGCACTTTTGACCAGAAACACTCTCAAAGGTTAAAATTGGGCCTATCCAAGCAAAAAGAACCTCTTGATGTCTTACATTCATGCTCAGGTTGCACACTCAAAATCTTTCCCACGACAGATCCTGACCGGCAAGTTCATTCCAGGGTTGTGTGGCCATTTCCCCTCTCCACATCCACTTGGCGCTGAGTGCCTTCAACTACAGGAAAAGGTGGCAGAAGACGCTCATAGGCCTGTGTTTCCAGTTGTCTCTGTATTTCTCAGGGACGGGGCACGATTCTCCAAGTTAAATAAAGCAGAAGACAACACTGCTTCAGGGTGGCTGCATCTCTTTGACATCCTCCCTCCTAGGAAGACATGTTAGTTCTACCCTGGACTTCCCCAGCTATCTGAACAGATACACAAAACAACCTGTAACACATGTAGTGGGCACTCAAACGACAGAGACACCACTCTGCTGACACATGGGGCTCCCTTCATCCAAGCTGATAAGTCCTGTGTAGAGCCTGCCCCCAGCCCATACCCAAGCTGAAATGGAGGAAAGGGGCTCCACTATACCTGCTGCGGCTCTAGACCCATTGCAGGCTCACACTCTCTCTCAGTCCCTGAAGCTCCCACTAGGTGTAGCCAGTGTCAAAGAAACAGGTTACTAAAAACACAAGTCCACATGCCTGAGCAGCAACCCTCATCCTCTCAAGAGTCTCTCCAGTGCTCCAAATGCTGCAGGAGGACATTCCCTTGCACACTAGTAACTTTGACACTCAGCATGCATTACAGTAGTGCCCGAGTGACACAGGTTGTAGAACACTGTGTTTTGCGTCAGTCCTTGCAGGTAGATTGAGAAAAGTTTGTTTTTTATAAAGATGCATTTGACTAGATATGATTCAGAATACATTAATATTTCCTTTTAACAATTACAGTTAGCTAAACAAATGTCAGACAGTCCACAAAACAGGATTTGTTTTAAAACCAACCTGTGGGGTTAGTTGGAGACTACTGGGCTAGGACCTGCTGGGCTGGGACACAGTTGTGTTCAGCTCCAAGCATTGAGAAGAAAGTTCTAGTTGGAGGTACAAGGCCTGTAGCACCAGGGGCACATAGTTGTAGGTGAGTGCTTCTGGGTCCTGGTATGTGAGGACAGTGACTAGGTGAGGGGCAATAGGAGTTGTAGAATGAGCAGTTTGCTGTCAAGGCCACTGTGGTTGCAGCAACCATGCCCATGGTGACCCTATTGTATCTAGGAGGAGGGCTGGGAGTAGATTAAATGCTGCTGGCATGCCACTGGGTACCTATGGTGTGGTGAGTGACATGAGGGATACTTCGTGCAGTGGTTGGGTATACTATGCTCCTTGTTGGGCATAAGGACTCTGCTGGGGGTTGGCACTTCTCAGGGGGTACATAGCCATTTGGTAGAGACTGAGGAAGGAGGAGTATGGTGGAACAGCCCCTCTGATAGGGGAACAGACACCTTGTAAGGTGTGCCAGGAGTATAGCCTGGATTACCAATTCCTTTTGCATTTGCATTGGGAACCCCAGGAGAACCAGGTCTATAAACCGAATTAATGATTTCAAGAATATGACCTGACCAGTACGTGCCCATCAGAGCCATCACTGTATGTGACACTGAGTTGATTTTTATTTTAAAAAGAATCACTACATAAATTTTGACCTGGAGTTAGGATAGAACGGGAATGTGTTTCCAGATGGAAGGGTGGAGGGCTCATGAGGCCTCATCCTCTCCTTAGTTTAAGCCTATAGAGGAGAAAGCATTTTTCCTGAGTGATAAAGTCAATGTCAAATTGTCTATGTACCCACAGATAATCCGTCAACCACGCAAAAATAAGTAACCCTGATTAAATCCAGTGAGTCGTACGACACAGTGCATTAGTGTAGACGGGGAGTAGTTGGGAAGAGAAGTGGATCAATGAGAAAAGAAGAAATGGTAATTGCGTAGTGCACGTGATCAAAATACATTTTTATGTATGAAGTTGTCATGATGAAATCCATTGTTATGTGTAATTATATGCTAATTAAAAAGTTAAAAAGCAACATACAACATATTCATGTGTGAAATTTAAAAAAATGATTTTAAAGAGAAGTCTTAATTGAAACAAAAACAATCTAGAGCTGTAGTTTTTGAAGAACTATGAACTATTGATATGATTAATTAAACTACTTGTGTAGACATTTAAATCGCATGATTTATTAAGAGGTTTTAAAATGTTGTTTGCACATGATATTAAATTATGTTTATTTTTCCAGAAGTATGAATTTATTTCATCTTCAACTAAGTGTATCACAAGTTTAGGAATGGATTCAAGGAATAAATTGCTATGATAGTATCATGGATCAGTGCTTATAGATCTGTATGACTTAGATATTTCTAATATTCACCATTCAAGTTACACATCATTAATCAGATTTACTGATGCCAACACTAGTCCTTAAATAGCTGTCAAACATGATCAACATTTTTGACATTGTGACAAAGCATTTTTATCTATAAAGTTCATATTTGATATCTGTGCAATTGAGTTACAAAAATAATTATTAACAAGACATTAAATTATATTTAAACAAGAGTCTAAAAATATTTCCAAAAATCTATAAACCTATAGATTTTTCTGCCTTCTTGAAATACAAATTTATATAATGCAGCATGTTCAGCATGGACAATTACAAAATTAAAATATTGATTAATTATTCATAACACTGAAGATGCTGAACCTGGAGAGATGGCTCAGCAGTTTAAAAGCACTGACTACTCTTATATAGAACCTGGGTTGTGTTCACCGCACCCATACGTCAGCACGGAACTGTCTGTAATTCTAGTTGCACGGGAATCTGGTGCTTTCTTGTGGCCTCTATAGACACTGCATACACAAGCAATGCGTACAAATATGCTGAACACTGCAGACAAAATACTCATATACATTTTTTAAAGGAAAGAATAAAGCACCGAAGGTGTTCTATATCCCACAGTACCAAACATTCATATATAATTTAGTAGAAAAAATTAAGAGTTCAGATTTAGTTTGCCAAGCAGCCTTCTAGAAGCTTTCTCATTCCCTTAAGCATTGGATGGGTGTCCAAAGTGGTCCAGATCCCATCCCCAAGGGCTCAAGGCCTACACACTTGCAAGGCCCATGGTGAGCCTGCTCTGTCTGACATGCCTGCTCCTGGTCTTGGGACTGGAACATTCTTTTTCAGTCCTTGGGTCACTTCAGCCAAATCTCTCTGAAACTGATTGAAACCAAGGCCCTATGCACCTCTTCACCCAATTACTAGGGTTGTTTCTTATGCCCCTGTGTGATTTCTTAAGTACCCAATATCCCCTGCAAGGACAAGACCACCTGCAGCAGCGTCGAAGAGCTTGCAATCCTGTAGAATCCCTGACATTGAAATATGGACGCTTCTCATTTCCCTCCCTCCCTGCCTCCTGCCCTTTCCATGCATTCCTTCGCTCCATCCAAGTGCAGTGCTTTCCCAATCCTACTCCCTTACATTCTCAGCTTCCCCTCTCCCTTCATGAAGTGTCCTGGTCTGCCTGCTCACCCTGATTTCCCCTGTCTGAGGCAGACATGGTTAGCACCTCAGACTCACCGGACTTTTCCTCCATTTTAATCAAATGGTGTGTTTTTATTCCCCTGCTTTCCTGAGGTCATGGAGGGAGGAGCCTGCTTCCAGACACTCAGAGTTGTCAGCGCTGACAGACGTCTAGATGGATGACCAAACTCTCCACCATCTCTCCTGGGCTCTTTGAGACTGGGCCTGGACTCTGCACTTGCGACTTTGTGTCTGCCTCGGCCAGGTTTAGCAAAGCTCACACTCAGTCAGTTGCACTGTCCCGCACCGCCTAGCACTCCTGACTCTGCTCTGCATCCTCATCCTTGCACACACCCTGTCTGGACTGACTTTGGCAGAGTATGTTTACTTGCCAGAATTCTCCCTCACTATAGGGGATCCTGTGAGTAGTTTGCCACCCACAGTCCCCACACTACCCATTAGCTATGAATTCTTACTTTTACAGTTTACACTACAGTGGATATCAATCCCACACCCACTTCCCCACATTAAGTTACACACCTGGTAGCCTAATGGACCTCAGACAATGAAGAGGTTAGACAGCCTCTGATTTGAGCTTGGCCTTGTACTCAGCACCTCTCCTTCATCTGTTTTGATAGCTCCCCTGGAGTCCAGCCTTCCTGCCCACATTTGAGAATTAGGCAGTAAACTTTCCGTTTATGCTTATGTTTCTAGAACTGAGACACAATCCGTTGCAAACCTGCACGCATTCCATGACAATCTTTACTCCTGACCTGTTGGTTTGGCTTGGCATCCATACATGAATGACATTCCTGAACTGTGGCTCCTGGCAGCTTCTGTGAAAGTCTGGAAGGATAGGCTTGGCACCCTGGGATTAATTCTACTCTCTGAGGATAGGTTTGAACTCCACATGTCCTTTGAAGGTCACTTTCTAGGCTCAGATACTTTAGTTTCTGATTATGCCTGTGTGAGCATTATACACAGGAGTATTGCACCAGAGGTGTTTTCCTTGTTCTTCATGAGTAGGTTCTTTTGGTCCGTTATTCCGGGTGTAACTGTGAGCACAATGGCTTCTTATTTCCCCTATACTTTGTGCTCTTAGTCTTAAACCAGTCCTACAAGCAGTTACAAAAGGGTTCAGTTAAGGTATTAAATAGTATTCTGATGTCCAAACAAATAATGTAACAATATTCAAGGAGAATTTCACGGGGTGGTTTTTATTGCCAATACGAATTGAATAGAAGGCCTTGCAAGGCTGCAGAAATGCACTACCACTGCACTCAACTAAGGAGATTTAAGAACCTATTTTCTGAGACCAGAGAAATGGCACAACAGTTAAGAACTCTTCCAGAGGACCAACGTTCAAGTTCCAGGACCCATATAGCAGCTCACAACCATCTGCAATTAACTCCAGGTTATCTGAAACTCCCTTGTGGACTACCTAGCTACCAGGCACTTATGCGGTATACAGGCATACACACAGGCCAAAACATCTACACTCAAAAAATAAAAAATTAAATAACCCATTTCTTTTGTTTTGCCAAGAGAACAAGACTTTATTGATCTTTGGAGTTCATGTGGCAGCCCAAAATTGCTAACTAAACATTAGGATTAAAAAATTGACTTTTTAACATTAGTATTAAATGTTGACTCTAGGGTTTTGGGAGGTGGCTCAGTATTAACCGGATCCTGGTTAAATTCACAGACCCCATATCCAGGGGATCTGATGCCTTTGTCTGGATTATGCATGCTCATGCTGCAGACATACACATAAAATAAAAAGTTTAACTTAGGGCCTGGCATTGGTGGTGCACGCCTTTAGTCCCAGCAATTAGGGAAGCAGAGGCAGATGGATCTCTGTGAGCCTGAGGCCTGCCTGGTCTACAGAGTGAGTTCCAGGACAGCCGGGACTGTTACACAGAGAAACCCTGTCTCAAAAACACAAAAAAATTGAAAAATGTTTAACTCTGGCTGAGACTGACCACTCAGAAGCAGTTCTCACTCAAACCACAAGAAACGTGGAGTTTTCTCACTGTAGCTGGAACTTGTATTAACTATCCCCGTATCTAAAGTATGGACAGTCAGTGAACACTTAGTTATAGAACAGGAATTCAAGACTTAAGGGACAGAGGTCTATGAATGGTGCTCATAGGGGAAATAACCTATTTTCTAAATGCTCCTCTACAGCAGACAGATGATGGCGAACCTCAGGAGTGATGCTTTTCTAGAATGTTCGAGGAACTGGGTCCCATCACAAGTTAGGCAAAAAAGAAATTCCTGGAGAACCCCCTTACAAGTAACACCCCACCTACTGTGACCATCTACCTCATGCTAAGCTCTGAGAAAGTCATACCTGGTTCTGTATCCTCACACAAGCTTGACTTTGAATCCTGCTTGTGACCTTGGTATGCAGGCTGAATGGCCTGCTGTGTTGACCTTTAATTGCATCTACTTGCCAGTTAAGTAATCCCAGACAGAGAAACTGGAGAGCTGAAGGCTGCTGAGTTGCTATATCCCTCCCTCAGTTTACCTAGTATGGTCTCAACTCAGTAAAGTTCCGGAAGCAAAGTGACCTATGGGTCACAAATAAGGGAAAAGACTTTTCTCACCTACTGCCAAACCTTTTAAAAAGAATATTTCCAGCAAGCTTTCCACAGACCTCTCCCCACTCTATTATGTAGACATTGATAAGAGCTTTCTTATGAAGATCGTCTTGGGATCAGGGGCATAACAAGAGGCTGTGATTCATTTTCCTGTCTTGTGGCATTGGTTACTTGTGTGTACTCTCAGTATTGCAGCCCTGAATGTCCTTGATGTGTGCCCTATTGCTGGGACTTCAGACAATATATTCATGAAATAGAAAGTCTCCAAATGGTCCTGTGAGTTGGTTTAAAAGAAGCATCTGGCAGAAAGAAGTGCTTTGCACCTTGTGGAATATCCCTCTACACGGTGTGAAGATGTGCCACTACAATTGCTTTAATAAAAGGCTAAATGTCCAGTAGCTAGGCAGGAGGTATAGCAGGGACTTCTGGAGACAGAGAGCTCTGGGAAGAAGAAAGGTGGGGTCACCATCCAGATGGAGGGGAAGCAGGGTGGGCAGTGCAGAGTAAAGGTAACCGAGCCACATAGAAGACCATAGATTAAAAAGTATGTGTTAATTTAAGTTATAAGAAGTAGTTAGGAACAAGCCTAAGGTGAGGCTGAACTTTTATAATTAATGTAAGTCTCTGTGTCATTTTTTGTGAGCTGGTGGCCCAAAGAAAAATCCATATACAGTATCTCTTAAACTTTGCTGTTTGGGAACTTGCTAAAGGCAATGTAATGCAAACCTCATAAAGTAGGATCCTGAGTGGACAGAACAGTTCGACTTGTGATATGTGTATCCTTTTCATACCTCAGGGGTATGCAGGGGCTAGAAGCTTTCATACCTCGATACATAAAAAATAAGAATATCAAATAAACTATTTCTATATCCTATTCTCAATAAGGTAGGGAGGGATGTGGAACTCTTACTTTCAGCCATGTCTTAGCTGTGGCATTTCTTTTTATGTTTGTCTGATTGTCTGTTTATTCCTGGACAGCTCTATCACACTTTTCTGTACCTGTGAATTTGACAGCTGTAAGGACCTCATATAGATGAAGATATATACTATTATTGCTCCTGGGTCTGGATTAAGTCTCTGTCTTAATCAGTGTTCTATTGCTGTGAAGAGACATCATGACCACAGCAACTCTTATAAAGAAAAAAAAATAATTGGGGTCAGATTACAGTTCAGCATTTTAGTCCACTCTTATTATGGCAGAAAACATGATGGCATGGAGACAGACATGGTGATAGAGAAGGAACCAAGAGCTCTACATTTGGCCAGCAGGCAGCAGGAAGAGACAGAGTGATAGTGGGCCTGAGCTGATCATCTGAAACCTCAAAGCCTGCCCCCCAGTGACACTCTTCCTCCAACAAGGCCACGCCTACTCCAAGGCCACATCTCCAGTAATGCCATTCCCTATGTGTTAATGGGGGTCATTTTCATTCAAACCACCACCAGTCTCTTTGACCAAGATTTTCAAGATTCAATCATAATGTCATTTTTGAGGGATGCTTCTGGGCACTGAAAACTAGTGGGTCATTACTTCTTGATCACATAGAGATTCCATTCCATATATATTTCCTTATTTAGTCATTCATCCTTCAAAGGACTTTGTGGTGCTTCTCTTACATTTTATGAGTGTCTTATTATCTTCCACACCACCTGAGTCATTTGATTCACAACGAATACTTTACCTGGTGACACACTCTCCACATCATCACCACCCGACAACATTGTCTGTCTTTTGAATAACAGTCATCCTAATCATTGGGCTTTAGATTAACACTGAAATTTCAGAAATAAATATTCTGGACTCTAGCTTTAAATGTGTCTTATGCTTTTACACAATAACTTCAGATCTCACCAAAGGACTTATACCTACAATTTTACACTCAAGAATTGGAAAGTGTTCATTAGTAAGAGCATGTTTTCCAGCTTTGGTTACTATACATACCTGGTGGACTAATTATCAAATCATGAACCCATAAGCACATAAACTTTGTGGAGCTTAAGTAACATGATCTAGATACTCACCTCTTTGACCTTTAATGTAAGTCTTGTAATGGGTCACTAGTGTTACCCCTGTTTCATAGACAAGGAAGTTGAAGGTCAGACACATTCAGCCACCATCCAAGAACACGAAGCTCAGGCCTGGGACCCAATGCTACCACCTGCCACTGCCCAACACACACACACACACACACACACACACACACACACACACACACACACACACTGCTCATCTTCTCAGTCATATCAACTGGTATTGTCATTATGCAGGTCTATTTTAGGGAACCATAGTATTGAGATTTAGTGAGTACAGTGTCCCTGCCATGCCTAAAAGATACCATGTGCCAGGGAAAGTCCCAGGAATCTACAAAGATGACCCCAGCTAAGACCCCTAGCAATAATGGACAGTGTACCTGAATTGGCCATCACCTGTAATCAGATTGGTGACTATCCTAATTGCAATCAGAGAGCCTTCATCCAGTAACTGATGGAAACAGATGCAGAGACTCACAGTCAAGTACTGGACTGATTTCTGAGAGTCCTGTTGAAGAGAGGGAAGATGGATTGTATGAGCCAGGAAGGTCAAGATCATCACAAGGGAATTCACAGAAACAACTTGGACTCATAGGAACTCACAGAGTCTGGAACAACAGCTAGGGAGCCCGTGTGGGACTGACCTAGGTCCTATATATATGTGTGACAGTTGTGTATGTTGGTCTATCTGTGGGACTCCTCGAAGTGGAATCAGGGCCTTTCACTAACATTTTGGCTGACTTTGGGGAACCTATTCCTCATACTGGCTTGACTCATCCAGCCTTAATTCAAAGGGAGGAACTTAGTCCTACCTAAACTTAATATGCCATGCTTTGTTGACACCTATAGGAGGTCTTCTCCTTTCTGAACAGAAACAGAGGAGTAGATGGGGGAGCAGAGTGGAGGCAGGAGTATGGAATCAGAGGAGAGGAGGGAGGGGAAAATGTGATAAGCATGTAAAATAAATGAAAAAATAATTAATCAAAAGGAAAGAAAGAAGATACTGTCTCATAGTGCCCCGGTCTTCTGGCTGTTACAATATTGCTGTTCCCTCTTCCTCCATGTTCTCTGAGCCTTACATGGAGGTGTTGCACTATACATGGACCAATTAGGTGGGCCTGGGTCCCATGGTCATTTATTCTCTGCATTTGAGCAGTTGGGAATTTGTATGGCAGCCTCTGTCCATCACAGAGAAAAAGAAGCTTCTGCCATGAGGAGTGAGCAACACACTTCTCTGTGGGTATATGGATGAGTATTTAGAACAGTTTGGACTCAGGCCATCAGGCTCAGCAGCAAGCATCCTTACCTGCTAATCTATCCTGCCAGTCCACTCCTTTTAAGATATTATTGTTTAAAATTAAATGTCTTTTCAAAATGATAGTGATAGTGCACAATGGCTTTAATTAAACTATTTCATGGTAACGACAGCAACGAGAATAAATCTCTGTAAAATGTTTCAACTTGAATTATTCAGTGAAAATAAAATGATAAATTACTGTTTTAGATCATTGTGGCAGTTAGTTTTAATTGTCAACTTGACACAACCTAGAGTCACCTGGAAAGAGCATCACAATGAGTGACTGTCTAGATCAGGGTGACCTTGGGCATGTTTGTGAGGGCTGGTCTTGTGTTAATTGATACAGGAGAAACAGTCTCAATATGGGTGGCATCCTTCCCTTGTTTTGAGCCCTCGACTGTGTAAACGAAGAGAAAGCTAGCTGAGCACCAGAAGTAAACATGTGTCTATTCTGTCAGTTCCTTACTGTGGATGTGACAAGCTGTTAAGGGTCCCTACCTTGACCTCTCTGCAGTTATGGGCTGTAACTGAGAATTATAAGTCCAACAAACCTTTTCAGCCCTACATAGACTTTTGCCAGTCTATTTTACCAAAACACTAGAAATTAAACGAAAATAATCATATAGTATTTAAAATCTTTCTTGTGGGGAAAAAGTTAAAAAAGCCATATATCATATACAAGTGTGGGATGATACTAAACACCATTAAGAATTATGGAAATGCAAACCAAAAGCATGATTTGATGTCATTTTGAATTACATTAGGATGGATGTTATAACTTTAGGACCAGGCAAATGAAGCCTACTTTTCAGTTAATGACCAGAAAATAGAAACAGAAACAATAAAGAAAACACAAACTGAGGGAATTCTGGAGTTGGAAAATCTAGGCAAGTGAACAGGTGACACAAGCATCACCAACAGAGTATAAGATATGGAAGAGATAATCTCAAGATATTGAAGAAATGAATACACTGGTCAAACAAAATGTTAAATATAAAAGATTCCTTACACAAAACATCCAGGAAATCTGGAATGCCATGAAAAAGACCAAACCTAAGAATAATAGGAACAGGCTGGGTCATGGTGGTACATGCCTTTAATCTCAGCACTTGGGAGGCAGAAGCAGGAGAATCTCTGTGAGTTCAAGACCAGCCTGGTCTACAAGAGAAAGTTCCAAGACAGCCTCCAAAGCTACACAGGGAAACCCTGTCTCAAAAAAAAGGAATAATAGGAACTGGAGAAAGTGAAGAAATTCCAACTTAAAGATCCAGAAATATTTTTTTATTTTTTATTTAAATTAGAAACAAGTTTGCTTCACATGTCAATCCCAACTCCCTCTCCGTCCCCTCCTCCCCCGCCCCCACCAACCCTCCTAACCCCCCCCACCCAATCCCCACTCCACTCTCCAGGGAGGTTGAGGCCCTTCATGGGGGATCTCCAAAGTCTGTGATATCATCCTGGGCAGGGCCTAGGCCCTCCCCATGTGTCCAGGTTAAGAGAGCATCCCTCCATGTGGAATGTGCTCCCAAAGTCCATTTGTACACCAGGGATAAATATTGATCTAGTACCCGAGGTTCCAAAGATTGCCAAGGCCTCCTCACTGACATCCACGTTCAGGGGGTCTGGATCAGTCCCATGCTGGCCTCTGAGCCATCAGTCTGGGGTCCAAGAGCTCCTCTTTGTTCAGGAGACCTGTTTCTGTAGGTTTCACCCACCCAGTCATGACCCTCCCTCTCGGCAACTGATTTCCAGGAGTTCAGTTCAGTTCAGTTCACTGGATGAAGGCTCTAGGATGGCATGCAAGGTAGTCGTCAGTTTCATTATTTGGGAAGGGCATTTAAGGTAGCCTCTCCACTATTATTTAGTTTTTCAGTTGGTGTCATCCTTGTAGATCTCTGGAAATCTCATTAGTGCCAGATCTCTCTTCAAACCTATAATGACTCCCTCTATTATGGTGTTTCTTATCCTGCTCTCCTCTATTCTTCACCCGACTCAATCTCCCCCATGTCCTCCTCTCCCCTCCTCTTCTCCCCTCACCTTTCCCCAGCTCCCTGTCCTCTCCCCCAACCAGGAATATTTTTAACTAAATCAGAGAAGAAAAGTTTTCCTAAACTAAAGAAGATGCAAGAAGCTTATAGAACGACAGAATAGACAGAAAAGAAAGACTTCTCACCACAGAATAATCGAAATACCATACATATAGGACAAAGGAAGAATATTAAAAGCTGCAAGGAAAAATAATAAGAACATAAAACGTAGACCTATTCCAATTACAGCCAGTCTTATTCTGCGTTAATAAAAGAGGATATATCCAGTTTCACTGCAACTTGATATACCATGGCTAGCTGATATCCATAGTAGGCCAACCCTTTTCTGAAGAGAAACAGAGAAGGAAGAGTGGAGATGGGAGAGAGAGAAGAGAAGTAGAAGGGAGGGTTTGGGAGAAGAGGAGGGAGGGGAAACTTTGGTCAGGATGTAAAGTAATGATGATGATGGCATGATAATAATAAAAATTTCTTAAAAATAATTACTTCCAATTTCTCAATGGAGACTCAAAAGACAGAATGTCTTGGACAGGTGTCCTGCAGGCTGTAAGAGAACACAGAGGCAGCCAAGATTACTATAGCCAGCAAAACTTTCAATCACCATAGGTAGAGAAAAAAGACTCTGTGATGAAAGTCAAATTTAAGCAACATCTGTCCACAAATCCAGACCTGCAGAAGATTCTAGAAGGAAAACTTCCCCAATGAGGCTGACTACACCCATGAAAAAAGATGCAATAAATAATCTCACACCAGTGAATCCTTAAGAAAGGAAACACACACACACACACACACACACACACACACAATTACCCCCACCAACAAAATAACAGGAATTGACAACCATTGGTCACTTATATCCCTCAATACCAGTGGACTCACTTTCCCAAAAAGAAGACACAGACTAGCAGAATGGATGCAAAAAACAGGATCAATTCTTCTGCTGCATACAAGAAGCACAGCTCAACAGCAAAGATAGATATTACCTCAGAGTGAAAGGTTGGAAGAAGACTTTCTAAGTAAATGAACCCAAGAAGCAAGCTGATGTAGCCATTCTAACATCTAACAAACTAGATTCAAAACCAAAGTACACTTCATGATCATAAAAGGAAAAAATTAACCAAGATGACTTTTTAAATTCTGAATATTTATGTCTAAAACACAAGGGTACACATGTTTATAAAGGGAACACAACTAAAGCTTAAATCACATACCAGCCCTCAAACACTGATAATGGGAGACTTCAGTACCCCACTATCACCAATGAACACGTCATCCAGACAAAAACTAAACAGAAATACTGGAGCTAACAAATGCTATGAACCAAATGAACTATTTACAGATGATATGATAGTAACAAAAGTGACCCCCAAATTCTACCAGGGAAACCCTACAACTGATAAACACCTTCAGAGAAGTGGCTGGATACAAAAGAAACTAAAATAAATCAGTAGCCCTCCTATTGCAGACAAACAGGCTCAGAAACAAATCAGGGAAACAACACCCTTCACAATAACCACAAATAATATAAAATACCTTGGTGTAATTCTAACCAAGTAAGTGGAAATCTGTATGACAAGAACTTCAAGTTTTTGAAGAAAGAAATCAAAGAATATACCAGAAGATGAAAAGATCTCCCATGCTCATGGATCAGTAGGATTAACATAGTAAAATGGCCATTATACCAAAAGCAATCTACATAATCAATGCAATTCCCATCAAAATTCCAACAAAATTCTTTTTCTATATTTAATGTAAATTAGAAGCAATCTTGTTTTACATATCAATCCCAGTTCTGTCTCCCTCCCATCCTCCCATGCCCCCCACCAACCTCCATACCCCACTCCCCAGGGAGGGTAAGGCCTTCCATGGGGGATCTTCAAAGTCTGTCACATCACTTGGAGCAAGGCCTAGGACCTCCCCCGGGTGTCTAGGCTGAGAGAGTATCCCCCTATGCGGAGTGGGCTCCCAATGTCCATTAGTATACTAGGAATAAATACTGATCTTCTACCAGAGGCCCCATACACTTGCCCAGGCCTTCTAACTGACATCTACATTTGGGGGTCTGGGTCGGACTTATGCTGGCTTCCCAGCTATCAGTCTGGGGTTCATGAGCTCCCCCTTGTTCGGGTCAGCTGTTTCTGTGGGCTTCTCCAGCCTGATCTTGACCCCTTTGCTCATCCATCACTCCTCCCTTTCTGCAACTGGATTCCAGAAGTTCAGCTCAGTGCTTAGCTGTGGGGTGTGCTTCTGCTTCCATCAGCTACTGGATGAAGACTCTAGGATGGCATATAAGGTAGTCATCAATCACATTATCGTGGAAGGACATTTAAGGTAGCCTCTCAACTATTGCTTGTATTCTTAGTTGGGGTCATCCTTGTGGATCACTGGACATTTCCCTATTGCCAGATTTCTCTTTAAACCTATACTGGTTCCCTCTATTATGGTATCTCTTTTCTTGCTCTCCTCTATTCTTCCCATGACTCAATCTTCCTGCTCCCTTATGTCCTGCTCTCCCCTCCTCTTCTACTCTTCTTTTTCTCCTAACTCCCTCTCCCCTCCTACCATGCTCCAAATTTGCTGAAGAGATTGAGCCTTTCCCCTTCGTCAGGGGACCATGTAAGTCTCTCTTAGGGTCCTCCTCATTTCCTAGTTTCTCTGGTGGTATTGATTATAGGCTGGAAATCCTTTGCTCTATGCCTAATATCCATATATGAGTGAGTACATACCATGTTTGCCTTTTAGTGACTGAGTTACCTCACTCAGGATGGTTTCTTCTAGTTCCATCTATTTGCCTGTGAATCTCATGATTCCATTGTTTTTTTCTGCTGAATAGTACTCCATTGTGTAAATATACCACGTTTTCTCTATCCACTCTTCAGTTGAGGGGCATCTAGGTTGCTTCCAGGTTCTGGCTATTACAAATAATGCTGCTATGAACATAGTGGAACAGGAGTCCTTGTATGAATGGGCAACCTTTGGGTGTATGCCTAAGAGTGGAATTGCTGAATCTTGTGGTAGACTAATTCCCATTTTCCTGAGGAATGGCCATACTGATTTCCATAGTGGCTGCTCGAGTTTGCACTCCCACCAGCAGTGGAGGAGTGTTCCCCTCTCTCCACAACCTCTCCAGTATAAACTGTCCTTGGTGTTTTTTATTTTAGCCATTCTGACAGGAATGAGATGGTATCTCAGAGTTGCTTTGATTTGCATTCCCATGATGGACAAGGATCTTAACTGTCTTTCAGTCATTTTCGATTCCTCTATTGAGAATTCTCTATTTAGTTATGTACCCCACTTTTTATTTGGGTTGTTTGGTGTTTTTGTGACTAGCTTCTTGAGTTCTTTGTAAATTTTGGAGATCAGCCCTCTGTCAGATGTGGTGAAGATCTTTCCCCATTCTGTGGGCTGCCTTTTTGTCTTGTTGACTGTGTCCTTTGCCTTACAGAAGCTTCTCAGTTTCAGGGGGTCCCATATGTTAATTGTCGATCTCAGTGTCTAGGCTACTGGTGTTATATTGAGGAAGTGGTCTCCTATACCAATTTATTCAAGGATACCCCGGCTTTCTCTTCTAAGATGTTCAGTGTGGCTGAAATTATGTTGAGGTCTTTGATCCATTTGGACTTAAGTTTTGTGCATGGAGATAGATATGATATGGCTATATCTGCAGTCTTCTACAAAGCAGCATCTAGTTATGACAGCACCATTTGTTGAAGATGCTTTATTTTTTCCATTGTATAATTTTAGCTTCTTGGTCAAAACTCAGGTGTTCATAGGTGTCCAACACAATTCTTACAGATCTTGAAAAAACAATACTCCACTTCCTATGGAAGAACAAAAACAGGACAGGTAAAATAATTCTGTACCATAAAAGATCTTCTGGGAGTATCACTATCCCTGATTTAAAGCTCTACTACAGAGCTATATTTATTTTTTAAAAACCTCGTGGTATTGGCATAAAAACAGACAGATTGACCAATGGAATAGAATTGAAGACGCAGAAATAAATCTACACACTTATTGACACTTGATTTTTGACAAAGAAGCCAAAATTATACAATAGAAAACAAGCATCTTGAACAAATGGTGTTGGTCTAATTGGATGTCTGTGTGTAGAGCAATGCAAATAGTTCCAATATCTATTACCCTGCACAAAATCCAAGTCCAAGTGGATCAAAGACCTCAATATAATACCAGATACACTGAACTTAATACAAAAGAAAGTGGGGAAACGCCTTGAATGCATTGGCACAGGAAACAATTTCCTAAACAGTAAACCACTGGTGCAGGCACTAAGACTGACAACTAATAAATGGGACCTCATGAAACTGAAAATCTTCTGTAAGGCAAAGGATACTGTAGATAGGACAAAACAGCAACCTACAGAATGGGAACATGTTTTCTCCAACTCCACATCTGACAAAGGGTTAATATCCAAAAATATACAAAGAACTCAAGAAACTAGACATCATCAAAACAAATAATTCAATTAAAAATGAGGTACAGATCTAAACAGAGAATTCTCAACAGAGGAAACTCAAATGACAGAGAAGCTGTCAGAATGGCTAAAATCAAAAACACCGAAGACAATTTATGCTGGAGAGGATGTGGAGAAAGGGGAACACTCCTCCACTGCTGGAGGGAGTGCCGACTCGTACAGCCTCTTTGGAAATCAGTATGGAGATTCCTCAGGGAAAATGGGAATTAATCTACCACAAGACCCAGCAATTCCACTCTTAGGCATACATCCAAATGAGGCAAATTCATACAAAAAGGGCATCTGCTCCACTATGTTTATAGCAGCATTATTTGTAATAGCCAGAACCTGGAAGCAACCTAGATGCCCCTCAACTGAAGAGTGGATAGAGAAAATGTGGTACATTTACACAATGGAGTATTACTCAGCAGAAAAAAACAATGGAATCTTGAAATTCGCAGGTAAATGGATAGCACTGGAAGAAACCATCCTGAGTGAAGTAACCCAGTCGCAAAAAAGACAAACATGGTATATATGGATTTTAGACATGGATCAGGATAGTGCCAGTCTGCACTTCCACTGATAGAGAGTCTGGGAAACAGGAAAGAACCTAAAAGATATGCATATATGCATAGTACCCAAGAGAAGAGGATTGAGACAAGATCCTCTGAATGGATGGGGAACATGGCAAGGGGTGGGGTGGAGTGGGAGCTGGGAAGAAGAGACGGGGAGAAGAGGAAGAGAGAGTAGGTCATGGGGGAACAGGAAGGTTGAGTGGGGGGGGTAGAATAGGGGGAAGAGGGAATCATAGGTTAGAAGACAGATCAGGGACCATTGTGACCTCTAGTGATCTAAAGGGATGACACCAATTGGCAAGCTAAGCAATAGTGGAGAAACCACCTCGAATGCCCATTCCTGATAATGAACTTGATGTCTATAACCATCTGGGAGCCTTCATCCAGTGACTGATGGAAGCAGAGGCAAACACCCACAATTAAGCACTGAACTGAACCCAAGGAATCCAGTGACAGAGAGAGAGGAGTGATGAGCAAATTGGCAAAGAATGGGCTGGCAAAACCAGCAGAGACAGCTGATCTGAACAGGGGAGAGCTCTTAGACCCCAGACCGACAGTGGGGAGGCCAGCATGGGACTGATCTGGACTCCCCAAATGTGAGTATCAGTGAGAAGGCCTGGGCAACCTATGGGGCCCTGAGCAGTGGATCAGTGTCTATCCCTGGAATACAAACAGTCATCATGTGTCCATAACACAAAGAGGGATGCTCTCTCAGCCTGGACTTTTAGGGGAGAGCCTGGACCCTACCCTGAGTGAAATGACAGACTCTAGATATCCCCTATGTGGAAGGTATTGGCAATAGGGTGGGAGGCTGGAGGGGATGGGGGAGTGCGGGAGGAGGGGAGGGAGAGGGAACTGGGATTGACATGTAAAACAAGCTATTTAAAATTAAAATTAAAAATTAAAAAAAGAAATGTTCAACTTCCTTAGCCATTAGGAAAATGCAAATTAAAATGACTTGGAGATTTTATCTTACACCTGTCAAAATGGCTAAAATGAAAACCATGAGTAACAACAGCTTATGCTGGTGAGGATGTTGAACAAGGGGAACACTCCTCCATTGCTGGTGGGAATGCAAGCTTGTACAGTCACTATGGAAATCAATATGGAGATTCCTCAGAAAATTAGCGATCAATCTACCTCAAGACTTAGTTATACCATTCTTGGGCATATACCCAAAGGATGCTCAATTGTACCACAAGGACCCTATGTTCATAGCAGCTTTATTTGTAACAGTCAGAACATGGGAACAGATTAAATGCCCCTCATCTGAAGAATAGATAAAGAAAATGCTATATGTTTACACAACGGATTATTACCTAGCTGTTAAAAACAATGACATCAGGAAATTTCAAGGCAAAAAAGATGGAAGTAGAAAAAAACTCATCCTGAATGAGGTAACCCAGAAAGACAAACATGGTATGTACTCACTTACAAATGGACATTAGTTGCAAAGGATAATCATGCTTCAGTATAAAGACCTGGAGAAGCTAAGTAACAAGGACAGCTCTGACTGGCACATAAATCTTCCCTGGGAAGGGGAAATATAATACATATCTCAAGTGGACAGGTGGGATGGAGGTGATGGGAACAGGAGAAATCAGGTTGGGAAAAGGAGGGAGAGAGTGTTGGAAAAGGCAACTGGATTTGGGGTGCATTTGGGAGCCAAAGTGGAAACCTAGTACAAGGGAAACTCCATGGAATTATGAGGGTGACCCTAGCAAAGACTCCTAGCAATGGGGGATATGTAGCCTGAACCAGCCATCTCCTGTGACCAAGCAAGACTTCCAGTGGAGTGATTAGGACACCAACCCAGCTACATAACCTTCAACCTGCAATTTGTCCTACTTATGAGATGTGCTGGGGTAAAAGTGGTACAGAACTTGTGGGAGTGGCCAACCAATGACTGGTCCAGCTTGAGACTCATGCTATGAGAGGGAGCCCATCACTGACACTTTCTGGACACCAGGACTCTGAGTCTAGATAGCCCAGAGACCTAGGATAGGACCAAAATGACTGAAAAATAAATTAAATGATTCCTAATTGTATTCTGCTATACTTAGATTATTCCTAATAGTCAGCAGACAGGCTTTATCCAGCAACTGGTAGAAACAGATGCAGACCCACAGCCAAACATTAGGCAGAGCTTGCTGAAGAGGGAGGAAGGATTGTAGGAGCTAGAGGAGTCAAAGACATCACAAGAAAACCCATAGACTCAACTAACTTAGGCTCACAGGGACTCACAGAGACTGAACTGACAACCAGGGAACCTGCATGGGACTGACCTATGTACTCTGCACATATGTGACAGTTGTATATCTTGGTCTTCTTGTGGGACTCCTAACAGAGGGAGCAGGGGCTGTCTCTAACTCTTTCACTGTCTTCTGGAAACCCATTTCTCATACTGGGTGGCCTTGTCCAGCCTTAATAATGAGGGAAGGTACCTAGTCTTACTGCAACTTAATATGCCATGTTTGGTTGATATCAATGGGAATTCTGCCTTCTTCTGGAAAGAAACAGAGGAGGAGGTGCAGAGGGGAGAGGACGACTTGGAGGGAGAACTGGGGAGTAGGGACTTGGAGGAGAGGAGAGAAGGGAAACTGGTCAGGATGTAAAAAATAATAATTTTTTAAAAAGAAGGAAAATGCATGGTATATTTATTTAACCACCGTGTAAAGTGTTCTAGAGAGTTATTCCAATGCTGTCTCATAAACAGGGCAAGACCCCCATGATATGTCAGAATTTTTGTCTGAGATCATCCCTAGGCAGGACATTACATGCAAATTTTGACAAATATTCTATTTTTAAAAATCTGGCATCTGGGGGTTCATTTGGTACTGGATCTTACCAAGGAAAATGCTTTAATTTCTGCTTCTGTGGCTAAATGGATCAAGTCAATTCTGCATTCCGTGTCTTCAACGAAATATAGAGAAGAGGCCACTAATTTGTAATGCCAACTTACTTCCCGGTGGGGAAAACATTGAGCTGTGGCATTGGAAGGTAAGGCCGTGAGATGTTCCCCAAGTTTAACACGATGTTCTTTTGAATTTTTGTCCCTATCCTATTCTCTCCCTCGAAATAACCTTAAAATCCATTGTTTGTCCTTGTCAGGGGCCTCCCTGAGAGACCCAGGAAGATCCCTGAATTGAGGTCCAACTTGGGGCCTAATTCTTGAAGATATTGTAAAGGCAGAATTTACTTCAAGCAACCTTTTGCCATGCCTTCAAAACAGCAACAGTCTTCTCCTGTAGGGTCGACCCACCTCTTTACGCCCACACATACCCACCCCCAGCTTCTGCGACTAAACTAGCCACACCCAGGAGCACGCATATGTGTATTGTGGCACATGCGCAGCCTGATGTAACAATTTTAGCTCGGGAAACAGGGAGACGCCCCACAGTAGGCTCTATCTGCGAAGCTCTAGTGATGGAGAGCAAGTTCTTCTACTTTGACCTCGACTATTATGGGGTGGGCTTCTATGAGGAAGAAATAATGACTGCATCTCAGCAGAGGGCAGCTGCAGCAGCAGCCCGTAGACACTTTGGAAGAGGCATACCAGTCCTGCATGAGCTGGGTGGGTCTGAATATGACCACTCCTATAACCGTGCAATGAAGAAAAAGAGAGCCAGCCCCAATGAGCTTGAACACAGAAAGCCGAGGGAGCCTGGGAAAGCAGCTGGAGCAGTTTCTCATCACTCCAATAAGAGGCATACAAAACACTACAAGTTCACCCATGGGCAACTTCGTGAACTGGACAGGGTTTTCCGAGAAACCCAGTACCCTGATGCATTCCAACGGTATGTACATGCTTTTTAACGAATCTACTCTGACTTCCAGGACCTTGGGCTCCTTTATTCTCTCCTGACCTCTGCTGCTCCGTTTGTTTGTTTGTTTTAATAATGTATCCTGTGTACAGAATTCAGAAGCCCTAGAAATGCTAGGCCAATTCTCTTCCCTCCAAGTTACGTGTGGATTCCATTTTACCTTGTAACTTACGACAGAGTAAGAATTACTAAAGGTAGCTTGAATTTATGAACTTGAATTCCTGACTCAGCCTCCTCAGTAACTGAGATTAGTTTGGTACCTGGGTTGACCTCCTTCCCCTGTTGGGCCTGAAACCACAAACTCTTCAGCTGAATTTATGGTGGGGGTGAAGAAGATGACCTCTGAGGTTAAAGGTCAAACCCTCCCTGTACTTTTGAAAAGAAAACAAGCCCCCAACATGCTCGTGGGTGGGTGTTTCTTTCATTTTACAGGTTTTTTTTAAAGAAACATAAAGGCCACTGTCTAAACCACGACTAAAGGGAAGACCAAGCAGTGTTCTCAAAACTGTTTGGGGGAAGCTTTTTCAGAGTATTTTTATGATGCTAACGCAAAACCCTATGCTTATTAACCCTTTGTCTCCCAACCCTCCCTTTAGCCTATTGCATTGTTTGTGTTTTCATCCCGAGTCTGACTGCTTCAGCTTTCACACACAAAGGAAATTATGCAGAACTTTTCCTTTTCAAACTACCCTGTTTGTCTTAGCATGATGTCCTGCATGTTCATCAGTATGTGGCAGGGTTAATCTGTGGCCCACAGGAACTGTGCTTTGCATCTGTG
This sequence comes from Mesocricetus auratus, assembly GCF_017639785.1. Classification (NCBI taxonomy): domain Eukaryota; kingdom Metazoa; phylum Chordata; class Mammalia; order Rodentia; family Cricetidae; genus Mesocricetus; species Mesocricetus auratus. The sequence goes on from NW_024429188.1 coordinate 89,373,838, forward strand.
GACAAATACCTCTTTAACTACAAGTTTTAAGTCTTTTGTGGTATACACCAAGAAACTGAAATGCTGGCCCTATTAATTCAATGCCCACTGCTTTGAACAGTCAGTAACTCTGTTCCCTTGTGGTTAAACAAATGGAAAAATACCATCCACAGGAAATCTTGGTTCTGGGGAGGTGAGGATCTGGCGGATCCCTGGGGATCACAGTGAATATAGGACCAATGACAGACACTGTATCAAAAAATACAGTGGGAGCTGAAGCGATGGTTCGTGGGGTAAGAGTGCTTAAAACCCAAGCCTGAACACAATTAGAAAGCCAGATGCCACCTCAGTCCCTTGAGCCCTACAGGCAGATGGGAGGCAGACACAGAATAAATCACCACAATATGGTGAGTCAGATAGACCTAGCAGGCAGCATAGCCTGAGAAGCAAGAAAAACACAGCCTCAACAAGGTCAAAGGGAAGAAGAGACTCGCAAATTTACCACCCACCCTCTACTAGACTCGCCCTTTGACTCACTTGTCTTCGTGTGTCTGAAGTAATTTTTAGAACAAGATGATTACCATTCAATCATGTCTTCCTGAATTTAAATCCATACCTGATATCCACACAAAACATGCACAGCTACACAGGAAAAAAAATGAACACTGCCATAAACAAATACATATGACATGGTCAATTGTCAGATTACTTCTCAACTACATTTTCTTATTAGAATTGTGCTTACATAAGCATATGTGTGAGCATAACACAATACCTACACATGTGGCTGTCAGAGGAAAATCTGGGAGGTGTGCTCTTTCCTTCCAACATGTGAGAACCAGGGATTGAAATCAGATCTTCAGGAATATCATCGTGTCCCTTTACCCACTGAGCAATCTCCCTTGGCTATGCTCAGGAGTTTTTGACGACACAATATTTAGTGTTTTGACAAGATGAAGTCACTTCTAAAGAGTCCTATCTGAAAAATGATGAAGTGACTATTTGCTGAGCTGGGGGCAGGAATAACAAGGTAAAAATGTGGAGAAATCTTATATGTGCACTTTCCTTACCACCCCACAAATGGCAATGGCTAACTTCTGTCCCTTTCTCTCCCTAGAAAAGCACTTGCAGAGCTCATTCATGTGGATGAACGCAAGGTTAAGGTCAGTAGAGGCTCAGCGGGTACTACATTTCAGACCGGCTTCAGGGCAGCCATGGCCTTGTCTTCCACACCTGGAGCTCCCAGGTCTTATGCCTGCTTTATGCAGGCAAACAAGAGTTGGACTAATGTGTTCTTTGAAAGTAGAAAGTGTTTGAAAAAGTAAACTCTTGCTACTGTTTTTTCTACATTTCTGGTAGTAAAGGAATATGTTTTCCCGAAGGAGAAAAAACAAAGAAACTGGGTCTCCCATTCTCTGTGTGAAAGGAATTGTGTTTATGTGTGTCTACATATAGCATATATAGGTATAACTATGTTGTATGCATATCATACACACCTTCATGTCCCCTAATTAATACTGAACTACGTGTGACAAAAAGATGTTCTGCATAGTATTTCTGTCTGGAGTCAGGTCGGAACTCAGGATTGCCATGATAATATTTATGTGATGTAGCATTTCAATTGTTACTGAATACTGAATACATGCACATAGCTACAAGAATAAGTGGATAAATGTAGAGCAGGGAATGACTTGTTTTATACACAATGAGAAAAATTGTTACATTAAGGTGGAAAAGATGTGGGATAAGAGCTGAAAAGCCCTTGTGGCTGGTTCTTCTGATTTTTCTTTTGTAAGGTTTTAGTAAGATGGCCCAGACAAATGCCGCTCTTAATTTAATTACCCCATTGGTATCCTGTGTCAACTCTGAGATATTGCCCCAATCTGCTTTAATTATGAAGAAGGCAAGGACTGAAAACTTTGAAAGTCTGTCTAAAGAATGGTCCTGATAGTGTCCAGAGGTTGACATGCAGCTCATTTTCCAAAGAATTGTGAGACTGGTGCTGTGTGTGCAGTCACATTGTTTGATGGGTTAGAGTGATGGTGGAATGGAAACCAGGATTTCCTTGCCATGAGCACGTCCTACACCCTGAGTACCACTTGCACCCTTGAGGAGTTGGTGAGGAATTGCAAACTCTACTTTTCTGTGAAAGGGAGAATGCCAGTCCCATAGGAAGTTTCATGTTTTTCCACCCTAATATTAGCTACTCAGTATGATAAACCAGCCTCTATCTTGGTCTGATTTCAGGATTGGTTTAAAAATAAGAGGGCTAAATACAGGAAAATACAGACGGAATTACTACTCAGCCGTGACACATCTGGCACCCTGGACAACTTCTCCCTCAAGATGGATGAACATCCTGAGAGTGCTTCTGTTCCCAAGGAACCAAAAGGGCTCATCTTGTTCTAGCAACATTTTGACCAGTCCTGCTGGTCATAAAAACATTGTCTTGTTACATACAATAGCAATAAAGACTATATTTTTCAAAACAATAGTTGCATTTGTCATCTTGTTTCCACAGAATGGAATAACTCTTTGTTTAGCTTCCTGCTAAATGGAGGCCAGAAGAGAAGCCCAATGCTTGGACAAGAAATGACCTCTCTGCTACAGCAGAATACGGGATATATGGTGGTCACACACCTGTTATATGCAGAATGGGTTTCTATCTTCCTTCTGCTGCAGCTTCCTAGGTGACTTTCACCATCCTGCCTTGTACTTTGAGAATCACTGATGTAGTGTATTTGGGCATAGCATCTCTTCCTCATGAAGAACATATTGGAGAGTAGGAGTATACATGAGGGTGAACTTGGCACAGGTAGCAATTGTAATAACAAGTGGTTTAAGGATAAAGCTTTGGACACAAAACTATACAACTGTTCAGAGTCAGCTGTGAAGAGATGAAAGGGTATATACTCAGAGTGTAGAGGAAATGGGAGAAGCTAGAGGGGGTGCAGGGAAACCTGGTTACTAGTGCCCAGGAAAGAGGATCCCAGAGTAAAAATGGAAATGTAGACATCTGTTTTATTTTCTGTAGCTTGTCAACAACTACCTGTTCTACAATGGGAATAAGAAGTCCATTTATAAGTTTTTAAATAAGACATAATTTAACTTATAAAATTCACTCCAAACATACATAAAATATGCAGGTGGTGTTACAGAATTCAAGATGGCCAGGGAAAGAAAACCAGACAAAACTTCTTTCAATTTTAAAGACTGAAAAAAATGGTCATCTGCGGTGGACTCATGACATAGAAACTCCACATTCCTACATCCTACTCAAAAGTTTCCCCAAATCCAAACAGATAAATAACCTTACCTTGCCTGTCACCAGTTGTTCATGCCCTGGCACTGGGCAAGGAAAAAAGCAAACAGCAACAACAACAAAACCAATTTTGGGCTGGAGAGATGGTTCCGCAGTTAAGCGCACTGGCTGCCCTTCTAGAAGACTAAGGTTCAATTCCCAGCACCTATAAAGCAGCTCACAACTGTCTGTAACTCCAATTCCAGGGAATCTAAGACCCTTACACAGGCATACATGCAAGCAAAACACCAATGCACATAAAATAAAAAATAAAAAGTAATCATCAAAAGAAGACTTAAAAAACGCTTACTTGTAGAAACCTTGCTACAACAGTCACCTTTGCCTGTCTGAGAGCTGCTGAAAAGGGGGCAGGGAGACGGGGATTGAAGTGTTGAGAGACACAAACCACAATTGTCTCAACTCTGGAGATGTTCCTGCTATGTGAAACATTAGCATGTTTTTGTTGTTTTTTGTTTTCTTTTTGTGTGTCTTCTGAGCAATCAGTGGTTAAGCAAGATTACAGAAGCAGAATGCATGTGTGGTTAATATTTTAAGATAACAATTATACAATAATTTCTCGAGTTCATCATATATTTTGGAGATCAGTCCTCTGTCAGACGTGGGGTTGGTGAAGATCTTTCCCCATTCTGTGAGTTGCTATTCTGTCTTATTGACTGTGTCCTTTACCTTACAGGAGCTTCTCAGTTTCAGTAGGTACATTTTATTAATTGTTGCTCTTAGTGTCTATGCTACTGGTGTTATATTGAGGAAGAGGTCTCCTGTGCCCATGCATTCAAGGCTACTTGTTCTTCTATCAGGTTCAGTGTAACTGGGTTTATGTTGAGGTCTGATCCATTTGGACTTGAGTTTTGTGCATGGGGATAGATATAGGTCTATTTGCAGTTTTCTACTTGTCAGCATCCAGTTATGCCAGCACCATTTGTTGAATATGCTTTCTTTTTTCTGTTGTATAATTTTGGCTTCCTTGTCAAAAATCAGGATGCATAATCATACCACAAGGACATTTGCTCAACTATGTTCATAGCAGCATTATTTGTAATAGCCAGAACCTGGAAGCAACCTAGATGTCCCTCAACCAAAGAATGGATAAAAAATGTGGTATAATTACACAATGGAGTATTACTCAGCAGTAAAACCTATGACATCTTTAAATTTACAGGCAAATAGATGGAATTAGGAAAAAAACATCCTGAGTGAGGTAACCCAGACAGAGAAAGACAAACATGGTATGTACTCACTCGAGGGTGGATGTTACACATAAAACAAAGCATAACCAGGCTACAATCCACAACCCCAGAGAAGCTACATAGAAAGGATGACCATAAGAGGAAAATACGAGGAGGGCCCCAGAAAGGAGAAATAGTTAAGATCTCCTGGGTAAACTGGGAGGGGATGGGAGATGGGAACATGAGGCCCAGTTGATCTTGATAGAGGGAACCATTATGGGGTTAGGGAGAAACATGGTGCTAGGAAAATGCCCAGGAATCCACAAGGATGGCCTAAGCAGTAGTGGAGAGTATGACTGAACTGGTCTTCCCCTATAATCAGATTAGTGACTACCCTGATGGTCATCATAGAACCTACATCCAGTAACTAATGGAACAGATGCAGTAATCCACAGCCAAGCACTGGCCTGCGCTCCTGGAGTTCAGTTGAAGAAAGGAAGGATTGATCATATGAGCAAGGGGTGTCAAGCCCATAATGGAGAAAACCACAGAGATGGCTCGGCTTGAGCTAGTGGGAACAGACAGCTGGGGAACCTGCATGGGACTGAGGTAGACCCTCTGAATGTAGGTGACAATTGCGTGGCTTGATCTATTGAGGGGAGCTGGCAGTGGGACCAGGACCTATCCCAGGTGCATGAACTGGCTTTTTGGAGCCCATTCCCTATGATAGGATACCTTGCTCAACCTTGATACAGGAGGGGAGAGGCTTGGTCCTGCCTCAGTTTGGTGTGCCAGACTTTGTTGACTCCCCAAGGGAGGTCTTACCCCCTCTGAGGACTGGATGGTGAAGGGGGCAGGAGAGGGGAAGGTGGGGAACTGGAGTTGGTATATGAAATAGAAAAATTGAAATAAAAAGTGTAAAAAAACCAGTTAAGTTGCAGAACTTAACCGTTTGCACACTGTAGTATACTTAATATACACCATGTCCCTATATACTTTGTATATGTGTAAGAGTCTTTTTTTATTTTTTTTAAAAATTTATTTTTAAATTTAAATTCAAATTAGAAACAAGGTTTCTTCACATGTCAATCTCATGTCCCTCTCCCTTTCCCCCCCTCCTCATACCCCCTCCTTTCCCCAGGGAGGGTGAGTTCTTCCATGGGGGTGTCCATAGTCTTTCATTTCATCCAGGACAGGGCCTAGACCCTCCCCCAAGAGTCCAGGGTGAGAGTGCATCTCTCATTGTTGGATGGAAGCCCAAAGTCCATTTGTATACCCTGGATGAATACTGATCTATTATCCAAGGCTCAATAGATTACCTAGGCCTCCTCACTGACACCCACTTTCAGGGGGTCTTGATCAGCCCCATGCTGGATTGCCAGGCATCAGCATGGGGTTCAAGAGTTAACCCTTGTCAGGTCAGCTGTTTCTGGTGGTTAAACCAGCACAGTCTTAATCCCTTTGGTCATCAGTCCTCCCTCTCTGTTACTGGCTTTCTTGAGTTCAGCTCAGTGCTTAGCTGTGGGAGTCTGCCTCTGCCTCCATCAGCCACTGAATGAAGTTTCTGTTTCCCTGACTCTCCGGCCATGGGATTGTAGGCTGGCACTCCCTAGATCTATGTCTAAAATCCATATATGAGAGAGTACATGCCATGTTTCTCTTTTTGTGACTGGGTTACCTCACTCAGGATGGTTTCTTCTAGTGTCATCCATTTGCCTGCGAATCTCAGGATTCCATTGTTTTTTTCTGCTGAATAGTACTCCATTGTGTAAATGTACCACATTTTGTCTATCCACTTTTCGGTTGAGGGTCATCTAGGTTGCTTCCAAGTTCTGGCTATTACAAATAATGCTGCTATGAACATAGTGGAACAGACATCCTTGTTGTATGAATGGGTCTTGTGGTAGGTTTATTCCCATTTTTCTGAGGAATCTCCACACTGATATCCAAAGTGGCTGAACAAGTTGGCACTCCCACCTTGTTGACACCCATATTCAGGGGATCTGGATCAGTCCCATGCTGGTCTCCCAGCCATCAGACAGGGGTCCAAGAGCTCCCCCTTTCTCAGGTCAGCTTTTTCTGTGGGTTTCACCAGCCTGACCCCTTTGCTCATCACTCCTCCCTCTCTGTCTCTGGGTTCCAGGAGTTCAGTTCAATGTTTAGCTGTGTCTGCCTCTGCTTCCATCAGTCACTGGTTCTAAGATGGCATATAAGGAAGTAATTTTGAGACTACTATGCCCCCTTTCCCTACTATTGATATTACAGGATAGTTTACACCTGTTAGTGTTAGTTTTCAATTATTTTAGGGTTGGGATTGGAAGGAGGTGTTCAGATTTGGGCATCTCTTTCAGATAAGTTTAGGATTTAGATGGGATAGATATGCTTAGTTTAGGATATAAGTAGATTATAACTTGCTTATCACCTTCCATGTATATATGTTACATATGTTTGAGCTTTGTATCAAGTTTAAATCTTTTATTTAGACTAAAAGGGAATTGTAGGGGTGAGCCCACAATACTGTTCAGGAGCGTGGACAGGGGTACGTGGGACAGGTGGGATATAAAAGGAAAGGAAAAGCAAAAGTTCTCTCTTGTAAGCTAGCCATGTTCCCAGAGCTCCTATCTACCTGTAAGTAACTTCTATATTCAATAAATATCTTAGACCTCTTTTTCAGACAAATAACGCTTCTATGAACATAGTTGGACAGATGTCCTTTTTGTATGAATGTGCGTATTTTGGGCATATGCCTGAGGGTGGAATTGCTGGATCTTGAGGTAGACTAATTCCCATTTTCCTAAGAAACAGCCATACTGATTTCCAAAGTGGTAGCACCAGTTTGCACTCCCACCAGTAATGAAGGAGTGTTCCCCTTTCTCCACATCCTCTCCAGGATAGACTGTCATTGGTGTTTTTTATTTTAACCATTCTGGCTGGTGTAAGATGGTATCTCAGACTTGTTTTGAGTTAAACACACAACAACTGTTGCTGCCAGTGCCCAGTGCTCATGCTCATGGCCTCCTGATTCTGCTCGCATCCCCTTCCCCCAAGACCATGTGGGCAATCAGGACTCTGGGACTGATCCATAGGTCCCAGGAGAGCCCCCTAGAATGTGAAGCAAGGGCAGTACTGCCCATGGATGCTGCTGAGCTTTCCCTTGTTCTGCCAGGAAGGGTGTGACCATTATGTGTTCCAGCCTCCCCCCACGTGCTCTGATCTGCCTTCTGCAGAAATTGGAGTAAAACATATCCTTTTCTGTGAAGGAAACACACAAGCAGTAAGTGGAAAACTCTGTATTTTTTGTTAGCGTAAGAGGAGAGAGATAGGGATCTCCTGGCCAGCATAGGTGTCAAAGTTCTGGCGACACCAGAAGAGTCCATCCCCGACTTGCTCCTGGAGAATGATGATGTTCTTGGACTCCACCAAAGCCTTCATGTCAGGGTTCTCTTTGGTAGAAGCGGAGTGCTTGCCTGTCTTTATTACCTTCTGATTCTTCCTCAGTTTAGCTCTCTTATTGTTAAACCAATCCTGAAGTCAGAAAGAGAGAGAGAGAGAGAGAGAGAGAGCTGCTAGACCACTGTTAACAGTTTCTAAAATAATAGTTTCTTAAATTTAGTTCAAATTGTTTTCTCTGGTAGGGGCTTCCTTTATCCTGGAGACACATTTTTTGAGTATATATTTCACTGTTTCAGAATCTCTGGCAAATCAAGGTTATGTCTAAGAATATTTACATATAAATTTTCTTTCTTTAGAGATATGAACATCAGTATTAAGAGAAATAAAGAATTTGTCTCCTACCCAACTGCTGGCTATCTTAGAATCTTTAATATGCAAACCCATTACTGTGAGCTATTGTGATGAAATAGGACTTTAAATATTTAAGGTAAAAAATTAGCCAATGGCACCTCATAGAATTTGAAAGTTCTGTATAGCAAGGGGATGATCAATTGAGTGAAGAGGAAGTCCACAATTGGAAAAGATCCTTCCCAGTTACATATCTGATAGAAAGTTAATATCCTGAATGTACAAATAACTTTCAAAACTAATCAAGAAAATAAACCCAATTAAAATTTGCTATGGATCTAAACATGGAATTATATAACAAAGAAATAAAAATTGCAAAGAAATATTACAAATGCATTCAGCAGCCTTAGGAATCAGAAAAATGCAAATTAATATTTTTTTTATTTCCTTAACATCTTGTTTAAAATATGTAAGCATAATGACCACCATGGCTAGATATCCTTAAAGATATCATAGTGGCACTTCTATCTTTGTGGTAACCAAAAGTTGTCTAATTACACTTAAGATCTGCTTAACAGGACAGAAGTCATATTTGGTGTTATAGATCCAGTCAACTATGTATCATTAGTGAGGTCACATCTCTTAGAGGAGAATGTACTATTGTCACTTTCCTAAACTAATGTAATTTCTAACTTCACTCCAAATACGTATGTTTATACCCACAGATAAGGGTAGATCTCACCCATCAACAAAGAAGCATCTTTTTGCATCAGAAGCTCATTATATAATGCCATAGTTCATCAAATTGCGCACAATAACTTATGTGGTGCCCAACCCCAACTTATACATTTACAACATTTCCTAAGTCACAGGAAACATGGAGGAATAAAGTGCAGACATGTTGTGATATCCAGAAGACCTAGAAGTCTGTTGTGATATTGTGTTTTCTAACTGTGAAAAGGAAACTATACACATGAAGTCTCAACAGCAATGCTCTCTTAACAAAATTTTAACAATTCCAACATCAAGTGACATCCAAACATAAATGGGTGAAATCTTTCCAGACTCCATTCCTAGATGAAGAGCTATAGCAATTATCAATTGCTGATGAATGGAGAAGTAGTCTTCCACAGAATTGAGGCCCTTAAATGGTTATCCAATACCAAATGGCCATCCCTAAATACATATACATACAAACAACAATAAACATACTCAGCAGGGCTATTTATATATTTATTTACATGTATGTAAACAATAATATTTTCAAAAAGGCATTATGAATATGAGAGAGAGTGGAGACATTAGATCGGTGAAAAGAAAGAGAAGGTAGAAACTGTAATAATTTTAATTAAATTTAATTTAAAAACTATGTAAACTACAACATGAAGCTCAAAATCTCTGCTCAAGGAACCATATTCATGCATATAGCTTTATGTGATCTTATGTTTCCCAAATTATCCCACCATCAAAAGCACTTTTACATAGTCCAAAGACTTGTACTAATATGACTAGGGGCATCCAAGAATTTCTTTAAGGCTTTATCTCCCCTGTATGGGTCTCCTGAGATATCAATATAGTTATATATCTGAAAGCAAAGATGGTTGGTGAGAGTAGGGTCCTAAAGGTCCTTGTATTGTTGAACAGCTCCTTTAGGGAATGTCAATGCCATTTCCATTGACTGTGCAAGACTAATTCCCCTTCACCAAAGGAACTAATAGAAGTTATGACCCAATGGGATTAACAGATATCTATAGAACATTCCATCCAAATAAAAAATAATATACCTGCTTCTCGGCGCCACGTTGAACCTTCTCAAAAATTGACCACATACTTGGCAACATATCAAACCTCAACAGGTACAAAAAATTGGAATAACTCCATGCACCTTAACAGATCACCATGCATAAAAATTAGAATTCAACAGCAACACAAATTGCAGAAACCCTACAAACTCATGGACATTGAATGATGCACAACTACACCATTCCTGGGTCAAGGAAGAAATAAAAAAGAAATTAAAGACTTCCTAGAATTCAATGAGAATGAAGACACAACATCCCCAAAGCTATAGGACACTTTGAAAGCAGTGTTACGAGGGAAGGTCATAGCACTAAGTGCCCACATGAAGAAACTGGAGAATAGTTACACTAGAGAATTAACAGCACAACTGAAAGCTCTAGAACACAAAGAAGCAAACTCACCCAGGAGGAGAAGATGCCAGGAAATAATCAAATTGAGGGCTGAAATCAATAAAGTAGAAACTAGGAAAACAATACAAAGAATCAATGTAACGAAGAGTTGGTTCTTTAAAAAAATCAACAAGAGAGACAAACCTTTATCTAAGCTTACGAAATGGCACAGTGTGAACATGCAAATTAACAAGATCAGAAATGAAAAGGGGGACATAACAATGGACACTGAGGAAATCCAGAAAATCATCAGGTCATACTTTGAAAACCTGTACTCCACAAAATTTGAAAATCTAAAGGAAATGGACAATTTTCTGGAAAGATATCACCTGCCTAAATTAAATCAAGAACAGATAAACAATTTAAATAGACCTATAGCCTGTAAGGAAATAGAAGCAGTCATCAAAAGTATCCCAACCAAAAAAAGTCCAGGTCCAGATGGCCTCAGTGCAGAATTCTACCAGAAATTCAAAGAACAGTTTATACCAATTCTTCTCAAAAAATTTCAAGCAATTGAAGCAGAAGGGTCTTTGTCAAACTCTATGAGGCTTCAATAACCTTGATACCCAAGCCACACAAAGACAAAACTAAGAAAGAGAACCTCAGACAAATATCCCTCATGAAAAAATATTCAATAAAATACTGGCAATTTGACTCGAAGAACACATCAAAACAAGTATTCACCACAATCAAGCAGGCTTCATTCCAGGGATGCAGGGATGGTTCAACATACGAAAATCCATCAATGTAATCCACCACATACACAAGCTGAGAAACAAAAATCACATGATCATCTCACTAGATGCTGAAAAAGCCTTCGACAAAATCCAACACCCCTTCATGATAAAGGTCTTGGAGAGATCCTGGATAACAGGAACATACCTCAACATAATAAAAGCTATATACAGCAAACCAACAGCCAACATAAACATAAATGTACAGAAACTCAATGCAATTCCTCTAAAATCAGGAACAAGACAAGGCTGTCCACTCTCTCCATATCTTTTCAATATTGTTCTTGAAGTTCTAGCTAGAGCAATAAGACAACAAAAGGAGATCAGGGGGATACAAATTGGAAAGGAAGAGGTCAAACTGTCACTATTTGCAGATGATATGATAGTTTACATAAATGACCCAAAGAACTCTACCAGAGAACTCTTACAGCTGATAAATACCTTCAACAATGTGGCAGGATACATGATCAACTCAAGAAAATCAGTAGCCCTACTATATACAGACAATAAAAGGGATGAGAAAGAAATCAGAGAAATATCGCTCTTTACAATAGCCACAAACAACATAAAATACCTTGAGGTAACTCTACCGAAACAAGTGAAAGACCTGTATCGCAAGAACTTTTAGTCTTTAAAGAAAGAAATTAAAGAAGACATCAGAAAATGGAAAGATCTCCCATGCACTTGGATAGGTAGGATCAACATAATAAAAATGGCAATCTTACAGAAAGCATTATACCGATTTAATGCAATCGCCATTAAAATCCCAGCACAATTCTTCACAGACCTTGAAAGAACAGTTCTCAACTTTATAAAGAAAAACAAGAGACCCAGGGTAGCCAAAACAATACTATTCAAACAAGGCAACATCCGGAGGTATCAACATCCCTGACTTCAAGCTCTATTACAGAGCTGTAGTCCTGAAAACAGCTTGGTATTGGCACAAAAATAGACAGGTAGACCAATGGAATCGAATTGAACACCCTGATATTAACCCTTACATGTATGAACATCTGATCTTCGACAAAGAAGCTAAAAGTATACAATGGAAAAAAGAAAGCATCTTCAACAAATGGTGCTGGCATAACTGGAGGCTGGCATGTAGAAGACTGCAGATAGATCCATGTCTATCGCCATGCACAAAACTTAAATCCAAATGGATCAAAGACCTCAACATAAATCCAGCCACACTGAAACACTTAGAAGAGAAAGTGGGAGGTACCCTTGAACGAATTGGTACAGGAGAATGCTTCCTGAACATAACACCAGTAGCACAGACAGTGAGGTCAACAATAAATACATGGGACCTCCTGAAACTGAAAAGCTTCTGTAAGGCAAAGGACACAGTCAGCAAGACAAAAAGGCAGCCCACAGAATGGGAAAAGATATTTGCTAACCCCACATATGACAGAGGGCTGATCTCTAAAATTTACAAAGAACTCAAGAAGCAAATGTTCAAAACACCAAAGGATCCAATCAAAAACTGGGGTACAGAACTAAATAGAGAATTCTCAGTAGAGGAGTCTAAAATGGCAGGGAGACACTTGAGAAAGTGCTCAACATCCTTAGCCATCCGGGAAATGCACATCAAAACAACTCTAAGATACCATCTCACTCCTGTCAGAATGGCTAAAATCAAAAACTCCATTGCTGGTGGGAGTGCCAACTGGTTCAGCCACTTTGGAAATCAGTGTGGAGATTCCTCAGAAAAATGGGAATAAACCTACCACAAGACCCAGCAACTCCACTCTTAGGCATATATCCAAAAGATGCCCATTCATACAACAAAGAGGTCTGTTCCACTATGTTCATAGCAGCTTTATTTGTAATTGCCAGAACGTGGAAGCAACCTAGATGTCCCTCACCCGAAGAGTGGATAGAGAAAATGTGGTACATCTACACAATGGAGTACTATTCAGCAGAAAAAAATAATGGAATCCTGAGATTTGCAGGCAAATGGATGACACTAGAAGAAACCATCCTGAGTGAGGTAACCCAGTCACAAAAAGAGAAACATGGCATGTACTCTCTCATATATGGATTTTAGACATAGATCTGGGGAGTGCCAGCCTACAATCCTATGGCCAGAGATACTGGGAAACAGAAACTTTATTTAGTGGCTGATCGAAGAAGAGGCAGACTCCCTTGGTTAAGTACTGAGCTGAACTCAAGAAAGCCAGTAACAGAGAGGGAGGACTGATGATCAAAGGGATTAAGACTGGGCTGGTTTAACCCCCAGAAACAGCTGACCAGACAAAGGTTAACTCTTGAATCCCAGGCATTAGCCTGGGAAGCCAGCATGGGACTGATCAAGACCCCCTGAATCTGGGTGTCAGTGAAGAGGCCTAGGGAATCTATTGAACCTTGGGCAGCAGATCAGTACCCATCCCAAGTATACACACGGACTTTGGACTCCAATAGAACAATGTGAGGTGCACTCTCACCCAGAACTCTTGGGAAAGGGTCTAGGCCCTGCCCTATATGAAATGACACACTATGGACACCCCCATGGAGGGCCTCACCCTCCCTGGAGAAATGAGAGGATAACGGGGGAGGGGAGGGGAGGGCACGGGAGGAAGGGAGGGAATGGGAGAGGGACCTGGAACTGACTTGTGAAGCAACCTTGATTCTTATCTAAATTTAAACTGGAAAATAAAATAAAAAAAAAGAAGTCAATTTGCATTGGGATTGCACTTTGTAAACAAATGGAATAGAGATGTTTTGACAGATCACTGAAAGAGAATTTATGTTTGATTTTTAACTTGCCCTTTCAATTGACCACCCCTGGGACATTTGCACTATGGAACAATATAATATAAATAAGCTGTTGGTGAAAAAATAATGGATTTTCATTGTTGGTTAATTGGGAGGAATTAAGATAAAAGAACATACTGCCTTTGCCACTCATAATAGGATTCTGACAGCAGACCACGTTTTTAAAGTATGGAGAAGTATTGGATCTGAAGATTGATTGCTGCAAAATAATTCTGGTCTCCTCTTTGGAATGTACTTTATGTATTCCCAAGTTTTTGATGACTCATTTTGACTCTCAGTTTCTAAACTATGTGTTTTGTTTTGTTTTGTTTTGTATATTTGAAACAGGGTTTCTCTGTAACTTTGGAGGTTGTCCTGGAACTCACTCTGTAGACCAGGCTGGCCTCAAACTCACAAAGATTGGCCTGCCTCTGCCTCCCCAGTGCAGGGATTAAAGGCGTGTGCCACCAATGCCCAGTTCTAAATTGTTTTTTCCCTCAATATATGTTTTTATTAAAATTAGAAACATGAATGCTTTACATGCCAATCCCAGCTCCCTTTCCCACCTCTCCTCCCTTGTCCCTCCACCTGTCCCCTTACCTCCCACCCCATCCCCATATCACTCTCCATGGAGGGTGAGGCCCTCCTTGGGGGAATCTCCAAAGTCTGTTACTTAATCCAGGGCAGGACCTGGCCCTTCTCCATGTGTCCAGGCTGAGAGAGCATCCCTTTATTTGTAATGGGCTCTCAAAGATCATTCATACACCATGGTAAACACTGATCTAAATTGCTTTTTAAACTGTCCAAGACTCCATCCATCCCCAATCCTCTCTATACTCTAGAAGAAGATTGCTACTGCATATAAATTGTTCTGCTGAACATTTTTGCAAGAACAATCATGCTTAGTTTTGAAGCAACTCTGTAAGGATGACTAGATTCATGCACAGAAAGGGTAATTTGTCTGGATCCTAGAAGTCACAAATGGCCTGGTCAGGTTTTGGACTCCATTGAATTCCTTCTTTTTCTTCATTCTTTTATTAGGCTAGTATCAACTTTGGATAATACAGTTCCCTATAATTCCATGTATTGGTCTTCTATAAATGTTCACAATGGTATTACTCTGCCTTTTTCTAATTCATAAAAACAACAAAGAACTCAATGTAAATAAATCTTCCCAAACCTTCACAGGAAAAAAAACTCCAGTGACAGTTTATGCTGGAGAGAATGTGGAGAAAGGGGAATACATCTCCACTGTTGGTGGGAGTGCCAACTCGTACAGCCACTTTGGAAATCAGTATGGAGATTCCTCGGGAAAATGGGAATCAGTCTACCACAAGACCCAGCAATTCTGCTCTTAGGCATATACCCAAAAGATGCACATTCATACAACAAGGACTTTTGTTTCACTATGTTCATAGCAGAATTATTTGTAATAGCCCGATCCTGGAAGCAACCTAGATGCCCCTCAACTGAAGAGTGGATAGAGAAAATGTGGTATATTTACACAATGGAATACTAGTCAGCAGAAAAAAATGGATTTTTGAAATTTGCAGTCAAATGGATGGCACTAGAACTCTAACTCCCTGTTCCCTTCAAGTCTGAGACTTATTAATATAAAATTGTAATTCATCCAGTCTCACAATAAAGGCTTTTTATATTCTTTGCTTTTTTGACAGTTTTAGGCCTGGTTTCTGGATGGAAGATGTTTGTCAAATTAGACTGCTTATGCAAATTTGGACCTAAAATTTTGTGCCATCGAGGGTAGACAGGCAGGAAACACTTGTATACAAATCTCATATACAAGTCAAATACTAATAATAAATCATAAAGAATTTTACTTTAAATGATTATCTATATAACTACAACAGGGCCCCAGACATTAGTAGGTCCCTAAACCTTAGCACAACTGACTCCATGATGGAAGTCCCATTTGGATGATAAAACTCAGCATGTAGGCAGTACCTCCTGCCAAATGAAAACAAACACCTAATCCATCAAAGTCCAAAGTTCTGCCAAAGTCTCTTACTGTACTAACCTTGCTTTTTTGGCATCTATAGTCCTGCTTCTGGCTAACTCTTCTTGTTAGCTGACATGGTTTTTGTGTTTAAAAGGTCAACCTGAGAAAGGTTTGGGGTTTGGGGTCCCAAACACTTGAACTCCTGACCAAGCAGTTTTTCTGGTGGATACTCCACAGCATGTACCTACATATATATGATTATACTATTTGTTAAAATGAAAAACAAGTCTTCATAGTTACATACATATGCTTATTTTTCTTTTTACCCAGAATTAAATCATGGCCTGATTTTATTTTGCAGGATGTAATGAACCAGCCAATATTTTTCAGAGTTGAGCATTAGTTTGATTTCATAATTTCCAACAATATGAATGGTGCTTCAAGTAATAGGTAGTACAAAAAGATGGTTTATTTAGGACCTTATAAGAAGAAATTGGAAATTATATCCTAATATGATAGTTTATTTTATTATCTTATTTTTATTGATATCTTGCTCCACCTCTAAATTGTCTTAAAATGCATTCTTAGACATCGTCAAGATCCTGTCTTAGACCCAAGGAAACCCCTCAGCTCAGAACCAACTACTGGTCTGTTTCTTGAACAAGTCTGAGAACTAGCATTTTGCTTCAAGCAGTTTTTTTGGGGAGGGGGCTACACTACTTATGGCAACTGTCATCATTCCATGGGGTGGATCAATGCACAAGTTCATGCCCATACTCCACCCCTTGTGTGCTTAAACTAGAGCCTCAACCAGGGTTGTGAGTTGAAAGCCAATAGCAGCGGAGGAGAGGCGAACGTGTGCGTGCTTAGAGGGCCGTGTGCAACGTGGCGTGGGGGGGGGGAGTAACGATTGCAGGCTGTGCAGAAGCCACAAGGGTGCGCCTTCTGAAGAGCTCGAGTCATGGCCCGCAAGTACTTCTACTTTGACTACGACTATTATGGAGTTAGTTTTTATGAGGAAGAAATAATGACCGAGCCCGAGGAAAGGTTGTGCTACTCAGCAAGCAGTGGCACTTTTGACCAAGGAGTCATAGAAGCCCTGAATAAGCTACGTTGTGAGAGCGACCAGAGCTCTGTAGGCAACCATAGCTACGAGGGCTGTGACACGAATAAGCATGAAGAGCTGGACATGGCCAGGAGCATGACCGTAGCCAGTGACCAGCCATCATTCAGGATTCCTCGGAAACCGTACAAATTCACGCCTGGACAGCTGTGGGAACTTCAGGCAGTTTTTGAAGAAACTCAGTACCCAGATGCTCTCAGACGGTATGTATCTGGTATGTCCTTCTGGACTTTGGGCTCCTTTTCCTCTCCCTTGGCCTCTCCTCACTCTTGTTAAGAGTTTTTAATGTCTTTGAAATTCAGCTATAGACTCACTCATAACTTTGTCACTGAGGTGCAAGCTCCTCAGCGAGTTTCCCGGGCACGGAGCCTCGATGGGCGCCATGGAAGTGCGCCCTCTGGCGAGTTCAGGACATGAGCTCACTCTGAGGAAGGAATAACTGCTGAACCTGAGCAAAGGGGTGGCCTACACGGCAGGCAGTGGCAGCTTTTGCAAAGGAGTCACAGGCTCCCCGCATGAGCTGCGTTGTGAGGGTCACCAGAGTCCTGTAGATGACCATGGCCTCTTTTTAGTTTTGTTATGAAATCTGGGTCTGAGTTTTGCAGGCAGGCCTTGAACTAGCTCTGTATCCCAGTCAGTCCGTGTATTTAATGATTCTCCTGCCTCAGCCTCTTCAGTAGCTGAGATTACTAGTTTGTGTCATCAGGGTTGACTTCCTTCCCCTCTCGGCCATGATACCAAAGTCTCTACCTTTCTATATAACGATGTTTAGGGGAGTTGTTTTCTAGAGATCCTGGCTGGGGGTTGTTTTCTCCATTCAGTAAAGACTTTAAAGGCAGGAACGATCCCAGGCATCAACAAGAACAAAAGAGAAGTAGGAAACACACACAGCAAGACATGCAGAAAGAGTATCCCCACAAAGTAGAAAGGGGAATCTGAAAATGAAATCTGGAGGGCTGGGCTTTTCAGCTGACCAATCCTCTAATAAACTGAAGCATGTTTAGGACAGGCCTTGAACATGCCTGACCAGGTTGGAGCAATCAGCCAAAGGCAGGAGAAAAGCCCACTAGGTAAGAAAGGTTAAGAAGAAGTGGGAAGTTTGCTTTTTTGTTAGCTTGGGGAGTCTTTCCCTACCTGTCTGCAGGTCAGGGATCTGTCTGACTCTTAGTCCCTCAAGAGAATGCCTCTTAGGTGCATCCTTGGTGTAAATCAGGTTTCCAAAATGCTCACTGAGTACTTCTTTCGTTCCTTTTGTTTAAAAAGTATAATTAGCTGTACCTAGTGGTACAGGTCTTAATCCCAGCCATACGGGAAGCAAATCAAGGAAGATAGGAACTTCCAGGTTTAGCAGATCTCAGGAGCATGCTCAAAGCTAGCATGAGAAGTTTAGTGAGACTTGAAAATAAGACTGAAAACATATAAATATAAAAACATGCAACTCGGTGGTAGACCCCTTGCATTGCATGTGGGGGACTGTAGGTCCAATTCCCAATGCTGTAAAAATGTGTATGGTCTGCATGCGGCATATTTAGATATTTATTTCTTCAAGAGTACATTAACAACTGCTGGACAGCACAGCACTTACAACAGCCTTTCATTTTCAGACAAGGAAACAATACACTTCTTTCCTCCCCTCATACAGTACATCCCTGCTACAGTTTTCCTTTCCTCCACTCCTCTCTGTCTTCCCCACAGCTCCCCCTCCCCCAGATGTACTGCTCCTCCATCTTCTAAATAACGCTCCTTCTAAGGATTATGGAAGAGTGTACTCGGAGAGGTGCGAGGGGAGATATCTCGCTGTCACTGTGTTAATGTGATTGTAACTATTTCTTTTATGAACTTGGAAGCCCTGTGTTTGGTGCATAAATGTCTAGTGTGCTTTTTCTCTCTCTCCACAGAAAAGAGCTGGCTGAGCTCATGAATGTGGATGAACAGAAAGTGAAGGTCAGTCAGCCTGCGGATTTACTTTACCAGGGTGCTGATCTCAGACTTGCCTCAGCACATGGGTGAACCTATCCTAGGCATGCACAATTGCTGTATTTGTTCCTTGTGTGTTTTATGCTGAGAAATAAGATGTGGACTATGAGACCTTGGCAAAGTGTTTCTACCCCATGACTGGCAGTTACATACATTCCAAAAGCAAAACAAAATAAGTAGCATCCCCCTCTCTCTTTCTCTCTCTCTCATATAATATATACTATGTGTGCAGAACATATATTTTGTACACACATATGTGTCACAAGGAATCAAATGTTAATTATAGCTCAAATACATATAACTAACATTTGATTCCTCATGAAACTCAAGAGTCCTTCACAGGGGTCTTCTGCTGGCCATCATTTTGAAACTCAGGGTGACTTGGAAATGAACATGTGGTGGCAGGCAGTAACTGGGTCACAAGAGATCACATATGCTCTTGGTAAAAGATTAAATTTGAAAGAAAAACTGTGAGTGAAATGGCATAATTGAGCCATAAAATAGACTTTCATAAACTAGGGCCTTTTCATATTAGGTGAGACCAATATGGAAAGAGAACTTAAAGTCCTAGAGGGTGAGTTTCTTCATCGCTTTTAGGAGGTTTTGAAGATGAGATCCAAACGGTAGCAGTTTTAAATTTAAGTTTCTGGCATCGCTACACTTGTGTCCAGGAAAAACATTTGCCACAAATTCCCTCTAGGGTGGAGGAGTCAGTTCTTGGCTACAACAGGAGTTCGTGACCACCCTGGGATGCATGGGACCATGTCTAATGAAAATTTTAAAAAGAATGACTGTAAGCCTATGCACAGAGAGCTTAGCCCATGGCTCTAATTGTGTAAAGTTGTGCAGAACTAAGGGTGTGATATTGTATGTTACATGATATTTTTCTTTGCTTTTCTGGTGGTGGAATACAAAGCAGGAATTAAAAAACTGTAGGCAGCCGGGCAGTGGTGGCACACACCTCTAATCCCAGCACTTGGGAGGCAGAGGCAGGTGGATCTCTGGGAGCTTGAGGCCAGCCTGAACTACAATGCAAGTTCCAGGACAGCCAGGACTGTCTTGAAAAACCAAAAAGAAAAAGAAATTGTAGGCAAGTCCATGACCATGCATGACTACTAGCTGCAGCCATGCAAAACATGTGAGCATTTAGAAACTGCATTGTGGGTTCAAAAGAGATTCCTGGAGGCAAATTGTACTCCTTGATGTGTTTTCCCACCAGAGCAGCAACTGCTATAAATATGCTAATGTCATCCCTCTCTCCCTCTGACTTCAGGATTGGTTTAACAATAAGAGAGCTAAACTGAGGAAGAATCAGAAGGTAATAAAGACAGGCAAGCACTCCGCTTCTACCAAAGAGAACCCTGACATGAAGGCTTTGGTGGAGTCCAAGAACATCATCATTCTCCAGGAGCAAGTCGGGGATGGGCTCTTCTGGTGTCGCCAGAACTTTGACACCTATGCTGGCCAGGAGATCCCTATCTCTCTCCTCTTACGCTAACAAAAAATACAGAGTTTTCCACTTACTGCTTGTGTGTTTCCTTCACGGAAAAGGATATGTTTTGCTCCAATTTCTACAGAAGGCAGATCAGAGCAGGTGGGGGGGAAGGGCTGGAACACATAGTGGTCACACCCTTCCTGGCAGAGCAAGGGAAGGCTCAGCAGCATCCATGGGCAGTACTGCCCTTGCTTCACATTCTGCTGCAGCCTCCTAGGGAGGATGTAGGGGGCTCTCCTGGGACCTATGGATCAGTCCCAGAGTCCTGATTGCCCACATGGTCTTGGGGGAAGGGGATGCGAGCAGAATCAGGAGGCCATGAGCATGAGCACTGGGCACTGGCAGCAACAGTTGTTGTGTGTGTCTAAGAAGCAAACATTAAGCACAAAACAGCAAATCTGTCCAGAGCACAATAAAGAACCGGAAACTGGGGGTGGGGCTTGGGAAGGGTTACTTTCTTTGCCACTGCTGTGGCCAGGAGGCTGTAAGGAACATGCACACGTACAATTTCTTCACATTTTTATCTTGCTATTCCTTGCCCCTACTTCATCAAATTCTCATTTCATCATTTTTCACAGAGAGAACTGTTCAGAAGTGACGTCACCTTGTCAAAACATTAGAAGCTGTTTTTAAGAACTCAGTGGTGTTGACATGCCATGGCTGGCTGATGTCCATGGGAGGCCTGCCTTTTTCTGAAGAGAGAGGAGGGGGAGAGGCTGGAGAGGGCCTGGGAAGAGAGGAAGGGAGGAGAAAAAAATGTGACTGGGCTGGGGAAAAATTACTTAACTTTTAAAAAAGAAAATAGAAAAAGAACTCCCTACTGTGGCCAGGGAGATTGCTCAGTGGGTAAAGGGACATGATGATATTCCTGAAGATCTGATTTCAATCCCTGGTTCCCACATGATGGAAGGAAAGAGCACACCTCCCAGATTTTCCTCTGACAGCCACATGTGTAGGTATTGTGCCATGCTCACACATATGCTTATGTAAGCACAATTCTAATAAGAAAATGTAGTTGAGAAGTAATCTGACAATTGACTATATCATATGTGTCAGGCCAGTAGTTGTCAACCTTCCTAAAGCTGCGACCCTTTAATACAGTTCCTCATATTCTGGTGACCTCACAACCATGGAATTATTTTGTTGCTACCATATAACTGTAATTTTGATACTATTATGAATTGTTATGTAAATATCTGTGTTTTCTGATGGTCTTAGTGAACCCCCGTGAAATGGTTTTCAGCCCCCACTGCTGTGTGCCCTCTCTAGCATCTCTATCCTTATTCACATTCCTGTGGGCCAACATGACAATCCTGAGGTGAACCATGAAAGGCAGGTGTAGGCAGATTGCTCTGTCCCTCCTGTCAACCCCCAAGTCATCACACGGAGACTGACTTTATTATGAAAGTTCGGCCGACAGCTTAGGCTTGTTTCTAACTAACTCTTATAACTTAAATGAGCCCATTTCTTTCAATCTATGTTCTTTTACACGACTAGCTTACCTTTACTTTGTAATACCCATACTGCTTCCTATGCATCTGGCTGGTGCCTGTCTGAATCTTTGCCCTTCTTCCCAGCATTCTCTATGCCCTGGAAATCCTGCCTGGCTATTGGCCATTTAACTTTTTAGTAAACCAATCAGTGTGACCCATATTCACCGAGTAAAGGAATATTCCACAACAGGCAGGGGCAGTTAGTTGTAAAGAAGTCCTTAAGTTTCCTCATATATAACAGTAGCAAACAGGGGTATGTATAAGCCTATGGACTTTTGAGGGGAGGGGATTATTTGGGAAGGAACATAAAACTACATCGAGGTAAAGATGTCATTAATGGTTCCTTGAGCAGATGTCCTGGATTTCATGTTGTAGCTTACACATCTTTTTAAATGATAATGGGGACTTGGGGAGATGGCTCGGTGGTTAAAGGGCACTTACTGCTCTTGCAGAGGGCACAGGCTTTTTTCCACCACCCACTTAGTGATTTACAACCATCCATAACTCCAGTTAAACTCCAGTCCCAAGGGATTTGACATCATCTTCTGATCTCCACAGACACCAGGCATGCACATGGCACGCACACCTACATGCAGGCAAAACACTCATACACATGAAATAAAGACAAATCTTTTAAAAGATACTGATGTTTATTTTATTGATTTTGAAACAAGTGTAGAGAAAAAATTGTAAATGAGCATAGCTTACTCCATATTGATAAAGGGAATCAGAAGTTCGGGAAAAGTGGAATGCTGGCATCGATTTATCCTAAAACTCAGACTTCTGCATAATGGGAAGGCCCTGGGCATTGTTCTTCAAGAACACTACAGCAAACAGACTCATGAACCAGCATGACTGAAGAGCTCTGTGAATGCTGTTCTCTGCATGTGACACTTCACAGTGGCAGTCAGAGGTCACAACTGAATAAATCAAGTCCACAAAGTCTATGTTGATCCAAGAGTAACATGGGCCAATTGGCAACACTGAACCTCCAAAGGCAGGTGAGTGATCAACAGAGACAAAGTAGTGATTCTAGCAGATGGATGGATGCATGTAGACTTAGCGTGTTGGCACACGCATCTGCTATTTACAGAAGTGAAACCCTTAGAAAGCTCACAAATTATCCTCGGTCTGTACCAGTAACAACTCTCTAGAGTCATAGGGTGTACATGGTGAATGGGCAAACGCCACTCTTGTCACATTGCCAAGGCTTAGTAGGGGACAGTGTGACATGCCTGGATGAAGCCCTGACTAGTATCATGTAGCCAGGCATAAGAACTATGCATTCATATCCTCATCTTATATATACGGAAAATAAAACAGAGAGGTCAAGTGACTTTTCCCAAAATCACACAGCAAGTGGAGAATGAAATACAACAGTCCTGGAAGAAACTCTGTATCAGTTGATCTGAGCAAGTGGAAGTTCACAGACCCCAGTCTGACAGTTGGGAAACCAGCATAGGACTGAACGAGGCCCCCTGAATGTAGGCATCAGTTGGGAGGCCTGGGCAGTCTATGGGCCTCTGGCAGTGAAAACAGTATTTATCCCTAGTGCATGAATGGGCTTTTTCGAGCCCGTTCCCTATGGAAGGATACTCTCTCAGCCTAGATTCAAGGGAGAGGGTCTATGCCCTGCCCCAAATGATGTGACAGACTTTGAAGACCCCCCATGGAAGGCCTCAACCTCCCTGGGGAGCAGAAAGAGGATGGGATGAGATGAGGAGTCGGTGGGAGGCGTGGGAGGATGGGAGGGAGAGGGAAGTGGGATTGATATGTAAAATCCGATTGTTTATAAGTTAAATTTTAAAAAAAGAAACTCTGTATCAAAAAATATGGACTATCAGAAGACACCAGGAAAACATGGTCCACTGACTCAACTGAGCAGTGCTCACACAGACTCACAGAGACAGCATGACAGGGACTGCAAGGGTCTGTACCCGGTGTCCTCTGTGTCAGCTTGGTGTTCTTGTGGGACTCCTAACAGTGGAAGCGAGCCTATTTCTGACTCTTTTCCTGCTCTTGGGACTCTTTCCTCTTGTCCAGCCTCCCTAGGAGGGCTTTTGACTTGTCTTATTGTATCTTTCTTTGGCCTGTCTGACTGTCCCATCGTGCAGGTCTGCTCTTTTCTGAAGAAGAAATGGAGCTGAGTGGATCTAGGGAGATGGCCAGTGGGATGGGGTAGGGAGTGGACGAAGGAGAAACCGGGGTCAGGATGTGTTGTTGCATGAGAGAGGAATCTATTTTCAATAAAACTATAAAAAGGATGTGGATTTTACCTGAAGAATGACACCTAAAGTTAGCCTTATTCTCCACATCCATTAAGCATACACATATATAAACTCACTGTGACGGCAGACATCCATGCACACGAACACACACCTACACATAAAAAATGACATTTCACATCCAATAGTGTCTTCAGTTTTTCAAGTTCGTTTACCTTAGATGCCTTCCAACGTTCCATCATTTTCTTTATAGTATTTATACTGGTATCTGATGAACGATTTGCCTGGGTGACTTTTGGGCTTCTCTTGTGTGAACGGAAATTCATGGAGAGCTCAGGGATTGAACAGAGGGGATGAGCCTTCCCAACAAAGGACTCCAGGAATTTTCTGTGTGTCCTTTCTTGCACACTCCCCCTACCTCCCTGGTGGACACTCTCCCGGAAGGATTTTGCTGCTGCGCCCCTCTTGCCCTGAAGCTTCAGTGGAGTTTTAAAAGACCAGATTCCTTTCTATTAATCAACAGAAAAGAAGTAGGAACAGGCAGGTGACACAGAAACTATGGGAACAATAGGATGCACAAGGAAAAGAGCAAGATTCCCCTGACATCATATGCCAGCCTACACCCTCCCGTTGCCACACCCCAGAACTGCAGCAGGAAGGCAGAAAGCTAGACTTTGAAGTTCAGCAACACTAGCTGCTTCTCTTCCTGCTCAGACTTCCCGTCTGTGAGGTCTGAAGGACTTTATGGGCTCAGAGTCACAAGAAGTGGGAAAAGGCACTGGACATTCGGAACCCACCCCAGCCCAGGTACAGCATCTCCATTTAGCTCTGCTCATCTGTAAGTACACTTCCTCACTGGCAGGCTCTGCTGGGGCCTGGGGAAGGAGTGATGGAGAGAGGCACCTGTTCTCTGATGGTGTAACTGAAAGAGGTCTCTGTTTTCAGTGTGGCTATGGGAACGTGCCATATGACTGGGGAGGGAAATTGATGATTAAAACAGGCAGTCTCTTAAGAATTGCTGTGCTTGTATTTGGCCCTTTGGACCTTGTTGTGCCCCTCTAGTCCTCCAGAGGGAGACATAAGCTGCTGGCTTGGTCGCCCAAGTCTGCTTCTGTGTGGTTCCCATGCAGTCAGCTGTCTGCCCCAGACCTTCCTTCAGAATTTCTCCAGGCTTTGGCACTTCGTCAGTCCCGCTTGGAACTTCTGCATAGGTACAGCAGGATACATGGGCCTGAAAGCATCAATCAACAGAAACCACATGGCAGTTTTAGGTTACCTGTTGTTCAGTGTCCATACTTGGGGACAACTGCTGCAGGAGGTGTTCTGGGTAACCTTAGGGTGAAGGAAACCAAGCAAACATGGACGGTGGGTCATGGAGGTGTTCAGGGAGAAACGATTTGGAGGAACTTCCACAGATGGGAGAGGATCTGCTGGTTACTTGACCCCTCCAGCAAAGACCCCTGAAGGACCAGGTTTGCCCAAGTACTGGTGGTAACTGAACCCTGTGCTTCCAGACATTTCATTTAAGTTATTTTTCCAAGATAACATTCCATGGACTCATATACATAAATGTAAGTGATGTGAAATGTCCCTCTATATGCTGTGAATATTCATTGCTTTTATTGGTTGATTAATAAAGCTGTTTGGCCTGTTGCCAGGCAGAATATAGCTAGGAGGGAAATCCAAACAAAGATGCAGAGAGAAGGAAGTCAGAGTCAGAGAGATGCCATATAGCCACTGAAGGAGTAACATGCCAGAGCATTACCAGTAAGCCATAGTCTCATGGCAATACACAGATTAATAGAAATGGGTTAATTTATAAGGGAGAGCTAGTCGGTAATATGTCTGAGCCATTGCCAAACAAGTATATTTAATATTAAGCCTCGGAGAGTTATTTCATAAGCGAATACGGGAACTGATGGGCAGGACAGAAAGAATGCAACTCCATGTAAGACTGAATTTCCTATTTGTTCTGAGTTGTATGCTGTCTTGAGAGGTAGTTTCCAGTCTGGGTTAGGATGTGACTTTGAATTTCCAGAAAACATTATTACTCTGCTTATCTCATAGTAGTTACAAGAAGGGGGAATACTAACGACTTCTTCCTGACCCCAAACTATCTGCTCTATTGCTGGATATTACTATTGCCACTTGTACAAAACTTGTTTCATCACAGCGTCACACACATTGACTTTACCATGTGAACATTAGAGAATGAAGTCATTCAAGAGATGTTAGTGGGGTGGACAAAGTCATGCCCACATTCCATTGTAAATGCTTATAAAACTGTATGCAGCGAAAAGCATTCAGGAGGGAAATTAATTTTTAAATGACACAGTCTGCGCCCTTTCTTAAGCCAGCTGATGCTTTAGAGTCCATTTGTGCTCTTGTGTCAATTTACTAAATGTCAGCATAGTAGACAGGAAAGGGTTCCAATACACAGAGAATCAAATACCTCCCTAGTAATTGGGCAGTTGTGTGCAGGATCAAGTTGCTGTACACAGGCTTCTAGATTTCCAAGTTCAAAACATTTTTGTGTTTCTTTTTCTGAGGAGGCTACTGAGGTGTTCTTTGAGCCAACTGACACAAATTAATTGTTCTAAAGGATCATTGCTGTGAGGGTCTGTGCTCCAGACATCATTCCATACCCTCTTTAGCCTTCTCCACCCTTGGATGGACAGTCCTCAGGAGGATTCCATATGCGACTTCTAGCTACAGATAGGAGAGAATTTTCCTATGATTTCAATTCGATGCTACGGAATGTTCTGGTTTCTGTACCCAGAGCAAGCAAGGCCTCTTTTCAAGGCTGCTAAACCCAATATGAGAATATTTTCTGAGGTGAAAAAATGGAATCTCTGTCCAGTCTGAGAACGTAACTTTTCTGTTCACTCCAGAACTTGCCATGTGCAACTGCCTGGAGCAGCAGAACCTATGTAAACAAAAACATCCACATCCAGCAGGGTTTTCCTGGGGGTTGGGGCCCAGTGTCAGACTCTAGGAATGGTGTAATAAAGCTGTGGGGAACTTTCTCCTAAGTCCGTTCATTGCCCACGAACCTCCTGAGGTCTCTGCAAAACAACAGATCACGGCAACCTCAGTGCACCACCTGATGTACCGGAAAGGGAAAAGTACGTAGGGCAGAAAAGGCTGTACGACAACACAGGTGTTTCTGCCTGTGTTTGGGTACTACCTGGGTGTATGATATATATGGAAAGTGCTCCATATGTATGTTTCTTCTGGAACCCTCTTGAATCACGGGTAAATATCCGTGGACTAATTCTAAAAGGGACAATTGTTCAAGGTCATTGTAAGTTAAATAACGACACATCAATTTTCCAATTTTAGTTTCACTAGAGAACCACTAAGGTATAATATAAAATAGAAGTAAACACTAAATGCATGGTGCTGAGACTGTATGTAGCTCAGGCTGACCTTGTACTCCAGACTGTCGGCCTCGGGCTCCCAAACGCTGGCACCACAGGCACGTGCCACTACAGACACAGGTTCCTGTTGATATGCATTCTCCATACATTATTAGAGGCATTTTTATGCTAAAAGAATTATTTGGGAGGCTGGAGAGATGGCCCTTTGGTAAAGAGTAGCAGCTGTCCATCAATAAGAGCTGAGTTCAGCCTTCATCTGGTGGCTCACAGAGGGATACACTGCCCCTTTCTGACTTCCACAGGTACCAGGCACGCACATGTTATACATACATAAATGCAGGCAAAATGTTCATACACATAAAATAAAATAAATGTGAAAGTAACATTTAGAAGAATTTCTTATTTGCAGCTAAAATTTACCTTGCCATGGCTTGTTCCTCCCACACGCCAACATTTCAAGAATGGGAAAATGCAGTTTTCCTATCCAGTAGATTTTTCCATTATTCTGCAGTTGTAGGCACATAAAGTGTCACCTGACAATGTTAAAGGCAAAGAAAAGTGTTCACTGAAATCAAAAGCAGAAAGAACGAGTGCATTGCCATCATGCTGAGAAGAAATAGCCAGGGTAGAAGTGGCATGTGTTTCCACAGCCAGAAGGGAGACAGGATGCCCTGGAGCTTTCCACGTCATGGAAACTTCTGGCAGAATTTTAACTGAAGAAGATCTGAAAATGGGTTACAGGAGGGAATGCAGAATTGGATAAACAAGTACCTAATCACAGGGAACCAGGCTGCCATGAGATGCTGATTGCTGATCTCGGCAGCCCTGACCTCACCAGTCAGGTATCTCATGAGCCGGTTTTCTTGAAATGCCCTCAAGCTACCTGCATGTGTTGTGTGACAAGACTTGTCCTGGAGAGATGAAACACTCATCTACTTTCCACAGATAGGGAGCACATGATAGACCAAAGTAAGGAGACCACCATAGTCCAACTTGGTAGACCAATGGATTTTACTGGGGTTACTTACATATGTGAGGGGTTACTTTCAGAAGCATAAATGACTCAAGGCAGCTGTATCACCAAAGCCCACCCCAGCCTGGGTGACAGACAGCTCACAAAACCTGGTACCTGAAGCACACTGTATAGCCTGCAGGCAGCTCCTCAGGTTGGGGGCATGTCCTTCCCAGGTGCCTCAGTTAGTTAAATGCTCTTTCAGGCAGCTTGGCTGGTCTCTGTTTCTTCCAGGCAGCTGGTCTTAGTCTTGTTTTCTTCTTTTGTCCTCTGAGAGTCTTCTTAGCAGCTCAGCTTTTCTTCTTCTGAGAGGGACTCTCAGCTTTCATTGTTTACTCTGGCAGAGAGGGGCCTAGTGACTCTGGTCAGTTTCAGGGAGTTCTTAAATTTATTTTGAGTTATCGCCTTGCTTAAGGGGCTCCCCCAAGCCTGCATGGTGGAATGTTACAATCTCAGCGGAGACTGTTACAAAACAGCATGCCATTAGGATGGTACAGAAAGAAGGTTGACTGAAGTGACAGTGTCACTGTAAAGCCTCCTGTCTTGGACCCCTGTGTTGGTGCGGCTCAGTAGTCAGGGTTTGGCAAGCCAGCTGGGTAAACAGAGGAAAGATTTCTCCTCACTTAATCTAGGAGAGTCACAGCTATTAATCCCAGCATGTGTTTGGCTGCTGTGTGGGCCTTGACAAAGCTGTGGGCTCAAGGCAAATTTAGCCCCCCCCACCCTGTGAATACCAGAAAGATAGATACTTTCAGTTGACACCTTCTTTAATGTGTGAAACCCTGCTTGCCCAATGACAATATTTCAACCTTCTTGCTGGGGCTAGCCAGTAAATGAGGACCTGGTACAAGCTAGGCAAACTCTATCATGCAGCACATGAATTGTAGTATGTAATGACATTATTAGCCATTACTATTTTATTATTATCATTAATTTATTGGGGCGACCCTTCCCAGTGTGGAGATAAGGGGACAACTTGCAGAGACTGGCTCTCTCCTTCTACCATGTAAATCCTGGGGGTGAATTTCATGGCAGTTGTCTTGGGGACAAGCACATTTACCCTCTGTGATAGTTTGCTTTCATTGTCAACTTGACACAACTTACATTCACTTGGGATGAGTCTCAATGATTGATAGATTATGTACACTGGTTGGCCAGTGAGAGATTATCTTAAGTTAGTTGTTATAGGAAGACCTAACCCACTTTTGGACGCATCATTCCCTAGCCAAGGGATCTTGAATTATACGCAAAGGAATAAATTTCCATAAGACAAAACAAGCAAGCGAGCATGAACGCATTCACTTCTCTCAACTCTTGACTGTGAAAGGTATGTGTCCAACTATTTTAAGTTCCTTCTGCCTTGAATTCCTTGCAGTCTGTCACCTGGAATTGTGAGCTAAAATAAAACCTTTTCCCATGAGTCACTTTTTGTCAGAGTATTTTGTCACAGCAACGAAAATGAAACACCATCCATGTTCCTATCCAGATACACATACCAAAAACATCTTACACTAGATATGTGCTGATGGTGGCCAGAACAGGAATGATCCTGGGACACAGAGAACCATGACTGATGATCTGTTGTCTGGAACTCTCAATCTGGACTTCCTTTTTGAAATTACGTGCATGAATCTGTGCATGTGTGCATGCAGGTGCCTGCATAGGCTAGAAGACGCTGTCGTACCCCCTAGAGCTGGAGTTCCAGGAGATTGCGAGACAACATAGGTGCTGGGAAATGAACCATGAAAGAGGATGACTGGGGCCGTAATTGAAGCACCATCTCTCTATGCCCCTATTCTGGATTTTGCGTGGCCGCAGGAGATGTGTGCTGGTTTTGAATGTTTTGTCGTGGGAATGGCAGTTGCTGGATAAGGAACACAGACTACAATGAGATTATCTTCCCACTTGTATGTTGGCTGCAAATGCTTCCCCCCTCTCCTGGCATGTGGAGTTGTGGGTGTTCACTCTGGCCCCACACCAGAACCTGGTTACTAGCAATGGCCCCTTCCTCATTGTCCTTTGATCTGTGCGGAGATCACAGAACATCTGTTGGGCTCTACACACCAGGCCCACTTTGTGTGGCCAGTCACTCTCCAATTATCAGGACTCGACTAAGCCTGTCTGCATTCCAAGGCAGTAGACCCTTGGGGTCTTTCTTGCTGTCTCCACTTCGTACACCTAACCTCTGCCTGCATAGGCATCTGTCTACCCCTTCCTTCTAGGTCCTGCTCATGGCCCTAAATCCAGCATCCTCCCTGGGGCTTACAACTCCAGCATCAGTGTTCCCAGCTATGCTTCGAGTAGAAGGATGTTGTCCTAATTTGAATTTCTATTGCTGTGACAAAACGCCATGACCAAAAGGAAGTTGGGGAGGGAAGAATTTATTAGGCTTACACTTCAGCACTGTTGTTCATCATTGAAGGAAGTCATGACAAGGACTCAAACAGGGCAGGAACCTGGAGGCAGGAGCTGATGCAGAGGTCGTGGAGGGGAGCTGCTTACTGGCTTGCTTCCCTTCGCTCACTCAGCCCGCCTTCTTATGGAACACAGGACCACCAGCCCAGGGACGGCACCACCCACCATGGGCTGGGCCATTGCCCATTGATCACTAATTAAGAAAATGCCTTACATCTGGATCTCATGGAGGTATTTCTTCAACTAGGGCTCCTTTCTTTCTATGATGACTCTAGCTTGTGTCAAGTTGGCATACAAAACGACCCAGTACACACATTATCTGGCCTCTAGACACCCTGCTGTGTGGATCCACATCCTCCATCTTTCTCTGATGCCTCTACCATCCACAAACTTCCATAATAGCTATATGCCCCTCCCCTGTCATATCAGACTTCCAGATGTGTATCCACTGAGTACATAGCCCTGTTTACACCGTCTCCTCTATTACATATTCCAGATACCCACTTACCTGTTTCCAAAAGAGGCCTTCAACACATGCTGCTGCACCCCTCTTTTTTAGAGTCTGTCATAGCTTACAAGTGTTGATAGCATCAAAATCAGCTCATGCCTTGGCCACATTCTTACAGGATCATAAGCTCTACCCCCCATGGCATACGCTACCATGCTAATGTCTCTTTGATGTGCCCTCCCTGCTGGAACTCAGGCATAAGTCTCTCTATACACTTTCCACACTGCCTTTCCTCCAATTAACCTTGGCAAAACACAGCCCATTGCTCTCTGCATGCCCTGAACCCCACATCCTATGTCTACCCCTAACCTGGCCTGCTGAGAATCCTTTGCATGTCTGGCCTGACCCAAGGGAACTGGGTTAATATGCCTCTTGTGCATCTTGTGCATAGGGATGAGGGAAGAGAGGAAGCCTCTTTCTAATCAGCATGGGACAGGCATTTGTGTTTCCTTTAAACAGTAGGACCTATGGCAGAATGACTCTTAGTACCATTGAAAGGAAGGACAGTGAACAGACCTGGGGGCAGCCTAGGTGATCGTTCATACTCCTCCTACCATAAATGCTCAGAATGTCCATTCTGTATATTTGCTGCGGGATAAGAGTGAACTCCTAAGTATTGGTGAAACTCAGCTCTCTTTGTGAACAGTCTTCTCACTGGGGACTCACTCTATTCCTGCTTATATGTATTTGCAACCACAGAGTCAAGGATTAAGGTGAAGATAGTACAATGTGACAACGGAGAAAAATACATGTCTGCATGAGGATCTTTGTGGCTCTGGAGAAACTTCTGTAATTTGTGGAGTAATAAAGGTGACTCAGAGTTTGTCACCTCTCTTTGTCCTTCTGCTTAAATATTTTCTCAATAATTGACATCCACAACTTACTATTCCCCAAAAAGGACATGAAACATATTGAATGGACATCTCTTTATTGATGAAGTGATAAGCTTTCATTACAGCCATTATAGGCTCTTAATGTGTCAGTGACATCACAATATCCTGTCTTCATCTGGCACCTGGACAGGGTGCTGCTCCAGGACTCCTCCGAAAGCTTTGCTGCTAGGTGTTCTGCCTATCAGCAGATTCACTCTGCAGCATTTGAGACTGCTGACTTTTCCTGTATTTGGCTCTTCTTCTCTTAAACCAACTCTGCAATAACACAGTGAAAGAGACGCTTTTAATATATGCAACAGTTTATATCACAACTAGAAAAAACACTGTGTAACTGTACATGCCAGTGAGGCTTTAGATTGAACAAAACGATTACATATATACATATATATGTAGGCTTTTCTTTAAAAAATCATTTCATACAATATATTTGATTGTTTTTCCCTCTCTGAACAATTCCCACATCCTCAATACCTCCTTACCCATTCAACTTCATTTTCTCTGTCTCAAAAAATAAGACAATAAC
Source organism: Mesocricetus auratus (assembly GCF_017639785.1). Lineage (NCBI taxonomy): Eukaryota > Metazoa > Chordata > Mammalia > Rodentia > Cricetidae > Mesocricetus > Mesocricetus auratus. The sequence goes on from NW_024429188.1 coordinate 89,406,724, forward strand.
AAAACAAAAACCAAAAATCCAAACAAAAGACAAAAAAATACCAAAATAAAACAAATGAAACAAAAAGCCTGCAGAAAACATAGTCAGCCAGAACTATTACTGGGTATGGGCCCTGGCCCAGAGTATGGTTGATATACCCAGTGATGCTCCATAAAAACACTGATGTTCCCTTTATCAGCAGGTATCAACTGCAAATATCTTCTTTTTTAGGTTAGGGGTGGGACTTTTTGTCCACATCCCTTTCTCGGTGCTGGAATTTTGTCTGGTTAGAACCCATGCAGGTCTTGTGCTTAAAAATGAGAAACTTAGGCTGGGCGTTGGTGGCACACACCTTTAATCCCAGCACTCGGGAGGCAGAGGCAGACAGATCTCTGTGAGTTCGAGGCCAGCCTGGTCTACAAGAGCTAGTTCCGAAACCCTGTCTCGAAAAACCATGTGAGAGAGAGAGAGAAGGAGGGAGGGAGGGAGGGAGGGAGAGATAGAGAGGTCCTAGCTACCTGATCTTAGCTTCTTAGCCTGCTTGTTCAGAACACACCACTCCAGCTAACCACTTAATTGACTTCTATTAAAACTGCTTGTTTCTAAGTGTTTACTCTGCAAATCCTCCTGCAGCTTCCAAGTGAGATGCCATGACATTTTCTACCTTTAAAACTCCATCTTCTGGACTCTCAGGGATATATATATCCCTGAATAGCTTGGATGTGATCCTGACCAACTGGAATACTTTCAATTGACTATAAACTGCTTGAGTGGTCATCTCTAGTGGGTTATAGGTAAAATTTTAGAGGTCCCACTGAGATCCCAGAGATCAGACCCAGACACTGAGAGCCTTGGGACCCCCAGGATCGCTGAAGAGTGCAGCTTGAGAGGACTCTTAGTGGACTTTCTGGGCCTGAGATGGTCCAAGATCCCAAGAAAATCCTAAGCCATCGCTGTTGAGCACTCTGGAGGCACCCAATATTGGTCACCACCCAAAAGAAAAACAAACAAAAGAGGTAAAACAAAAGTTATCTGGTGTGAACACCTCCAGAGGTAAGTTTGGTGTGTAAGAGGCACCATCTGGTTAGGACACAAGAAGTGAGGTCAGATGTGACCATAGATCCTGTGTCCAGGATCTGTGTGAGATGTTACTGCAGGTGTATGAAAGTGTGGTGTCCAACCGTTTCTTGTTTCTTTACTATGTCTCTCTCTGTATGACTGTGTCTCCCTGTGTGTCGGTTCTGTTGGTTGAAGAAACAGATCTAAAATGACAGGGGGAGTAAGTCATCCCAAGACCACAGCTTCAGCTGCCCCTAGGCAATGCACAATCCCCTGCAAGCTCACAGGCAATGCCAGGCAGCACTATGGTGCCCCTGCTTCTGGCAGCAACTGTGGTTGTGCCTCTTGGCAGCCAACTCCACTGCTGTTATAACTATGTGGATGCTTCCAAGCCATGGCTGTAATCACCAGTTTCCTTGTAATAACCAATGGTTTCCTGCAAGACCCCTTACCTCGGTTTAAGACCTGTGTCCTTTGTTGAAGAGCAGAATCCTTTGGGCCTAAGCGAGTTGCCCAAAGAAACCCCAAACCTCTGCCTGTTCCCACAGCCAGGAGAAGAAAATGATTCCTAGAGTCAGGTGCTGGTTGCACAGTGGAAGGAGGAAGCCAAAGGGACTCTAGCCAACTTGAGCATGGCAAGCATGACTCTGGCAGGCCATCCCTTTCTCCCCCACTCCCTCTACCTTGCTCAAATCTGTTAGAACGCATTCCTGAAGCCAGCCACCAACGTTTATGCCATTACCTGGCCACTTCCTTCTCCTGAGGCTTACTAGTAAGTTCCAGCTATCAAAGTATTGAAGTCCAACAATCAAAATGCCCTTATGGCTGCCCTAATTAACCTGTCCAATCAAAATTAAACACCTTATCCTAACAGAGTTTTCCCTTTATAAACTGACATTTGCTATGTCAGTCTCCTCTCTATTCAGAGGCAGTCTTTTGCCACCCCCATCCCTGACAAATATTCCTTCCCCCTCTCCCTTGTTCCCTACCCCTTCTCCCTTGTCCTCTATCTTCTGTCTTTGTCTTTTATTCCCTGCCCCTTGTCTCTCTGGGGCCAACAAATCTCCTTTGTGCTGAGAACTTGGTCTGGTGATCTTGAGCCAATACTGGTCTCTTCAGAAGTAATTTCCCAGTACAATGTGTGGAGAGTGGTGGCAGATATTTAGTAGGTTTCTACTTATGGAAATTGTTCAGAAAGTTTACAACAGCTGAAATTCAAGACAAAGACAAAGAGTGGAAGTAACTCTCCCATGCCCTTGGGGAAACAAACAAGAGAAAAAATTGGAGAAATAGACTGGGAGAAGGGGTTCAGGGATATGAATTAGACTGGATAGAAAAAGGCCTTCAGGGATTACAATTTTATACATTGCCTGACAAGGTACCTGCATCATGCCCTCAAATTACCTGGCTTGCTTGTACTAATGGTTAGACTCCTCTGACTCACCGGAAAGTCATATGAAAAAAATGGATGTATACTAGTCTATATTATCCTCTGGATATGTGCCTATAATGAAGAAGAATGGAGAGCTCATCGTAGCCTTGATTCGATGTTAATGAAGGTCAAAAGGGTCCCAATTCTGGTCCCAAGTAAGTAGGGGCAGGAATAGCTGATGCAAAGGCCATAGGTTGTTGGGGATGATCCCAACCAAGATTTAGGACCTAAGTTGAAGATATAGAAAGCTGGATATATTTCTAATTTCTTTTTTGGTATGGCTCTGTCCAGTTTTAGCAACCAAAGAGCTGCAAGAGTCAGGACCCTCGATGGGTAACTGTAGAGGACTCTGTGTCTTTCCACAGAGGCCGCTTATCTCCTATGCACAGGAAATAAGGCTATTAGGAGGTAATGGGCCAATGTGTGGGCCAAGTCTGACTTTCAGCAGGGTTCCTGGAAAATCTGCACCTGTTGCTCTATTGTAAGAGGGGGGGTGAGGATGAGGTTGTGGAAAGACACTGCCGGTGCCCTGGAGTACATGCATGGGCAATTGCTTTAAATACGTAGAGGAAAGAAGTACTGGGGGATGATGAATAAAAGAAAGTAGAGAGAGTAGGAGAGGGCAAAAGAATAGTTGATAGAGTGTGTGAGAGAACACAATACAGAAGAGTGGAGGAGAGAGAGAAAAGCTCAAAGAAAATAAAGAAAGAAAGAAGACACTGATCAGAATTTGGCATCAGTTTCTGTTGACTTGGCCCCTATGACTGACCAACTTCCTGTCAGCATTAGCTGGACTACTGGTTCTTGTCCCAAATGGGCTAATGGTGGAACTCTCCATCCTTAACTACACGGCCAACTGCATCCAACAGAGAATAACTCATTTAAGCTATTAAGCTACTGGTCCTTCAGAACAACTATACCCTCCTAGAACAGGGTGAGTCAATGATTTGATTCATGTCATTTGAAACAATGGGGAATGTGACAGGGCAAGACAATACAGAGGTTCCTCCATCTTGTATTCTTGTTGAAGCCTTTGATGGAGAATTCCCTGAAAAAATTACTCAGCTGTATTCAAGGGACGAAAGATCAAGGATGTTCTAGCAAATGGCCTGCTTGTATGGAACCCCCACCCCAGTTATCTGCTTACCCTAGCTTCTGTTAAACAGCCTGCTTCAAAGTGCTTACTTCTGCAAAGTTCCTCTGCAGCTACTGAGATGCTAGGACATGGTTTCTGCCTTTAAAAATCCCGTGTTCTGGACACTTGGGGCCACACCTAGGTGCCCAAATACCTGAGTGTGGTCCTAGTCAGCTGGAATAGAGACTTTCAGTTAACTATAAACTGTGTCTGAGTGGTCAGCTCTGGTAACAACTTGAGAACACTCAATCCTAAATGTCTTCATCAAGCTCATCCCCTCAAGGCTCAGGGATCTATGCAGAAGAGCAAGCAGAAAGATTGGAAGTTCCAGAAGTGCTGTATCACTCTAAGGAAACAAAAACCTATTTTCTGTACAAAAAGGTCAAAAATAAAAATGAAATGAACATATTTCAAAAATCACACTGTTTGCAGCCTATCTTGAAGACTTGTGATGCCTGTATAAACAGTTAAATCCTAACTTTCAATGGTGCCTCCTCACAAGAGGCCAATCTCAGGAAGGACAAAGGATGCTTCAAGATTTATCACTTAAGATAGTGTCAGAAAACAATCTCTTTCACTCTCAGTCTCCTCCTCCTCTTCCTCCTGGTCCTCTTTCTGTTCCTCACTCCCCCCCGTCCCGTTTTCCCTGCAGCTTCTTCTCCATCTGTCTCTCAGAAGCAGCCTTCTGTGTTTCTGAATCTCCACTGGCATTTTTTATCAAAATACATAATTCTTCCCTAATAAACAATTCTGCTCCCATGCTTTCAGCCCACCAGTCATGACTGGATGGCTTCTTACTTCTCTAACACCTGAAGGAGGTGGGGTGATTACAAGGAAGCACACTTGCCTAAAGAGAGTGCAGAGTTATATCCGATCCACATCTCAAACAAACAAAAGTCCCTCTCAGATTGCCTTGGAACAGCTAACGCTACTCCAAGGAAGGCCTGAACAGAGCTGTGAAATTGTCACCGACATAGTTACGGAAATGAGACCAATTCAGACAAATCATTCAGATATTTTGGGACTCCTCTGCTTCTATGGAGTTTAGGGAATGGGGAGACCATTGTCACCTATGGACTTCTGCCCTCCAATTCTTCCATATTCTCTTAGGTTTTCGGGGCTAGGGACAAAGACAGTCTTCTCAATAAAGCTGTAGCTTGAAGGTACTGATGCTCTACTTCCTGCTCAACATGAAGAGCATCCTTGGCCCTTTTATTCTACAAGGACATTCAAAGCCTTAAGGCAGAGCCCTAAGGTTGAACCTCCCCTCAGGAAGGTGATCTGCCACAATGTGGAGAACAGTTAACAAAACTGCCTCCTCCTAAATACACTGGCTAGCTATGGAAATACAGTCACAGTTACCTATTACACGTCGTCATCCTGTCGGGCTCCTAGTCACATTTGTGACTCCATGCACTTTCTTTCCCTGCCTGGCACCTTCTATTATGTGGATGTATAATCTAAAGAAGACCAACCAAGGGACCAGAAGCTCTGCTGAGGGGAACTCAGGGAAACTCAAGCCTACCATCATGATGCCTCCATGAACTCAAACAGAGCCCCAGTGGCTGACTCATGTGGGCTCACATTAGGTCAGAGTTCCCCATGTTTGACTCCTAAAGCCTATGCAAATCTCTTCAACATAGTCATGTAAACTAAAAGGAACCTTTTCAGCTTACAAGGTTTTCAACAGAAGACTCACTTGACCATGGCTTGGCACCCTTCACTTTTTCTATGGATGGTGTGTGCTGTGCATGTGAATCCATGTGCTTGCAGAGGACTGAGATCAGAGTCAAGCATCTTCCTAGCTTGCTCCCCACATGGTTTACGGTAGGAGGGTCTGGCCCTGAACCTACAATCAGCAGTTAAGCTAGTCTAGATCGCCCGAAGGATCCCCAGTCTCTGCCTCCTGAAGCTGAGATTATGACTGCAGGTGAGCTAAGCTCTTGGTCGGGTGCTGAGGATCCCAACTCAGGTTTCAGACTCATGTTGCAAGTGCCTAAACCACTGAGCCCTCTCCTCAGCCCACCTGCATTTGACTGCATCATTTCCCCTGACCACCTTCTCCTTATTAGATGAACTGAAATTAATTCACTGTTATTCTTTTTGTTTAATTTTGGCACAAAGTTCCAAAGGTATCAGCTCTAGCCCTATCCAAACACCAAAGTGACTCTTTTGGCAATGATTTTAGTTAGCCAAAACGCAATGTGGGGGAACATGAAAATTCAGCCTTGTCGCTGTCTGCATTACTTTCCACAAGCTTACAAAGGTGGAGGGCCAACCATGTGGACTTCTAAAGTGTCTTCTTGTGTGACTTCGCTAAACAAAACACAGGCTAGTTATTCAAAAACTGTGTTTCTTGGGGGGAATTTCTGCTTTGCCTCAATTAATTCATGCTTTTAAGTAAGTGTGTATTTGTTGCAACTGAACCTTTTGAGCCCTGCTGCTTACAACATCAATCAGAGTGTCCCCAAGGTCACTTAGAACCCTACTATGATCTTATACATAAGTGCCCTGAAATGACCTGAGTGTCAAGACTTCAGTATTAATCACTGCAGACATACAGTAAACATTTATGTCTTTCTATGCGCATGACATTACAGTATGCAAAGCTCTCTATACATCTGAGGTTCACATACTGATTATAAGTAGTCTGCTTTTTATTTTTTTTCAATTAGGAGATCATGCTGCCTCCAGCAATGGGAAAGGACCATAAACTGCTGGGTGCTCGTTCTACTTTCACCTCTGGAAAACTGCAAGACTCAACGCTTGCTGGCCATTATCAACCAGACAAGGACACCTCCCACCCATGATTCCTTTTCATAATGGCTCCAAGAAAACGGTCCATATCCTGAAGCAGAATGCCCTGCCCAAAGCCTTTTCAGATTTACTGACCCGTACTCTGGATTCTCCAAGGAACAAGCGCTTGGCAAGGTCCTTCCTGTGGAAATAAAATGAAAAAGTGGGGTTGTTAGAGGAATGCAGCATTTCAGCTTGGCAAGATGAAGAGACTTTTGGAGGTGAATCATAAACCAACACAAAAATATGTAAAGATGGTGAACTCTAAAGTATTAAAGTGGCTTTTCCTTAACTGTTTTACTACAATAAACACATTACTTAATTAACACAAGGGAGATATGCTTAGAAACAACTAGGTCTTGAGTTCAATTCCTATTACAAAAGGTAGGGGGATCATGAAGAAGAAGGAGGAGGAAAATAAACATAAACAAAGAGAAAACTGAAGGAAGGAATTGAGAGGCATCAACCAGTCTTTAGGATCAATCCATATCAACACTGCATGGATATACTGACTTTGACCTCACAAAATAAACTCCCCATACCCAGCAACAAAACAGGCAAAGGACTCCATGCTTAAGAGTTCAAAAGAGAGGGCCACAGTGTAGAGAACACACCTCCAAATCAGCTGCTGAAGGATGGGAGCTGGGATGGCTACTGAAACAAACTACATACCTTATGCTCTCATCAGGATACTTAGTTTTTTCAAAAACGTCTTCCAATTCACTAAGCTGCCTGGGTGTCAGACCAAACTGGATCCGTGGTCTTGTGCGCCGAAATTGTGGAATTCTGGCAGCAGCCATGTTCTCTTGCTCCTTCAGCTGTGGGGACCCAGATGCTTGGTGGCTCCCATGGCTCTCCTTTTTGATGTTACCACGAATGTATCTGAAGACTGAAGACTGCATCACATCATCCTTGTGGTCTAGGATGCCCTGGTTCTTTGGTTTGTCTGAACCATTTAGAAAAACTTTACCAGAGCCGCCACTTTCTGCTGTTGCAGTGCCCTCTTCTTCAAAATCAAGGCTCACTTCGATCTCATTTTCTTCCAGCTTGCAGAGAGCCATGGTGGAACCTAAAAGAGAGTAGCATCATCTCCACAAATGTTTTGTGAATGGAAATGGTATTGCAGCAGCATCTAGGCTTTTAGCAAGTTTCCCATCTGTCCTCCTTCCATCCCACAATCCCTAAAGGAGATGTGTGCCCAATGGAAATGGCTCTAGGGAGCATGTGCAGAATGTACACAACTTGGAATCCAACCAAGACCATAAAATCCTTGAGAGGAAGGAACTGGAGGGGCAAGCAAACTGTTGCAGGTGCACAAGTACGGATGAGGACAATAATTTACACTGAGCACATGGCACTTGAGTGAACTTCTGGAGAACTTCTAGCCTCTCTATCTCACTGGGGTGCACATTGCAAGAACTGGGAATTAAGTGGACATGGTTATCTCAGTTTGTGTTTGTTACAAATTTCTGTGAGGAGACTGGACACACAGCCAATCACTGTCCTCCACCAGCAGCATGTTTGTGGTGACAGTTTTGTGCTTCTCTGGTGAATGACAACTGTAAAAAACTTGATGTCACCATTGAAAAATTAGAATACTCCAGATTGTTGATAATTAATAATCATCAGAGTCTCTGTATAAGGTCATGTCCAGTGCTTCTCATGTCTGCAAATGCTGACATCGCATGGATAACTGCCCTTTTTGTAGTATCAATAAATCACTTAAGGTTGAGAGTACACTGGAACATTACATGGGCTGATTAAGAATCATATATGCATCAAGGAAACAAAAATCAAAGAATTTTGGACCCAGTTCTTTTCAAAGAGTTAATAGTCTCGAAGAAGTGTTTTTGGTGAGCTGAGATGTTGGAAAATATCAAGAGGATCTAAATAAGAAAAGGTAATCCTTCACCCAGCAACTGATGGAAACAGATGCGGAGACCCACAGCCAAACATTTGATGGACCCCAAATCCTGTGGAAGAAGTGGAGGAAGGATTATGGGAGACAGAGGAGGCAAGGACACCGCAAGAAAGCCTACATAATCACCTAACCTGGGCTTATAGGGGCTCACAGAAACTGAGCTGCCAACCAGAGAGCTTCCATGGGACTGAACTAATCGCTCTGCAATACAGTTGTGTAGCTGAGGCTTCTGGTGGAAATTCTAACAGTAGAAGCAAGAGCTATCTCTGACTCTGGGACCTGATTTTGCAAAAGTTTCTTCCTACTAGATTGCCTTGTCCAGTTTTAATAGGAGAGGAGGGGCCTAGTCTTAACTGCCAATTGATATGCCATGGCTGGCTGATATACATGGGAAGACTACCCCTTTCTAAAGAAAAGGAGGAGGAGTGGATGGGAGAAGAGGGAAGGTTGGTGGGAGGGTCTGGGAGGAGAGGAGGAAGGGAGGGAGGGGAAATGTGATTAGGGTTGGGAAAATAATTAGTAAAAAACCTGGAGTTTGACATTCCTTTTAAAAATGAATATTGAGACATAATCCAATTGAGGGCTGAAATCAATAAAGTAGAAACACAGAAAATAATACAAAGAATCAATGCAACAAAAAGTTGGTTCTTTGAGAAAATCAACAGGATAGACAAACCTTTATCCAAAGTAACCAAAAGGCAGAGAGAACATGCAAATTAATGAAATCAGAAATAAAAAGGGGGACAAGAAAAACGATACTGAGAAATATCTTGGGGTAACGCGAAACAAACAAGTGAAAGACCTGTATAGCAAGAACTTTGAGTCTTTAAAGAAAGAAATTAAGGAAGACACCAGGAAATGGAAAGATCTCCCATGTTCTTGGATTGGTAGGATCAACATAGTAAAAATGGCAATCTTGCCAAAAGCAATCTGCAGATTCAATACAATCCCCATCAAAATACTGGCACAATTCTTCACAGACCTTGAAAGAACAATAATCAATTTTGTATGGAAAAACAAAAGACCCAGGATAGCCAAAACAACCCTGTTCAACAAGGCAACGTCTGGAGGCATCACCATCCCTGACTTCAAGCTCTATTATAGAGCTATAGTCCTGAAAACAGCTTGGTATTGGCACAAAAAATACACAGGTAGACCAATGGAATCAAATTGAACACCCCAATATTAACCCATACACGTATGAACACCTCATCTTTGACAAAGAAGTTAAAATCATAAAATGGAAAAAAGAAAGTATCTTCAACAAATGGTGCTGGCATAACTGGATGTTGGCATGTAGAAGACTGCAGATAGATCCATGTCTACCGCCATGCACAAAGCATAAGTCCAAGTGTATCAAAGACCTCAACATAAATCCAGCCACACTGAAACTCTTAGAAGAGAAATTGGGAAGTACCCTTGAACGAATTGGTACAGGAGACCGCTTCCTGTACATAACACCAGTAGTACAGACAGTGAGGTCGACAATAAATTCATGGGACCTCCTGAAATTGAGAAGCTACTGTAAGGCAAAGGACACAGTCAACAAGACAAAATGGCAGCCCACAGAATGGGAAAAGATATTCACTAATCCCATATCTGACAGAGTTGTTGATCTCCAAAATTTACAAAGAGCTCAAGAAGCAAGTCTCCAAAACACCAAAGGATCCAATTAAAAAGTGGGGTACAAAACTTAACAGAGAATTCTCAGTAGCGGAGTCTAAAATGGCTGAGAGACACTTAAGAAGAGACATATCATAATAGAGGGAGTCATTATAGGTTTGAGGAAAGATCTGGCACCAGTGAGATTTCCAGAGATATACAAGGATGACACCAACTGGCAAACTAAGTAATAGTGGAGAGACTACCTTAAATGCCCCTCCCTGATAATAAGTCTGATGACTACCTTATATGCTATCCTAGAACCTTCATCCAGTGACTGAAGGAAGCAGAGGCAGACACCCACAGCTACACACTGAACTGAACTCTTGGAACCCAGTGACAGAGAGGGAGAAGTGATGAGCAAAGGGGTTAAGACTGAGCTAGTGAAACCCACAGAAACAGCTGACCTGAACAAGGGGGTGCTCTTGGACCCCAGACTGATGACTAAGAGGCCAGCATGGGACTGACCCAGACCTCCTGAATGTGGGTGTCAGTGAGGAGGCCTAGGCAATCTATGGGGCCTTGGATAGTACATTAGTATTTATCCCTGGCATGCAAATGAATTTTGGGTGCCCATCCCACAATGAACCATGCTCTCTCTATCTGGACTCTTGGGGGAGGGCCTAGGACCTGCCCTGAATTAAATGACAGACTCTGGAGATCCACCATGGAGGGCATCACCCTCCTTGGGGGAAAGAGTGGGGTTTGAGTGGGGGGCTGTGGGAAAAAGGGGGAGGAGGGGAGGGAGCTGGGATTGACATGTGAAACAAGCTTGTTTTTAATTTAAATAAAAAATTAAAAAGTGGGGTACAGAACTAAATAGAGAATTCTCAGTAGAGGAATGTAAAATGGCTGACAGACACTTAAGAAAATGCTCAACATCCCTACCATCATGGAAATGCAAATCCAAACAAGTCCGAGATACCATCTTACACCTGTCAGAATGGCTAAAATCAAAAACACCAATGACAGTTTATGCTGGAAAGGATGTGGAGAAAGGGGAACACTCCTCCACTGCTGGTGGGAGTGCCAACTCGTACAGCCACTTTGGAAATCAGTATGACAGTTCCTCAGGAAAATGGGAATGAGTCTACCTCAAGATCTAGGAATTTCACTCTTAGGCACATACCCAAAGGATGCACATTCATACAACAAGGGCATCTGTTCAACTATGTTCACAGCATCATTATTTGTAATAGCCAGAACCTGGAAGCAACCTAGATGCCCCTCAACCGAAGAGTGGACAGAGAAAATGTGGTACCTTTACACAATGAAGTACTACTAAGAGAAAAACAAAACAAAACAATGGACTCTTGAAATTCGAATGCAAATAGATGGCACTAGAAGAAACTATCCATACTGAGTTAACCCAGTGACAAAAAGAAAACATGGTATATACTCATTCATATATGGATTTTAGACATAGAGCAAAGGATTACCAGCCTACAATCCACACCTCCAGAGAAGCTAGGAAGTGAAGAGGACCCTAAGAGAGACATGCATATTCCCCCAGAGAAGGAGAAAGGGATAAGATCTTCAGAGCAAATCGGGAGCATGGGGGGAGGGGAGAGGGATTTAGGAGAAAGAGAAGGGGAGAAGAGGAGGGAAGAGAAGGACATGAGGGAGCAGGAAGATTGAGTCAGGGGAAGAATAGAGGAGAGCAAGAAAATAGATACCATAATAGAGGGAGCCATTTTAGGTTTAAAGAGAAATCTGGCAATAGGGAAATGTCCACCTGAGGATGATCCCACCTAAGAATCTAAGCAATAGTGGAAAGGCTACCTTAAATGCCTTTCCCCTATAATGAGATTGATGACTATCTTATATGCCATCCTAGAGCCTTCATCCAGTAGCTGATAGAAGCAGAAGCAGATACCCACAGCTAAACACTGAGCCGAACTCCTGGAATCCAGTTGTAGAGAGGGAGGAGCGATGAGCAAAGGGGTCAAGACCAGACTGGAGAAACTCACAGAAACAGCTGACCTGAACAAGGGGGAACTCATGGACCCCAGATGGGAAACCAGCACAGGACTGACCCAGACCCCCTGAACATAGATGTCTGTTAGGAGACCTGGGCAGTCTATGGGACCCCTGGTAGTGAATCAGTATTTATCTCTAGTGTACACATGGACTTTTGGAGCCCACTCCTCATAGAGGCATACTCTCTCAGCCTAGACACAGGGGGGAGGGCCTAGACCCTGCTCCAAATGATGTGAGAGACTTTGAAGATCCCCCATGCAAGGCCTCTCCCTCCCTGGGGAGCAGAAAGGGAATGGGATAGGGAGTCGGTGGGGTCAGGAGAGTACAGGAGGAAAAGGGAACTGGGATTGACATGTAAAACAAGCTTGTTTCTAATTTCAATTAAAAATAAAACAGAAACATTGATATTGAAGTAATTAATTAAAGTTACAGATTAAAACACATCAAAATGTAACCCCCTTTTAAAAGACCATTATTTGTTTGTGTGCACATTCCTGCGGGTGCCTACAAGAGCACTGGATCCCCTGAAGTACAAATTGGAGATGGGTGGTTGTGAGGCATCTGAGATGAATGCGGGGAACTGAACTCTGAAAGAACAACACGTGCTCTTAACAGTGGAGCCCTCTCCCCAGTTCCAAATGCCAACTTTTCCTTTCTGCCTTTCAATTGTGGAATCCCAGAGCTTTGTGATATTAGGGCAGTTAGTAAGATTCCTAAGAAAGTTGCAGTGCAAATATTTTGAGGTACAAATGTGAAAATCAATATCCTAAAATACAAAAGCCTCGTGAAATACCCATAGAGTTAGTAGCTAAGTGAATTAGGATTCTTTTTAATTGTTGATTTTATTTGTTATGTGTGTATGGACCTGTATCATATTACACGTTTGGATGGCAGAAGACAACTTGGGAGAATCCGTTCTCTCTTTCCCCCATGTGCACCCAGGGATCAGGCTCAGGTCAATCAGACTTGGCAACAAGGGCCTTTACCCACTGAGACATTACAGAAGACCCCCCCACACACACAGGTTCATTTTTATGTACAAGGGGTGTGGTACAGGCAGAGAGTTCCATAAGAGTATTCCTGCTCAAATTTTTCAAACAACATTTAGAATACCTTACTGGACATTGAGCCCTACATACATAAATCAGCAGTATCCCCCTCCCCCCAGAACTCTTGACCCAAGTATAGCCCATCAAATCCCCCTATATCAGTAGGAAGGGCAGAATATCCCTTCTGAAGAGAATGCTATTTTTTCTCAAGTTGTATTACCCTCTGTTTAACGTATTGTGTTTTGTATAAAGATTAGTTCTTTGGCTGTTTGCAGGTTTGGGTAGTATAGATAAAGAAGCAGAGCCTCTGAGACCTCATCCTTCTAATGTGCGAAGCTGAGGTCCTCATGGCGATGCTGAACACAGAAAAGCCCCTAATATTTGCATCTTGTGAGCAGCAGGACAGGACACAGTCACTTTCCCTTTTCACTCGCTGCTAGCAATCCTTGGGTTCTAACCTCGAGAAGGAAGAGAGGAGGCAGAGAAGTAAGACCACGCATGAAAGGAATGGAAAGGACAGGCTGCTGTGAATCCAGGAGGTGACTGGTAGCGGGAGGTGGCCGTGGGTGCCCAGGTCCAAAGCCTGAGCTTTGTATCTTAGGACCCTCGATGACGGTGTCTAAGTCTCAGTTATATTAGCCTCCTGTCTTGCCGCCTTGCCTGCTCTGCGTGCCTCCTAGGAACATTTTACACTCCGTCGCTGGTGTGAGACACACTTATTCTAGAGAAACAACATGTTTACTCACCACAGAAAGGGATCCCACCACAGGCAGAAGTAACAAGTATACCAGGTCCCAACTTGGTGAACAACTGGATTTTACCAGAGTTACTTACAGGAATATGGGTGAGGGGTTGCTTGCAGGAGCAGAAATGACTCAAAGTCAGAGTAAGCCTCCCTCAGTATGAATGATGGCTCACAAAATCTGGAAACCCGAAGCACGCTATGCAGCCTGAAGGCATAACAACAGGTTGCAGTCTTTCCAGGTGGCTCAGTTAGTCTGCGCCTCTTCCAGGTGGCTCAACTGGTCTTAGCTCCTTCTAAGCAGTTCTGCTGGTCTCTTCCAGGCTGCTCCACTGGTCTGAGGGTGACTCTCAGCAGCCTTCGCTACTTAGGTAGTCTTGGGGAGGGCGGAGCCACTGAATACAGTCAATTTTGGGGACTTCCTGGGGCTATTTTGAGATGTTTACTCCTTCTTAAGGAGCTTTTCTGTGTGATTGGATGTTCCAATCCAGGAGGAAACTGCTATACAACCGCAGCAAAAAGAAATGTACACTTGAGCCTGTCATGCTCCTTATTACATCCTCCCAAAGAAATTAATATGGCATCATAACTTTCAGATACCGAGTAGTATAGTATAGTAGGCCACAAAAGAAACCCTATCATCTAAAAATAAATAAATAAATAAAATACAAATAAGGAAACCCTATCATCTTCTTTAAACATATGTGTTTCAGCCACATTTTCGATATATCACAGATTGTTGTTGTTCCCGGGCAACAGATCAGGTCATATTTATAAAACAAGGCAGTTGAGGGGCCAGAGGAATGGCAAATGGGTAGGGGTACACTCATCCAGGTTCAGAGCAGAACCCCAGGCCACAGAACACCCAAGCTTGTGGAGAGGACATGCAACAGAAAGTAGCAGACTACATCACAGCTCAGAACACATGTGCACTTGGTGCCTCAGAGTGCATGTGCTGGTACTTTGCTGAATACAGCAAATGCTGGCCAAGGACTTGGAATTGCCCAAAGGGCTGTGTTTTAGGAATTTACTGACAGAATTGTGGTATATACAGAGTGACTGCAATGCCACTGAGTCTATCTGACTTGGCTTAGAGGGAGCAGCCCTCTGTAAGATTCTAAACCAGTGGTTCTCAACCTTCCTAAAACTTCAACCCTTTAATATAGTTTTTCATGTTGTAGTGACCCCACCACCATAAAATTATTTCATTGCTACTTCACAACTGTAGTTCTGTTATCATTATGAATCATAATGTAAATATCTGACATGTAGGCTATCTGATAAGCAACCCCAAGTGGATCACAACCCACAGGTTACGAACCACTGTTCTAAACAAAGGTGGCTTTTATCAAAGTCCACTGTACCTGGTTTACCTCAAGCTAACTTCTAGGAAGTCGGGTGCGTTTCTGGCACCTATGACACCACAGTTGACTAGAAAGTTCTACATCCCTAATCAAATACCTATTTGTACTCATGGAGCATTCAAAACAAATTTTAGGAACCAGAAGTACAATTTTTGTTTTGGAAGGAACTAGTGGCCTTTTGAGTACTGCCAATGGTCTCCAGTTCAAATGTTTTCTAATACCCATCTAGTTACCTACCCTTCCAGTTCTCATTTCGAGATACAGTGAAAAAGAATACTTGAGATAAACATATTTTCCTTTCCTTCTTTCTGTGAGATGTGTGACTATTTAATTTATTTATGTGCCCATTTATTTCTAAGTCAATTTAAATGGAAATCCCTTCAGAGAGTGGGCATTCATTAAGACCATGCAACCAGATATAGGATATATCTAGTATGTATTATATATGTACTCATACACAAACACAAAATTGGAGATACAGATCTTATAGTTTTCATTATAAATGTTAAATCATACATAAATAACTAACACAAAAGCCAATGGTACATTAGCACTTTTATACACATACATACAATGAATATTTGTGGAGAAACCCATTCAGATTGCCTTGAATCCTCGTACGGAGTTTTCTGTAATCGGTAGACTGTATATTAGGTGAGGGATCAAGGGGCCATATTTGAATGTCTCCAAAGCTCACCTGAGGGTATGAAGTACTCCATATCTGGTCAGTGGGCTTTCTTTCATGAGAGGTTCATGCCAGTGGTGTTGACAACTCTGAATCCCTTCAGGGAACAGAGGGTCTACATGGCCAGTGAGTAGAAAGCATAGGGTCTGATGTGGGAAGGGAATAATATGGCATGGTATGATGGATGGAGAAGGGAAGGATTTACAAGACACACATTAAAGGGTTCAAGGCCAGAGGAAAAAAGAATTGAAGATGACTAGAGGGGGGAGGATGACAGAAACAGAGGACAGAACCTGGTATATCCAATGAGGTGACTTCTGCATACCAAAAACTACAATCAATGTTCAAATCACCTTCATCAGAATTCTGCCAGAAAGTATTTCAGAGCCAGCAGGGATTCAAGAACAGGGTTCTCTTCAGATGAGACCTCTCATACGATGTCATATAACAGAAAGACTCCTTTGTCACTAAGGAATCCCTTCCAAGCCCACGAAATCTGGCAAAAATGCCCACACAAGGTAAAGCTAAAAGGAAAAAGTCTTTGTGCCTAGAGGGAGTCTTTTGAAATAAGCTTAGGGCTCTAACCCATCCTTAGAGAAACAAACTCAGAGTAGGCTCAAATCTCAGGAGTTAAGTCCATCCTAACCAACTTTATAGAAGCTGCCTGAAGCAATGCTTCTGGAATATGATTCATAAGTAGATGTCAAGTATATAGGTCAGGAGTAAAGGCTCAACATTCAAGTATGAATAACTGGGATCCCAGATGAGAGGTCCAGGAGCTCAAGGATATCAAAGTTACAGTATCACAACTATGAAAGGAAAACATTTACTGAACTCTTCAACAGTAGAAAGGGAGGTTGATTCGGGGGAACTTCAAGACAAAGGAAAGGAGCTGAGTACAGGTTCAGGTGTGGACCAAAGTCAAGACAGCCTGTAGCCAAGTCTCCTCTTTGGCCTAAATGCAGAGCTTTCAGGTCTGTGGCCCCAACTGTGTAGCAGAAAGATAAATTTAGCTACTTCTTCTGTGATGCCATGCATTTAGGGCCATAACTGAGGTCACTGTCACTAAAATGAAGTTTGATTGGGACTATTGAGACCGCTTAGTGGTTAAGAGCACTTGGTGCTCTTGGCAGAGGACCTGGGTTCAGTTATCATTAGCCACATGGTTCCCCATAACCCATTTCCAGGGTATCTGATGTCCTCTTTTGACCCCCACAGACACCATAAAGGTACACAGTGCACATACATACATGCAGGCAAACCAGTCATCCACACAAACTAAAATAATGAATCTTAAAATAAGTGGCAGCCTGGTAATACGGGAATTCACAGCTTAAGAGCAGGGAGTAGAGTGGTAGATGGAAACCTACTCACAGAAATCCTCTCTAGTAAGGCAGAATTCTTGCTGAACAAAGATAATAAGACTTTGCCTAAGTCAGAACAGGGTGTCCAGACTTCTTCAGGGCGTGTGCAAGGATGAGGATGCAGAGCAGAGTCAGGAGTGCTAGGCGGTGCGGGACAGTGCAACTGACTGAGTGTGAGCTTTGCTAAACCTGGCCGAGGCAGACACAAAGTCGCAAGTGCAGAGTCCAGGCCCAGTCTCAAAGAGCCCAGGAGAGATTGGATGTCAGGCTCCTCCCCCTCCGTGACCTCAGGATAGACAACAGGGGAACGAAAGTCCACTATGCAGCGAAAATAGAGGAAAATTCCAGGAAATCTGAGGTGCTAACCATGCAGGGGAACCAGGACACTTAGTGAAGCGAAAGAAGAAGCTGAGAATGTAAAAGAATAGTATTAGGAAAGGGCTGCACCCTGGAAGGAAGTCATGGAAGGGGGCACAAGGCAGGCAGGAAGGGAAGTGACAAGACTCAAAAGCATGGTGTCAGAAGCATGAAATGAGCCAAGGAGTGTGGAGCATTGAACATAGTGCTTAACCCACAATCACATAGGGGCTGGTAATACCTGGGGAAATATTCTCTCAGCTCTGGAATCACAAGGTGAAGGCATGGAAGTCAAAGGGCTTCTGGGCTGACACCAGGCTACATGTGCTCCTGGCTGCTTCCACACTCCCACTATGTTCCACTGCTACAGCTACCATGACAGGGATCTCTGTTCCTGACAGTGGTTTGCACTCATCCTCACCCCAGGCATCCAACTCACAGTTCAGAATACATGCAATCGCGTGAGGAAATGAACACACACACACACACACACACACACACACACACACACACACACGGGGGCACTTATTGGAGTCCTGGGGCGGGTGACGAGAAGCCAGAGGCTGCAGACTCAGAACCAAGAAAAGGACATTTTGGCTATGTCCAGAGAAATGTAATATCTGGGAGTTCACTGGGGCACCTGTTATCATCATAGCTATAACCACGAAGTATTTCCATGTACTCTTTTATGCTCAGACTGACTGACATCCAATACTAACTGTCACTTAACCTGAGCTGACTCCATGGCCTGAATGTGGTGATGAAAGCATTTGCCTTGGCAAGTCATGTGCTTTGGCCCTAAGCAATCCTTATGTGTGTCTAGGGGTTTAGGCCTCAGTAGGATCTGATCCTCTTAACATGCCTACTTCTGGTGACAGCATGTCTGCTACAGATTCCAAGTATGTTTACTATCACTTAGATGAAGGTATTGCCTTTCTATGATGAGGATTTCATGTTTACATGGATGAGAAAGAAATCCTTCATAAAGTAACAATGACATTCAGCAAAGACTAATTGGGGATGTGCTTTCAGAAGAGGGGTTCCATGTTACTGACCACCTATTTGCCTTGGTGGGATGTATATCGGGGAAAAAGCTATTTTCCTTGAATTCCCAAGAGGATTTTGATGTATAAATGGAAACAGAGATTTCCTACTATCCACTGAGGAAAATGTGGGACTATCCCTTAACCCTTCATATCCAGAACCTAAAAGATCAGCATGGGTGACACACTAATAAGCACTGTATTTTCTTATAGTAATGTTCATATAAGGCCTCAGATACATTCTGAGAAATGAATTCCCAAGCAATTTAATCATCATGTGTACATCACAGAATACCTATGATATAGCTTACCACGCACCTTTAGGCTTTGTGGTATACACTGTGGAACACACAGTCCATCATTGACAAACATGTTATGGGGCATGTTACAATAACTTGTACCCTGGTCTCTAATCATCCCAACTGCATCAGAATTTTAATTGTAATTCTAATTTTCATATATAAACTGAAGTCCAATATTTCATATTTATATAAAATGTTGGGCATGGTGTCACATGCTTATTACCCCATTATTAAGAAGGCAAATGCAGCCGGGCGTTGGAGGCACATGCCTTTAATCCAAGCACTTGGGAGGCAGAGGCAGGCAGATCTCTGTGAGTTCAAGGCCAGCCTGGTCTACAGAGCGAATTCCAGGACAGCCTCTGAAACGATACAGAGAAACCCTGTCTGGAAAAACCAAAAAAGAGGCAAATGCAGTAACATCACCACATATTTAAGGCTATCCTCATCAACATAGCTAATTGCGAGCAAGAAAGGACTCCCCAAACAAACAAATGTAATTTAAAAATCATATCCATGTGTAATATAAATGAACACAACACAAATAAGCTTTAGACTTGACTGCTGTGCTGGCTAGTTTTGCCTCAACTTGACACAAGCTAAAGTCATTCTGGAAGAGAACACTTCAACTGAGAAAGTGTCCCCACCAGCTTAGCCTATAGTGCGTTTTCTTTCTTTTTTAGCAAAATAAAATGCAATAAGATAGAAATAAAAACCATCATATCGAAGTTGGACAAGGAAAACTAGCAGAGTGAAAAGAGCCCAAGAATCAAAGACCCATTTGCTCACACACTCAGGAACCCCATACAAACACTAACCTAAAAGCCATAATTTATATGCAGAGGGATAGTGGAGAGCCGTGAAGGCCCTGTGTGTGCTGCTACAGTCTCTGAGAGCTCATATGCACTTTGCTAATGTTGACTCACAGGGACTTCTGGTGTCCTCCAATCTCATTGGCTCTTACACTCTCTCCGCCTCCTCTTCCATGGGGATCCCTGAGCTCTGAAGTGAGGGATTTGATGGAGACATCCCATTTACAGCTGAATATGAGATGTAGCGGCTTTATTCTTCTTTTAAATTTAAATTAAAAACAATGTTATTTTACATACCAATGCCAGTTCCCTCTCCGTCCCTTGAATTACCAAGGCTATTTACAAAAATACAGAATTCAATGGCTTCTATGCTGACAAAAGCTCTGGAAGTACTATCCTAGTGCTGAGATTGTCACTCAGTTGAGGTACTCTGATCTGGAGCCATGTCTGCAACTCTGAAGTGTGTGTGTGTGAACTCCAGTGTGGAGCTTAATGCATCCAACAATACCCACACTGTGTGAGCTCTGGAATACCCAATAGCATATGACCCAAGCTGTGTTCCATTAGGACACTTCTGGTTGCTGGCTGACTCCAAAAACTCAGAGCTGGGTTCCTGCTATGGACCTGGATGAGTTTGAACTTTTCCTCTGCCTCATCCCTCTACCTGGCGGCCGTGCCAGGAAATCATCTCTTTGACATACTTGTTACAGTTGCTTTGCTGGCCTGCTACATTTTTATTATACACATGAAAATGATGATGCCAAATTCATTTACAAATATTAAGTGCTTCTACTGGGCACAACCCAAGAACAAACATCATAGAGTATAATAAAGTTCACAGCAGGGTTGAATTCATAAGCTGTTCAATGGAAGATGATCCTAGGAAGAAAAAGGTGCTAGCCAGAAGACAGAAAGCTAATACGAAATCTAACTTGGGTGGTGAGTTATTAGGCATTGTGGAAGGAAAAAAAAGGTTTGGGATGTGTGTTTTTCAGGGGAAGTAGACTGTTGTTACTGGCACACTGGTTTTGTGAAGCTGAAGTAAAAGGTCAAACTCTGCAAGTAACTCAATGAGCCCTGTCCTGTGCCATTGACATTATCCCCATTTCATGGTTAAGGAAGCTACAAATGAGACATTTCTTTCAGGGTCCCAAGATATACGGAGCTCAGGCTTTGGGAATTAGTCTCCTACTAGATAAAGCTGACACTGGCCATTCCTTTTTTTTTCTTAAGCCGCTTCATTCTTTGTGTTTTGCTCTCTTCCTCCTCTGAAGTTATAATCCAGAGGTCTCCTAGAAAGTGCACAGTAGTCAGTGAGAGGGGAAACTGTCCTCTGAGGCCTGAGCACACATGTCAAGTGCCATAAAGACCCCAGCTTCCTGCACTAGCATGCTGCAGACTCCGGGTCTCTGACTTTTTCTCTACACTGCCAAAACCATGGACAGCCAAGTAATCAACACAGAATGAATTATAAGACAGATGACACCTTTTCAGAAAAACAATCGGTGTCTGAGTTAATCACTGTCAGAAGTGGGGAAAGGTCACACTACCCCTCTTCCTGACAGATTCCCTCGGGTTTTCCCTGATCCTGGAACTATGAGGGGTCAGAATTAAAGATTTGGTAGATTTTTTTAGATTTATTTAGGTGTATGTATGAGTTCATGCGTATAGATTTGTGCATGCGTGTGGGTGTCTTCAGAGTCCAGACAAGGGCATTGGATGCCCTGGAGCTGGAGTTACAGGTGGTTGTGACATGGCTGATGTGGGTTCTGGGAGCCAAACTCTGGTACTCTGCTAGAGTACCAAGTGCTCTTAATCACCGAACCATCTATCTGTCCAGTCCCCCATTGTTTGTTCTTTAAGCAAAATTTTTGTGTAAGCTATTTAAAGACTTCCATCTTTTACTTATACAAAAGAAAGATTTTAAAAAAAATTAAATGATTTCCTATTCTGGAACTGTAAACAGATTTATCCATTCATTATATACATATGTATATAATGAATGGATATATGTTTATAGTGTGAACATATATGAATCCTGACTGTCAAAACTTTCGGGAGCAGGGAAAAACCCTCGGAATCTGCCAGGAAGAGGGATACTACTTCCTATGGTGGCTAACACAGGCACCTATTATTTTTCTGAAAAGGCGTCATATGCCATATGCCAGATATTGTTGTAAACACTGCCTGAATATGTACGTATTTACCTTCACTCAAACAGGAGAGTAAGAGTCTGCATCAACATCCTCAGTGGTAAGAACTGAGGTAAATCATTGTGGAAATCAGTATGGAGATTTCTCAGAAAATTAGGGATCAACCTACCTCAAGACACTACAATACCACTGTTGGGCATATACCCGAAAGATGCACATTCACACCACAAAGGGCATCTGTTCCACTATGTTCATAGCAGCATTATTTGTAATAGCCAGAACCTGGAAGCAACCTAGATGCCCCTCAACTGAAGAGTGGATGGAGAAAATGAGGTACATTTACACAAAGGAGTATTACTCAGTGGGAAAAAAAGCCAATGGAATCTTGAAATTCGCAGGTAAATGGTTGGTACTAGAAGAAAACATCCTGAATGAGGTAACCCAGTCACAAAAAGAGAAACATGGCATATATTCTCCCATATATGGATTTTAGACATGGATCAGGGGAGTGCCAGCCTACAATCCCACTGTCAGAGAGTCTGGGAAACAAGGAGGACCCTAAGAGAGATATGCATGGCCCTCTGGAGAAGGAGAATGAGGCAAGATCTCCAGAACAGATTGGGAGCATGGAGGGAGGGGAGATGGAGCTAAGAGAAAGAGAAGGGGAAAAGAGGAGGGGGGAGGAAGGTTGAGTCAGGGGAAGAATAGAGGAGCACAAGAAAAGAGATACCAAAATAAACCATTTTAGGTTTAAAGAGAAATCTGGCACTAGGGAAATATCCAGAGATCTACAAGGATGACCCCCAACTAAGAATATAAACAATAGTGGAGAGGCTACCTTAAACACCCTTCCTCCATAACGAGATTGATGACTACCTTATATGCCATCCTAGAGCCTTCATCCTGTAGCTGATGGAAGCAAAAGCAGACACCCACAGCTAAACACTGAGCTGAATTCCTAGAATCCAATTGTATTTAGGGAGGAGCAATGAGCAAAGGAGTCAAGACCAGGCTTGAGAAACCCACAAAAACAGCTGAGCTGAACAAGAGGGAGCTCATGGACCCCAGACTAATAGCTGGGAAACCAACATAGGACTGAACCAGGCCCCCTGAACGTGGGTGTCAGTTAGGAGGCCTGGACAGTCTATGGGGCCTCTGGAAGTGGATCAATATTTATCATTAGTATACTAATGAACTTTGGGAGCCCATTCCACATAGAAGGATACTCTCTCAGCCTAGACACACGGGAGAGGGTCTAGGCCCTGCTCCAAATAATGCATCAGACTTTGAAGATTCCCCAATGCAAGGCCTCTCCCTCCCTGGGAAGCAGAAAGGAGATGGGATAGGGAGTTAGTGGGGTCAGGGGAGGAGAGGAGGCAAAGGGAACTGGGATTGACATGTAAAACAAGATTGTTTCTAATTTAAATAAAAATAAAACTAGGGACAACAAACATATGAGGCCACTGGCAATGGGTCCAAGACCTAACACTAATACACAAACTAAGTTAGTGGAGCCCATTCTATATGGAGAAATACCATGCCCAACATAGACACAGGGGTGTGGGTTGGAGAGGTGCCTTGGTCCTTCCTCAATTAGATGATGGGACAGACTTAGTAGACTTCCTATGGGAGGCCTTACCCTCTCCGTGGAGCAGAAGGGAGGAGAGGGAATTTGAGGGAGTAGGAAGAAAGGATGAAGGGGGAACTGGGATTGGAATATAAAAAATAAATTAATAAAAAAGAGAAAAAAAAGAGCCGGATGTTGGTGGTGCACGCTTTTATTCCCAGTACTCGGGAGGCAGAGACAGGTGGATCTCTGTGAGTTTGAGGCCAGTCTGGTCTACAGAGCGAGTTCCAGGACAGCCTGTGAAACAATACAGAGAAACCCTGTCTCGAAAAACCAAGAGAGAGAGAGAGAGAGAGAGAGAGAGAGAGAGAGAGAGAGAGAGAGAGAGAGAGAGAGAGAGAGAGAGAGAGAGAGAGAGAGAGAGAGAGAGAGAGAGAGAGAGAGAGAGAGAGAGAGAGAGGGAGAGAGAGAGGGAGAGAGAGAGGGAGAGAGAGAGAGAGGGAGAGAGAGGGAGAGAGAGAGAGAGGGAGAGAGAGAGAGACAGAGAGAGAGACAGAGAGAGAGGAAGAAGAAGAACTAGAGCAAATATTATTTTTATTTTTTATTTTTTTTATTTTTTTATTTTTTGGTTTTTCGAGACAGGGTTTCTCTGTGGCTTTGGAGGCTGTCCTGGAACTCGCTCTGTAGACCAGGCTGGCCTCGAACTCACAGAGATCCGCCTGCCTCTGCCTCCCGAATGCTGGGATTAAAGGCGTGCGCCACCAACGCCCGGCTTAGAGCAAATATTAATTGTGGAATTTAGCAGAGATTATAAAAAATCTGAGGTAATTATTTCTTAAGCAGACCATTTTTCTATTTTGCAGAGCGAGTGTCTTTTGTTTGTTTTTCAACAGTGTCATTTAATTAGAATTCTATTCAAACCCAATCCTAAGATCTTGAAGTTTCACTTGAAGAACAATGACTAGCCAGCATTTAATGTATTCACAGGGACTCGAACTAGCGGCCACTAAACTGATCGTGTCCACTCAGTTCTCAGCCCCTTTCCTGATCAGCCAGTGGTAGGTGGAGGGTGAGGTGCAGAGAAATTTTTTACATATTCACACAAGGATCCTGTGATCAGCATGTGTTCTGGCTTTTCTCTTACACCCTATTCCCACACAATTCGTCCGCCAGGTGCATGTCTGCAACCTAGGAGCGACAGGCAGCACTGGCATGCACACATGTGCGCGCGCGGTTGCGCACGTGTTCACGCGCGTGCACGCGCGAAAACTAAAATTCATTCTGGATGCAAGTTCCAGAAGCAAGGTATAACTCCCCTCTTCCCTCTCACGCCCCCATTCCCAATGTCTCCCACTTACTCCTCTTCTGAACCACACCCATCATTGTGAGAGTAACAAACACCACCTACCTCACAAAGTGGGCTGCAAGCCGAATGTGGCTACTCTCAGGGGGAAAAGCCCATAACTCTCCTGTGGAGGCAAGCGGAGAGCGTGGGTGGGGGGGGGCGTGGGGAGCACGCTATTGGACGTCGAACGTAGGGCACATGTGGAGCATGCGCAGTAGCGCGCGCTGCCAGCATTCTGTAGTTAGGTCCGTTGTTGGCTCGTTGTCAGTACTGGACGCTGACCTGTAGGCCTCGACGTCCGTCATTACTGGGCCCCTAGTTCTAGCTCTAGGCGCGGCCCAGTTCTAGTCATGGCCCGCAAGGTCTATTTTGACCACAACTACTTTATTTTATCTGACTATGATGGAGATGAAAGAAATGAGGGTGATGAGGCTGGGGCTGGGGCCTCGGGCGCTGCGGCGGGAGTCGGTTACGGTGGAGCTGCCGCACGCCATCAGGGCCTGGAGAGTGATAGCGACATTTATGACAGTAACGAGTCTGTCAGCAGCAGCAGCGAGGAGGAAGACTCGTCGTCTTCGAGTTCTACTTCGGAGTCTGAGCAGGCAGAGGCACCTGCCCCGGTGCAGGAGGCTCCTCGGAATCCGATTCCGATTCCCATGGGGCCGCCTTCCCGCCGCCGACGTCGTCGCCTCCGCCGCCGTCGTGAGCAGACACCATTCCATTTCACACCTCATCAGATTGAGGCCATGGAAAACCTGTTCGGCCAATCCAAGTACCCTGAAGTACATGCCAGGTATGTGCCTTATAGCACGAGCTAACCCCAACTGCCCTGGGCTTCGGCTAGTGCTCTTCCAGGCCCTGTTTTCCCTATCACTACCCCCTCAGCCATGCTGGTCTTCTCCTTTGGGGTGGGGACGAGTACGGGAGGGTGACTTATGTGGGGGTCAAGGTCAGTATTAGCCTGTTGTGTTGAGGTGACACAGTGTGCGTACTCAACACTGCCGGCTTAATTTCCGTAAAATATAGACAGATGAGTATCGCGAGGGAAAATATCTTAATAGCACAAACTTCACCGGTGTTAAGGATTTAGACTTTGTTGGATGACCCCCTCACAAGAAGCCTCGTCACCTTTTCAGGGACTGTGTACCTATCCATCAACTCTCTTGGGTTTCCCTTCCCGGTCCCTCCCCACCACCCCGCCACCCCCGCCCACGCTGTTTTTTAAATTAGTGTGTTAAAAATATTCATCTCTTGTTTAGAAACTTTTTATGGAGTGAAACCACTTTGGAAATAAGACTAGTTCTGAGACTGAAAGTTAAATGGGGAGTGTGAGGGAGGGTACTGATATTTTAAAAGAGCACGCTGAACATTCAAACATTCATGGGTTTCTTTCCACAGGGAAGAACTTGCAAGGACTCTGAATGTGCCTGAAGACAAAGTGAAGGTAAGTAAATCTGAACAAAGCGGTTGAACAGTCAATCTGCAGCCTTCATCGGCGCTTTTTTTTTTTTTTTTTGGTTTTTTGGGGTTTTTTTTTTGTTTGTTTGTTTGTTTGCTTGCTTGCTTTTTTGAGACAGGATTTCTGAAGTCAATCTGCAGCCTTCATCGGCTCTTCTTTTTGTTTTTTGTTTTTTGATTTTTCTTTTGAGACAGGCTTTCTGAAATCAATCTACAGCCTTCATCGGCTCTTCTTTTTGTTTTTTTTTTATTTTATTTTATTTTTTTTTTGAGACAGGCTTTCTGAAGTCAATCTACAGCCTTCATCGGCTCTTCTTTTTGTTTTTTGTTTTTTGATTTTTCTTTTGAGACAGGCTTTCTGAAATCAATCTACAGCCTTCATCGGCTCTTCTTTTTGGTTTTTTTTTGGTTTTTTTTTATTTTTTTTTGAGACAGGCTTTCTGAAGTCAATCTACAGCCTTCATCGGCTCTTCTTTTTGTTTTTTGTTTTTTGATTTTTCTTTTGAGACAGGCTTTCTGAAATCAATCTACAGCCTTCATCGGCTCTTCTTTTTGGTTTATTTTTATTTTATTTTATTTTTTTTTAGACAGGCTTTCTGAAGTCAATCTACAGCCTTCATCGGCTCTTCTTTTTGTTTTTTGTTTTTTGATTTTTCTTTTGAGACAGGCTTTCTGAAATCAATCTACAGCCTTCATCGGCTCTTCTTTTTGTTTTTTTTTTTGGTTTTTTTTTATTTTTTTTTGAGACAGGCTTTCTGAAATCAATCTACAGCCTTCATCGGCTCTTCTTTTTGTTTTTTGTTTTTTGATTTTTTTTGAGACAGGCTTTCTGAAATCAATCTACAGCCTTCATCAGCTCTTCTTTTTGTTTGTTTTTTGTTTTTGATTTTTTTTTTTGGAGACAGGCTTTCTGAAATCAATCTACAGCGTTCATTGGCTCTTCTTTTTGTTTTTTGTTTTTTGATTTTTTTTTTGAGACAGGCTTTCTGAAATCAATCTACAGCCTTCATCGGCTCTTCTTTTTGTTTTTTGTTTTTTGATTTTTTTTGAGCTTTCTGAAATCAATCTACAGCCTTCATCGGCTCTTCTTTTTGTTTTTTGTTTTTTGATTTTTTTTTTTTTGAGACAGGCTTTCTGAAATCAATCTACAGCCTTCATCGGCTCTTCTTTTTGTTTTTTGTTTTTTGATTTTTTTTGAGCTTTCTGAAATCAATCTACAGCCTTCATCGGCTCTTCTTTTTGTTTTTTGTTTTTTGATTTTTTTTTTTTGAGACAGGCTTTCTGAAATCAATCTACAGCCTTCATCGGCTCTACTTTTTGTTTTTTGTTTTTCCAGACAGGCTTTCTGAAGTCAATCTGCAGCCTTTTTTTGTTTTTTGTTTTTGTTTTGTTTTTTTTTTGAGACAGGATTTCTCTGTGTAGCTTTGGAGGCTGTCCTGGCACTCGCACTGTAGACCAGGCTGGCCTCGAATTCACAGAGATCTGCCTGCCTCTGCCTCCCAAGTACTAGAGTTAAAGGTGTGTGCTACTGTGCCTGGCTTTCATTTTCTTTTTTTATGTTGGGCAACCTTCATGTGTTGGTCATTGTGATGCCATTCTTCACGCTCAGCTGGCTAGAGACTTAAACTAGACTACTAGCTGCAGTAAATACTCCTTGCCCTTTCCTTAACTCTTTAATTGTCCCTGTCTTTCTATTTTTGTGTCTGGAATATCAGAGTTAAAAGTGCTAAACTTCATAAGGGAAAAAAGGTCATATCTTGATACGATAATAATAGATAGTGGCATCCCTTAATTTTATCTTTTCTTGCATTCTGTGTTGTGTCTAACCAAACACATTGCCAAAAGAGTTATTTTAGGGGTTGGGAGGAGGCAGGGATTGGTAGGTCTGGAAGAACTGTCTAAAACTTAAAACAAAAAGATTAGTATGGAACTAATTTCAGCTAACTTACTAAGGAGGAAACCTTTGTTTGAGTTCATGGAGGCATCATGATGGTAGGCTTGAGTTCCCCTCAGCCAGGCTTCTGGTCCTTTGGTTGGTCTTCTTTAGACTATACATCCACATAATAAAAGGTGCTAGGCAGGGAAAGAAAGTGCATGGAGTTACAAATGTGCAGTTTGAGGATTTCTCCTAGTGAATGGCCTAGGAGCCATTCAGTAGGAGCCTGAGAGGATGGTGACGTCTAACAGGTAACTGTGACTGTATTTCCATAGCGAAGTAATATTTAGGAAGAACTGATCCCTGAATATTTTTCCCACACTGTTGTGGACCATCTTACTCTTTGCCTTTTGAAGAAGGGTAAGCTTTGGATGTCCTGGTGAAACAGCAGGACCTAGTGTCCTCTGCTGAACAGAATTCTAGAAATATAGCTGAAGTGGAGACAGCATTCTTTGTCCTGATCCTGGAGAACTTTGTATAACATGAAAGGATATACTGTTCAGATTTTTCATGGGTGGAAGTTACCCTTTCCGCTGAACTCCTGGGACTGGCCAAGGTTTCAGTGTCCTGTGTATTATTTAGGTTAAGTTAGTCAACTTTCATGGACCTTATCTAGACCTTCTCTGGGGGTGGAAGCCAATGCTAAAACCAATCCTGTCTTCCTCTGATTTTAGATGTGGTTCATAAATCGAAGAGCCAAGGAGAGGAGGATTCAGCGACGTGTATATTTAGAAAACTTGCCACCTGGTGCTGAAGACTTCATTTTTATCGCGGATGTGGAGGAGCCTTCTTAAAGCACCATCCATTGTTCCAGAGCTAAAGGGCAAATCGGCGATCCATGTGCCCAATGTCAAGCTTAACTAAAATTTATGATTCATGTTAACAATAAAAAATTGAATGTCCAAATTACTTAATTTTATATCCTTTGTAGTATTTTGTAGGATATAAATGTACACTGTTTGGGAAATTCCCTTTAAACAGAATGACAAGTTCTGGTTTCATGGGGTGACAT
This sequence comes from Mesocricetus auratus, assembly GCF_017639785.1. Taxonomy (NCBI): domain Eukaryota; kingdom Metazoa; phylum Chordata; class Mammalia; order Rodentia; family Cricetidae; genus Mesocricetus; species Mesocricetus auratus. The sequence goes on from NW_024429188.1 coordinate 89,435,874, forward strand.
TTCTAATTCATGGGTATTGCTTACAAACATGAGTATTCTCTATACATGGTAATTGTGAGACAGTGTGTCACTTATGCCTTCTTGATTAAGGCTCATGTGATCCTTTGATCAAGGGATTCAGTAATAATCCTGCAAACATGGAATGTAAGGAGAAGGTGGGCACAGAAAGTATTGATAGTGATGATTACTTTTTATTTGGATGGTCATACCAATTCTTTTCTTGTTTTAATGAAAATAGATTTTTTTGTCACATAATATATCCTTATTATAGTTTTCCTTCGCCCTACTTCTCCCAGTTCCTCCTCACTTACCCTCCCATCTGGATACATCCCCTTTCTGTCTCACATTAAACAAAAAAGCTCAGGCATGTGGAAGCCAGCCACAGGCCAGCCTGGGTCCTCAAGGCTGGAGCTGGCTGAAATCATTCATGGACAGGAGGGTATCATGATGAGCAAATGTGTGGTGGAGAAACGGGAGAGACAGAGAAGCAGAATGGTTCAGATGCTGTGGAGAGAGGCAGAATAGAAGAAGCAAAGGTGGGAAGAAGCAGGCTGATGTGAGTGGCCTGCTGACCACCCAGGGCCATTGTGACACCTGAGCCCGGGCTGCTGCCAAAGGCCATGTCTAGGCCCATGTTCCTGCTGTAGATGGGGTCTGTTGACATCCCTGACCCATGTTGCTACCAAAAGGCCACAGGATGCCCAGGGTCTGGGCTGCCATCTGTGGGCATATAGGCATCGGAGAACCAGGATACCTGAGGGGCTATACTAATCTGAGTGGCCTATGCTGCCACTAGGTGCCATTGTGACATCAGGGACTGAACTGCAGCTGAGCACCATGTCTTGGTCTATGGCCTGAACTGCAACCAGGGTCTGTATGGTGATGTCCATGGCTCCTGTTACCATCGAAAGCCATGTGTGTGCCAGGGATCTGGGCTGTCACCTGGGGCCATGTTGGTGTCCCTGGGCCATCCTGCTGCTGGGGCCATGCCAACCTGAGTGGCTTGTGCTGCCACCTGGGGTCTCAGTGACATCCAGTCCTGTCTGCTGCCAAGGACCATGTCTGGGTCTGTGTCCTACTGCAGCTGTGTCCTACTGCAGCTGTGTCCTACTGCAGCTGTGTTGAAGTTCGTGTCCTGTGTTGCCACCAAAGGTCATATGGATGCCCAGGGTCTGAACTCCAACCTGTAGCTTTGTTGGTGCCCAAGCCTCCAGAGCCATGCTGATCTGAGTAGCCTGTGCTACCACCTGGGACCTTGGTGTCATCTGGGCCCAAGTAGCTGCTGAGGGCCATGTCTGGGTCCACATTCCTATGGCATCCAGGATCTAAGTTCATGTCCATGCCTTCAGTTACCACCAAGGGCCATGAAGATGCCCAGGGTCTGTCCCACCACCTGAGACCATACTGGTGTCCCAGGGCCATGCTGCTGCTGCAGCCATACTGACCTGGGTGGCCTGTGCCACCACCTGGGACTATGGTGACATCAGGGCCCAGACTACAGCCTAGTTCCATCTCTGGGTCCATGACCAGAGTCTGAGTTGATGTCCATGGCATCTGTTGCCACCAAGGTTCGTTCAGATGCCCGTGGTCTGGTTAGCTGCCTCAAACCATGTTGGTGTCTGAGAACCACGCTGCCACTAGAACCACACTGATCTGGGTGACCTGAGGGGCCATAGGGGCCATGGTGACATCTGGGTCCAAAATACTGCAGAAAGCCATGTCTGGATCCATGGTCCTGCTGCAGCTGTGTGGGTGGCACTATCATAGGTGGACATGCATGATGAATTCCAGGGCTGCGATGGGCCTGCCCTGCCCTTCATTGGCCCTGGGAAAGCTGACCCTGTTCCTCACTAAATAAGAGAGTTGGCCCTGACCCTCACAGGAGAGCTGGCCCCAATGACTGGGGCACGGAGAACTGGCTCTTTGCACTCAGGAGAGATGGCCCCACCCCTCAACACAGGCATGGGAGAGTTGGCCTTGATGGCATGAGCACAGGAGAGCTGGCTCCACCCTTCAACTGAGGGGGGCATGGCTCCATTATCTGGGACTGACCGGCTCAACTACTACCCAGGCCCATATCCAGGCCTTGGGTTGGCCCACCTTAACATCTACCACATCTAGGACCTGCTGGAGCATGGGAAGAGACTGGTTCTGCAGGATCTCCATGACTCAGGGCAGCCATGCAATATCAGAGAGGAATTTCCGTGAGGATCCAGTGATGATGGTATACCAGAAACCCAAAGCCTTGAACCAGATCAATGGCTCATTGCGGTGAACATTTTTGGGTGGGGCTGATTGATAAAAAAAGGTATACTGAGAGACATACTGCAGCTCCCAATGCCACTAAAGTTAATGACGAGTTGTTGGGCAGGCAGGAAAGACAGAGGAGTGAAGTGGAGTTTTTAGTTTGGTTGGTTTGGTTTGGTATTTTTTTTATTTTCCTTTTGGGGGAGGGACACTTCACAGGTGAAATGGGGGTATGGAGGAACTGGGAAATGAGCAGAATTGGGATGCATGATGTGAAATTCCCCAAGAATCTATAAATTGTGTGTGTGTGTGTGTGTGTGTGTGTGTGTGTGTGTGTGTGTGTGTGTACATACAGGCTCCTAAGGGGTAATAATAAATTAAAATATAATAAGTAAAACAAAAACTAACTAAATTTTGTGAGTCTTGGGTGGCTCAGAGAGTCCCTGCGACCATAAATAAATTTTAATAAGAGGAGGCTTTATAGCTGGGCATTGGTGACGCACGCCTTTAATCCCAGCACTTGGGAGGCAGAGGCAGGTGGATCTCTGTGAGTTCAAGGCCAACCTGGTCTACAGAACCAGTTCCAGGACAGCCTCCAAAACAATACAGAGAAACCCTGTCTCACGAAAACTAAAAACAAAAAAGAGGAGGCTTTATTAAATAAATACTGACGCTGGATGATCATGACACCAAGACTGCAATTGAGAGTGTTCCCAAGATACAGCCCCTGGCTGTATTAATCCAAGGCTTATAAAGTCAAAACCTCAACATTGCAACGTATTCTGTCTATATGTAGGCAGGTTCTCATTTTAACATATATGTCTTGCAGTTGGTCCCAGTCATTAAGCAGAGTAAGCAAGTTGGATTACAAAAGCAGAAGCACTACTCCTATAGCCTATTGTCTTCCTAGAAAAGCAAAGTTTTACAAGATCAGCCAATTCAAGAATAGTCTTTGATGCCTGGAAAAAATGAGGGGGCGGGTGCTGCTAGAGTACAGCCGATACAAGCGAGGGGCTTACATGTTAGAGGCATTCTTGTTGTTTTTTTGGTCTCAAGCACAGTTTAAACTTTAAATGTAATGTTAACCTTCACAAAACCAAACAGGAGGGCAAAAACCCAAGAGAAGGTACAAGAGTCAGTGACCCATTTTTTCATGCTCTCGGGAATCTCATAAACACACTCAACTGGAAGCAATAACATATATGCAGAAGACCCGGTGCAGACCTTTGTGGACCCTGTGCTTGCTGCCTTAGTGTCTGAGTTTATATGAGCTTTGCACATGTTAATTTAGGTCTCCTTGGTTTCTTGGTGTCCTCTATCCCTCTGGATCTTACAATCGTTCCACCCTGTCTTTAGTATGAAAGAAAAGGTGTCCAGGAGGGAAATTAACTTTTAGAATACATGATTTGGGTCCTTTCACACACACAGTAGAGCCTAAAAGATTCCTTTTCCCTTGTGGTCCATCTGTCAAACAGTTACCAGTGTAATTGACAAGAAAACACAAAAAGCATCTAGAACACATGGAGCACAAAACTCCTCCTTAACAACTGCTATTGCTCACAGGGTCAAGTTTCTGGCTTTTGGAACTTAGGGCTTTACCTAAGATTTTTGGAGTATGTGTTTAACTTGAGAGGTTACTACAATGTTCTTTGAACAAACTGGCATGGGCTAAGGGGTGTGGTAGGTGTGTGCTGCTTGGCTCTATTCTATATTCTATTGCTCCTTTTTACATTTTCCTCTCTCCAATTGGGGATGGATACCCTCAGCAGACTCTTTTTCTGCGATAATTGTGCTGTTCTCCATGAAAAAGGTTCTAGGATATTCTGGTCCCTGGGCTTGTAACAGGCCGTTTAAAAGTGCTGCTGATTCCTATGCTGTGAGAAAAAGAGTGTTCTATCTAGTCTGGGATGGCTTCATTTCTTTTGATGTCAGGATCTGCCATGTGTAACCAGCAAAAGCTAGGGAAACATCTAGAAAGCTCTTTTAGACTCTGAGGTGCTTTAGGGATCAGAGCATGGTTGCAGGTGCTGATGAGGCCTGTAAAGAACAAATGTCCTCATTTTCCAGTTCCCCATGGGCAAAGTCATATCTTAGCTGATCAATAGAGCACTTCCTTCCTACTCCGGGTCTGATAGACATGAAAAGGCAGGGACATGGGGTGGGCTATAGCTGTATGACATCAGAAAGATGTCTCACTGTGTTTTGGGGACTGTGGGTGAGGGAGAGGGGAGTGCGGTCTACTTATTGTACAGGAAGGACTCACTACACTTTTACAAGGAAAAATGTAAACAGAATAAGAAGAAAAAGGGCTGCTGTTTAATCTAGTTCCAAAATGATGATGTATTTATTTCATGCTTTTAAAGATTTTTTTTAATTTTTATTTTTAAATTTAAATTAGAAACAAGGTTGCTTCACAAGTCAGTTCCAGGTCCCTCTCCCTTTCCCTCCCCTCCTCCCGTGCCCTCCCACCAACCCCTCCAATGTCGCCTCACTTCCCCAGGGAGGGTGAGGCCCTGCATGGGGGTGTCCATAGTCTGTAATTTCATCCAGGGCAGGGCCTAGACCCTCCCCCAAGAGTTCAGGGTGAGAGTGAACCTCACATTGTTCTATGGGAGTCCAAAGTCCGTGTGTATACTTGGGATGGGTACTGATCTACTACCCAAGGCTCAATAGATTACCTAGGCCTCCTCACTGACACCCACATTCAGGGGGTCTTGATCAGTCCCATGATGGATTCCCAGGCATCAGTCTGGGATTTAAGAGCTAACCCTTGTCAGGTCAGCTGTTTCTGGGGGTTCAACCAGCCCAGTCTTAACCCCTTTGCTCATCAGTCCTCCTTCTCTGTCACTGGGTTCCTTGAGTTCAGCTCAGTGTTTAGCTGTGGGAGTCTGCCTCTGCTTCCATCAGCCATTGGATGAAGGTTTTATTCCCGAGACTCTTTGGCCATGGGATTATAGGCTGGCACTCCCCAGATCTATATCTAAAATCCATATATGAGAGAGTACATGCCATGTTTGTCTTTTTGTGACTGGGTTACCTCACTCAGGATGGTTTCTTCTAGTACCATCCATTTGCCTGCGAATTTCAGGATTCCATTGTTTTTTTTTTCTGCTGAATAGTACTCCACGGGGTAAATGTACCACATTTTCTCTATCCACTCTTCAGTTGAGGGGCATCTAGGTTATTTCCAAGTTCTGGCTATTACAAATAATGCTGTTATGAACATAGTGGAATAGATGTCCTTGTTGTAAGAATGTGCATCTTTTGGATATATGCATAAGAGTGTAATTGCTGGGCCTTGTGGTAGGCTTATTCCCATTTTCCTAAGGAATCTCTATACTGATTTACAAAGTGGCTGTATGAGTTGGCACTCCCACCAGCAGTGGAGGAGTTTTATCCTTTCTCCATAACCTCTCCAGCATAAGCTATCCTTGGTGTTTTTGATTTTAGCCATTCTAACAGGAGAAAGATGGTATCTCAGAGTTGTTTTGATTTGCATTTCCCTGATGGCTAGGGATGTTGAGCACTTTCTCAAGTGTCTCTCTGCCATTTTAGACTCCTCTATTGAGAATTCTCTATTTAGTTCTGTACCCCACTTTTTAATTGGATTCTTTGGTGTTTTGGAGGCTTGCTTCTTGAGTTCTTTGTAAATTTTGAAGATCAGCCCTCTGTCAGATGTGGGATTAGTGAATATCTTTTCCCATTCTGTGGGCTGCCTTTTTGTCTTGCTGACTGTGTCCTTTGCCTTACAGAAGCTTCTCAATTTCAGGAGGTCCCATGAATTTATTGTCGACCTCACTGTCTGTACTACTGGTGTTATGTACAGGAAGCGGTCTCCTGTACCAATTCATTCAAGGGTACCACCCACTTTCTCTTCTAAGTATTTCAGTGTGACTGGATTTATGTTGAGGTCTTTGATCCATTTGGACTTAAGTTTTGTGCATGGCGATAGACATGGAACTATTTGCATTCTTCTACATGCCAGCATCCAGTTATGCCAGCACCATTTGTTCAAGATGCTTTCTTTTTTCCATTGTATATTTTTAGCTTCTTTTTCGAAGATCAGATGTTCATACATGTAAGGGTTGATATCAGGGTGTTCAATTCGATTCCATTGGTTTACCTGTCTATTTTTGTGCCAATACCAAGTTGTTTTCAGGACTACAGCTCTGTAATAGAGCTTGAAGTCAGGGATGGTGATGCCTCCAGATGTTGCTTTGTTGAATAAGGTTGTTCTGGTTATTCTGTGTCTTTTGTTTTTCCATACAAGATTGATTATTGTTCTTTCAAGGTCTGTGAAGAATTGTGCTGGGATTTCAATGGGGATTACATTGAATCTGTAGATTGCTTTTGGCAGGATTGCCATTTTTACTACATTGATCCTACCTATCCAAGAGCATGGGAGATCGTTCCATTTTCTGATGTTTTCTTTAATTTCTTTCTTTAAAGACTCAAAGTTCTCGCATTACAGGTCTTTCACTTGTTTTGTTAGCGTTATCCCAAGGTATTTTATGATGTTTGTGGCAATTGTAAAGGGTGATGTTTCTCTGATTTCTTTCTCAGCCCTTTTGTGGTCTGTATATAGAAGGGCTACTGATTTTCTTGAGTTGATCATGTATCCTGCCACTTTGCTGAAAGTGTTTATCAAGTTCCCTGGTACAGTTTTTTGGGTCACTTATGTAAACTATCATATCATCTGCAAATAGTGACAGTTTGACCTCTTCCTTTCCAATTTGTATCCCCTTGACCTCCTTTTGTTGTCATATTACTGTAGCTAGAACTTCAAGTACAATATTGAAAAGGTATGGAGAGAGTGGACAGCCTTGTCTTGTTCCTGATTTTAGTGGAATCGCCTTGAGTTTTTGTCCATTTAGTTTGATGTTGGCTGTTGGTTTGCTGTATATAGCTTTCATTATGTTGAGGTATGTTCCTGTTATCCCAGATCTCTCCAAGACCTTTATCATGAAGGGGTATTAGATTTTGTCAAAGGCTTTTTCAGCATCTAGTGAGACGATTATGTGATTTTTGTTTCTCAACTTGTTTATATAGTGGATTACATTGCTGGATTTTCGTATGTTGAACCATCTATGCATCTCTGGGATGAAACCTACATGATTGTGGTGAATGCTTGTTTTGATGTGTTCTTGGATCAAATTTGCCAGTATTTTATTGAATATTTTTGCATCAATGTTCATGAGGGATATTGGTCTGACGTTCTCTTTCTTAGTTATGTCATTGCGTGCCTTGGGTATCAAGGTTATTGAAGCCTCGTAGAAAGAGTTTGGCAAAGACCCTTCTGCTTCTATTGCGTGGAATACTTTGAGAACAATTTATATAAGCTGTTCTTTGAATTTCTGATAGAATTCTGCACTGAGGCCATCTGGACATGGACTTTTTTTGGTTGGAAGACTTTTGATGACTGCTTCTATTTCCATAGGGGTTATAGGTCTATTTAAATTGCTTATCTGATCTTGATTTCATTTAGCAAGTGACAGCTATCCAGAAAATTGTCCATTTCCTTTAAATTTCTGAATTTTGTGGCATACAGGGTTTCAAAGTATGACCCTATGATTCTCTGAATTTCCTCAGAGTCCGTTGTTATGTCCCCCTTTTTGTTTCTGATTTTGTTAATTTGCATATTCACACTTGGCCATTTTGTAAGTTTGGAAAAAGTTTTGTCTATCTTGTTGATTTTCTCAAAGAACCAACTCTTCCTTGCATTGATTCTTTATTGTTTTCCTAGTTTCTACTTTATTGATTTCAGCCCTCAGTTTGATAATTTCCTGGCGTCTACTCCTCCTGGGGGAGTTTGATTCTTTGTGTTCTAGAGCTTTCAGTTGTGCTGTTAATTCTCTAGTGTAACTATTCTCCAGTTTCTTCGTGTGGACACTTAGTGCTATGAACTTTCCTCTTAGCACTGCTTTCAAAGTGTCCCATAGTTTTGTGTATGTTCTGTCTTCATTCTCATTGAACTCTAGGAAGTCTTTAATTTCCTTTTTATTTTCTTTTTTGACCCAGGTATGGTGCAATTGTGCATCATTCAATTTCCACGAGTTTGTAGGTTTTCTGCAATTTGTGTTGTTGTTGAATTCTAATTTTAATGTATGGTGGTCTGATAAGATGCATGGAGTTATTCCAATTTTTTGTAGCTGCTGAGATTTGATATGTTGCCAAGTATGTGGTCGATTTTTGAGAAGGTTCCATGTGGTGCTGAGAAGAAGGTATATTCTTTTTTATTTGGATGAAATGTTCTATAGTTGTCTGTTAATCCTAATTTGGTCATAACTTCTATTACCCCCCTTTGCTTCTGTATTAAGTTTATGTCTGGTATTCCTGTCTAGTGGTGAGAGTGGGTTGTTGAAGTCTCCCACTATAAGTGTGTGTGGCTTTATATGTGATTTGAGTTTTAGTAATGTTTCTTTTACGAACGTGGATGCCTTTTTATTGGGGCATAGATGTTCAGAACTGAAACTTCATCTTGGTGTATTTCTCCTGTAATGTGTATGTAATGACCTCCTTCATCTCTTTTGATTGATTTTATTTTAAAGTCTAATTTGTTAGATATTAGGATTGCTACCCCCACTTGTTTCTTGGGTAAATTTGATTGGAAAATCTTTTCCCAACCTTTAACTCTGAGGTAATGTCTGTCTTTGAGGCTGAGGTGTGTTTCTTGTATGCAGCAGAAGGAAGGGTTCTGTCTTCGAATCCATTCTGCTAGTCTGTGTCTTTTTATGGGTGAGTTAAGACCATTAATATTGAGGGATATTAATGAATATTGATTGCTCATTCTTCTTTGATTTGGAATGGTTGTTGGTGGTGAAGTTATGTGTGGAATTCCACCCCTTTTTTCTTTTGGCTGTTGGTAAGGTGGGATTATCTAATGCCTATGTTTTTCTGGATGTAGTTAACTCCCTTGCGTTGGAGTTTTCCTTCCAGAACTTTCTGTAGGGATGGGTTAGTGGATATATATTGCTTGATTCTTGTTTTCTCCATCTATAGTGATTGAAAGATTTGCTGGGTATAGTAGTCTGGGCTGGCATCCATGGTCTCTTAGTGTTGGTAGAATAATCTATCCAGGACCTTCTGGCTTTCAGAGTTTCCATGGAGAAGTCAGGTGTAATTCTGATAGGTTTGCCTTTATATGTTACTTGACCTTTTTCCTTAGCTGCTCTTAATATTCTTTCTATATTCTGTATATTTGGGGTCTTGATTATTATGTGGCAAGGGGACTTTTTTTGTGGTCCACTCTATTTGGTGTTCTGTAAGCTTCTTGTACCGTACAAGGTCTTTATTTAGGTTGGGGAAGTTTTCTTCTGTGATTTTGTTGAATATATTTTCTGCCCCTTTGAGGTGGTTTTCTTCACCACCTTCTTTACCTATTATTCTTAGGTTTGGTCTTTTCATGCTAGTTGTCAACAAAATGATGTAATGGGTAAAGGTGTCTGCTGCTAAGCATGATGATCGTAGTTAAATCCATGGGGCTTTCATGGATTTCCCTGGGCAAGTAGTCAAAGACTGTATATGCAAGCTAGATAACTAAGCATGGGCCTGAATAAGTGAGCCAGTGAGCAGCATTCCTTCATGTTTTTTTGCTTTAAATTTCTGCTTGAGTTCCTGCTCTGACTTCCTTCCATGATGGACTGTAACCTGTAAGTTGAAATATACACCACCTACTCCACCTCAGCACACCAAAAGAAAAGAAAAGAAAAATAATGGATCTGATTCCTGAACAGAGAGTTCTCAAAAGAAGGGGAAATGGCTAAGGAGTATCTTTAACAATGTTCATCATCCCTAGCAATTAGATAAATGCAAATCAAATCAACTTTGAGAGTTCATCTTACCTCAGTCAGAAAAGCAAAGATCAACAAAACACCCAGAAATAAATGTATCCTACAGTGTCTCATTAAAGCCTCGATTACAGTTTTTAACCACTTAGCTAATTCAAAGTCCTAAAGTCTTTCCACATTCCTCCAAAAACCAGCATAATCAGGCCTGTCACAGCAATAACCCACTTCCCAGTACCAACTTCTCTCTTATTATGTTTCTATTACTGGGAAATATTAAGAGAAGCTTTATCTTGCTAGCCGCTTTGGTATATCACCTGCCAGTCGCCTGGGCTCTGACACATTGTAGTCCCCAAATAACACACAAGACGCTGTATTAATTATGAAGCTGTTGGCCTTGCTTGTTTCTAACTGGCTAGCTCTGACTTAAGTAATTACCCCATAATTGTTAATCTAAGTATGTCTCTTACCGGAGAATATTTCCAGGCTTCCTACCCCCATGGTGTTACATGTTGACTCTCTTGTGTTTCTCCTTCCCAGAATCCTCCTGGACTCCTAGCCCCACCTATCTAGATTCCTATAGGCTCAACAGTACTTTATTGACAAATAACAGGCAAATATCAGGACTTCCCCAATAGGGAAAGGATAATATGACCAAGGCAACTTCTTTAAAAATGGTTTATTTTGGGGCTTATAGTTTCAGAGTTCATGCCCATCATTGCAGTGAGTATGGCCACAGACTAGCAGGCATGGCACTGGTGCAGTCTCTGAGAGCTTATATCTTGATCCACAAGCATGAAGCAAAAAGTGTGAACTGGGAATGCTGTGCACTTTTGAAACCTCAAAGTTTGCCCCCAGTGACACACCTCCTCCAACAAGGTCACACCACCTAATCCTTCCCCAACAGCTCCACCAACTGGGCACCAAGCATTAAAATATATTGAACTATGGGGACTATTCTCATTCAAATCACCATGAATATATATATATATATATATATATATATATATATATATATATTCTGCTGTCACTGGGTGAACTTCTGTATATATCTATCTGTTAGGTCTGGTTGGTTTATAATGTTGCTTTGTTTGTCTGCTTTGTTGATCTTCTTTATAGTTGTTGTGTTATTGAAGTAAGAATTGAAATTCCCAACTACTATTCTACTGCTGTATGTGGGTAAATTTTTATATATTTCCATCTATTAGGTCTGGCTGGTTTATAATGTTATTTGGTTTGCCTGCTTCTTAACAGATAGTTGTGCTATTGATGTAAGAATTGAAATTCCCAATTACTATTGTAAAACTACATTCTTTCCAATTTTATCAGATTATTATATATGATTTGGCATTGTGTTGTTCGGAGCATGTATTTTTATGATTGTTACATTGATATGGGAGAAATCAGGAGTAATAAATTGATATTATAAAGCAGTGGTTCTTAACCTGTGAGTCACAACCCCTTTAGAGGTCACATAAAAGATATCCTACATATCAGTTATTTACATTACAATTCATAACAGTAGCAAATTCTAGATATGAAATAGCAACGAAATAATGTTATGGTTGGTGGTCACCACAACACGAGGAAGTGTATTAAGGGGCCACAGTATTAGGAACGTTGAGAACCAGTTTTATGAAGGATCTACTAATAAACTTGCTTAGGAAATATTAAGTTACACACAGTAAAATTTAGGTAAAGGAGCACTGCCTCTCATATAACTCAAGGCTTAGTAGTATATTGATTAGACATGTTAGAAACTATGTGAAGGAAAAGTTTATATGTCTAAAAAAATGTTTCCATTAGCCAGGCTTAGTGATGCACACCATTAATGCCAGCACTTGAGAGTTTGAGGCCAGCCTTCTGGTCTACAGAACAAATTTCAGGATAGCCAGGGCTGTTACACAGAGAAACCCTGTCTCAAACCGTCCCCCCCCCCCTCCAATGTTTTTGTTAAGATTTGTTCACCAAGATTCCTCCAGTTAGGCTCTATTTCCCATGACCAAAAAAAAAGTGACAACCCCATTTACAACCAGCTATCAGACCATTTCCACATCAAAGAACATGTCTCTGTAGGGCAGCTGTAAGGGGGTGGCACCGGCTAACAGCTTCCATTAAGTCCTGGTCGGTCTACCATCAATCAGGTCCTGGCTTTCTTATAAGGAAGGCATAATTCTACCTGGTTTCTACTGGGTGTGCATGATAACCCTGGTAACAACTATTTGAAGAGAACAACACTGGAGTACTTAAAAGGTAACCCTGACACCTGTTGTGTGTCCCCACTCTCCTATCATGTGAGGGAGGGAGAGATGCTACCCCTTACCCCTTGCCTCTCACCACCTGCTGCAGACTGGAGAGCTGACCTTGGGGTTCTGAGACTGGGAGAGCTGGCCCTGCCTGCCCTTCACCGACCGACCGCAGCATTTGGGAGACTAGGCCCTGCACCTCACCTGGGCAGCACAATAGAACTGACCCTCTTGCCTGGGTGCAGGTGAGCTGGACCTGAGGGCATGAGCTCTTGCGAAGTGACCAGCCGCCACCTGCCCTCTCTCTCCCTCACCCCTTGCCACCTGCCGCAGGCAGAAGAGCTGGCCCCAAGGACATGAGAGTGGGAGTGCTGGCCCTAGTGGTTGGTATGGGTGAGTTGGCCCCCAAGGGCTTGAGAGCAGGAGAACTGGCCCTGGCCCTTGTTGTCTGCTACAGGGGGTGAGCTAGCGGGGCCAGTACTGGAGAGCTTGCTCTGGTGGTGAAGAAGAGGGGCAGCTGGAGGGCTGATTAACTCTGCAACCACCCAGGCCCAGAACCACGCCTATGAGTTGGTCCACTCCAACATCCACCTCATCTGTGATCTGCTGGAGTATGTATAGCAGCCAGATCTGCAGATCGAAAGCAGCAGTACCTCCATGACACAGGGAAACAACGGGATATCCAAGAGGAGTCCCAGTGATGGCCCCGCACTGACAGTGTAACAGAAGCCAGAGACCTCAAAGCAGACCAATGACTCATTTCAATGAACACTTGCAAGTGTATGGACTAAAAGGTTTACTGCACGAGTCACTGTGTCACACTACTGCTTCCACGGCAAGATTTTTTTGGGGCTGGAGGGGGGGTTGCAAGGGCAAATGCAGAAGCAAAGAGACAGGGAGATGAATGACATAGGCATGCACGATGTGAAATCCACAAAGAATCAATTTAAAAGGTTTAAAAAAGTAGTCACAATGTTTGTGCTCTATAAATCTCTCTCATTTGTCCAAATGACCTCCTGTATCTGTTTAAACTGCTCAAAGTGTGACCTGAAAAATATCTAAAGGTAACAACATAATAGAAATGTTTAAGCCTGAGGCTTCCTTTTAAACTGGATTTTTCTGTTGAAGGCTTATTTCTCTTTGTGCATTAGGCACATCCATAAGAATGCTATTAAAGAGTGTTTTTCCTATTTCCTGAGTGTTGAGAGTGAATTTCACTTGGCCAGGGTGGGGTAGGGACACTTAATGTGTTACATTAACCTTCTAAAGTAATCTACACTTTAATCAATTGCAATGTCATTGTCTCTTGTAATATGTTACTTACATATTACATATTACTTACATACTTTACCTGATAGTAGGGCATCTTCTGTTCCACTTCAATTACTAAATGCAAAGGATATTTTTCTTCATTCTATTCGCAATATATTTCTATTTTGACATCTGAGTCTCATCACTTTTTGGCAGGTCATTACTTTGTCCTTTTCATTCATATATATTGGCCAAGTCTTACATTTGGACACAGCTCACACACCTGCCAGTGGTTAAAAAAACCTAGGTCCCTCTAACGTGTTTTCTGTGCATGTGTCCTGAATGTGCACAGCACATTCCATTTTTCCAAATCTTTAATTCCCAAGAAACTTCCGCCTCACCTTTTCTTTCCCAGGATTTTGGGTCTGTTAGCTGTTTTTTCCCTATCTATATTTTCCTTGCCTGTCTCCAGTAGGTATGGGCAATGTGTTGTCTGGGCCTCCTCACTGGCACCCACATTGAGGAAATCTGGGTCAGTCCCATGCTTTCCACACAGCCATCAGTCTGGGGTCCAAGAACTCCCACTTGTTCAGGTCAATGGTTTCTGTGGGTTAAACCAGCACAGTCTTAGCCCCTTTGCTCATCAGTCCTCCCTCTCTGTCACTGGATTCCAGGAGTTCAGTTCAGTTGCTGGATGAAGGTTCTGTTTCCCGGAAACTCTGGCAGTGGGATTGTAGGCTGACACTCCCCTGATTCAGGTCTAAAATCCATATATGAGTGAGTATATATCATGTTTGTCTTTTTGTGACTGGGTTACCTCACTCAGGATGGTTTCTTCTGGTGCCTGCAAATTTCAGGATTCCATTGTTTTTCCACTGAGTAGTACTCCATTGTGTAAATGTACCACATTTTCTCCATCCACTCTTCAGTTGACGGGCATCTAGGTTGCTTCCATGTTCTGACTATTACAAATAATGCTGCTATGAACATAGTGGAACAGAAATCCTTGTTGTATGAATGTGCATCTTTTGAGTATATGACTAAGAGTAGAATTGCTGGATCTTGTGGTATACTGATTCCCATTTTCCTGAGGAATCTCCATACTGATTTCCAAAGTGGCTGTATGATTCAGCACTCCCAACAGCAGTGAAGGAGTGTTCCCCTCTCTCCACATCCTCTCCAGCATAAACTGTCATTGGTGTTTTTGATTTTAGCCTTTCTGTCAGGAGTAAGATGGTACCTCAGAGTTGTTTTAATTGTCATTTCCCAGATGGCTAGGGATGTTGAGCACTTTCTTAAGTGTCTCTTAGCCATTTTAGACTCCTCTATTGAGAATTCTCTATTTAGTTCTGTACCCCACTTTTTAATTGGATCCTTTGGTGTTTTGGAGACTTGCTTCTTGAGTTCTTTGTAAATTTTGAAGATCAGCCCTCTGTCAGATGTGGGGTTAGTGAATATCTTTTCCCATTCTGTGGGCTGCCTTTTTGTCTTGTTGACTGTGTCCTTTGCCTTATAGAAGCTACTCAGTTTCAGGAGGTCCCATTTATTAATTGTCGATCTTAGGTTCTGTGCTACTGGATATATGTTCAGGAAGTGGTCTCCTGTACCAATTCATTCAAGGGTGCCTCCCACTTTCTCTTCTAAGTGTTTCAGTGTGGCTGGATTTATGTTGTCGTTTTTGATCCATTTGGAGTTAAGTTTTGTGCATGGTGATAGACATGGATCTATCTGCAGTCTTCTACATGCCAGCATCCAGTTATGCCAGCACCATTTGTTGAAGATGCTTTCTTTTTTCCATTGTATAATTTTAGCTTCTTTGTCAAAGATCAGGTGATCATACATGTGTGGGTTAATACCGGGGTATTCAATTCGATTCCATTGGTCTATCCGTCTATTCTTGTGCCAATACCAAGCTGTATTTCTCAGGACTACAGCTCTGTAAGAGAGCTTGAAGTCAGGGATGGTGATGCCTCAGACATTGCTTTGGTGAACAGTGTTGTTTTGGCTATCCTGCGTCTTTTGTTTTTCCATATAAAGTTGAGAATTGTTCTTTCAATGTCTGTGAAGAATTGTGCTGGGATTTTAATGGGGATTTTGTCAAATAGGTATATTGCTTTCGGTAAGATTGCCGTTTTTACTATGAAGATCCTACCTATCCAAGTGCATGGGAGATCTTCCCATTCTCTGGTGTCTTCTTTAATTTCTTTCTTTGAAGACTGAAAGTTCTTGTGACACAGGTCTGTCATTTGTTTGGGTAGCGTTACCCCAAGGTATTTTATGTTGTTTCTCAGCCCTTTTGTCTTCTGTATATAATAAGGCTACTGATTTTCTTGAGTTGATCTTGTATCCTGCCACTTTGCTGAAGGTGTTTATCAGCTGTAGGAGTTCCCTGGCAGAGTTTTTCGGGTTACTTATGTAAAGTATCATATCATCTGCAAATAGTGAAAGTTTGACCTCTTCCTTTCCAATTTGTATCTCCTTCATCTCCTTTTGTTGTCTTATTGCTCTAGGTAGAACTTCAAATACAATATTGAAAAGGTATGGAGAGAGTGGACAGCCTTGTCTTGTTCCTGATTTTAGAGGAATTGCGTTGTGTTTCTGTCCATTTAGTTTGATGTTGGCTGTTGGTTTGCTGTATATAGATTTTATTATGTTTAGGTATGTTCCTATTATTCCGGATCTCTCCAAGACCTTTATCATGAAAGGGTGTTAGATTTTGTCGAAGTCTTTTTCAGCATCTAGTGATATGATCATGTGATTTTTGTTTCTCAGGTTGTTTCTATGGAGGATTACATTGCTGGATTTTTGTATGTTGAACCATCCCTGCATCCCTGGAATGAAGCCTACTTATGATGCATGAGTTTTCTGATGTGTTCTTGGATCCGATTTACCAATATTTTATTGAGTATTTTTGCGTCAGTGTTCATTGTTGATTGAACCTCATCAAACCACATGAGATCAGGCTGTCAATCCATGATACAATATGGATTTTAAATGGAAAAAATCCTGACAGAGAAAAAGAAGTTTTTGAGAAAAATAACAATGACCCTCAAAATAGGGTAAAATAATCATTGTGTGCCCTCTTCTGGATTTATCTTGCCAAGGGCCCTTTATAACAATATACTTCATACTTTATAACAATATGCTTTGTAACCATACCTCAAAGGAGACTGATGTACTCCTACAAGGGTTGGAATTTTAATAAGTGTCCTATTACTTATCCACATGGTAATGCTGCTCCCATAGCACCTGGTGAATTTAGAGATAAATTGGACTTCTATTCAGATCATCTGTATATCAAGCTGTTTTTTGAGGTTACGGCACTACCATACTTCACAATGATCCAAGCGAGGGCTAAGAATGTAAATGAAGACAAAGACAGCGACTCATTCTTGCAAGGAGAATGGCATTTATTTTAACAAGAGTGGAGCCTTATATACCAGTAGCAGGCATGGTGGAAAACCACCAAGGTCAGAAGCCTACATTCCCAGGGTCTTCTGGCAAAGGGTGGGCCAAAAACAGGAATTAGCATTCAGACCATAAGGATGGACAGAAAACAGGAATTTGCATGCCGGCCTTACTGGGAGGAGGGGATGAGAAGTGTTTTGCTAGAAGCTCCTAGTCACAAGCTGGTCAGAAGACCCCCCAAGGGGGAAGGGTGCAACACATTTGAATTTCAGAGATATACATGATAGTGGGAAGAAATTGCATTTCTTGGACATTTCATATGCCACAACACAGGTGACTATGCTCCCCTTACACCCTATCATCAAGACAGCTTGGAAATACATTATTTTCTCTGACTTAGGAAACCTATTAGGCTTCATTGTTACAGTTCTCTGTACTGAACGAAATGCTGGT
Organism: Mesocricetus auratus; assembly: GCF_017639785.1. Taxonomy (NCBI): domain Eukaryota; kingdom Metazoa; phylum Chordata; class Mammalia; order Rodentia; family Cricetidae; genus Mesocricetus; species Mesocricetus auratus. Next base: position 89,453,263 of record NW_024429188.1, read on the forward strand.
ATCACTATGCTATTTATGTGTACCCCCACTTGCTTGTGTCTCTAAGGCATGACAGGAATTACAATGAATTCATCTGATGACCAACACATAGAGCCATTTCAAGTTAGCTTCCTGGGGTGTGCACAAATCACCATTATGGCTGTAGTTAAGGAAGATAACATGTGCCAGGCAATGGCGACACAAGCTGTATCCCCAGCACTCAGGAGGCAAAGGCAGGAGGAACTCGGTGAATTTGAGGCAAGCCTGGTCTGCCGAACAAGTTCTAGGACAGCCAGGGCTACTTGGAGGAACCCTATCTTGAAAAATCAAAAATAAATAAATAAATAAAATATAAAAGGAAGATAATGTGTTTTATGGAACTATTTATTTCTCCATACTATCGTTTTATATTGCCCATGCAACGAGACCACGGGAAATTGCAAGCTTACTGTTGATTTGGGCACCAGTTTGGTCTGTTATAGAGTCCATTGCTCAAGATAAAGAAATTTAGTATGTAGCAACTGATATTGCAAATGCATAACTCTTCACCCAGATGATGGTCAGCTTGCATTATGTGTCATGAATTATAAAATGATGTGGTAGTTAGGATGAGATACCCCCACAGTCTCAGGATCTTCAATTGATGGAGCTATTTGGGGAGGTTTAGTGAGGTATGACATTGTTAAAGGAAGTATGCCACTGTGGATAGGCTTTGAGACTGCATAGCATCACACCATTCCAAGTTTGCTCTCCCTGTTTTCTGCTTATGGTTCAAGATATGAGCCCTCAGCATCCTGCTCCTGCTGCAATGCCTCTTGCCCAGGTCACTGTCGGTAGTTCCACCCCTAAGCAGGTGGGACTGGTGTCGAAGAAAGCAAGTTTTGCAAGCCGTGAGGAGAAAGCTAATAAGAAACAAGTGCAGAAGGAATGAATAAAATAGGGGAGGGAGAATGGCAGAGTCATAAGAAAATCAGAAATAACCGCAACTAGAGGAGATGGATGGAGATTCAAAAAGATGAACCAAGGCCTGGGAGCAAATGCCATGCCTTTTGGCTTGGGCAGCAGAAATCAGCCATGAGTTTCTGGTGCTATGTGTTCGGACACCATTATGATGCATGGGTACAAGGAGGGGAAATGGGAGAAAGAGAGAGGCAGAATGGTTCATAGGCTGGAAAGAAAGGCAGATCTGAAGAGTCAAGGGCAGTGAGGAACAGGCTGACATGAATGGCCTACTTGCCACCTGGGCCTGGGAAGTTGCCAAGAGCCATGTCTTGGTCTGAGGCCCTGAAGAAGTCGAGGGGGCCTGTGTTGATGCCTGTGGCTCCTGTTGCCACCAAGGGCCATTCAGAGGTCTGTAATCTGGGCCAACACCTGAGGCCATGTTGGTATTTGCAGGTCAAGCTTCAGCCTGGGTCATACAAAGCTGCCACCCGGGTCCATGGTGTTGTCCAGACAGAACTGTGACCAAGGGCGGTGTCTGGGTCCATGGCCCTACTACAACCAGGGTCTGTATTGATATCCATGACTCCTATTACCATCGAAGGCTGAATGGATGTCTGGGATCTGGGTTGCTATCCAGGGACACGTCTTTGGGGAGTCATACTGTCACTGGGGCCATGCCAGTCTAGGTGACCTATCATGACAATTAAGTCCACAATGACATCCAGGTCCAGGCTGCTGCCAAAGACCATAACCAAACCCTGAGTCTGTATTGATGACTATTGTCTGCATTGCCACCAAAGGCCACACAGATGCCCAAGATCTGGGCCGCCACCTGTGGCTATGCTGGTGTCCAAGGGCTGTGCCATTGCCAGGCCCATGTAGACCTGAGTGATGTACATTGCTACCATGTGTCAGGCTGCTGCCAAGGACCACATGTGGGTTTATGGGCCAATGACAGCCAGAGTCTGTATTGATATACTTGGCCTATGTTGCCACCAAGGGTCATGAGGATGTCTGGTGGGCCACCACCTAGGACCATGTTAGTGTTTGAGGGCTGTCCCTATGTTGGGGCCATAGAGATCTAAGTGGCCTGCACTGCTCCCCAGGGCCATGGTGTTGTCCAGGGTCATGTCTGGCCCTCCTGCAGCCATGGTCCGTTTTGATGTCCATAGCTCGTTACCATCAAAGGCAGTGAGGATAAGGTTGCATAGAGTTGGGCCCACCTCCGCTGGCTGCAACTCTAGGGGAACTAACTGGCTCTGTACCTCACCTGGGCAGCACACTAGAGCTGATCCTGATGGCAAGGATACAGGTCAGCAAGCCCTGAGGGTGTGATAGCAGGAGAGTTGATCCTGCCACCTCATATGCCCCCTACAGCAATTTGGAGAGTGCCCTACACCTCCCCTGGGCAAAACAGCAGAACTGGCCCTGGTGGTGTGAGTTTAGATAAGGTGGAACCAAGGCCCTGAGAGCAGGAGAAATGGCCCTACCCCTTGGTGCAGGCTGCATTAGGTGAGCTAGTCTAGGCAGTGCTGGAGAGCTCACCTGGGTAGTGACAATAAGAGAAAGCTGATGGACTGACCAACGCAGCTACCACCGAGGACCAGAGCTGGGACTATGAGTTATCCCATCACAATATCCATCTCATCTACGAACTGTTGGAGCATGTGAAGGGGCCAGACCTGCAGATCCAAAGCTATAGGATCTCCATGACACAAGAAAACAATGACAAGATATATAAGAGGAGTCCCAGTGAGGGCCCAGTATCGATAGTATAGCAGAAACCAGAGGTCTCGAACTAGACTCATGACAATGAACACTTACAAGTAAAGATGTATGGACTAAAGGGTAAACTTTGTGACTCACTGGGCCACACTATAGCTTCCACAATGAGGTGATGCTCCTCCTCCTCCTCCTCCTCCTCCTCCTCCTCCTCCTCCTCCTCCCCCTCCACCACCACCACCACCACCACCACAACCTCCTCTCCTCATTCTCCTTCTCCTTCTTCTCTCCTCCTTCTTTCTGGATTGTTGTTATTATTTTGGGTTTTTCTTTTAAATTTTGTTTTGTTTGGTGGGGGAGGTTGCAAGGGCAGAGGTCAGATGCAAGGGAGTAGGAAGATAAGTGAGATCCGGATGCATGATGTGAAATCCACAAAGAATCAATAGAAGTTTTTTTTTTTAAGATGAACCATGAGAAGACTCGGGTGAGAGGATTCAGGCAAGGGAGAGGGAACAAGTTCAATGACACCGAGGTCAAGGTGGGAACATATCTGTGATTAATAAACATCAAGGATAACTGAAGTAAGAAAGGTGAAAGAAAAAGAAGAAAGAAGTAGATAACAGAATCAACATTGTAAATGGTGGGGAGAAGGGGCTCAGATTTACTTTGGGTTTTGCAAGCCATTGTCAAGACTTCTGTTTTACATTTCAATTTAGTTCGTGACTACTGAGTTTTCCAGGGGCAAATTTCCCCTATTTCTGTGCCCCATTCTAGTCTCGGTCAGGAGCCCAGACTACAGCATGCACCGATCTTTGCCCAGACCTCTATGGTGGCATACTCCAAAGCAAAAGACCCAGGAGTCACTAGCACCATTCATCCCCAGAGTGCTCTAAACAACCCTCTTATTGGAAATCCCTAATGATGCCTACTGGCACACAGAATGAGCATAAGACGTCATCAGGCTTCCCTACTTCCCTCAGGATCACCTGGACAGAGTGACCAGGGTCTAAGAAACTTCCCTGGGGTTGTAGGATTGGATGGGCTGGTCAGAGTGACACAAACAGCTGGAAACATCCAGGCTAGGTAATCTATCAAATTTAACTGATCTCTGTTCAGAGATAATACAATGAAAAGGATTTCAAGCTGCTCTTCTTTATCCGTGGCACCCTTTTATTATTATGCAAATTCGATTATGCAAATCAGCTCTGAGTCTATTCCCCAAAACTGTGAAAGCCACACAAAGGAATTAGAGCCAGGCATCTGGGGAAGAGTATGGGATTTGCAATCATGAACTTCTGACTGTGTGGGCAACATATTACAAAACAAAATCAAAATGTCTTTTGGCCCATTCACTTTGTATGAGCATACAAAGTTGGTGATAGAAAAGTCATTTTTGGGAGGTGCTTCCTCTTTAGACCACAGAGTATCATTTAACACCTCAATCTGAGGTAAAATGCTTAGTAGGGAATGTAAGTCTCAGAAAAAAAGGGTAGAGTTAAAACTAGAAACAGACGATTGTCACTTGGTTTTTAGAAATCAGATAGGTACAACTTTGAACATTATCTCCTAGTGTAACTATACTTCAAACTTTATTTTTATATAATGCTGGCCACTCACTTCAGAGCCTTGGGCATGCTTTGTAAGAACTCTTGGAGGAAACACACCACTAGTCATCAGACATAATTGTTTTATATCAAACTAGAAAAAAATGTTGTTATTGGTGTCGTTAACTGTGGCATACCAAACTGGAATGGTCAACTTACTGAAAGAAATTTCTCACTTTTTCTAGAGCCTAATTCTATTGTGTTTGTCACACATGAGCCACTTCATGTGTCTGCTGAGGGTTGTGCATCTCTAGTCTACACTCTTGGACAGAAAAACTCTTTATGCTTTGCTGACTGTTTTTTGCATATCACCTAGTTTCTTGTTTCTATTCCTTAGAACTATAAAAGGCAACAAGCATTGAAAATAAAATAAGAACAACAAAAGACAACAAACTTCACAATTCAAGAGTGCAGATATGTCTCCCCGTTTTGAATTTTTATGTTAACTTTCCTTTAAGAAGCTACACCCCATGGGGAAGGGCCTAGGTCCTGCCCTGGATGAAACAACAGACTCTGGAGATCCCCCCAAGGAGGGCCTCACCCTCCCTGGGGAATGATATGGAGATTGGGTGGGGAGCTAGAGGGGCTGGTGGAGGGACAAGGGAGGAGGGATGGGAGAGGGAGCTGGGATTGACATGCATTTTCTAATTTAAATAAAAACATATATTGAGGGAAAAAAGAAGCTACACCCATAAAATCTTAGCAATACGACAACCTGAGCATGATCCAAACAAAAACAACAATAACAAAGGCAGGAGAAAGCTCACAGGCCTCAAGCCTACACAAAGAACTACAGGCAACCCAGAAAAGCTGGGAGCAACAGAAAGTCTTCCCCAGAGAAGCACCCATCAGTTGGTTATCTAACACCAAATGATCATCCCTGAAAACACACATGCAAGTAATGTTGTACACACTGAGCAGGTGTATTTAGGAATATATACAGACATACATACACACATATGCTTATAATAACAATGAAAAAAGAGATCATGAATGTTAAGGAAAATGGGGAGAACTGTATAGGAGGATTTGGAGGGAGGAGAGTGAAGGGAGAAATATAATACTATAGTCTCAAAAGTAAAACAAAGAAAAAAGAAACTTATTGAAATAATTGTAAGAAATCACAGCTGCAAAGTTAATTCTTAAGTTTTGTTTATATTTAAAAAACAAGTAACAGTGACTGGGGACAAGATGACTGTATGAGGCTATTCCAGGCTACATAGTCAGTTTCAAACCAACCTGCACTCTTCTTCAAATACAAATAAAAGTTCAATTAATTTCAATAATAAAATTAAAACATTAAAGGTTTATTTATTTTATTTATATGTTTTGTCTGCATGTATGTATGTGCACCACATGTATCCAATGAGCCTGGGGAGGCCAGAAAAGGGCATCAGATTCCCTGGAACTGGATTTATATATGGTTGTGAGTCATCATCCATCTGCTAGAAACTGAACCCTGACCCTCTGGAAGAGCAGCAGCCAGCATTCTTAACTGCTGAGCCATCTCTCCAGTCACAGTGAAATCCATTTCATAAAGCTTAGTGACCTGGTTTTAATTGGGGACTTTTCATGACTTATATTGATAATTTTGTTTTTATTTCAGTGATAAACCCATTTTCTAGACTCTCACTTTTGTAAAATTATACTAACTTTTACTTCAGTGATCTTCATAGTCTGCAATAATCGATTTCAGGGTTTCTGTTGTTGTTTTGAGACAGGGTCTCATTGCATTGCCCATGTTGGCTCAGGTAGGCTTGAACTCATTACTCTCCTGTTTCAGCACCCCAAGTCCTTTTGTTGTGTCTACCCCCAGGTGTGACATAATAATTGGTTTTGTATAGGAAAATGCTTGCTAATAATTTGTGTCAGAGGTGATTGGAGAAAGAAAGGTAGGTAATTTCTGGAAAGAATCATCACTGTGCATCAAAAGCAAGGTGACCCTATTGCTACATACCAATCTCAGTTTCCTCTTCCTCCTGTATCCCCCACTACCCCCATCCACCCAATCCCCCCATCCACTCCCCAGGAAGGGTGAGGCCTCCCATGGGGGATCATCAAAGTCTGTCACAGGATTTGGGTCAGGACCTAGAACCTCCCCCGTGTATCTAGGCTGAGAGAGTATTCCTCCATAGAGAATGGGTTCCCAAAGCCAGTTCGTGCACTTAGGATAAATGCTGGTTCCACTGCCAGAGGTCCCATAAGCTGCCCAGGCCTGCCCAACTGATGCCCACTTTCAGGGGAGTCTGATTCGGTCTTATGCTCTTTCCCCAGCTGCAAGAATCGGGTAGAGCTCCCCCTTGCTCAGGTCAGCTGTTTCTTTAAGTTTCTCCAGCCTGGTCTTGACTCCTTTGCTCATCACTCCTCCCTCTCTGCAACTGGATTCCAGGAGTTCAGCTCAGTGTCTAGCTTGGGTGTCTGCCTCTGCTTCTATCAGATACTGAATGAAGGCTCTAGGATGGCATTTAAGGTAGTCGTCAGCCTCATTATAGGGGAAGGGCATTTAAGATAGCCTCTCCACTATTGTTAGTTGGGGTCATCCTTGTGGATTTCTGGAAATTTCCCTAGTGCCAGGTTTCTCACCGAGCCCATAATGGCTCCCTCTATCAAGGTATTTCTTTCCTTGCTCTTCTCTGTTCTTCTCCCAACTTGACCTTCCTGATCCCTCATGTGCTCCTCCCCGTCCCTTTCTCTCCTCTTCTTTCTCCTCCCCCCTCCAAATTTACTCAGGAGATTGTGTCCCTTTCCCCTTCTCAGAGAGTCCATGTATGACTCTTAGGATCCTCCTTGTTTCCTAGCTTCTCTGGGGTTGTGAATTATAGGCTGATTATTCTTTGCACTATGTCTAATATCCACTTAGAAGACAAACATACCATGTTTTTCTTTCTGTGTCAGGGTTACCTCATTCAGGATGGTTTCTTCTAGTTCCATACATTTGCCTGTAAATTTCAAGATATTACTGTTTTTTACTGCTAACTAGTACTCTATTGTGTGAATGTACCACAGTTTCTTTATCCATTCTCCAGTTGATCTAAGTTGCTTCCAGGTTCTGACTATTATAAATAATGCTGTTATGAACACAATTGAACAGATGTCCTTGTGGTATGAATGAACATCCTTTGGGTATATGCCCATGAGTGGAATTTCTGGGTCTTGAAGTAGACTGATTCCTATTTTCCTGAGAAACCACTATACTGATTTCCCAAGTGGCTGTACGAGTTTGCATTCCCACCAGAAGTGGAGGAGTGTTCCCCTTTCCCACATCCTCTCCAGCATAAACTGTCATTGCTGTTTTTTATTTTAGCCATTCTGACAGGTGTAAGATGGTATCTCAGAGTTGTTTTGATTTGCATTTCCCTGGTAGCTAAGGATGTTGAGCAATTTCTTAAGTGCCTTTTGGCCATTCAAGATTCCTCCATTGAGAATTATCTATTTAGTTCTGTACCCCATTTTAAAAATTGGATTATTTGATGTTTTGGTGACTAGCTTCTTGAGTTCTTTGTATATTTTGTCAGATGTGGGGTTGGTGAAAATCTTTTCCCATTCTGTGGGCTGCCTTTTTGTCCTGTTGACTGTGTCCTTTGCCTTACAGAAGCTTCTCAGTTTCAGGAGGTCCCATTTATTATTTGTCGATCTCAGTGTCTGTGTACTGGTGTTATGTTCAGGAAATGGTCTCTTGTGCCAATGTGTTCAAGGGTATTTCCCACTTTATCTTCTAAGAGATTCAGTGTGGCTGGATTTATGTTGAGGTCTTTGATCCATTTGAACTTAAGGTTTGTACATGGCGATAGATACGGATCTATCTGCAAGTCTTCTGCATGCCAGCATCCAGTTGTGCCAGCACCATTTGTTGAAGATGCTTTCTTTTTTCCATTGTATAATTTTAGCTTCTTTGTCAAAAATCAGGTGTTCGTAGGTGTGTGGATTAATATCAGTATCTTTGATTCGATTTCATTGATCCACCTGTCTGTTTTTATGCCAATACCAAGCTGTTTTCTTTAGTATAGCTCTATAGAAGAGCTTGAAGTCAGGGATGGTGATACCTCCAGAAGTTCCTTTATTGTACAGGATTGTTTTGGATATCCTGAGTTGTTTTGTTTTTCCAGATAAAGTTGAATATTATTCTTTCAAGGTCTGTGAAGAATTGTGCTGGGATTTTGATGGGGAGTGCATTGAATCTGTAGATTGTTTTCAGTAAGATTTTACCAGTTAGTTTCTTGATGGGTAGTAAGCCAATGGAATCAGGTACTACTTTCCTGAGAAATAAACTACTCTTTCTTCTTGCCTTCTTCTTAGTTTGCTCTGCTTCCCAATAAGAAGCCAGGGGGTGGTGCCTCACACATTTAATCCCAGCACTAGGTAGGCAAAGGCAAGCAGATCTCTTTGAGTTTGAGGCCAGCCTGGTCTAACAGAGTGAGTTCCAGGACAGCCAGGATTACACAGAGGAAACCCCATATTGGGGGATGAGACTATTTTAAATGATTCTGTGGATATCTGTAAAACCAAAGCTAGTTATCATCATTATTTTCATTCATCAGGTATATAGGTAATTTTAAAAATTGATGCCAAGAATCTGGAGTGGAGACTGAAGAGTCTTCTTCTGTTTCTATTTTTGCTTGTATTGCAGGGTATGATGTTTCAACATGTTTTATCCATTTGATGTACTGATTAAAACATCTCTTTCAGGGAAATGACACTTTTTCAGACACTTCTTGGCTGATATGAATTAGCTTTTCTTTCTCAAAAGACTTTTGGGAAGGAAATAGTGGTGATAGCAATTTTGTATATGAAAGAAAACAGATAAATTATGAAGAAAGCATTTATCACATTCAACTCCTCATACACCATTTAAGGGGGTGGGTAGCACAAATTAGATGCATTAGGCCAAAGACTATTAGGGCCGGAACGATGCTTTAAATGGAAGCTACATTCTCTATTTTTTTTCGAGACAGGGTTTCTCTGTATAGTTAAGCTACATTTTTATAATTATGTTCATACAACTGAGAGCTCTGACAGTAAGTGACTTCATTCAGGTCACAGTGCTCAGAGTACAGGCAGAACTGATTCCTTACTACTTTGTATGTTAATTTCAAAACAGCAAAACTTTCCTTTCTTCTAAATTATAATAGCAACAAAAAACCTAACATCAACATTAAGGAGATACCCAGGGAGTTTGAGGAAGATCTGGTCTATGAGAACTGTCTGTCAAAGATGGAATGTGCCAAGAGATTGAATACAGATGTGGAAAAATCTAGGACAGTGTGGGATGCAATTTACTGGGAACAGGATGTTCTTCATGTCTCAGTTCAGGGAGTGTGAGTTTATAAATTCAACCAAATATACATGGCCTACAGGTAACCTGAATGTACCTGACCATCTCAAAATGGATAGATGGATGGATGGATGGATGGATGGATGGATGGATCGAACTATTAGCTAGGCGTAAAAGTGTATATCTTTAATCCCAGTACTTGAGAACCGGAGGCAGGTGGATCTCTGTGAGTTCAAAACCAGCCTGGTTTACATAGCAAGTTCTAGGACAGCCAGGGTTATGTAGAGAGACCCTGTTGAAAATTAAGGAAAAAAAACTATTAACGAGACAAACATCGGTTAAGAAACAGCCTGGAGTCAGTGGCCAGCACAAAATGTTTAGCTTGCTATGTGGTTTGGAAAACTTGCCAAGTAAGACAAAGGGGCAGTTATGGTCAGGGTGGCTGCTGTTATATCAAGCTGGATCTCTATATAGAAATGCCTCCTGTACAAACACTTGAAGAACCAGAGTCTTAACCTGTGCAGATTTGACCACTGGTGCATTTGGCTCTCACTATCCAAAATGGGCTTTACTATGCTTTCTTTAGATTATATATTTATGCAAGAGGGTCTTAAGCCCTGAAATAGGAAAGTGAGGAACCCAGTAAAGAGTGGAGGCCTGTAATATAATGTTCAGTTTGGAAACTTTCAAAGGCATTACATATTATGTGAAATGTAGTGATATATTATTTATGATTTATTAAAGCTTGCCTGAGGATTCAGAAAAGCAAAGTCAGCCTCAAGCTTCAGCAATCAGGCAGTGGTGATATACATCTCAGCAGCCAGAAGCTAGGAGGTGGTAGTACACACCTTTAATGCTAGGACTAAGGATTAAGAAGTAGAATGATCTCTTGGAGTTTAAAGTCAGCGAGATATATATGGGATTGAATCAGTTTAAAAGAGTAACAGACCACAGGCCTTTAATCCTAGCACTAGAGGGGTATAAATGATAGACGCAGATCTTCTGTAATTAGTATGAGGCATTCAGTCTCCAGCCATGCTGAGGGGAGGCAACAGTCTGAGGCTTGACGAGAGCTCTGGGTCATTTATTTTTTATGTTATGGTGAATGACAGAACAGGGGTGCTAAGTGGACGATAATGCCTACTAAATGATTCTGCTAGGATTTAGAGGAAAGACTTCAGTGATCTCATCTTCACACTCTTATATTGAACTTGGATTACAATATCTGGTCCTGTTTTCATCTTGCAGGAACTGGTGATGAAAATGGAATCTTCTGGTTGGGGAATGGGTCTGGCAAGGTCATCTCACGTGTCTGGGCAGCACTGGCTTCCATTGGAATCCTGCATCTGTAGGTAGGTGGGACAGGCTTAACTGACAATGTCCTGATCCCCAAAATATTTCAAGAGCATGGACAGTTTAGAGGATATGGAATTAATGATGGCCTGCATCTTCTACATATCCCTGAATGGACTGCTGTTTCGAGTTCCCATGAATTTAAACTTTCCATAGTATTAAAGGGTTGAAATATCAAGGCGGATTTCACAGCTTCAGCAAGCCTTGTGTCCCGGCTAATATTCAGACTTTCTTATTGCCATGGTTAGGCTTCCCTCACCATGTAACATTAACTCTCAGAGATTTCAGGGAATAAATTACCCATTAATCATGCTTTAAGGAAACATTCTGTCTAATAATCCAATGTGATCCTATCAAATAGGATCACCAATGAATTCACACCAAGGATAGGTGGTTCAGATAAGAGACTTTTTTTCCTCAAGAACTAAGGACCAAATCCAGGGCCCGTGTTTTTTAGACAAGCACTCTACTACATAGCTAGACCCCCCAACCCTCAAATAGGAGGCTTTTATGGGAGAAAATGTGCATTTTTCTCTATCCTTGCATAGTTCCTAGAACATAGAACTTTTCTGACACAAGGTTCTCCAGTGTACACTAACTGAGTGCCCTGGAATTTAATTCAGTCCTGACACTGTAGATGTGGAGATAGCTTCAGATCTTGTGAGTTAAAGGTTTGGTTCCATACCACTACTGCCCACTTCGGGTGCCAGTCACCAGTTCTAGTCTGTCACCTATACTTCTGATTGACTGGCTGTATCTTGAAAGTTCCTACAACTTTTCTCCTCAGGCCCAGTTAATTGCCTGAAGCAGTGCATAGGATTTAAAGTCACCCTTCTATTAGACGTGTGTTTCAGGAATACCAAGGAACAGAAAAATGGAAGAGGAAAGTAAGGCAAGGCAGGGTGAGGGCAGTATGCAGTGCTCATGCCTCCTCTGGGAATACCACTTTCCAGGTACCGCCATGTGTTTAACAATACAGAAGCTGATCCAGTGTAGCTTAATTCCTGACTTTAGCATGCTCGCTCCTGTAAGCTGGTAGGTGAGGCTAAAAGTTCTGACATTTTTGATACTTTCATCATTTGGTCTTTCAGCTTACCAGCCCCCATCTTTGTCTATCTAGGGGCCTCAACCTATACAAATTCATTAGCATAAATCCCAGTGAGATCAAAAAACAGTCATTATTTAAAAAGACACTCTGCTACTAGGAAATTCCAAGGGTGTGAGGGGTTGTGATAGGAATCATAGTCATAAAATAGAGACCCAGTTTCTTTTTACATTTATTTTATTTTTCATTATGTCCATGTGGGAGAGAAGGCATGCACATGTGTGATGGTACCTACAGAGGCCAGAAGCCATCAGATCTCTCGGGACTGCAGTTATGGGTGGTTGTGAGCTGTTGACATGGGTGCTGAGACTTGAACTCAGGTCCTCTGCAAGAGTGATACTTACTCATAACCACTGAACTGTTTCACCAAACTCAGGATGCAATTTTAACAATTAAACTTCACTGGGGATCAGATAACACTATTTCTAGGAAGGAGGGAACAGACTTAGCCAGAAAGATGATGGTTGACTGTCAGGACGTGTTTTTGTTGTTGTTGCTGTTGTTGTTGTTATTTTTTTTCAATATAGAGTTTCTCTGTAGCTTTGGTGTCTGTCCTGGAACTTGCTCTGCAGATCAGGCTGTTCTTAAACTCACATAGATCCACCTGCTTCTGCCTCTCAAGTGCTGGGATTAAAGGCAAATGCCACCGCTTCCTGGCCAGGACACTTTTTGTTATTGTTTTAGTTTTTAATCTTCTTACCAGGTGTAGGAAGCATTAACAAGGAACCACGCACACTGCATTTCATTAGGTACACTTGCATCCAAGACCTGTAAGCAGGGAGGGGAAAAAACCATAAATATGGGCATTTTGAGCACAGCTCAAATACTAAAGAAAATTTCCTAAGATTTTGTGGGAAGATGGCAACCAAACACTCATGTGGCAAGCTCCAATTTTTGTTCATGGTCCTACCATTTCTGATGAAGACATTGAAAAACTGGAGTCATCAAAACCTTCGAGGAGACTACATCCAAGTCAGAGTGAGCTCTTCTTGCTTTGTCCCTCGTCCACATACCAAGAGGCACATTCAGACGTGGAAAAGCATGCATTGGGACTCTACTTCCTGGTAGCTAAACACTAAAAAGGAATCCTCTAATTCTGGAAATAAGAGGAAGGACATAACCTCCCCCCCACACACACATATTCATACACACATGTTAACATTCCAATTATTGACCTAAAGGTATGATTCAGTGGTAGAGCATCGATCTAAGATGTCTGGGGTCTTGGACTCCATCTAAAGACCATAAATATAATCGATATCCCAACGATTAATTAATCATGAAAAAAGGCAGAGTTGGGCTTTCTTCATGCTATCTTCCTCACACAGAACTTTCAAGATAGAAAACAATTTAAAAAAGTTAAATGGAATGTAATGAAATTGAGGAATATTGTTAGATAGAATAATGCTATGGCAACTGTGTTTTTCAAATAGTGTGTATCACCACTGACTGACCTCTATAGCCATAAGAAGGAGTATCATTTTAGCTGTGAAGTTCAAGTCTAGCCTGGGTAACATAGTGAGACCAGTTTGAAATAAAGTATGGAGTGAGGGAAGAAGGAAAGAAAGAGGGAGGAGGAAGAGAAAAAAGGAGGAGGAGAATGGAAAGGAAGAGGAGGAGGAAGATGAAAAGGAGAAGAAATTAGGAAGGGAATAAAAATAAAAATTGAGGAAGAAGGAGAGATGGAGAGAGGGACAGAGAGACAGACAGACCGATCGTTAGATAGATAGATAGATAGATAGATAGATAGATAGATAGATAGATAGATAGATAGAAGGAGCTCAGTGTAGTGGAAGTGAGAAGTGGGTAATGAGGCGAACACAATCCAGAACAGTTGAGAAAAGTGTGAGTGCTTGGTGCATAGCAGCGAGCCTCCAAACCAAAGTGATTTGGAGAAAGTAACTGAGGAATGGAAGCAGTGACTCCTAAGTTGTTGTTTGAAATGAGTTTAGTGCAAAAATACTGCACTATGTAAGCCAAGGTGGATGCAAGGAGTAACTGGCTCTGAAGGCAGAGGGACTGCTGTGTCATGTGCGTCAAGAGAAAGAACATGAAAAATGCTTAAGGCAGAACAGGAAAGCAGTGAAAACTGAGGGACATGAGGAGAGAGAGAAGCTCTTCAGCTGAGCATCTGGATGAAGCTTCTCATCAGCAAGAATTCCAGTACAATTCATAACTTAAGACCTTCTCCTTTCCCAGCCATAAACCTGACATTTTCTAGTAATCGCAGCAGAAATCTCATTTTAAGAGGAAAGGCATGTACTCCTTGTGTAACTCTAGTCATTTCTGATTTTACCTTATCGGATTCTAAATTCCATCCAATGTATCTCTGGAGCCACCTCCTGTATCGCTCTTGTCAAACAGGGAAGAGATGACCATAAAAGGTTTCTTAGCAACATTCTGAGATGTATCAAGGGCCACCAAAAGAATGTATATGACTAATGCGGACATGACCAAATGCTTACTCTTTCTTGGAGAAGCTTGTAGACACATGCCAGCACATCTCATTTCCCCCTCCTGTCTCATGGGAAACATGCACCCCCACTTGGTCTTACTTTCCTCTATGTAGCTTTCTTCCTTTTAACCCTCATGTTCAAGCCTATACTAAAATATCCAATAAAGTCACCAGCTCTGCTTTATTGCATTGGCTAGTCATGGAATTCTTTTCAGCATGAAAGCCATGAAACTCCATCTGGCCTGAGTCAGGTTCCTAATATCTAAGGGGAATGCCTCAGGCTGCTGAGGGTAGCAATGTAGAGCTGTGCATCTGGGTTCCCTCACCTCTGACACATTGAGATTACAAATGATGATGCAAGAGACAGAATGGCATGCGTGACCAGAGACTGGTCAGGCTGGGTTTGAAGGTTGTCTTGAAGGTTACGGGAACCAGGGGATAATTTTAAGTAGGAGACAGACATGCTTGTATCCTACACTGTGTCTGAGATCAGTCCTCCAACAATGCGGAAACAGCAACAGGAGCCAGAAAACCTAGATGACATTAGAGGAAGAGGCAACATTATCAGTCAGGATAGGACACAGAAAGATCATCTTTCTGCAGGTTATAGTAGAGGTATAAATTTAGGAAATAAATAAACAAATATAATTTTTAAAAATGATAATACCATACTTGGTGTATATTACCACGTTTAAAGAAAGGTGAAATAAATAAAATTTGAGGGGTAGGGAAGTAAGTAGCTCAGTATTAGGACATCTGTCTAACATGCACAAGGACATTTTTTCTTTTTATTTATTCTATGTATATTTCATATCATGCATCTCCATCACATTTATTCCTCTGTCACTTCATATCCATACTCTGCCCTTGCAACCTCCCCCTGCCCAAGATAAAATAAAATTTAATAGAAAAAAGAAAAAAAGAGAGAAAGGAAAATCAATCTTGTAGAAGCTGTAGTGTGACAGTGAGTCACATAGTAAACCCTTTTGTCCATATATCTATCTTTACTTGCAAGTGTTCATTGCAAAGTGTCATTGGTCTGGTTCGAGGCCTCTGGTTTCTGTTATACTATCGATGCTGGACCCTCACTGGGACTCCTTTGGTATATCCTGTTGCTGTCGTTTGTCGTGTTGATCCTGCAGCTTTGGGTCTGCAAGACTGGTTCCTTCACATGCTCCAGAAGATCACAGATGGGGTGGAAGTTGGAGTGGGCCAACTCCTAACCGTGGTTCTGGGCCTGTGCAGTTGCACGGGTGGTCAGCGGCCAGCTCTCCCTTGTCCTCGCCACCAGGGTGAGCTCTCCTGCATTGTCCTGGCCCGCTCACCCCTAGCAGCAATGGACAAGGGGCGGGGCAAGTTCTCCTGCTTTCATGTCCTCAGGGCTGGCTCTCCCCGACCTACACCATCAGGGCCAGCTCTACTGTGTTGCCCAGGTGTGGTGGAAGGAGCACTCTTCCTAGTGCTGCAGCTGAGGAAGGGCAGGGGGCCAGCTCTCCTGCTCTCATGACCTCAGGAACAGCTCTCACACCTGCCTGGCAGGGAGGGGCAACTCTCCCTAAACCATGATGGCAGATGAGTAATAGGGACATCTCTACTATGCACACAACATCGGGGCAGGCTCATCTACACCTCTGCCAATGGGTTGTCTTTATGCACAATGGCATTTTAAATTAAAATTATGATTTGGGGAAAATAAAACTTTTTAAATGAGTGACTCTGTTATGATCCAGGTTTTCCAAATTTTAAATTTTGAGCTTTCATCACCTTGTTGCAAATTAAGTTTACCTAAAGAGCACACTGTCTCAACCTAATATAGACACAGAAACAGAGAAGAAAATTATGAATAGCACTGAAAATAAATAAGCAAGAGAAAATGTGCTAATCTTTTGGTAGTATGGCAACATGGCTATAAGAGATTAAACAAAAGCATACTCTTATGCCAGTCTTAAATATATATATGTACATATTTTTTTCTTTGTAATCAGGCCTGGTGGCACAAGCCTGTCATCTCAGCCCCTTGGAAGCCTGTGACAAGAAAGAGCAGGCATGTAAGGCCTACCTCTGCTACAAAGTGAGGTCAAGAGCAGCCTGGGCAATTTAAGCAAGCTCCTGTCTCAAAATAGAATAAAAAGTAAAAAGTGGGGCTTAAGGAGATGGCTCAGTAGATATGGGTCTTAACAACCTGAATTCAGATCTGTTGAACCCACATAAAAAACTAACACAGCAGTTCAGGTGTCTAACATTCCAGCAAGTCCACATCAGATGGAAAGCACAGCCAGGAGAACCACTGGAAACATGCAGGCCTGACAGCCCAGTCTCACAATAGTGAGCAGTAAGAGAGACCCTGTCTCAAATGACACTTAAGGTTGCTCTCTGACCTAAGCACACATTTCATGGCATCTGTGCACCCCTCTACACACACACTATACACACACACAAAAGAAAGATAAAAATGATTTTTTTGAAGTGCTTGGAATATAGCTTAGTAGTGAAGCACTTGCCTACCATTAGAGTCCTAGATTCAATCCCCAGCAGCATAAAAATAAATAATAACAATAATAAAAACCCAGTGTGCTATTAGGTTAAATAATTCAATATTAATATATTATTTCCTTTCTATTAACAAGAAATTAGCATAATATGCACTGATATTAACATTAAAAGAATTACCAATATGCCTAAGCTGGCTGGTAACAAGGTTTTTTTCCTTATAATTTCATATATTGTATTCTCATCATATTCACTCATCCAATGGCAAGAATGTTTATTCTTATGCATGTTCTGTGTTTAAAATGTAATAGATAGAAGGGCTGGGAGATGGTTCACAGGTTAAAATGACTGATGCACAAGCAGATACACTGAGGTTTGGATCACCAGGTAGGCAAAGCCAGGATCTTCATTTCCAGCCTTGGAAAAAATGACAGAGTACTCCTGGATAGGGAGACTAGTATTAATTGAGAGCTCTGGGTTTCATTGAGAGACCCTGCTTCCATGATGTACCTATAGAAGAAGAATCCCAACATCATCTTGGGCCTTCACATGTACATGCATACAAAGGGGCACACACACACACACACACACACACACACACACACACAAAGAAAACTATTAGAAAGTCATAAATCCCACACACAAAAAGAAAAGTGCAAGACACACTTAAGGTTTACTTGCCAAAAATTTTGGAAGAAGTCAAAGCATCCTTATTTGCAGATGAACATGATTCCTTACATCCAAGTTCCTTAAGACTCAACCAGGAAAAAAAGAAAAAGAAAAAAGACTCAATCAGAAAATTCATAGAACTCTCAGAAGAGAATCAAAATATAAAATTAACATACAAAAATCAGTAGTCTTCATACACACTAATATCAAACATGCTGAGGAGGATATTAGGGAAATAATTCCTTTCACTATTGCCTCGGAAAATACCTTAAAATGCCCAAGGAAATTAAATATCTCTACAATGAAACCTTTAAAGCATTCAAGATATAAATTGAAGAGATTGGAAGAATTAATATTGTGGAAATGGCTACCTTACCAAAAGCCCCTATACTTCAAGAACTCCAAATTCTCTAAATCTATTTCTTGCTTAATCTCCTCAAGCATATATCTTATAGCTCTATGTCAGAATTCTGTTTATAAATATATAGATATATGCATAATTAAGCATACGTATGCTTAAAACAAAATAGTGTCAAATTTTATAGCATTCGTTGTTACATATAATTATATAACCATGGCTTATGTAAAAGTAGAATTTATATAAAATAAATTTCAACAGGTCTAGATAATAATAAGATTTTAAAGGTTAACTTTTATTTATAAGTATGTGTGTGCCTGTGGGAGTGGATGCCAGGATTGTTAAAATGCCCTGGGAAACATGAAGTAGGGGGAGATCCCTTTGGCTTGGAGTTACAGATGGTGGTGAGTCACTTGACATGGGTGCTGGGAACAGAATTCAGGTCCTCTGGAAGAACAGTAAGCACTCTAAATCACTAAGCCATTTCTCTCGTCCTTACATTTACATTTTTAATGAAAATTTAGTATTAATGCAAACTCCAATGTTAATGTTCTAGTGATTGTATCAAGAACAGTACAGACCACAGAAAGTGATTAGCCAGCTGAGAATGACAGCCTGGAAAAACAGAAATTATGTCAGCAAGACAGCAATTGGGAATTTTAATGTTGGTACACTTGAAGACGCCTGTGAGTCTGAACAACTATCCACTCACCTTCACAGGAGCAAAAAAGGAAAAAAGAAAAAGGAAACAAACCAGGTGGATGATTATAGATAGCATCTGCAGGGAGCATAAATATAAGAACAGATGCATGTGAATTTCAACCTGTCACTCAATGCCTGTTTTGTTTTTAATATTTGATCACATAGTGAACTTAAGGTTTTATCTGATTAGGCATAAATACTTATGAATAATTACTTATATAACAGTAATTACAGGTATATTCCTTCCCCTCCATGGTTTGTTTTTATGGTCCAGGATTTGCTCTCACTACAGGAAAATTTTCATCCTCATATACTTCCAGGTCAAAACTGAGAATACAAACACGTCTCAGGGCAGTCTGCAGTTTATCATATCACAATTATCTTGACTCAGAGCAACGCTTTTTTTTTCTTTTCCTACTTCAGATCTTGATCTCAAATCTACCAAGAGTTTTCATTTGTAGAACTTGGTACCACCTCAGACTGGCCAGGCATGACACACAATGGCTGAACATCTACTGCTACTGAAAAGTCTGCTTTCAGGAATTCAGTCTAGTGGCAAATAAAAGTATGCTCACTGATGGGCATGATAATTCCAGCATGACTGAGGCAAAGGCAGAATGATCAAGAGTTGTAGGCTAGTCTGGACAACATAGCCAATGGGCCTGAGCTACATGGGGAGACTACCAACAACAACAACAAATTAAACTAAGAAATACAAGTGGCAATGCAAAAAAGCGCTATATTTGGATCTTCTCTCCTAAATTCCATTTATTATCTGAGGCAGAAGGAGAAGGAGGAGGGCTTCACACCTATGAAAGGGACCCAAGAATGAGTGGGAATCTAAGGGCAAAAAGAGGCTAACAAGGAAAGGAAGGAGCTTTTGTGGGTAGATTGAAAACAAGAATGAAAGCAAGCACAAGCAAAGTGGAACAGGAATGTGAAGACCAAAGAGCTCTCAGAAATGAAGACACCTCATTCAACTATCCCCCACTAAAGTCCATCGCTTTGTTCCTGTGGTTTCGCCTGGGTTTGTAGTACTAGATAAGCAGACTAAGCTGAAAGGAAGGAGGCACAAAGAACCTGCTAGGGGGACCACAGGCAGAAGCAGCAGGACTGGTTTTTGAGCTGCCTCCTGGTGGTTGAGGCCCTTAGCTCTCTGAAACCCAACCAAGATCACAAGCCAGAGCAGTGCCACCCCTACCCCCAGGAACATACATATTAGCACAGTTTCCAGAGTCCTCCCACTGGGAATTTCTTTGGAACAGAGCATTGGACATGTTTAAGTCACTAAAAGAGGGCACACACTCACCAGGTGCTTCGGTGGCTCAAGTGCCTTGCAGAATCACACAAAGTTCACCATTGCAAGTACTTTGGTTCCTGAAAACTCCAGCCAGGTAGAAGGTATATGTGCCCAGGTGTAAATTAGCTGCCACTGCAACCAATCCCATCCATCTTTTGTTTCTTCACTTAGCTTGCAAGGTCTAAACTGGACCAGAGACCACATTTTGCTCAACTTTGAAGGACAAGAGGCTGGGCCATATGTGAAGTGAACACTTCACACAGTGGCTGTATCGGTTCTTATGTTGCATGCACTTTTTATGAGTGAGTGTTGTATATTATATTGGAATTGTGCCTTGATGATAACTATATCCACAATACCTAGAACTAATTACTAATTACTAATCCCAAGTTGGTACTAATTAATATGTATTTAAAATATATAAAGCAATTTACTGAATAGATTTACATTTGTTCAGTTTTATGAATTTCATTATATTGCACAGTCAAAATTAATCTCATTGTTTGGTCTCATCCTTTAATCGGATAAGTTCATTATAAAATATTCATTTTCTCTCTCTTTCTGCCTCCCTCCCTCCTCTCTCTCTTCCTGTGTGTGCGATATGTGTAGATGTGTAGTACATGTGCACATACGCATGAAAGTGTGTATGCATATGTATGTACTCACCTGTAGAAGCCAGAGATTAATATGAATATCTTCCATTATTGCTCTATACCTTATCTTTTGAAACAGAGTCTCATAGTGAACCCAGAATTCACCTAGTGACTAGCTGACTAGAGAACTCCAGGATTACAGACCTTCCAAACTGGCTTTTATCTGGGTACCTGTTGTGGTTTGGATGTGAATGGTCCCCATAGGCCCAACTATTTGAATGCTTGGTTCCTGGTAGGTAGAAATTTTTGGGAAGGATCCAAGTTTTTGGTCTTATTGGAGGAAGTTTGTCACTGGGAGGTGGGTTTGGAGAGCTTAAAAGACTTGATAACATTTTAAATTTGCTCTCTCTCTCTCTCTGTTTCTAGCTTATATTTCAAGATGTGGGCTCTCAGCTTGCTGTTCTAGTCACTGTACCTGCCGCCTCAACTCAGTTTTCATGGACTCTTACCCTCTAGAGCTGTAAGCCCTAATCGACTATTTCTTCTGTAAATCACCTTGGTCGTGGTGCTTTATCACAACAATAGAAAAGTAACTAATAATTCTGCAAGTTTGTACAGCCACTGTGGAAATTGGTGTGGAGTTGCCTCAGAACTCTACCACTCCTGGGCATATATCTGAAGGAAAATATTTCCTACTATAAAGACATATGCTTATCCATGTTTATATCTACTCTGTTTACAATAACTAGGACATAGAAACAGCCTAGATCTCTATCAACTGATGAATGAATACTGGAAATGTGTTAACTATATACAATGGGATTTTGCTCAGCTATATAACCTATTCATTAAGCAATCACCAACAGTTACATGTAAGACTCTAAGTCCTTCTGAGGATAAAATGCTATGGAAATAATAACAATAAACAGCACAAATATTATTACCTTTCAAGATAGGGCTCATTTGATACTGGTTTGTTATTTTGTTCTTGTAAAATACTTTCATCTGTGTTTATGAATCTACTGAACTCTCTGAAAAGGGAGAGACTTGGCTTACCTGGTGTGTATTTGCTGCAGATCAGATATGATCATTATTCATAGAAATGGAGTTAATAAGGTACTGCACCATTTAATATTCACTTAATCAGAGTTATCCGAATACAGGTTTCTTCTTAAAAGTAGACATTGTAATTTGGTTATCTTGTTATCTTACAATTTGAATGATGGGTTTAGAAATTTTAATATGCAGTTTATATTTCAAGGTGGCTTATCATCCAAACAATAGGCTAACACAACAGATTTCTAATTTGGAGAAGAAATAAAACACTAAAAAATTTTAAGCCCTGGGGGCTTACACCGAATTTGAACAAACAAGACTAGTTTGCCTTCCACTCGGAATAGTGTGAGTAACCCTTTCCCTTTCCCACACCGCATTGCGCTCGGAAAAGAGCGGAGCACTTTAAGAGCTTCGCAGTCACGGAAAGAGCCGAAGGCAGAGCGTGACGCTGAAACCAAGCTTACGGAGGACTCGGGTTCTTCCGGAGAGCCCGGGACTGCGCTCAGAAGAGGAGGGCGGCTCGCCCGTGCGCTGCGCCCTCTGTCGACCAAGGGAGGCGTCCGTGGCGGCGGCGGCGGTGGCGGCGGCAGCGGCGGCGGCGGTAGTCGCTAGGAGGTTGACCGAGGCTGGAGCGACATTTAAAGAGGCAGCAGAAGCGCCTGAGAGTGCGGCTTCTTGTGGGAGGAATCTGACCCTTCCTCAGCCGGAGGAGAAAGCGGCCGCGCCGCGGAGCAGGTGGGGAGCGGGCTGCAGCCCGGGCTGGAGAGCAGGAACCCCCCCTGCGCCTTCCATGCCCTGGCCGCGCCTACGTTTGCATTCGCCTCGCTTGAACCAGGAAGCGGCAGAATCGGAGGCTCGGCTCCTAGGCTCTTTCTTTGTGTGGGCCCGGGAGCGCTGGGGGAAGAACCAGGAGGGCGCGGCGTGGTCCCCTTTGCTGTCCTGAACCGGAGCCGCCGGCACCTTGGGGGTAGGCCTCGGGGCGTGGGGGACCCCACCACAGCTACCCACTTGACTTTCCCTTTTCCCTTCTGCCCGCCTTTGCGGGTGGGGGTAGGGTGCTCTTTTTCCACCCACCACCTAATTTGATTAGACTACGCTTTTTCTATGGGCCCCCGTCGTCCTCTTAGGTTCCCAGCACGGGACACAACAATATGGACTGCTTAGCCTGGACCCCCCCCCCCCCGGCAACACCTTGCCTTTCAGATCTAGGCCTTCTACTTTCTCCAGCACCCCCCCATCCTCCCGCCTCTGCTCTATTTGCACCTCCATCTCTATTAACAAGAAGCTAGCTTTGCATGTAAATTGGCCTTTAAAACTCGATTGCATCTGAGT
Organism: Mesocricetus auratus; assembly: GCF_017639785.1. Taxonomy (NCBI): domain Eukaryota; kingdom Metazoa; phylum Chordata; class Mammalia; order Rodentia; family Cricetidae; genus Mesocricetus; species Mesocricetus auratus. The sequence goes on from NW_024429188.1 coordinate 89,476,195, forward strand.
TCAAAGGAAGCGGGAGGTGGTGAAAGATCGTATCCAGCTGCTGCAGGGATCCCTGTGTTGGTTTGATTCACTCTGGCAAGTGGCTTTTATCTCTTCCCCACTTTCACCAGCCCTCTGAACCTGACCACAGCCAAAGATGCTCACACAATGGTGTAGGGTATCTTTCCCACAGTCAGGTTGCAAGTCTCTGGGGGAGGAAAGGTTTGAGACCCACTTGGGTTGATCCTGGGCCAATCCTGATAAGCAGGATGGCTACCTCAACAAAATGAAGCCAAGTCCCAGTGTCACCTGGACACCTGCGTTTGGAACATTCCGACATTGCAAAAAAATGCAAACGATAAAAATCATGTAGCCATATACAGACACTTATCCACTTAAAGATGGTTTCTGTCGAAATCTTCATATTTTTGGACTGTGGCACATTGTTCAAAGGTCATGCTTTGTGATGAATGCCTTTATGATAGCCTGTAATTCCTTGGTTCTGTTAAAATGGAGCAGGCAACATGTTTGTTAAAACCCTTGGCTTTTAGGCTTTTGCCTATAGTTTATTTTTAAGTTATGATGTTGGAATTTTTTTTTAATGCAGAGATGCTCTGCCAGCTGTGTGTGTGTGCATGTGTTACAAGTACTATGGCAGTGATGTTCTTCAGTAACTTAAAAAGGAAAGCATATTAATGACAAAATAATTTATTACCAGTGCTACTTGCAAGCAATAGTTAATGCATAATATCCACATGTAACACGTGTTTTGTGCTTATAAATGTTTTAATGTATGCACATGGTTTTTTTGCACTCTGGTCACACTGTTACCATGATATCTTTTGTGAAATGCAAGATGAAAGTGTTGGAAGTGTCACACAACACAGACACTTACTACCTTCTGTGTAGCAATGCTGCCTCTGTCCCAATAAGTTACTCTTCTCCTTTTCACTAACTCATTTGAAGAGTAATAAGTTCTTATACTAATGCACATAATTTCTTACCAACAAAATATGTATGATGTTCCCAGTTTTTAATGTAAGTAAACACTAAGAAATGGAATGCTTTCCCTTTCCATTTTCTTGTTCCTTCAAGAAAGTATGTGCTGACTTCTTGGTGCTCTGTTTAGCACTGCACCTCTGGAAAGTGTAAGGGTTGGGCATATAAGCGCAAGGAGTAGGTAAAGAAAAAGAATGGGAAATTGTGAGATAATAGTTGCCAGTATTGGTTATTGTCCTTGGCTCTAAGGGTTAACTTTTGAATATGATCTTACTAATAAGATTAGCTGAAATTAAAGAGATTGTAAATTTCAGACTTAATATTAAACACCCTAAACTGTTCTGGCGTTTAAATCATTCATTTTCAGAAGAAGTCATTTGTATGCTTTATGATGAAGATTTACCTTAAAAATTAATTCTTATCTCTCGAGGAATAAAACAAAATTGGGACTAAAAAGGTGAATTCTAATTTTAAAAGGGTGATTAGTGAAAGCACATTTTCCTGAATTTCATAGAACGGTGACCAAGGAGGTTATTGCTCGGATCTGCATAGCAATTGAAAACTATCTTGACTTTTCTCAGAGGAAGTCAGAAGATTTGACACATGGTCCAAAGCTAGTGTACGTAAGGAGCCTATTTAAAAGTCAAGATGGTAGACCAAACTTTGATTCAGATTTAAATAAACTTAACACTTTTGTGCCTTAAACTCTAAATAATCAAGTACTTTCAGTTTTTTCCTCCCTAATCACCCCTCCTCCTTTTCCCTTACAGGCATGGAGAGCAGAAAACTGATTTCTGCTACAGACATTCAATACTCTGGAAGTCTGCTGAACTCCTTGAATGAGCAGCGTGGCCATGGACTCTTTTGTGATGTTACTGTTATTGTGGAAGATCGAAAATTCCGGGCCCATAGGAACATTCTTTCGGCTTCGAGTACATACTTCCATCAACTCTTCTCCGTTGCCGGGCAAGTTGTTGAACTGAGCTTTATAAGAGCAGAGATTTTTGCAGAGATTCTGAATTATATCTATAGTTCTAAAATTGTCCGGGTTAGAGCAGATTTACTTGACGAGTTGATTAAGTCGGGACAATTACTAGGAGTGAAATTTATCGCAGAGCTTGGTGTCCCACTGTCACAGGTTAAAACCATATCGGGTACAGAACAAGATGGTACTGCTGAGACCTTACCTCCTAATTGTAGTGACAAAAACCTTGATATCCAAAAATCAAAGGATGAAGCCCAAGATAACGGAGCTACTGAAATGCCCATTATAACGGAGTCTTTTTCATTATCTGCTGAAGATTATGAAATGAAAAAGATTATTGTTACTGATTCAGATGATGATGATGATGATGTCATTTTCTGCTCTGAGATTTTGCCTGAAAAAGAGAATTTGCCAAGTAACAACACAATGACACAGGTCCAGCCTAACCCAGCCCCTGTTGCTATTTCAGAAGCGACACCTAGTGCTAGCAATAAGTCCCCTGCTTTAACAGACATCACACCTGCTCAGACGCTTCCCACGCCTGTAAATCAGGCAACTCTTAGCCAACCACAGGGAAGTGAAGAATTGCTGGTGTCTTCAGCTCCAACACATCTGACTCCTAACATTATTTTATTAAATCAGGCTCCACTTACCACACCACCAAATGTCAGCTCTTCACTTCCAAATCACATGTCCTCTTCAATCAATTTGCTTGTACAGAATCAGCAGACACCAATCAATTTACTTGTACAGAATCAGCAGACACCAAACAATGCTGTTTTAACAGGAAACAAGGCCAATGAGGAGGAAGAGGAAGAAATTATAGATGATGACGACGACACCATTAGCTCCAGTCCAGACTCAGCAGTCAGTAATACATCTTTGGTCCCACGGACTGATACCTCCAAAAGTACCACTCTGGATGGATTGTTGACACAGAAGGTGCAGACTCCTGTGCTTCTTCAAGAGCCACCTTCCAATTCTTTAAAGATTTCAGATGTCATTACTAGAAACACAAATGATCCAGGTGTAGGATCAAAGCATCTCACAGAGGGTCAGAAGATCATTACTTTAGATACAGCTACTGAAATTGAAGGCTTATCAACTGGTTGCAAAGTTTATGCAAATATCGGTGAAGATACTTATGACATAGTGATCCCTGTCAAAGATGACCCTGATGAAGGGGAGGCCAAACTTGAGAATGAGCTACCAAAAACATCTGGCAGTGAGCCATCAAACAAGCGCATGAAAGTAAAACATGACGATCACTATGAGTTAATAGTAGATGGAAGGGTCTATTATATCTGCATTGTATGCAAAAGGTCATATGTCTGTCTGACCAGCTTGCGAAGACATTTTAACATTCATTCTTGGGAGAAGAAGTATGCCTGCCGTTACTGCGAGAAGGTATTTCCTCTTGCAGAATATCGCACAAAGCATGAAATTCAACACACAGGGGAGCGAAGGTATCAGTGTTTAGCATGTGGCAAATCTTTTATCAACTATCAGTTCATGTCTTCACATATAAAGTCAGTTCACAGTCAAGATCCTTCTGGGGACTCAAAGCTTTATCGCTTACATCCATGCAAGTCTTTGCAGATCAGACAGTATGCATATCTTTCTGATAAATCGAGTGCTGCGCCCGTCACGAAGGATGATGCGACTGGGTATAAGGTTGATGCTGGGAAAGAGCCTCCAGTAGGGACCACATCTACTCCTCAAAACAAGCCAATGAACTGGGAAGGGATTTTTATTCAGCAGGAAAACGATTCCATGTTTAAACAGAATGTAACAGATGGTAGTACTGAGTTTGAATTTATAATACCAGAATCTTACTGAACTCCTTTGAAATATCAAAGTTTGGGTTGGATTAAGGGGCAGGGATTTTAGAAGACCTGTGAAACAAATTAAGGTGGAAACATGTTCATTTGATCTGTCATGTCATCTGAAAGTAGTTTAGTTGCATTGTTAATTTTTAGAAACATTTTTTTCTAAAAAATTGAGTAGAGACTGAATACCCCCTGAAGTATCTGTATAGTTTAGCTTTCAGCTCATTTAAAAGATGTAAGTTTTTAAAGGTGCAGAGAGATCGTTTCCTGAATAGAATTTGAAGCAGTTTAAATGTTCTTTGAGAATTACTGGAGTTACTAATATACCCCAGTACAACTTATACTGTTCCTCCTTCCATGTTAGCACTTTACTGCTGAATTTAAAATTTTCTTAACAGTAAGCCTAAGTGTGTTATGTCTTGTATACAGCATAAAAGATAGTGAACTTCTAAAACTTGTTCTAGTACATTTCAGAGTAAGTCCTAACGTGGTGGTTTGTTCTGTCAGTCCAAATGGAGATCAGCCTCCTGCCTCCCTCCAACTTGAAAATAGCCATGCAAACAAGTCTCTTCTATGAAGGATGAGTTAGTTCTAGCTAATTGGGAGTAGCCATTGCTTTCATTCCCATAGTCTGTAAGAGATTTTGATGACAAGGCCACTGTATACCTTTTTTATAACAGAAACTGTATGTGATATACTGCAGGCATGTTGGTTCCTGTTTATTTTGACAATATCACCTTTCTTTCCTTTAAGATGGCACATATATAAACACTTAGAGGAATTTAAAACTTACCCAAGAGTAGTAATAAAAGGAAGCAGGTTGGAACAGATATATAGCTTAGCATTTATAACAGATTTAACACAATTCTGTAAAAATTTAACCTAATTTTTTTGCAATGGAAGAAAGATACTGAAAATGGCTGCATTGCATAGTTAATAGTCATTTGTGACTTACATATTTCTTAGTTCAGTATAGGTATTTTCATTCTCCTTAAAGTGTCTTTTTTATCTATTTCGTGACTTTGAACTTAAAGCTTTAATCATGATTTTTCATGCATAGGTCATTCTTCTGGTGGTAAACTAGCTGTAAAGATTAAGTGTTTCTTAAGTTGGTAGCTGAGGGTATCAAGAATCAATAATACAATGAAAAAGGATAGCCCCTGCTTACCAAGTAGTAGTGTGCTGTACATTTCTGTTTTCTGTTTGGTAAGCTTAGGCCTTCAAACCATTTTGATAAACTTACTCTTAGAAAACTGAAAATCACCTTATAATTCTAGACTCTGATCTCTGTGATCACAGTATCTGTTTCCTTTCTCTGTAGATATTGGTGTTACTGCTTTTTTAGTATAGCGCATACTCAGAAATGTTCCCAGTTGAAATTTGAGTTTCATAAATACAGTTTAAGCAGTTAGAATTACTTCTACCTGTGTGAGCAATAATGATGTTGCAGTCTCAACTTATAGTTAAGTTAGTTTGCTGTGATAAAACTTGCTCCCTACAAACCTGTTATAACAAACTGGGAATAATGAAAAGCTCTCCGTTCTGAATAACATTGGTAAAATTATTTGTCACTGCTGCTGTACTCTGTACATTTTGAAGAAGAACTTACAAACTTTCTACTTACTGAACATAGTTCTGGAGTTTGCAGGGAGGAGAACTAGAAAGTTAAATTGTAATTTTGCCAGGAAGACTCTTAGATTTGTTTAGGGTCTTTGGTGGTTTTTGTATTTTTTTTAGTAAGTTTTCATATCCAAAGTTCAGAGTTTTGTGGGGTCCACCTGCCTCTGACTCCGTAGTGCTGGGATTAAAGTCATGTGCCACCACTGCCCAGCTCAAAGTTCAGAGTTTTTTGTGGAATGCTCCTTTGAACAAAAACTCTTTATGCCTAACCATTATTGGTTTGGAAATTTGTGGCAAGATGCCTTTTAAAACCTACTGTGAAGATTTTCGTTTTTGTTTTGTTTTGTTTTTTACTTACCTTTCTGACTACTGAATTTCCTATTTTTCTTTCAAGTTGGCTTTAATTTTATTCAAATGCTAAGTTACCTGTAGCTATTCTGGGTAGAATCTATTTGAAATAGTGTATTTGTTCAAAGAACAGCAAATACTTTGAAAGTCGATAGCAGTTTTGCAAGATTAACTGAGATACCATTGGTGGTCACTATCCTCTACAGAGTCACTGAAGAATTTGTTTTATTGGACTAAAAAGAAAATAAATGAACACTGATCTAGGCATTTAAAAGTGTCAGCATGGTATGTGTATTCTGAGGAATTAAATGCAAATTCAACAACACTGGCCTCCTTACCTCTGTTAGTCATATGAAACCTTGTTCATTTCCCCCAATACTGCAATGTTCATATTTGTACAATCTTCCTTACCATGACTTAAGTTCTGCTTTTCATTAACCATACTTGATATTAGTTCATAGAGTTTCTGATGGTGAAATAAAGCGTATTCATTCTAATTTTCGAGTGCATTTTTTACAAGATTATTGTGAATGAATCACATAGGGTTTCTATCCTATTGTTTTTCTGTTTGTTTAGTTCATAGCAGGAGAGAAGATGTATTTCTAATGACAGCGTGGCAGAAATTGTCATTAGGCCTTGTGTATTGGTTAAACATGTCTTATTTTTTCTTGAACCGTCATAGTCAAAAGTGAGTTGGCATTGCCGGTTGTTTTAGAATTCCCACTGTAATTTATACATAACATGAGAATGCCTGTAAGGGAGGAGGATAGTTTTATTAATTTGAAACATCACAAAAGCCGTCTGGGTTTCCAACATGGCAGTGATACAGATTTTAAGCAACATCTAGTTTATACAGGTTCTGAATTAATATTTTAATATTTCATGCCCAGTTCAATACTTTAAAGCAGAATTAGGAAGAAAGCAGTAAATGTTATAAAATGCAGTCAAGATACATCGGAATACAAATTCCTTCATTACAGCAAATGTTTTGCAGAACAGTGAAGCAGCAAATATTAATTTCTCCTAAAGTAACATGCACTTAATATAATTCAATGTAATAAAAAAATGCTCAAATTAAGTGTTACAAAATCTATACTGTTTCAAGTTATTTCATAAAGTAAGAAAAATACATAGAAATGAGTCATAGAATCTTAATACTTTAAGAAATGTGGTCATTGAAGATATACTTTGAAATGGTGCCTTTAAAAATATACACATTCACTAAAGCAAGGGGTAAAGTGTAAATGACAAAAATACTGTTAGATATTACAAGGTGATATTTGTATACTAAGTCAATTGATTATTAGTCCTGTTTTGAACTCCAATAGAATTTTATTATGTTCAGAATTGTAAAAATAACCTTAATTTTATATAACGTAAAAGGGTTGTGGTCTTTTGGATTTGAAGTCTGGATAGGACAATATGATGCTGAAAGTTAAACTGAATATTTTGCAAATATTTACCGTGAACAGTAAGTGCACCTGTTGTGCCTTGATTCTTGATGGCCAGGTGTCTACAAGGTAGATGGGAGCACCAGCATTTGTCTGCTACCTCTAATTGTCAGAGATGGGAGGCAGCGAAATGGGCTGGAAATGTTTCCAGTGTGTGTTCTGTGTTTGCAGAACTGTCTAATTAGACATCCTCTGTAGCTCCTGTACTTTTACATAATACAAGTGTAGGATTATCAGTCTTCTTTGAAACCAGTTCTCGGGTTAAAAGAAAATCCCAGTGAATGTGTTCATTCTGGAGTGAAGGCATGGGTGCCAAAGTGTTTTTAACTCAAAATCTTGATGGTTTAAAGCTCTGTGTAATTAAAACAACCGTGTAACTACCACATGTGCCAGATGGATTTTAAATGTGTAACACTTAAGAATTTGTCAAGTTGACTACATTTGAGGTCTTGAAGACTTGAAATGGCATTATAACTTTCATAATCTTGAATTGAATGCTGTCACAATTGATCTCAACAGGGAAAAAAGGACCAATAAGAGCAGTGACATTAAAATACAGATGAGTTTTCAAGGGTGGGGTGCAGGATCGTGCGGCTTGCTGGGGTTAAAGCACAATATCCGAAGATTAAATAGTCACAAAGATAAGTAACAATTCATATCACAACCCAATCTAATCTAGCATTTTTAAACTCTGAAATTCAACTGTAAGATTTATATCTTCAGTAGCAAATGTGTTTTGTAATAATGCAACATATAATAGAAACACTGTCTCCTAAGTTGTCAGATGTATACTGAGATCTACTGAAAACAGCACACGCTTGCTCTGTATTTCGGTGCTTCTGAATCAGCCAGTCCTGTTCTCCCCCGACTCAAGATGGGGGACTATTGCACTTTTCCCCTTAGGAGGTACCAGTAACAAAAGCTGAGCTGAATGATCACAACAGCAATTTTTACAAGACTTGGAGAAGAACAGAGTAAGATACGGGCAGCTTTTTTCATATCCAGACACGAGCAAACAAAACTCTTAGCCAGAACTTTTTCTGTATTAGAAATACTTCCCTTCTTGGAAGTACTGGGTTTGGCCTAGCCAATCCCGCCCTTCCCTGATAATGAATAAGCTTCATCCCTATTTTGCTCTAGCCTGGCAAGCTGTTGTAAAACAATGCGTAAGAGTCACACTTGAGATGTTGTACCCTACACACTTCCACTAAAGCAGAAATACAAAAGCCACAATAATCTCAATAGCTGACAGGTGCTTCTCTTTAAGGACTGTAAGGCGGTGGCTTTTCAAAGGGCGGGTAGTAGGGTGGAGAATAACGGGGCGGGGCGCTGGAGGACCACATGTAGCTGGGCGAAGGAGAGGCAGACTGGGGCTCCTGTTCATCAGAGAGTCCAGAGGGAGGGGAGGGGGGAAAAACACCGGAATGCTGTGTAATGAGGAAAAAAAAAACAACAGTTTAGGTGGTGAGTTTGCAACTCCTTCAACAGACATTACTGTTTAAAATGAATATAGGCCAAATCTGTTTCTGTTTCGAAAAATAGCTCCTAAATCTTACGGTGTCAGTGAGTGACATGACAACTCCGCATCCAGTCCCTGAGACTGCAAACTTCATGTGGAAAGTTTTAGGGAATCCTCTTCCTCTCTGCCTTGACCTCTACATCTAGAGATTTGATTCTGCGTGTGGCCTATTGAAGATACCGCTCCATTTTCTGCATGTGTCACTCGAACCATCAGTACCACTCTCCTAACCTATGCTCAGACCATTACAACTAGTCTTCCAAAAAGTCTGGGTATAAGAATGTTGGAGAGATGGCTCAGTGGTTAGGCGCACTGACTGCCCTTCCAGAGGACTCAGGTTCAATTCCCAGCATCCACATGGCAGCTAACAACTGTCTAACTCCAAGATCTGATACCTTCACACAGACATACATGCAGGCAAGACACCAATGCAAATAAAGTAAAAATAAACTATTAAAAATGTTGCATGAGGTTGAGTAATTAGTCCCTAGGAAAAAGTTTTCTGTGAGAATATGTCGTTGGGATGTCTAGGACTCCAGCCCATGTCATAGACTAAAACTAAGGTTAGACAAATCAGTTGGCTTGCGTGGCTCTCAGCCATAAAGTCATGTTCCGTATGAACTACTATTTCTTTCATGACCCACAAACTTACCATCGATCGGAAAACAATGGTTACCAAAGGCATGGGGCTGAGAAAGCCAATGATAGAATGAGGAGCAACATGTCAGTGTACAGAGACACTGGGGTTTCAATTTTGCTTTTTGGTTGTCTAACTTCGGGAATGGAGCAGATGTGGATTTTAAGAATTAGCCTAGGGAGATATGAAAAGTATAATATTAAGCAAGGTGTCCCAAACTCAGAAAGACAAAAACCTCATATTCTCCCTCATATGTGGAAAATAACCTGTAAAGAATGTGGGGGTGGGGTAAAGCCTGAAAAATAGGAGACGAAGAGAAGACAAAACCAGGTGACAAAGAAGGATGGGTGTGAAGGCGGACACATAGAACATGGAAAAGAAGAGATGGGGAAGACAGAGGGCATCAGAGATAGCAGGGTTGAGGACCTGAGTGGGGAGCAAAGTAGCTAAAACACATTTTGTTTGAAAATGTCATAGTATCTAATGCCTTATGTGCTGATCTAATATTTCTTACGTTTCCAAGTGGAAATGTGAGGCAGGTTAGATAGGGGTATTATGTCCATGTCTCTTCCTGTGTTTTTCCAAGTAATTTGCTCTTAAGCGAACTGACTTCTGGAGGGTGGAGTGCATGGCACAGCTAGCTGTCAACAGCTCCAGTGTGCAGTCCTGTCGCCATGGGCTCAATCTGAAGTCTGCCTGTTACTGAGTAAGAGATCTTGGTGCAGTTAATGAATCTGTTTATGCCCAGTGCTTTGTTTTTAATTGAGATTTGATATGTGGTGAGATGAATGAGCACTAGCTAAGCGAGAAACAGTAAAAACTCAGTATTTAAAAATATGTTAAAGTAACCAGTGAATTGCCATAATAAGAATCATTTGCCTCTCTCTCCCCTGGCCTATGGCCATCCATAACCCTAATAGTTTTTCTGTCCAGTGCAAGCTGGTCTTTTTCTTTTCACTGTTCTATTCCTCAGAGCTCAGAACAGTGCTTTGGAAATAATAAATGCTCAATAAATCTTGAATGACTGACCGTTACTTCAAGAGACTCTATTAGGCGACCTTGGCATGCCTTTTAAAAATAAAATCCATTTTTGGAGTCTACAGTCATACGATAGTAGGGCTAAGATGAGCTACAAGGACAGTAAGCGTTAGGAAACAAATTCAAGGTCTCAGAACAAAGCTGGTAAGCACACAGAATAGGAGACTGTAGGTATTCTAGTGTATCTGGGCTCCTTGAGGATCTGGTATGTGTTTTTAGAGCCAGTGACACTAAATTTTCTCAAGAGCTCAAGTGCTAATTCAACAAGGAGGCGAGGTAGGGGAGGGCCACATCTTTACTTGGTCTAGCCAGAGTTTGAGTGGATCACATCATTTTTCCGTGCTTGTAGCAATCTCAGGCCAACCCTGGCATGAGACTTCCAGAGCATGAGACTGATTGGCAGAGCCTCATTTCCATGCTAGACCACCACACTCCTTCCTGGGAAGGCACTGTCTAGATTTCTAGGTCCTGTATGAGAGACTGCAATATCTGCATCGCATCATGTTAGGAGTAAGGAGAGTAGCTTGGGAATGAGTGAGTTACAGAGTTTAGAGAACATTTAAGGGTAATACAACTCTAGAGAGTGGGCCCAAGAAAAGCAAGATGTCTTTCTAAGTCTGAAGTGCCCCCTCCCTCCAAGGAGATATGCTTTATTAAAACAGACCAGTTGTGTGTTGTTTAATAACAGGTGTGTTCTGGGGGGAAAAACACATTGCTAGATCATTGAGCAAACTAGTTCACTTAAGTAAGATGACTATGGTGTCACTCCTGTCATTATCCCACCCTAACCAAGATGAAGTTCACCCTCTAATGTGAGTTAAAATAACCCCTTCCTAAGCTGGGTGTGGGTGACACAGGCCTTTTAATCTCAGGAGGTAGAGGCACAGACAGGTGGATGTCTGAGAATGGAAGGTCAGCCCAGTCAAGACTGCATAGTGATACCATGTCTTTAAAAAAAACCAATAACAAAAAAAGAACAGAGAACAACCAAATAAACAAATAACCACTTCCTTCTATTTTGTCACACTGACAAGAAAAGTAACTAAAAACATCCTCCTTTTCTTTCCTTTCTCCTCTCTTGTTGCTTTCTTCTGTTAAGAATGTTTCTCTTAACCAGAGAGGAAAGGAAAACCCACAGGGCCAAGGATCTCTGGGCCTGGGCGTGTACATGGCACTGTGCCTTTCTAAATCCCACTCTAGGGATGGCAACGGGCATCAGGGTAGTTTCAGGTGTTCACGGCCATAGAAAGGAGACAAATCCCTGCAGTAGAGCTGAAGCCAGTTGTGTCCTGAGAGCCATTCAAAGGCTGCTGTGTGGGTAGCAGCCGCCGTGGGTGGCAGTTATACACTTTGATGATAGAGGAGGTAGAAGAGCAGCCTCCGGATTTTCACCTCTCAGTTTCATATTTGGTAAGTATTAGGGGGTGGGTAGCAGAGAAGAGGTGATTCTCATTCTCCTTTGAGGACAGAACTGGAAATCTGAAGGATAAATTTGAAGGTTCCTGGCAGATCTAGGGAGCTAACTGGCTCCAGTCAACATACCCTTGGGGGTTGGAGAAGGAAATGGCCCACAGTACCAGTGCACAGTTTCCTAGCAACAGGCAAGCACCTTGAGAAATACTTGGCTTTGTTGCAGCTAGAGAGCTGGCTTGGTGCGTCTTGGTTCCTGCTTGAGAGTTGAACTTTATTAATGCTCTGGATCTCTGCACACCACAAAGCCCAGGGAACATCTAAATAGCCAGCTCTGGCTTCCTGAGCTGCCTCCAAGGCCTGGTGTACTTAAGAGGGTACATACTGTATTCAAATGGTGCTAAGGAGGGAGCCACCCTGCATGAACACAGATGTCTTTCTACTCCCCACGCCCTCACCTGCCCCAGCCCTGTCCACATTCTTTAATCTCTATGAATGTATGCACACCTCTCTTCAGGAGGTCCATGAACCTTTTACTCCAAAGGTACCTGGCACTGCCTAGTGACAATGACTAGTTAGAGAAGGGGGGAGAGGATGACAGGATTTGTTGATTTTTAAAAGGCACCCCCTCCGCATTCTGCTCTAGAACGAAAAGCCCAAGGAAATAGAAGATGAGCAGACAAAAGGAAGAAAAAATGAGGAGAGAGAAAAAGGAGAATAAAGGGAAAGGTTGAGAAGGGGTGGGGGAAATAAAGAAAGAGAGCTGAGATGGCTTTCTGGGCTTCAAGGTAACCTGTACCATTCACTCCTCCCACCCCCAGAGGACTGCAGAAACCCTTTTATTAAATGGGCTCCGTTATAATGAGTCACTTTTAATGGCTTGAGGGAAACATCATGTACTTTCAGTACTGAATAAAGAGCATAAGCAGAGCTGTTTGCATTTTTCATAGGCTGAGACTTTTGAGCTTCAACTTGGCAATTCACCAAGTGGACAGGAAAGGGACAAGTCTGTGAGTAAAGCAAAGGGACTAAGCCAGCGTTCCACACTGGGAAATACGGCTGGGGACCTTCAAGGTTTTCGATAGAACAACACTGAGTTCAATTTCCAAGGAGACGTAGGAACTGATGATGCCCTGTAGAATTCAGGCTCAGCTGAAACCAAAGGGGTCATGGGGAAATGGTTTCATACGGCAAGACAAGCAGTGCTGCGGAGATGAGGAAGGCGGCTAAAGCTATCTCAGCCTAGAGCTTTCCTGTTTTCAAGCATGGGAAGTTCATTAGAAGTGAGGACACACTGGAATGCAAGACTCAAATAGTCTGTTGCCTCACACTCAGGTCTCACAACTTCCTCGGGACCAACTGACCCAAAACAAATCCTTGCCCATTTCGGAACACAGGAATGTTTCCCAGCCTTCCTAACTGAATCATTATACAATGAAGACATTACTTTCAGGAACTAAAACAAACCCCTGTGAGGGGCTGCAGAGATGGCTTATCCACTAAAGGCACTTGCCATCAAACTTGATGCCCTGAATTTGACTTGGGACCCACATGATGGAAGGAGAAAACCAACTCCTGCAAGTTGTCCTCGATGCTTCACAAGTACCTCCCGGCCTACACGTACACACACACACACACACACACACACACACACACACACACACACACACACACAATGAATTAACTAATTAATTAAAATCATGAATCTTTCTCCTCACTCTTTTATTAACCACAGTAAAAAAAGAGAATTATAAATGATCAAATCAGAGTCACAGAGATGATCCTGTTTAGAAATGGACAAAATGGGTCCTGGAGAGATGGACTCAGACAAATAAGAGCACTGGCTGCTCTTCCAGAGGACCTGAGTTCAATTCCCAGCACCCACATAACAGCTTACAGCTGTCTATAACTCCAGTTCCAGAGGAATCTGACATCCTCACACAGACATCACATAGCCAAAAACACTAATGCACTAAAAATAAATTCATTAAAAAGAAATGAACAAAATGGAGAAGTCTTTCAGATGAAAGTCTTTAAAAGTCTGACTATAATTGAGGTCATCTGGCCTCTTTTTTGGACAGGCTCACTCTTCTATCTCTTTGACTCACAGAACTGGTGTGCGTTTTCTGTTTCTTATTCTGCTAGGACTACATGCAGATGTTCCCCAGTGTTTTGGATGGTTTATGTCAAGACTGGTATTTCCTTCTTTGAAATGACAAGTGATTGTACATTTGGGAATAAAAGAGCACTCAATGTACATACCAAGTACTAGAGAAAAAAGTTAAAAAACATTCGAATACCTATACCACAAAACTCGAAAGTCTCCTAATAGGAACTAGAAAAGACAGCGTGAGCCAAAGGGAAGAGCCCGAAATGTGCAAGAAGCAAGCATCCGAGCCTAAACTGCGAAGTGGGTGGAACAAGGGAATCCTTTTTGTGGGGAGACCAACTTGATGATTTAATGAAAAAGAGTAAAGAGGAATTTCCTGAAGTCATATTTAGAGAACTCATGGAATAAACCAGTAAGAAGTACATATTCTTAATTTAACTGGGGAAAGGAATCTACAGGCACTCAGATACACAGCTTCTCCAAAGAAGTACTGTGTGGAATCAGCAGTTATGGGTATAAATGACTGTCTTCCTCTTATCACTTATATGACCTTGAAGTTACTTAACCTCTCCATTATTTGATCATCACATCCTTGACAACTTGCAGTGATGAGAGACACTTGGAAGGCTCAGGCAAGAGGATCATGAGTTCAAGGCCAGCCTGAGCTATATCGTCAGACCCTGCCCCAAATGAGTAAATCAGTCAATCTATCAATCAATAAATGTATGGGTGGATATATATATATATAAATTATAGAATCTATATATATGTATATATATTCTATAATTTTTATATTCTTGTTACAAACCCAAAATGGAAAAGGGTTTATTTTGAAGGTAGACTATAGATGTTCTTCAGTTTTTAAATATATACAAATGTCCAGATTTACACAAATGCATACATATGAATTTTATTTGTGTATGTGCATACAAGTATATGCATATGGAGGTCAGATTAGCACTTATGGAAGTTAGTTCTCTCCTTTTACCATGTGGGTCCCAGGGCTTGAACTCGGGTCATCAGGCTTGGCAACAAGCACCTTCACCCAGTGAGCCATCTGGATATCTCCAAAGTATAAATTTTGACTAGGTGACTAAACCTGGATTCCTTCTCTGTGTTCTTTGGGTCAAGTACCTTCTTTCCATGCCACTTTTCTGTCTCAACTACTGTTCTCTGACTCATTCCTTAAGTCTCTAGACAAATTATTTAATACAAGGAATAGCTTACTCAGCTTCACTAGTTCCAGCCCTGGTATACGTCACATGAGGACACAGACTAGGCATTGTCTGAGCTGAAACCAACAGTTCAAGTCATCATTAATGTCATCAAAATGTTCGATCTGGTTTAGATTAATGGAGTAGGAGTTGAACAGAAAATGACGGACAAATATATGTCTCAGTATCTTAAAGAGAGACTTCCTAAGACTTTGTGGTAACTGTCACATGGGATATTACTATTCCTAGTTAGAAGGTTCATCACAATATCTAACATACTAAAATCTATACAATTTACTTTGATAGAAAAATAAAATAGTTCATTAGTAGGCTCACATCTATATCCCCAGCATTTAGGAGGTTGAGTCGTAAGTACTGCTAAAATTCAAAGCTGGCTTTTCTATATAGGAAACCCTGTCTCAAAAGGAGAACCTCAGGAATCCATGAGTTTCATCCCTGGAATCAAATGTGTGCTGATAGGAAAGAACAAGCTGTCCTCTGACTGCCACACACATGCCACGGCACACGCATGCGCCCACAACACACACATACACACTGTTTTTCAAAAGAGAAATAAAGAATGAAGAAGGAAAGGAAAAAGACAAGACACTTCTGGCACTGGGCCCACAACCTCTCCATCATAGGATGGTTTGTTTTTATTATGGAGGTCCCAAGAGAATGGTGCTAACCCTGTGTAAACTTCCACATACCTAAATTCACTTAGAAGATAAATGCGTTGCCTCTCACTACTGAAATTGTGCTCTTCTGGACCATAGTTTCCTTTTAGAGCCCATACCACCTGATTGAATAACAAGTACTAGAGCCATCTTCCTGTGGCTAATAAGGCTTTAGTCAAATATCAGCACAATGTTTCTAAGCCTTAATGTTATCTCCTGGTAATGATACTGTATTTAATGGGAGCGAGCAAGTCTATGTTCTTTTGTATTACTATTACTATAAAGCTGTAGACCACTCCAACCCAAATGCAACAAATAGTTTTAAAGTTTTAATTATTTTGTTAAACTAAAGCTGAAATGAGGTTCTCCAAGGATTTCGACTTAGTAAACATTAGTTCCAAATATCCCAGTGATGTTTTATGTCCCCTTGTGTCACTTATGGGCTGTAATCAATTGAAGCAAAAACATTTGGGGTTTCTTTCTTTAAAGAGATTTTCTGGAGGCTGGAGAGATGTTCCAAAGGTTAAGAGCACTGACAGTTCTTCCAGAGTTCAGTTCCCAGCAACCACAGGTGGCTCACAACCATCTCTAATGAGATCTGGTGCCCTCTTCTGGCGTAAAGGCATACATGCAGGCCAAATACTGTATACATAATACATAATATAAATCTTTTAAAAAATAAAATAATAGGATTTTCCTATGGTCTCAGTTTTTGGTTGACCAGATTTTAGTGTCATACTTGGCCAATGGTTTGTAATTCTTGTATGGTTTAGAAGTATCCCCTAAAGGTCCAGGTGTTGAAGGCTTGGTTCCTAGCATTCTGAGGAGGCGATGGAACATTCACAGGCCTACACAATGTGTCCAGTTCGTCACAGACTGAAGCCTCCAAAACGGAGTGAAAATAACCCTCTCCTGTTTAAAAGTTGATTATGATCTTGTGGGTCCTGTCACAGTGAAGGAAAGCTACTAAGATGATCACTGTCCATATGGAAGACCCATTTGACATGCTTTCCAAAGTGTCTCCTCACTGCACACAGTGATTTTCTTTTGCCCTTTTTTGTGCTTCCATTTCTCAAAATAAAAAGTTGAAAATGTAAATTTGGTAACGCTATTTCTGATCTACGTCATAAGAAAAAATGAGGGGAAAGTGTTGTGAAAATATTTTCTCTATGTAGTTCTAGTTAGCATGTTTGAAAAAAACAAAGTGACTTCCTTGTTGGAGGTCTGATTCATACCTCTGTGTGGCTCAGAACACGCTTGGGGCAAGCATGAGCGCTATGTTCTCCCCATGGCAAAAGCCTCTGTTGCATAGGGGTCCATGGTAACTTATTCAAGCTGCCATTTCCCAGCCAAATTATCTTCTCTTACTGTATTTAAATACAATCTGGGATGCCTCACTCCTACCCTCTTCCTCTGTTTTCCTCCCATTCTGTTTCTTCTCTCATGCTACCCCACTTTCCCGTGTCTTTCATCATTGCCTTCTGCAGGTCCTTAGTCTAGTCACAGGTTCCTACAAGCTGATAAAGTTCATCGGGGTGGAGCACCTGAGCTAATTCCTATCAATTCCAAAAGCAATGGGAAGGTACCAGAAATAAGTTAGGGACAGTAACAAGGACTGGGTTACAGCAAACAGAACAAATGTTTTCTCTCCAAACATACCTGAAAGTCATAAGCAGAATAAGGTGGCAGGTGAGGAGGGCTATGGTAGTAGGTATTGTACGATGCCACTTGGGGACGGGCATAGTAAGAAACAGTCGGATGGGCATTTTCAACAGAGCAGTTCAGTGCCGGAAGTGTAGGGTTCTGCAGAAAAATAAATAAGAAACAATATATTACACACCATCATCATTGGGTGAAGGGTTACATAAGCCACAGCACAGACATATTATAGCATATTACCCAGCTATTGATCAACAAAGTTTTATATCTAGTGATATAAACAAATAATAATGGCGATATATAAATAGTGATATTTAGTGACAAACATTTATACTTATATTTAGATAAGCAAAGACCTATATTTAGTGACAGAGAAAGCTGCCCAGAGTATACTGTCATTTGTTTTGCCTATATTGTGTCTCTGCACCCACATGTGTGCCCAATACCCAAGGTGGCTGGAAGAGGGAGTCAGATTCCCTGGAACTGGAGTTACAGATGATTGTGAGCCACCATGTGGGTGCTGGGAATCCCAGGTCCTCTGGAAGAGCAACTAGTCCTCTTAAGCACGGTGCCATCTCTCCAGTCCCTATTGTTCTTTTTGAACTACTCTGGAGCTAGAGACATAGTTCAGCAGCAGAGCATTTGCCTAGTATGTGTAAGGCCTTGCATTCAACCCCCAGTAGTGTGAAAAAAGGCTACTGTGATAAATTAATGTAGTGTATTTTAAAGCCTTGGTTTCATATTTATGTGTATAAATGCAAAGAAACTGATCTGGAAAGATTCACAGCAAATTGTTATTTAAGATTATTTCTGCAGAGGGAAGTAATATTAGGAGGAGAATGGAAACTCTTAACTTTCTATTATATATGCCAACATTTTTGTAGTTAATACATATTGGATCATTTTCCTTAAGCTTTAAATTTGTTTAAGATTTATGTATTTTATGTGTGCGAGTATTTTGTCTGCATGTATGTATGTGCATCACAGGCATGACTAGTGCTCACAGAGGTCGGAAGAGGGTGTCAGAGTCCCTAGAACTAGAGTTACAGATGGTTGTGAGCTGCCATGTGGATTCTGAGAACCAAACCTTCCATCAGCCAGCACCCCTGAGCCTCCC
Organism: Mesocricetus auratus; assembly: GCF_017639785.1. Classification (NCBI taxonomy): domain Eukaryota; kingdom Metazoa; phylum Chordata; class Mammalia; order Rodentia; family Cricetidae; genus Mesocricetus; species Mesocricetus auratus. Next base: position 89,494,787 of record NW_024429188.1, read on the forward strand.
TACAGATTCCAGGACACTAAGAAGGAAGCAGACATGCCAGTCACCAACTATATTTGAACCTAGGCCGAGGATTTTGTTTTGGCTCACACACTTGTATTCTAGGACTTTCCACATCATGTTCTCATTTTGATGACATCATCTTCTTGGTAGCCTCATGCTCTACCCCCACTAGAACTCTCTTATTCCATGAACCAACTATCTTTTGCTATGATCTTTGCTTTCATCTCTTCATTTCCCCTGTGGGTCTTTGACAGAGCTTACAGGCTTATGATTTAATAACATTCAGTATTTCCCTTGCTTGCCACCCTTACTGTTAAGGAAGCTCCCAGGCAAATAGCAGGTAGTGTTTGCTATAAAACTTGAAGAAGCAGAAAGGTCTGGACAAATGTTAGTTTGGGGCAGAAGGGATGGAGTAGAAGGAGCAAGAAAGAGTCAGTCTGGGCTCCAGTCCATGTTTTGCTACTTAGTTCTAGACAAACTACTTGAGCCTGCTTGATCTGTTAAACGGTTATAGTACTTAATATCTACCTGAGGTGAGTATTGAAGTAGTGACCTAACAAAGATCAAACAAAAATAAATGCACAAAGGCCTTTGGAAAGTGTGCACAGCCCCTATTGGAAACATCAACAGACTCCCCCTGTCTTGTACTCATAAAAAACAACTGACGTGAATTCAGAGATGATAGATAGATCTATGTATGTGGGCTTAATTTATTTTGGACAAGAAATCAAAGAGCTAAATGGGGGAAATAGCAGTCTCTTAAATATATGTGCTGCAGTAAATCATACATCTGATAAGGGTTTAGTATCTCAAGAGCAAAAAGAAGAAATACTCAACTGAAAAACAACAGGCAAATCCCCAGGCATGGTGGCACAAGGCCATAATTGCAGTGCTCGGGAAGCTGGGCTATAGAGTAAGACGCTGTCTAAAAAACAGATGATAGGTGGGTAGGTAGGGAGATAGACGGATGGATGGATGGATGGATGGATGGATGGATGGATGGATGGATGGAAAAAACTAAGCTGAACATTTTTCCAAAGAAGATATATAAATTGTTAGACATCACATTACTGGCTATTATAGAAAGGGAAGTCAAAACTACAATTGTCACTAAGGATGTAGAGAAGTTGGAATCCTTGTATACTGTTGGCAGGACTATGAAATATCTGATGAAGAAAATATATTGGCTCTTTCTCTGGAAGCTAAACATAAAAGCGCCATATGATCCAAAACTGCCACTTCAAGTTCATATGAAAAAACTGGACATTTATATGAATGTTTGTAATAGCATTTCCCCATAGCCGAAAGTGGGAACAAATGTCCACGAATAACTTTTAAAAGGCAAATAAAATGTGGCACATCAATAGAATGAAATATTATTCAGCCATTAAAAGAAATGAGACACTGGTATATGCTGAAAGGTAGACATATCTTAAAATGATGGTAAGTGAAAAGAGTCACAGAGCTTCGTGTATTATATTAATCCATTCATAGGAAATATCCAGAAGAGACTTGTCCACAATGATAGCAGATTACTAGTTTCGGGACAAGAGGAATAAGGAGTATCTGACTAATGGTTACTGGTTTCATGTAAGCAAAGGGCCATAGGACAAAGTAGAGGAGATAACCATGTGGCATTTTGAGTGTACTGAATCACTGAGTTGTACACTTCAAAGAGATTGATGTCATGGAGATGTCCTCCTGGACTCTTTCAAGGTGAAGGAAATCAACCTTGGAATGGTTTGAATTCTTAGAACATCACCTTCCAAATCCTTCCTTCTTTCCAACTTGCAGAACTTTATTAAGGAAGTTGTCTGTCTTAGGCATACTTTGAATTCACATCCCAATTCCTTCTGCCACCATGGAAAATTATTGAATCCTTCACTCAGAGAGGTTAGTTAATATAAGGTTTTAACACCTCTGTGGCATATTAGCCAGCCTATTTAAAATGTTACTATCTGGGACTGGAGAGATGGCTTAGTGGTAAAGAGCATGCATTACTCTTGCAGAAGACCTGAGTTCATTTCCCAGCACCCACATCAGGCAGCGAAGCCTGAAACTCCAGCCCCAGGGGATAACCCTAACCTCAGACATATGCACATATACAGACATATACATGTGTACATGTAAATAAACAATAATAAAACTAAATGTTACTATCTGAATTTTGAAAATAGACAAGAAAAAAGAGCAATGCCTATCCAAAGATATGGAAGGAAAAAGCCAAGTAAACTGGATTTTTTGGCACCGTGACTTTATGGGATAAAAGCAGAGTGAGAGCCACCTTGCAGGTAAAGCAGCATTCGTGCATCAAATGCAGCATTTCCTAGCCCTCCTCTGCACCCCACCACTCTGAGACTCAGCCAAGAACAATGGAAATTCTTTTTCTCCAAAGAAGCCTCAATCCAGAAACATCGATGTCTCCTAAATGCTTCCTTGGCCCCCAGGTGACAGGAAATTCTTCTCAATGACAGCTGTGTCAGTGTTTACCTTACTCCTTAGTGTTTGGGTTTTCTGAAGTAAGAGCAGAGGGAATAAGACATGTGTGCACGGGAGATGGAGAGAAGAAGGGATGGGGATGGACAAGGAAGGATTTCTTATGACAGAGTCACCAGTGAGATACCCAATATTCCTAATTAGGTCAGTTATGCTGGGGACTTTGTAACCAAAACTCCATTGTTTCTCTTACATGCCTTTCATTTTACCATCACCACCTTTTTGACTATCTGGGGTCAGATTAGAGACTGCTATTCAGGATCCTGTTTGGGGGGGTACCCCAAAGGGGACACAAACAACCAACGGTCTATAAATTGCCTATCTCACTTCCTTGGGTCAAAAGAAAGTCCCTTTTAGGCAAAGTAATTTTCTAAGGATATGTGAATCAGTGGTCCCCAGCCCCACCTATAGATCAGAAACATCTGGGGAGCTCTCAAGAAACCATTCATAGATGGGTTTCCGTTTACACCAACTGAATCAGATTGTCTGGGGAAAGGGCCCAAGCATGTAAATTTTTTTTTGTTTTGCTTTGTTTTTTAATACTCCAGGTGATTCTAATATGAAGTCAGGTTAATAACCATGGCTCAAAACTAACAGCTCCATAATTGGAGAATAAAGTTTACCAGCATAGTAAATATATAATTAGAAATGTTTTGAAAGCAAAAGAATAGGGCATCTAGTGTTATTGAGAGAGCATACATTATTGAGGATTGTGAACACTGGTGTACATTCTCAGGCATGCACACAAATATGGAAAAGATTTCCAAGAGAAGAACAGGACTGTGGGTAGGCTGGGGCTGAAGGCAGGACCTGGTAAGCAGCTTAGCCTGGGACTGAGTCTTCAGGTACAAGAAGAAAAAAAAAAGCCTAGATGTTTTTTACTGGAGAAACTCCACAGTGGAATTCCTGTAATAATCTTACCTACAGCTAAACATAACTTCTCTTTCATTCATTGTCTCCCAAAGATCATTAAGGAGAAAACTAACTGGAAAAAATTCTACTGAAAGTGTGGGGAGGAGGTATAATAGATTGTTTGCAAAAGAAGAGTGAATGGGAAGTCTGAAAACCCCCTCCCACTCATTTCTCTCCCAAAATATGCCTCAAGATAACAGGAAGACCATATTTACAAGAAATATATGCAGATTGATGGCACTTCTCACTCCAACTTGAGATATTTGAAGGCAGCTGCATACGCTACATTCTGATACCTCCCTTGAAATTATGTGTCACCACTACCCCAAGCATCCTAGCCTTGTTCCCCATGTCCAAACAGAAGGCACTGTGAAATGGAATATCGCTTTCTCTCTTACCATATCCTTAAATCCTCCAAGGACTGCAGCAGTGATGATGCCCAGGAACAGGCCAACGATGTTGAGGATGGTGGCAGACCAGAGTAGGTGGTACAGGTGGATGATGTCCTGGCAGCTGCTGACATCAATGTATTCATAGTACCCGCCAGTGATTTCCACCCTACTGCATGGGGAGAAGTACAGTACAGTCAGTCTTCTAGGGCCAGGAAATCCTCCTCCCTTGCCATCACCTCCAGGATCTGACTAATGCGTATCTTGGGGGGAGGGAAGATGCCTAGGAAGGTGGGAAGCTGTTGTAGAGGCTATTGTTGCAGTTTGCTTGGAGTGTGTAACACAGCAATAGATCAACGTGTGATTGGTGTTTATCTAAAATAATGCTGTTAGAGAGACTCTTGTAACCATCACTAACACTGATCCTAAATGACATTTATTGACACATTATCTACCAGGCACAGTGCTTAGCATTTCACATATGTCAATTCAGTAAATCTGGGCTGTTCAATATGGAAGCCATATGTGGCTATTTATTACGTAAATTTAGTCTTCTCATGTTTCAAGTGCTTCATAGCCATATGAAGATGATGGTTACTGGACCGGACAGAACATATTAGAAAGTTTTTCTATTGTCACAGCAATGCTGATCAGCACCACAAACCCTTACAACATTCTGCAAGGTAGAGTGTTAGTTCTCAACCTCTGCATTGTGACCCCTTTAGGGGTCAAATGACCCTTTCACAGGGGTCACTTAAGACCATCAGAAAACACAGATAATTACATTATGATTGATAACAGTACCAAAATTACAGTTATGAAGCACCAACAGAAGTAATTTTATGGTTGGGGTCACCACAACCAGAGGAACTGTATTAGAGGGTTGTGGCATTCGGAAGGTTGAGAATCACTGATGTAGATGCTGTTACACTTCCACCTTTCAAGTGAAGGAAGTGAATGAAGCACAGAGAGGGTAAGGAACTTGGTCAAGTCCTAAGTGTGAGGCTTCAAAGACTTCAGTGTGTCCACTTTCAAAACCAAACCCCAAAAGTCCAATGTGTTAATACACTACGAAAGCAGAGATGTAACACAAAACTCAGAGTATAGTGTCCTTGGAGAGGTCTTCCCCTGCTACCTTGTCTACAGATGCCCACACTCAGCCTAGTTACTCTGAATCATATTACTTGAGACAGACTGATTTGTACTCTCCGTCTATAGATACATATGTGAAAGACATAATCCCCGCAGGTTATGCATCTACAAATTCAACCAGCCATGGACTGAAAATTTAAAACGTGGGTCTGTACTGAACATATACAGATGATTTCCTGTTGTTATTACATAAATAATAGTTTGATACTTCATAACCTGAACATTCGATTAGGAATTAAAAGTAATCTAAAGGTAATTTAAAACAGAAAGCTGTGTGTAGGTTATATAGGTTATAGTATCTATTTTATGCAAAGAACTTCAACATCAGTAGGGGAGAGAGAGCTAGAACCAATCATCTCCCTCCAAGATAAACTCACTGGCTTACTAAGTTAAACTTGGAGGAGTAATTTCTTTGCTCTATCTCTGCTGTTTCTGGGGTAAATAGACATTTGTTCATATCTCAGGAGGGAAAAAAACCTCATACATCTGCCATGTCTGATACACATTTGGTGCTGCATAAATACCCGATATAGGAAGTAAATGGAAATCCCTCTCCTTCTGGATATTAAAGCAGCTAACATGAAATATGGTGCTTAAAATTAAAGATATGATGAAATGCCCTAGGATCTGTAGGCGATTACATGAGATTTCCCTGTTTTTGGAATACCAAGACTAAAAAACAAACCAAAATTAAGGGTTAATCTCCAAAATGAAACAGAGGGATTATTCATGCAAGAGTAACTCTAAGTTTACAAATAAATTTAACTTAGGATTCTTTAAAAGCAATTTCTCTGAGGAATTGAAATCACTTTAGTTACAGGGCAGACTACATCATAATCACCAATGTGTGTATTTACATATGTCTGTCTGGGTGTGTCAAGCATTCTTCGTGTGTGGTTATGAATGTGTGTGTATGTCCAAGCTTACGGAAGCACCAGGGGGCATTGGATCCCAACAAACTGAAGTTATGGGCAGAAGACCAACCTTGGTTTCCAAAGCATCCGTATCAGGCAGCTCACAACTGCCTGAAACACCAGTTAACCACTGAGCTGTGTCTCCGGCCTCTCATAGTAGAATTTTAAGGGTATTTTAATTTATCTGAATTTAAGATGAATTTCAATATTTTTAGGAACATATCTGAAGAGCCCATTCATAAGCATACCTTGAGTGTCTCCTGTGAGCTGGCACTGGTGGTGGGGCAGGAGAGTGGACACATTACTTACTACCCCCAAAAGATGCAACTGTACAGGTCCAATCCCTTTAAAAAAAAGGGCAGGTATGTGTCTAACGGTGAGTGTGGGATTGTAGGAGCATGTTAGTTGCTTCCAGGTCACTTTCTCACAACCTCCCAATTATCTTCGCCTACCTCCTAGGCTACTGACAGTAAGTGAATAGTCCATATAGGAAGACAGTTTACCCTAACAAACTCTGGAGTTGGGCTGCGTTAGAATCTCTGAGTCTGGGAGATTTACTAAGAAGGTGCATGACAGGGCCTGCTAGATGGCTTGGTGTATAGAAGGCTTGCCTTGCAAGCTTGATGGTCTGAGTTATAGCCTCAGAACCCACATTTTAAAAGCCAGATGCGGTGGCATCTGTAAGCCCAGCACTCCTATGGCAAGATGGAAAATGGCGCCAGAATTGACTCGTGGGCCAGTTAGCAGAGAGGAACAAGAGAGGAGACCCCGCCTTATGAAGATGGAAGGTAAGGACTGACCTCTGGTTTTTTTGTTTTTTTTTTTTTTTTGGTTTTTACGAGACAGGGTTTCTCTGTATTGTTTTGGAGGCTATCGGTCCAGCCCAGCCTCGAACTCACAGAGATCTGCCTGCCTCTGCCTCCCGAGTGCTGGGATTAAAGGTGTGCGCCACCACCGCCCGGCAGAGGACTGACCTCTGAAAGTTGTCCTCTGACCCCCAACACATCTGTGGTGCATGCATGCGTGTACACACACACACACACACACACACACACACACACACACTTAAATGACTGTGTATAAAGAGAACATAACAAGTAGGAAGAATGTTTTCCTTATGAGATCCACTGTCTTGGAACATAATTCAGACCCTTGAACCACATCTGAAGACACTAATGCTTTAAGGGCACAGGCCCCAGCATGGAGTTGGAAGCAGTTCATTGAAAAGCATATAAGAATTTGGAACTTGATGTGGAGTATTTGCCTTGAATGTACGAGCCCTCTGGTTCCATTTTTTGGCACCTCAAAAAAGAAAAAAGGAGTCAATTTTCCAGAGTATAGTTGGTTTCAATTTGAATGGGTTCAGCAACTATTTGATTTTTAAAAACTGAACCATGAAGCAAAAGAAAGTTAATGCATTGTAGTATGGGTTTTAGCAAATTAATATGGTTTGCTTCTATTTGAAAGTCATGATTTCATTTGGTCCATTTTCTGAGAAAAAAATTTTACCCTAAAATTGGATCTTTTGCCTTCTTATTGCCCTCACCCTTGGGCCTCCGTGACTGCCAGGCACTCCTGCCAGACTCCAGAGATGCTTGATTAATCTCTCTAAAATGTTTTCTGAAACTTAAAGCCATTCACTTTTTCAAATTTTTTTCATGGGTCTTCACTGTCAACAAGACAAAAAATGATCCAGGACTGATGAAAATGCTGTGTGGGAAAAGACACTTGCTACCAAACCTGATGACTTCCACAAGTTGTCCTCTGATGTGTACATGTGCATTGTGGCATGTATATACACGAGAGAGAGAGAGAGAGAGAGAGAGAGAGAGAGAGAGAGAGAGAGAGAGAGAGAGAGAGAGAGAGAGAGAGAGATTAAAAGAAAAATTGTCCAAATTTCCATCTGCTACAATCTGAGTTAAAAATGGAGTTCACACTCTAGCTAGGCTGCAGTTCTTAGGAGTCCCAGACTGGAAATGCTGAGACCTTTCTCAAAACCTTTGCTTAGATGTTTCCCTTCTAGAAGTACTGTCTTCAGTTCCCAGCCAGTCTAAATGCCCCTTTGGCTCAAAGCTTCAACTGGGATTCCAGTGCGCACTCATTAGATATCCCCTGTGAACACCCACAGTCTCAGTGTTTTCTTTTTAATTTGTCAGTTATTAGTTTTTCATCTAAGCTAATATATATAGAGAGAGGTTGTGTGGCACTGAATAGTGTACGATAGTCAAGCCCAAGTCCACAATGATGTCTGTCTCTTTTAAACTTGTAATCTCTTGGAAGTGAGGGCCATCTGTTACATTACATCTTTTTGTGTCTCTCTTGCTGCCTAGAACACTGTTGGAATACTAAAGACCGTAGGTGAATACACAGTGAATGAGCAAGTGAGTGCAAAGCCTGACCATTGCATTGATCAGAGAGTGCTCATCAGATACAGGCTTGCTTTCCCTTGCACTCCACTCACTGGGGGGGCCTGAAGAAATACACAACCTGTGTTCAAATTACTACTTGACTCAGGAAGCGGCAGCTGATCTTGGGGAAAGCAAGAAGGCTTCTTTCTGTTCTCCAATAGGAAAAAGTCAGCTTGGAGTGGTAATTCATCTTCGCCTCTCCTCTCCCCATCCCTTCCCCTCTGTCTGTCTGTCTCCTTTACTCCCTCTCTGTCTCATTCACCATATTGTTAAATTCCCCTTCTGCTGAACTGACTTTCTTTTTCTTTTTCTTTTTTTCTTTTCTTTTTTCTTTTTTTTTTTTTTTTGGTTTTTCGAGACAGGGTTTCTCTGTATTGTTTTGGAGGCTGTCGGTCCAGCCCGGCCTCAAACTCACAGAGATCCGCCTGCCTCTGCCTCCCGAGTGCTGGGATTAAAGGCGTGCGCCACCACCGCCTGGCTGAACTGACTTTCTAAAGAACACAGCAGCCCCTGGCACACAGTAGGAATGCCATAAAGATTTCTTAGGGGAAACGTGTCTTCTATGCCTGTTCCCAGCCGAGGCCGTGTGCAAAGCACTCCATTTCCTTTAGGTTACACACTGAAAACCAGTGCTATTGACTTGACCTCTCCAAAGATGCGTGAATAGATGGAAGGAAAAGATGCTCTGAAAGGCAGCCGCAGAGAAGCTGTGTCCTAGAGAAAGCCACCTTCCTGCACAAGGCTAAATGGAATAATCTATGTTTGGTATTAAACCTCACCACCCATGACGTCAGTGAAGGTCAGCGGGTTCGAGGGGACAGTAGATACTCTGTTTCTGTAGCACTGTACAAATGACTGCCTGATGTTTTTGTTCCCACTTTTTTTTTCTTGGCCTCCTTTCCAGGAAATGGACTGAAGGAGCTGGCAATTGATTAAAAATAGGCTTCGTGTGAGGAAAACAAATACGCGTTCGGCAAAATTAAAGTCTCCAAGCCTCAGAATGCTGGTTTCTAGCTATATTTAGGCCTTGAATTTAACTGTCTTTGGCTCCGGCTGAAAAAAAACCTGGGTCAAGGAAAACGCTTTCCCCTCATTTTGAGTCTGTCCCCTATTTAGTCTTATAGCTGCTTTCTGAACTGAGAAAAATGTGAGCAAGCCCAGTTCCACTGGTTTGCCCTTGCGATCCTGACCACACAGACTTAGGAAAGGGCACTGAGATACACTTACAGGGTAGATTAAAGCTACTCCCGAGCTTGAAGAACTTTAGGGATGGCATGAACTGTGTCAGTTGCCTTGACTAATATTTTCTTTCCCTCATGAAAGATTTTGTCATGTTTTGGAGTGGGTTTTTTGTTTGTGTGGTTGGTTGGTTTAGTTTTTGTTTGTTTCATTGATTAATTTTAGGACAGGGTTTCTCTGTGTAGCTCTAGCTGTCCCAGAACTCGCTTTGTAGATCAGGCCAGCCTTGAACTCACAGAGATCCACCTGCCTCTACCCAGTGTGCTGGAATTAAAGGTGTGCACCACTGCCGCCCTGCTGTCTCTCAATTTTTCATCAGTTCTCTCTTTAGTCATGCCTGTGCTGCAGGCAAGGATACTGATGAACTGAAATCATATACCCTGCCCTTTGGAATTCAGTTTAGTATATGAAAGTTATTGTGAAATTTAGATTAATAAAAGGGTAAGTTGGGTTTGAGTCTCCACTGGAATAAAAAAAAACAATAGGGAGAAAATATTCACCTGTGGGCTGAGATAAATGGGATTTTAAGTAACCTTTTATGTATCCAATCCTTTTTCTGAAACATACCCATTGTAGAGGCAAAGCTCTCTCTCCCCTGTGCGTGCGTGCATGTGTGTGTGTGTGTGTGTGTGTGTGTGTGTGTGTGTGTGTGTGTGTGTGATAGATCACTTATCTCTGTGTGTGCACATGTATGCTTGCGGGTGTGTATGTGTGTGTACGTGTGTGTGTGAGACAGATCACTTCTTATCTCTCTCTATGGGTCTCCAGATCTCAGACTCCACTCTGTTCTATGAGGTCATAGAGCAGGCAGGGAAAAGGTGAATAGGAGAGCAGTAAAAAGGGTATGAGGGAATTAGCAAGGGAGTGAACAGAAAAGGGGGACAAATAAAAAGATAAAAAGAGAGAGAAAGATGGAGAAGGGATTAAGGGGGAAGAGGAGGCCAGAAGAAAGACAGTAATATAATCCCAATTCTTATGTTCCTTGATCACTTTTGGAAAAATGAGCTCAAAAAGTATCATTGTCAGCCTACTCCCAATCACCCCTATTGAGGAGGGACTACCTTGGAGGTGCTGGCTATTATTGATAATTATGTTTTCCCTTCCACCCCAGATAGTCCTTACACCTCAATTGCGCCTTTGAATTTCTCTTTCTCTACTGCCAGATGCTTCAAGGAAATGAGACTGCAATTAGCAAACATCAGAAGGGTGAGCTCTCTGCATGCTTTTTTCCACTTCCATGCTGTCAGTTTTCAATCCTCAGACCAGAGAATCTGGCCTCTGAATATCAACAGTAAGGGAATGTGGAGGAGTACACTGCCTCCCTTTGAGGCCTCAGCATCTAGATCCATCTAGCCTTCCTCTGCCACTTCCTGCCTCCTTCCTTTGACCTTCAGCGCTTCTACAGTAAGTCTGAAAACACTCATACATAGACAAGCATTATCTAACTATATGTAGGGCTATTCTCTCATAATCTGTATCACACACTCACACGTCGCTGCCAATTCCTCATATCTCCCCCACCTCTCCCTGCTTTCAGTTTGTATCGTAAATTCCTCCTTATCATTTGTCTCCCATTTGCTTAGGCCACCAGGGTCCACTGATCCTCATTACACTATTAAATTATGTTTGCATATCGATTGTTCATTTATTTATCTTTCCTACAAGTATGGAATCTGTATTCTTATCTCCTAATGTTTTGAAAAAAAAGAGTAACTGGTGTAATCATAATTGGAAGACAAAGAGTTTGAATGGTTGTAGCATTACTGTTACCAACCCTGCTTCAGAGCCTTAACCGTTTGCTGTCTTGTCTGCTTAAAAACTCTCTTCTTGGGTATCTATCTTCTTCTTCTTCTTCTTCTTCTTCTTTTGGCTCTCCAGATTTACTCAAGTCCCTTATCAAATGTCACCTTCACAAAGAGACATCTCATACCAACTTTGTGTACACAATTTCTCCCTCATTGGTTTCTACCTTTCTTGATCCATTTTTCTTTAGACCTCTAATCATATTCAACATTATATTAGATATTATGTGTGTTTCTATTCTCTCTCCTGCTAGAATATAAACTCCATGGGACAAAGGCTATTCTTTTAATCACTGCATAATCCTTGGTGTGTATAGCAGGTCCAGGCCCTGAGAATGTACTCAATAAATATTTGTTAGATGATGTTGTATGTAGATCTAGTGCTGGATTTGATTCCTATTCCTGTTTTCAAGTTCTTTATGACATTTAGTCAAGTGTGTCTTTCCTCTGAGCTTTACCTTCATAATCTTTAACTTATGGTGATTCTACAAACTCTATAGGCAAAAGTGAAATGTAAAAAAATATTAGATGAGATAAAGTTTGTGAAAGTAGTCTCGCGCAGAGAAGGCCGGTCAGGTGGAATCTGGGACAGACCAATAGCCCCTACTTCTATAACCCCTACCATACAGCCTTCACCAGCCTTGGCACTTCTACCACCCAACATGGCCAAACCGTTACTGCTATGCTCTTGGAACCACACTCACTTGCCACAGTTGTAGAGGTCACAGCAGAAGCAGGTGTTGCCCCGGATTCGAGGTGTGCAGAGTCCACGGCTAAGTTGAGGGCAGTTCACCTGAAGACACAAAACAGCAATGGGAAAAGCTAGTACTGGATGGGAGGATTGGTCCTCTGGGATTGAAACGTGAGTTAGGGACTGATGGAGACAGAAATGATGGCTTCGAACATGAGCATGCCCGTGCAAAAGAAAGAGGAACCTAAGCAGAGACATAGCTAGCTATGCCTGTGCATAAAGCAAGCACCTATAGAGCTGGGATTGTGTGTACCCCAGGCACAGTCCTTAGTGCCTCACTTACACAGGGTAGGGGGAGAGAAGAGGAAGGGCAGATGGAACAGTGTGTGGAATAGTAAATGGATATTAGGGAATGAGGATATGAAGGGTGAGAAAATCGGAACACAGTATGACAGAGAGCCTTCTAGAAAGGAATACAGAGGGGCCATCACATGCACACTGAAGTACTGTACCTCTTTAACTGCCTGGGTAAGGTTCCTCAAAGCCCTCGTAGAAGGAGTAATTTTGCTTGAGGAAGTTATGACCTTATATAGAAAAAGCCGAGTTAAGAGAAACAGGATTACAAGCAAACTTACAGAAACTGTTATGGATATTTGTGCCACCGGCAAGTTAACACAATAAGCCTATCATAACGAAATCAAGAGAATAACTAATAGTCTTCCATATTCTGAGTTTATAAAAACATTTTGCAAAACTACAAATGTAAGGAATAATCTGCATCTACCTTCTCTTGCTTTTATACAAGAAATATTTCAAGTTTTCATCCCTCTAAGGGTGTAGTAAAGTACTTTCACATTTGTTTGGCTTTGATGCAGGAATATTCATAGGAAATAGGCACGTTTCTTTATATTGGGCCCTTCATCCAAGTGCCCATTGCCTTTTTGCTATGCTGTTAGCACGCACACATTTTATTCCTCCTTCTAACCCAGGAACAATTAGAAAAAATGGTAACTTTGTGGTTGCTAACAGAAAATGGAGGGGAGTGAATGGCACTAGCAGAATAAAAGCATCTAACATCCTTGAGAGCAATACTAACCCAAGAGCACCATTCTTGATGTGTTGCTGTAATTATGGGAGTGCTACTGAGGTTGTGTGACGTAGTGGCCATTTTGCCTCCATTTGTCTTTTTTTTTTCCAATTACACGTGTGATGTCTTTTAATGTTACTTTTGTAGCTTGTATTAGTTCTTTGGGAACTTCATGCAATTCATTTTGATCCTATTTACCCCTTTTCCTAACTCTTCTTAGATCCTACCCTGCTTCCCTACCAACCCAACTCGTGTCCTATATTCCCCTCCCCCCCACAGAGTCCAGTTTGGCATATCCTCACAGTGAGTGACTTTCATTTTGAGGTTAACAGAGTGCCAACTTGTCAGACTTCCCAGAAACAGGCAGAATTTCATATGTTGGTTGGGATGGGGCTCTGATGTGTTAAAATGGAAGTGCTCCTCCCCCCAACCCAATGTTTCCACTGTTAGTGCCTATAGCTGAAACAGCATGGAACACAAGGAAGTATGGGGCAGGAAAAATACTCTCCTCAGCCTACTCAAGGGTTATTAGGCTGACCTCTTAGTGGTGCAGGAGAAGGCCACACTAACAATCTGGGCCTCCTCAGAACCTGAGATAGAATGATTGCTCAGTATTCCTGACTTGACCTCCAGACCCTGCCCACGGGTGGGGTTCATGCTCTGCCTTCTTAACACAGACAGGCCGAGTGTCCTGGTGGGCTTCATATCTTCTTTGAACTGAGCCCCGAGTCCAGGCAACTGAATCATCATTGGCAGACATGGGGGAGGAACACACACTGAGAGACTACTGGCTGCGGTCAGAGATGCAGCCTGTGACCATGGAACAAAATTAATCTGATTAAGCCTCATGAGGATCCCATCCGCGACATGTCCTCAGTTACACTGTGTTTTGACCCACTGAACAAACAGTTCAAATCATCTAGCAGTAAGCCTTAGGCCTGTGCAAAAAATATTATAGAGAAAGTGTTTCAGGGCTGGAGAGTTGTCTCAGCAGTTAAGAGCACTTGTTATTGCAGAGGACAGGGTTCGATTCCCAGCATCCACATGGTGTCTCATAACGATGTGTACCTCCAGTACACATGTGGTGTACATACACACATGCAAGCAAAACACTCATACACGTAAAATAAAGGAATCTGTTTTTAAGAAAGGTTGTTTCAGCTTAAACAAGGGACTTTCCCCTGAGGTAAAGACATGCAGCATCATTGTGGCTCACCTCCTCAGCTTCCCTCTGGGATGTCTTGGGAACATAGTGGCACCGGTTAGCATAGAGTGGTTTCAAATCCTATAAAGGGAAACACCAAACCAAAAGGGTTTTGGCTTTGGAAAATAAAATATCAAGAGCCCTGCTTGCTAATAAAAGATTTGAAAACACACAGAGATTGGGGGGGCAGTAGGTTGGGTTAAATGCTTAAAGTTGTCTATGAGGGGGCCTGAGAAAGTATGGATCAGACCAAATCATTCTAATAACTGCTTTCTGTTGGACTACTTTGCTTAATGAGAAACCAGGAAGATTGATTGAAAAATGGGTTTCTTGAAATTTCCTCTCTGATTTTCTTTTACTTCTAGGCTTTGTCTTCTTGCAAACAGCCCCTAGGGAGCAATATTCAAAACTCCAGGTTATTGCAATATTACAGTTCTAAATAGAGAGAGGGAGCAGGTTCGACTATGAAGTCTCATTATCACCTGGGGACTAGACCAGGGCTGGTTGACTTGTGCTCTCCACTGTTATTTCCACAGCCTTTTCAAAGGGAAGAGGTGAAAAAGTCAGAAGCTGGAGGATGGGCAACTACGTAGTCAGCTGGAGATCTTAGCTCAACTGAACTACAAGCCATTTTCACCACCTACACAGCTTAAAGCTGGAGGACTTAAACTGTACCTTTAAGGCAAAGGCAAAGAATTCATATGTGGAGATCAAGGACAGTTGATTTACTCTGCTAACTTGGCCAGCTTTCTGATGAAACTCTCAGGCATGAGGGTTGGAAACCAGAGATGCCTGGAAATTGTAACCAGAAGATGCTGTCATTTCCAGAACTGATACTAAGCAGCCCTATGTAGTAGGGGTCTTTGGACAAAGTCACATTAGTAAGACAACAGTTTCTGCACAATGGTCTTTAAGGGTTTAGTTCAAAGTGTCCAGGCAGAATGGATTTATCTTTTGCCTTTCCCTTTCTGTCCTCACTTCTCTTTCTGGTTCCAATCTTGATGGTTTAGGATCTCCTATACTTGGCATTAAGTACCTCTTGCCTTCTCTTCTGTGACCCCATCAATGACCTTGGGCTTTCCGATAGCTCATGCTTCATAATTCTCTTTGCTGTTTGGTGTTAGAAAAATTGTGTTGCTGTTAATTCAGTCTGGAGTCAGACTAGAGAGGAATTCAGACTCTTTACACTCACAACTGGCAGGATTTCTTTTCTTTTCTTTTTCTTTTATGGTTTTTCGAGACAGGGTTTCTCTGTATTGTTTTGGACGCTGTCCTGGAACTTGCTCTGTAGACCATGCTGGCCTCGAACTCACAGAGATCCACCTGCCTCTGCCTCCCAAGTGCTGGGTTTAAAGGCGTGGGCCACCAACGCCCGGCCCAGGATTTATTTTTTGTGCTGGGGTAACACAGATTCGTTATCATTGTGCTCAAGAAAAGGTTTGGCCATGCTGGCAGCAATAGCCCTGTGACCTGGTTTTATAGAAGCCATTCAGCCACCACCATTAAATGAAGACAGGCATGCAAGATGACTGCCCACTAGCTATGTCTGGCTGCTGTTCTACAGCTAATCCCCAGAAGAAGGGCAAGAACAGGCAATTCAGGGGTGAGAAGAGGTCACCGAGCCTGAGCTTGCAACCTCTTTAACCTAAAGGACTGCCAACCTTGATAAGAAGCCTGACTTCAGGGACAGAAGACAGCTAGAAGTTCTGTGGTTTAACAGCACCGTGGTGCCATCAAAATCTGTTGAATACAATGATACGGTACAACTAAACAACCACAGAACATACAAGTGGCCATAATACTTGGAGATGAGTAGGTTGTTGTGATAGTTAATAATGATTATCAACTTGACAGGACCTGAAATCACTCTGGAGACAAGCCTCCAGGCATATGTGAGAACTCATTTAGATTAGGTTAGCGTATGATCATGACTGACAATGTTGATCTTGGTTGGCTTAAGTGAAGTGAGAAAACCCACCCTGAAGGACAGTGGCACCATTCCCTGGGCTTGTGTCCAGCACTGAAAAAGTAGAAAGTGAGCTGAGAGCCAGTATGCCTCCTTCCTGCTTCCTGGCTACAGATGCAATGTAACCAGTGCTTCCGGTCCCTGCCACCATGCCTTCCCTGCTGTGGGGGACTGTTACTCAGCTTGGAGCAAAATTATGGGTATTGCCAGGGTATTATTACATCAACAGGCAAAGTAACTAAAACTGTAATCACAGGAACTTCTCAGTCAATAGAGCTTGGAATTTTTTCACCATTGCTTTCATTGAACCAATGATCCAAAATGTTAGACCCATAAGGGAAATATAAATCAAAATTACAATGAGGTGCTGCCTCACACTCACCAGCACAATCAGATAATAATGAAAATTATGAGGCTGGGAAGATATCAGAATCCTAATACATCACTGGAGAGTATAACACAGTGCAGCCACTTTGGAAAACAGTCTGGTAGTTCTCAAACAATTAAACACAATTTTCGTATGTCCTAACAGTTCTATTCCTAAATGGAAAGGAAATGAAAATACAAATAAGCCCAAATGTTAACCACATCATTATATATAATAGTGAAATGGTAGAAACAACCCAAATGTCCACTAACTGGTGAATGGACAAACAAAATGTGATATATTCATACCATGTACCATTATTGCACCATAAAATGGAATGAAGTACTGACTCATGAAACAGCCTGGGTGAACCTGAAAACATTATACTAAATAAAATAAAGCCACTCAAAGTCCACATATTAGGAAATTTCTTTAGTATAAAATGTCTAGAATAGGAATAGCTATTAATGTTGTTGCTTGGGACTGAGGATGATGGAGAGATAGGATATAATGGACAAAAGATATAGGGGTTTTTTTTGATACAGAAAAAAATCTAAAATTGTCTGATGTCTCCATGTAACTGTGAACATACTAAAAAAACTATTTGATTATAATCTTCAAATAGGTGAGTTTTACAGCATATAAGCTATATTTTAGTAAATCCATTTTAAAAACATTAGGAGTGAAAGAAAGAAAAAAAGGAAGCCATTTTAGCTCAATGATGCCATCAAAATCTACTATAGGCTTCTGAGCTGCTAGGCCTATGTTGCCATGGAGACTGTTTCAGAGTGAGTACTGCTTGTCAAATGGGGATAATAATGCCTGCCCTACATATCTCACAGGATTGCTGTAGGTCTCAAATGAGATAATAGATGTGAAGACACATTGAAAACCTAATGTACTGCAGAAAAACAGGGAATTAGTGTTATTAAGATGGCTCCTATTGAATACAAAATAGCATGCACACTATGGTTGACTACAACCAATGCTACAAAAACCTGTATATATTCAAAAAGTAATATGCAAAGACCACCATAATTGCTATGTTATGGGGACAGAATTTTAACCATTAATAATTAATGATATATTGTTTAGGAATCAAAACATGGTTGAAAAAAAGATGGCTCTTCTCAGTTAAAACCAGAATGTTTAAATCTGGTTGAGGGATAAGATTTATATTCCTGGTCCTCAAAACAAATAAGAGAAAGGACATCTCTTTCCCATACCTTATTTTCCCCCTACCCAAATTATTTCCTAAGCTATTATTTCAGAGGCTGGTTAGGTGACAGCATTAACAATAATGACCTTCTTTGATCTTGGCAAATAAGGGGCTGCCTCTTCTGTCTGAAAGAGGAGTCCAAGAAGGAGGTCCAATTGAAATGATGCTGTCTCAGATCATTCTAACCCAGAACTAGACACACCCTTGGCACTTCTTCAAATGACCTTAACAATTAGCCAATGACTAAAACACAGCAATGTGCAATTTGACCCACAGAAAATTATGATACGCTAAATTTTGCTCTAATTCAACTATTTTAGAAAATATAATTTCCAATAGTTCATTAAACATTTTCATTTTCAAGTTTAATTCAGTTGGAAAACTAATGAGTTTGCTCCAGACACTTGGGAAGCTCTTGATTTTGGTCTTTAGACCTCATCAGGGCCACTTAATGATTTCTTGTGTCCAAAGCTCTTTTGTTTTGTTTTTCTAGTCCCCTTCTGAAACTGAAAAGTATTTTTAAACCATGTTTTATGACTGCATTGATATAAAAACAAATATATTTATGTTATGTGCCAGGATTTTTGTCTCAACCTAAAAGTTCACCATTTTTCTTCTTACTGGAGAAGAAATAATAGCATTTTTGTGATCCTAAAATTACCATGTGTTCTAGGCACTAACTATGCTTATTATGATTAATGGAAAAGTTGTTCCTGGGCCAGAAATCTGGAATGGTGTGAAACGCAACATGGTAAAAGAAGGGCAAGGGCCGGAAGACACTGTGTAAGTTGCTAGCAACGGGGAGGGGCATTAATAGTCGTACCCAGCTTTGAACACGACGAACTAGAATACCAACCTGCCAGGCCAGTTGTACCCACTTGTGAGAACTGTTGTGAATGATTATCAAGCACTCTCTAATTGAATTTGAAGCCAACCCCATTAGAGGGAATCTATACCTGCTACTGTAAATCTGCTTAAAAGTACATGGTGTGGGAAGTCACGGGCCCTAAGGGAGACCTTAATTCCATTGTTTAGCTGAAAGACATAACATGGAACCAGCTTCTAAATGTATATATATATATATATATGTTGATACAAATAGACAATTATCACTCTCGGCCTTAATCACAGAAGCCTCTCTTTCTAGTGAACTTGATAAACGCACAGACTTACATTTGCAGAAGGTGTTGAGAATCAGTGACAGTTGAGTGAGTGCTCAGCCCGAAATATGACATTTATGCCATTCCCTCCAAGGCTCAGGAAATATTGTAGAAGATGGGGCAGATAGAATGTAAGAGCCAGAAGCTGTGGAGAGGGGCTGCAAAATACCATCTTCAAAGGGAAACACATTTTCCAACAATTACAGATGGCTTTTCTGGGTATGTACAAGAGTGGGCCTTTTAACAGCCAGGCATAGCTACAGCAGGGGCCCGGGAAGCCCTATCGTATTGCTGAACTATTTCCTACTGTTAAATTCAGTAAACAGGGTACCATTGCCTTCGGTTATGTACCCATCTGTGATTCCATCAGGTTGCAATACACATTCCCAATAAAATGGTTGCACAGACGTCTCTGGCCAAATTAAACAAAGTCACAAACAAAATCAAAAATCATGAATATGAGAAAAAGACAGGGAGGAAGGAGGGGCTGTTGATAGGAGTGGGAGGGGAATAAAACGATGAGGAATGGAGACAGTAATCTGTATGCATTTATATTCATGCCTGAGATTGTCAAAGAATTGGGTTTAAAACAGGGGGCAAGGTCCTTTATAGAGAGCTCAGTGGGCATGCTCTTAGTTTGGCACTCTCCAAATAAGCAGCACAAATTTAGGGTTCAGGGGTGAAAATGGCCCTCCTTGAACCCATAGCCTCTGCAGACTGGGAAACATTTGACACCTGGACTGAAGGACTGAACTGGGGGTAGAGGCTTTAGCTCTAATCTTTCTCCAGACATCCAAGGACGTCATTACATTGCAACTGCTGCTCAGGAAGAGCAGTATTTGGATATCTGATAAAGGCAACTTTGAACTTGTGGTCTGTTCTTGTAGCTGTCAAAGGGGAGGTTGGTTTAAACACTTTTAGTGCTTCCAAGAATTCATATGGCTTCCTGCTTCTCTTTCCCTACCTTTGAGACTAGTTCCAAGCCATCCCCTAACCGCATGTCCTTGTCTTTGCCTTTCCAAATTTCACAAGTCAAAAGGCTAGGCTCATCCCTATTGCCCCTGAGAAGCTTTCCCTGTGCTCTGGAATCCAAGACGCTTTGAACTCCAGGTACCACTATGGCACCTGGGGTGTGTTCCGCTTATTTCCAGCCAGTTTTCTAGATGATTGCATTGCTCATTGATGCTCTCACCTTGACTGCCAGCTACTGAAGGAAGAATAGCTTCCTTCTCCCTTGTATATGTGTCCCTCAGAGCACTCAGTACACATTCACTGTGGGTTTGTAGTCTTGCACAATTACTTCATCTCAAGGCTAATAATACTCACAATGTGTCTGGCAGCAAAGACCCCATCAACTATGGCACAACAAAAAGCTGCAATCACGCCAAAGCTGATAAACACGATAGAAGCCACCAGCTGCAGGAGGGAAGAAAATAAACACGTCTGTTAGCCTTTCACTGTTGCTGCTTTTGGAGACCAGGTAATCCCCCAGAGACTGCCAGCCAAAGCAGAACTCTAGTCTTTTCCCTGATGGGGAATTTTTTTGTCATGCAGGATGAGTGGGCATGGGGGTAGGCAGGGAGGGAGAGGGGACAACTGAAGCAATTCTGTAATACATTTTCAGGGTAAGCTCATAACTTCATTCTGTGAGCACCAAACGAAGAAGCTTGCTGGAATCCAGCGTGTTGTCCATGAAGGAATTGGACTGCGTAGCCCTTCCATCCTCAGATTCAGAAAAATGTTGGACCTTGGACATCATGTAATCCAACCCTAGGTTTTATTTATATGGAAATGGAGGCACAGTTAGGGGAAATGGTGTGTCCAGTGTCTCCACTCAGTCTATGAAAGAACTGGTGCCCACCACCTCCTCCTCCTTTGTTTTTTTGTACCCCTTACTCTGCTGCTTGATGACACAGTGGACACTAATGACAACAAGAGTTTCTTGGGTCCTGCTTAACTCGACATCACCTTCTACATCACTGAAGAAAGGGGATATTCAATTTACTAACACTTAAGTGTCAGAGAGATTTGCAAGGATTGAAATCTCTAAAATGGATAAATTCTGTGGGGTATATATAAAAATTTTCTTTCTCTTTTATGAGACATGGCCTCATGTAGCCCAGGCTGGCCTTAAATTCATTTTATATTGGATAAGTCTGGTCTTAAACTTATGATCCAATCACCCAAAGGCTAAGAACACAGGCGTGCACAACCATGCCTAGCTAGAAATGTTAAATAAAAAAACCAGACTGTCAAATTCATTAATCACATTATATAACATAAATTTTCCTAAAGTGTGTTTCCTAGTACCAAGACAATGCTTCAACCCAACTGTGGGGACATCACAATTTCAGAATGTCTCCAAGGACAAGAAGACATGATACATGTAGCCCACAATCTGCCATGGTTGACCCTCTGAACTACATGGAATCAGCATTTTTCTTTCTTGAGGCTTTTGGGGAGAAAGAGGAGGAAATAACATGGCATCAAGCTATTTCCCAGGGAGAAAGAAAAAATCAAAGCCAAGGGTACCCTAGGGTTCACCCACTTCAGCAGGCTGAGAGGAAATACTTATCTCCTTTGGGAGTTGTTCAGAAACCTCTCTCCATAAATCTCACTTCACAGCACTGCAGATAATTGGTAAATAATGGATGAACGATGTCATGAAATTGGCATTATTAGCTATGCTATGATCAGTTCTACAATTAAAACTCCCCCCCATTATTCTGAATAATTTAAGCCCAAAGTGCAAACACAACTGGCAAGGGTTGAAGTCCAGGTAAAATGGAAGAAGAAACTATTAGAAGTCCCCTGGCAGTGATTCCTATATTGCTGGGGGAAATGTATGGTTAGAGTTCTATTCCTTGAGCTATTACATCATTTGATTAAGCCTGATGTTAAACAGACCCCATTGCCAAAGTTTGAATGCCACAAAGACTTGCCCATGGGGAGTCTGATCAGTCTGGCGTCTGACCACTCACTAGACTTCTTGATTTATAATTCTATAAAAGTGGGCTGTGCTTGCAATTCAGCCTATCCTTTCTACTCTTTGCCCTCAAGGAAGCCTTCTTAAAATTCACCCAGGAAAATACGTCAGCTTGCCTTTGGGGAATCCCATTAGGATGGTGAACCTCACCTTCTGTTAAGTGCTGATCCTCCCTCTCAACTTTAAAACACCCTTGGCTTTGAACTATGCATGGCAAAGACACTAAGATACTGTAGATTGACTTCATAATTTCAAATTGTCTGGCCTATGACTCAAGTGCATTTACTTTCTTTCGTGTTGGTTTTTGGTTTTGAGACAAGATCTCGAGTAGCTCATGCTGGCCTTGAACTCAAGAAGTATTCAAAGGAGACCTTGAACTGAGCTGCTGACCTTCCTCTCTCAGCCTCCAGGGTGTTAGTACTAGAGGCATGCATCACCATGCCAGATTTACACTTGTTTTCTTAATTCACATTCCCTAGACTATAATCTCCTAAAAGGTAAAAACCCTTTGTAAAAACTTTTCCAAAAGACAGTATAACCCAAAAGGAAGCTATGAAGGTAACTAATAACTCAGAGCTGAAGTACTGTATAGCACAGAAACACAAGCATTCTAGGCCAGAACAGCAGCCTCATTGAAGAACTTGAAGCATTCTTTTGGGAATGAAAGGGAAAGCTTAAAGAGATTGGTAGGTCAGTGAGGAAACCCTGGGCAAGATGCAAACCAGTCCCAAACCACCAGCTCACTATGAGACAAGTTCTTGGGGGAAAAGGTGAATCAACATTTTCTTTTGTGGCCAAATTTGCACAAGCTTAAGAGATGTGTTACTTATCCACATAAACATTGAGCTTTCTAGAAGGGCAAAAACTCACCATCTGCCGCTTGTTCTCAATAAGGTTTGATCCGATGATTCCAAGGAATGATCCAAAGCCAAGCTGTAAGGCAACATAGCATTTAGTAAGACAATCAACCTGCCCACACAGAAATTCTAGTCCCTGGCCATGATTCAGGATAGTGGAAAAGAACCAGAGTGTAAATGTCAAAGCCACATGTAGCTTCTTAAACAAACACGCTATGTACAGGGAAAGTATATTCTATTATTTGCAGTTTTCTCTTGTAGCAATGACTCACACTGAAAAAGAAACTATGTGCCCCCAAACTAAAAGGAAAGGTCAACTATAGCTTTTTAGAGCCTGCCTGTTTCAATTTTACTATCCATTACCTAGCATATGACTGGTGATTCAGTAAGAGACATATAATGGTGAGAAGCGCACATTATCGCCTGATCTGTATCTGGTTTTAAAAAGGACCTTGCACTCTCAAGCATGGATTACAGAATAAAGGTTTGCAAAGGCAATTTTTGATGCATCGGGCATACTAATCAAACTCAGGAAGTACTTTAGGAATCAGCAAGCACCTTAACCCACACTAAAAAAAAAAAGAAATAGAAAAGAACTTTTTTGAAAGCCTATATTTGTGGTTGACCTACTGCAATTTATGTTAGCACGTATTCACCTCTTTTTCCCTCTCTGCTTCATTTATGGACAGAAAGCATTCATTAAAGGGTGAATAGAAATGGCAGTGTAAAACCCTGAAAAACAATTTCCCTGTCTAAGTGGCTGGGATTATGGCTCGGTGTAGAAGATCCCACTGCCCTCTCGGCTCTGCCATTAGTGGATTGAGCCTGCCGGGCTCAGCTGAAAATGATCCCTAACCAATAACTATTGATGCATATGGAAATAGAAGAAGTAAAAAGTGGTGAGAACAGAGCAATAAATCCTAACACAGGTTCAGTGATGTAGCTGCATTTCTCTTCAGCCTCACTAACAGTCTTGGTTTGCACCTACAGCTTTACCTTGGCTCACAGGGACATGTGTTTCAACCCAAGACTACCAAGCTTTACATATAGGCTGGGAAATCTAATGAACCCTAGGATTCAGACTGATGGGACCATGTTGGGGAACTGTTTGCCTCGGGATCCCAAGAATGCAAGAGACCAAAAGGAAGCAAAGATTCCTTCTGCAGGACCAGCAAACATTCTTGGGAAACCAAAGCTGAGGTGTATGAATGATAGCCCATGCCATCCCAGGCTACTGAGATTAGCCTTATGAAACAGCTGACATAATTTCTCCCTCCCAATCTTATTTAAATATAACTAAAATGTGCTGCCTCAGAGTATACCAGTGTAAACATGGTTATCACCCTAGCCTGCCTTGCAAACCCAGATCTTCTACTAATGTCTGCGTAATCTAGAACTGAGTAACCACTCAGCCTCTTTCCTTGTCTGTAAATCAGAACAGACCACAGTAATGTTATCTTATAGAGCTTTGTAAGGATTAACACAAACAATACATTCAAATAACTTTTCATAGCACCTGGTATACAGAAAGTGCCGAGAAAATATTGTTTTGTTTTAGTGATAAGAATCATTTTTAATTAAAAATATTTTATGTGTATGGCTTTGCACCATGTGCATGCAGTGTCCTTGAGTCCAGAAGAGGGCGCAATATTCTCTGAAACTGGTATTACAGATGATTGTGAATTGCCAAGGGGGTACTGGGTATAATCAACCCCTGGTCTTCTGGAAGAGCAGCCAGTGCTCTCACCCACTGAGCTATTCAGCCCTCAATGTTACATTTTTAAAAAGAATTTACGTTTTTAAGACTAATTGTTACATTCCTTTATTCTCTGTCTCTGTCTCTCTCTGTCTCTCTGTCTGTCTGTCTGTCTCTCTCTCTGTCTCTGTCTCTCTCTGTCTCTCTCTCTGTCTGTCTGTCTGTCTGTCTCTCTCTGTCTGTCTGTCTGTCTGTCTTCTCTCTCTGTCTCTCTGTCTGTCTGTCTGTCTGTCTGTCTGTCTCTCTCTCTCTCTCTCTCTCTCTCTCTCTCACACACACACACACACACACACACACACACACCCCACAAAGAGTGCCATGGTGTGTGAGTAAAGATCAGAGGACAATGGGAGAGTCAGTTCTTTCGTTCCTTCACCTGAACTCGGGTTGTTGGTCTTTGTGGCAGGTGCCTTTATCTGCTGAGCCATTTCATTGGTCCAAAAGATATTTAACTTTTGAACCACTCTAATGTGATTTGAGCTGAGAAATTCTGTCACTGTTTCTTTTATTTCGTAAGTGTTTCCATATTTTGTCTCATCTCCTTCTCCAATATGTTCCATAGTTTTATTTTTAGAGAGGATCCTATGAAGTGCTATGTTATGTTATGTTATGTTATGTTATGTTATATTATGTTATGTTATGTTATGAAATTCTGAGCCACTTGTG
Organism: Mesocricetus auratus; assembly: GCF_017639785.1. Lineage (NCBI taxonomy): Eukaryota > Metazoa > Chordata > Mammalia > Rodentia > Cricetidae > Mesocricetus > Mesocricetus auratus. The sequence goes on from NW_024429188.1 coordinate 89,520,058, forward strand.
GATAGTATAGAAATTCGGAACATAACGTCTTACAGGGGAAAGACATCTTTAATCAAACAACTTCTCAGTTTCCACAGATATCCATAGATTATCTTTTGAACCTATAGAACAATCTTTTCCCTAAGGCACTGTGATGGTTAATATTGGTCGTCAATTTGATAGAACTGAGAATCATGGTGGAAGAGGAAGATATGCCTCTGTGAGTTCGAAGCCAGCCTGGTCTAAAAAGTAAGTTCCAGGTCAGCCCGAGCAACATAGTGAGACCTTGCCTCAAAAACAAACAAACTTATAATCACTGTGGAAATCCACCTTTAGGTATGTCTATGTGGGTGTTTTCAGAGAAGTTTGGCTGTGGTGATATATTATTTATGATTTAATAAAGCTTGCCTGAGGCTTCAGAATGCAATGTTAGCCACAAGCCATAGAGGTCAGGCAGTGGTGATACCCACCTTTAGTTCCAGCAGCCATACTAGCAAGCCAAGGAGCCAGGTAGTGGTGGCACACACCTTTAATCTTAGAACTCAGGAGACAGAGTCAGAGAAATCTCTGTTAGTTCAAAGCCACACTGAGCTACACAAAATTGGGCCACCTAAAACAGAAACAGCTCACACAAAGGTGATCTCAGCACTTGGGATCACACACCTTTAATCCCAGCACTTGAGGTATATAAGATAGGAGCAGATATTCAGTCTGGGGCATTTTGGTTTCCAGCCACATTGAGAGCAGGATTGCTTCAGGCTGGATAGAAGTAAGAGCTACTGGCTTAGCTGCTTTGCTTCTCTAATCTTTTAGTTTGAACCCCAATATCTGTCTCTGGGTTTTTATCATTCCTGTTACACTTGGTAGTGTTCCTATCACTCTCATTTGATAGAAGGAAAAGCAGAAGCCTAGAGAATTGTTAAGAACTTATTCCTTCTTCCAGCATATTAACTCATTCCTTCTTCCAGCACATTAATCTCAAAGCCAGGACTAGCCCTCAGATTATCTATCAACAGCCACATCTTGAGGCCTTAGGAGTCACCAGCTGTTTGTTTTTTTTCCCTCCTGGGTTTTTTTGGGAGGTGGTTTTCTGGGGGGTTTGGTTTTTTGAGACAGTGTTTCTCTGCATAATAGCTCTAGCTGTCCTAGAACTGCTTTGTAGACCAGGATGGCCTCAAACTCACACAGATCTGCCTGCCTCTACCTCCCGAGTGCTATAATCAAAGGTGTGCATCACCACAGCCCAGCTTTGTTGTTGATTTTAAGACTATGTAACTCTGGCTGTTCTGGAACTCAATTTGTAGACCAGGCTGGCCTTGAATTCACAAAGACCCATCTGTCTTCACCTCCTGAGTGTCAGAATCAAAAGCATGTGCTACCACATCCAGGCCGCTGTTTACAGAATAGTGATCTTGAAGTAAGAGGGCTTTACTCCTTAGGGAAAGTGTTCTCTGCAGGGACAGAATAAGAAGTCCTATTTGAGGGAGAGCTGGTGGGGGTGAACAAAAAAGCAGCTACCAGTTTTCTGAAAATGGACAGCTGCTTCTAATCAGACGCTAGCTCTCAAGAAACCAGAGAGATGGCTCAGTGGTTATGAGCATTGGCTGTTCGTCCAGAGGACCTGAGTTCGGTTTCCAGTACTCTCGTGGTAGCTAACAACCACCTGTACTTCTAATTCCAGAGGATCCTTCTGGCATGGTGCATAGATATACATACAAGAAACTCCCATGCATATAAAATCATCAAACAATTTTTTCAACGATAAAGGTAGCTCCCAAGACCTCCAGAAGGCAAGGTACACTATGGCTCCTCATCGAGAGCTTCATGGAATTGGGTAATGTGGAGACCTTCAAACTTCCATAGCTATTTCCCACTAACTGAACAAATACTATCTTCTTCGTTTTGGCTGCCCTCCATTTGTCAAGTAAAAAAGACAAATCACTAGAAATCAGAGTTGAGTTGAAGGGTCTTTATGGATTTCTGGTTTGGTTTTTTTTTATTTTTTTAGACAAAGCTTCATTTTGTAACTTAGGTGGCCTAAAACTTGTCATCCCTCCTGCCTCAGGCTCCCAGGTGCTGGGATTACAGGAATGGGCCATCACATCCAGCTGAATGGACCTTATTGCCCATTCAAATGCCCATCCACTGGCCCAGACATCCAAGACAGAGGCTCAAATGAGTATTAATTGGGCATGTACTCTGTGGCATATTTTGTGTTTGATCTGTAGTTTGCAGTTGGGTGTTGAGGTGAGATGTGATGCCAAGAACATCGAGATTTAGACTCAAGGGATCCATGCTACAATTAGCTGAAGCAGTCCACAACCACTTTCTATAACCCTGAAATTCAAAAGTCTCTGGAAATTAAAAGAATTTTCTGATGTATAATTCAATGGTAAAACTTGATCTTGACATGATGTGAGTTTTTTACAATCTTCACCCTGCTTTATATTAAAATTCATATTCTGTGCTAGAAGTATGAAGGAACTTGATCATATGTACTTTCCAAAGCCCTACTGGAATGCTAGGAGGTATATCACTATAATTTTCTCCAAAATTAAAGTCTAAATCCTGAAGTATATCTTGCTCAAGGAATTGTGGATCTGTATAAACAAAGGTAAATGAGAATATAGTCCAACAAAGAACATAAAGAAAGATAGGAGTTTTTCCAGGAACCAGGAATAAAACGCTTCAATAGTAGAGAATTCAAAGATGGTAGACAACACTGTAGACACCAGTAGTTTAGAAATATTCCAGTTAAAGTAGAATGATAGACAGGATTTAGTGGAGACAATAGAGAAAACATTTGGAAAACTGTTAAGTGACAGCACGGAGGCAGAAAAGCCCAAATCATAAGCAGGTGCTGCTGGGAAAACAGAAGTAGCAGGTTAGGACGAGGGTTTCTTCTGAGAGCTCTGAATGTCATGCTACAGGGTCAACGAGGGCAGACACTTGTGGCATTACACAATCTTTACTTGCACACCAGGGTTCAAATTTCATCATTAAAATGTACTCAGTAAGTTGGGAATTTATGTTTTAGGACAAACTTGAACTTTTTGAATGTCCTTAACTTACAGCAATCACAAAACCCATATCTCCAGAACTCCTGTTTCCTTAGCACTCAAAATATCACTGGACTTTATATGTCCTTACATTTCTTAACATAGTCTCTGCGTGTGCAGGTAAAGAAAGCCATGTGGGCCTGGAGTAGGCTTCTAGACTATTGAATGTTCCTATTGTCCCTGTCTGCTCTTATCCCATAGTGACTCTCTATGGTTTTCAATCAACTAACCCTCTCCAGGAAGTGGATTGGATCTTCCAGGTTTCTGTGTTGAAAGAAAACACAGGGCCCTACAGGACAATAATGCTGAGACGAGTGCCTGAAAGGTTTTCCTCACTGATCAAGGAGCCAACTCCATCTTGTGAGTTGCTTGGGAAACACATTAACAGGCTTCCTTCTGGAGCAAACCCTCCCACCCCTTGCCCCGGGCCTTTTTCAGCTTGATTCGATAACCAGGGCTTGTGGATTTTTTTTTTGAGGCTTTCAAAGCTCTTCGGAATTCTTCTGAAATGGAAGATGCCTCGAACATTGGAGGCTAGTACAAAACAAACCAACATAAGCCAGCTTGTCTTCATCAGGGTTAATGTTTGAATTCCTAACATTTCAGCCTGTGTAGGTTAGCTCACCCTTAAAGACGCATGTAGTGCATACACACCTTGGACTGCCAATATTACATTATAGCTCAGTTACTCTAGCTAACATGCTATTATATATACCTCATTGAATATTAAACACCTCACCACTGTACTTGAAATGCCCAAGGTCTTAGTATTTAAATGAAATGTATATCAAATTTTCTTTTAACCGAATTCTTTCTCCATCATTCATCTGTTTTGAATATTCAAATCTACATGTATTATTAACACAATTAGTTGGAGCTGAGAACAAAATAGCTGAGTTCAGGATAACTTGAGATGATTTCACTGATCCATACAACTATAATTTGTATTCAAAATGGCCAATTTGGTGGTACAGAATCTTAAAATCCTCTTTCTGGTTGTGCTCTTTCTGGTTTTACTGCTGAGTGTGTTTTTATTGTGTTTTAGTTCTCCATCTGGCCTCTGGTCCACCTAAATTATATTTCCCTGGGGTGACTAGTAAAATGTATATTTAGCGTCTATTACTTTTTCGGTCAAAGATTAGCTTATGAAAAGAAATCACGTTCATAGAGTCCAGCAGAATCAGAATCTCTGGGGATATAGAGGAGAGATCTGCATTTTCACATCATTCTTGCTCCTATCTGGGTGGGGAAATCACCGGTTTGAGAGCTTATGTAGTTCCTCCCTAATAACCAAAACTATTCAATTAGCGAAGTACTCCATTCCCAGGCAAATCTGGGTTCTTGGACATTTACTGCTGCAGAGGTAGGAGTCCTAATTGTATTTGCTATAACACCATCTGACCTATAAACGTAAATGGATTTTTCAACTGTTCAATCTGCTATCTTCTCTGCTTCACCGTATAATTAAAACCCATTTTAAAGAAATGATCCACGGCCATTCAGAGAGCAAATTTGTAAAAGTTCAACCAGTGCGTGTTAGGGGTGGGTGATACACAATCCTCTCAGAATGGCTCTCTTATTAAGTTTGTTTTTACTGCAACACACACACACACACACACACACACACACACACACACAGAGAGAGAGAGAGAGAGAGAGAGATGCCCCTACTGCTTCAATTTCCAATGCTAGCTGAACATCAAGTACTTCAATAACAGCAATCATGAGTCCTTATTCGTTTGTTAATGTATTCCAACCTAGCCTCCCACAGTCAGATATCCTCCAGAAACGGTTTGTGCTGACATGAAAAGTGCCCTCCCTTCACCCGCAGCTATACTGCATTTTGGCTTCAGCATTTGTTCTTCAGTTGGAGATATTTCATAATGCAGGTACCTGAAGCACACGAAGTAGCACAGACCCTGTAAATTCATTCCTTTCCAAGCCACCAAAATGCTCTTACCCCACTCTTTCTTCCCCTCCCATTGGCTTGCTTTTAAAAATAAACCCCAATTCTGCTGACAGCTGATTTTCTTGCCTCACCACAGGAAGTGGACAGGGTGAGTTCTCACATCACATGTTTAACAAAGGGCGCTGGGTACCAACTGGTGTCTCTGAGACACCTTCCCTAAGCTGGGGAGAGCCCTACCTTCCCCCAAACTGCAGAGCTCCCATCAGAAAGCCTTAGGCTTGAAGGAGGTTCAGCTTACATCAGATGTGATACCCCACATGAAACCCAGCCTTTGAAAGGGCTCTTGAGGAGTGAGACCGTGGAATGGAATCCGTGACCTAGGCAACAGGCTCCAAGCTGGTCACTCACAGTGATGCCTTGTTAAAGATATCTTTAACCTCTTCTCTTCTGAGTGAGAGTGAGAAAGACAGACAGAGGCCTAAAACCATGTCTGCTCTCTTTGCTGTGTTAATTTTTAAAAAAAGAACCATCTTTAACATCTTTCTACTCTCTAGCAATTACAATTCAGGAACCATTTAATTGGTATTAAAGTAAGATTCAATCTTTAGACTGAAGATTTGGGGTTCAATGGCAATACTCATAGAGGAGTTTTTGTTTGTTTTTGACAGCTTTATTATGTTACCAAGCTACTAAATGAGATTTTTTTTTATGTAGCAAATTCCACTGTTGAAAACATGGATTGCATGCACTGTAGCAGAGGGTAAACAATCCGCTGGACTAAGGAAAAAAACCACTAGAACTTGGATTCTTATTTATTGTTTGTCTGAAATAAGAAGACAGAAGTTATTCCTAATGTTCCATAAATGGACTGTCAATGGCATTTCTCTATCGCTAGGAAGGCCAGATCCTGGGTGCTATCCTTTTCGAAGAAGGAAAGCTCCACCAAGCAGGGAATTGTTAATGGTAAAGCATTTTATGTATGAGTAGATTATATTATCATGTTTTAAACAAATTAGTACTAACAAAATGGGCGACACATTTGGAAATCCTACTGGGAATTACAAATTGAAGTTGACCTTAATAGCAAATGACCAATGAAACATGGCAGAGTTGCTATTCCACCTCCCATACAAGCTTTCAGTCTCACATTGTAAGAGGCATATTTTAAAGAATTTTTTAAAGACCAGTGGCTATGATGACAACTTTAACATGTCTGACAAGAACCCAGCCAAAAATATTCACAAATAGCTCATGGGCCATTTGAAATAAGGGTTTATAGGTATTATCTTCAATGACAAACTTCGCACTAACTACATAACATCCTGTAACATTTTAGTGTTTGTATAAAAAGGTACTAAAATTGGAATTTCATTTTCATCTAAAGTTTTAATTTCCATTTTACATACATTTTGTGAGTGTGTATGTGATTTTAAAATGAATAAATATGCACATATTAAGAATATGTCTTCCAACGGGCGGTGCTGGTGCATACCTTTAATCCCAGCACTTGGGAGGCAGAGACAGGCGAATCTCTGTGAGTTCGAGACCAGCCTGGTCTACAGAGTGATTTCCGGGACAGCCTCCAAGACAGTACAGAGAAACCCTGTCTTAAAAACAAAAACAAAAAGAATGTGTGCTGTGCCCTTTCCCCATGGGGGTCTGTTGACCAGTTTGTGACTAGCAAATACCTCTTGTCTCCTTCTTTTAGTTAAGCCTGAATGTAAGTTTTTGGGTTTTGTCCATTCTTGTTGTCTAAATTTAAGTTTTTGTTGTTTGTCCATCCTTTGTTGGAGGGCCCTGGGAACATGAGCTCCTAACCTTGGTAGTTTTTTACCGTGTCTGTTATTGGTATCTAATGTTTACATTCTTGTTACAATAAATGTCATTCTCCTTGTAAGAATGAGTCGCTGTCATTTGTCTTTATTTAAATCCTTAGTCCTTTGTTCAGATCATTGAGAAGTGTTGTAGCCCCACAACTGTTCGCTACAAATGTGTCTTCCAAATCCTTTCCTGGGAGGACCACTTTGTAAATGAATGAGTGCTGTTGCCCATAAAAAGTGAAGGTGCCAGTGTCCTCAGTCTCCAGGAATGATCAGGTGGCCTCTGTCACATTAGGAAAATAGACACTGAAAGGCAGGCACTTGGCTAAAACTGATGCTTCTGGAAAGGACCATCTCCTAAGCCAGAAAACCAAAGCCCTAGACAATAAGATGACATGCTTAGGATCTAAGTACTAGTCAAGGGAGTTCTGTGTTTTTCCTAAGGACAGTTGTCTCTCCTATAGTTACAAAGAAGTAGAGAGAGGGAATCGGAGCAAAGGCTAGAAACTCAGACAGAACTGAAAAGCATCTCTGCTGGCTACAGAGACTGACCTATGATCTCTGTACTTACAATAACTCCTGGGTAGTAGCCTCCCACAGTCACATTCTGGGTCCTGGTAGTTGCAGCGAGGCCCACCGTGAGAATTAGCACGGACACAATAAGCAAAGTCACAGTGACATAGATGGAGTTCCGCTTCCTCCTATTGAAGGCTCCTATAAGAATAGAGAGACATTGAAATTGCTTATTTCATCTGGGAAAAGAAGAGAAAATTTACTAGTAAGGTTTTTCTTTCCTCTCCCTATTGGTAACTGGGATGTCTCTAGGGAATGGAATTACAGTAAAAGAATGGAGCTTTCCGTTTTGCAGTCATCGGATGCCACTTGCCTAATAAAAATATGTCGCTTCTTTGGAAATAAACAACAGGAGAAAATTCACCAGTTACATAACAGCAAAGCAATTTTGTGTTTTTGACATTCTATAAAAGATGTGTCATACCCACTTAGTGGAGTGTTTTTTAGGGCAGATTATAAAAGCATATGATGAATGAGAAGCATTTGTATGAGGGTATTAAATGAAAATATTTTAAAGCCAGTAGGCAACTAAGAACATTTTTTCTTACAAGCTGGAGATATGAAATTTAATTTTTAGTGTAAATATCAGAGCTGAGCCAGGAACTGGCATTTTATTTTTCATTTATTTCTGACATTTGCCGCCTCATGCATAAACTTAAAAATGGTGTGCTGGCCAGATTTGTCATATAACAAATGTGCTTAATAAAGTAAATGTTTGAAGGCTATTAGTCCACAAAGATTTGTATCAGGGGAGGTAGATCAGAAGGATTATAACTTACACACATTTACGCTTATGTGAGGATGCCATAAATATAACTGGCAAAAAACCCATGCTCCTTCCCGCTCAGAGCTTATCAGACATGATAGCACCAACCAATATTTTTTCAAAACCAAGCTTATTAAGTCAGATAGAAAAATGGTATCTATGCTCACTTTTCAATTTAATGTTTTAAGGAACCAAGCACTGCTCTATACTAGGAACCGAGCACTGCCTTATACTATGCAGGCATTTCTCTGACACAAGGAAGGGGTCCTCAACAGGAAATTCCACGGGAGAATTAACTACCTAGGAGCTCTCAGGAAAAAATGACCAAATGGGTAACACTATTAGGATCCAGTTCTCTTGAAGCCATAAGGACGCTAGAGATATAAGAAGCAGTGGGTGGCTGTATGATCAGTGCTTTAAATATCATGAATGGCTTGGAAGAGAACTTTACTTATCCCTGTTCAGAAGACCCAGCATTCTGAGAGGCCCATGGCACCCTCTGCAAGTTATGGAGCAGAGAAGCTACCCAGACTGCACTACGGGGAGGAGAGGGAAAGAAAGGAGGAAGGTGGAAGGAGGGGTAAAAACCAGTGGCAAGAGACCCAGGAGGCTTGTTGAAATTGAAAGCTCATGGGAAGCAGAGGCTAGAGCTGTTCTCGCAGCCTCCTGAAGCTATCTTTCCATACAGAAGAACAGTGTCAAAAATGCCACCCTGGGTCTTTCCCAGTGTGATCTCTGCTGAAGGCTCCAAGGGAGGTGGGAGGGGCTGTCGGTCTCCCCTGACGTCATTCTTGGAGCTAAGAGATATGACTCATCAGGTACAAGCCTAATACAATACTATTCTAAGACTGTTTACATCAAAATGGAAAAGCGCTTTGAGCAGGTACAGGCCCCTATCATACACTAAAGCCCCAATCTCAGAGGCAAGGGGAGTTGTAAATGGGTGTGCTCTGCAGTGAGGTAGGAAGCCAGCCCCCATGCAGAAAAACAGAAAGGCCCCTAGACACCTGTGACATCAGGCTTCTTTGTTTGTGGTAGCTATCAGGGGTGCAAATGATTACGTGATTGTTAGTAAACTAATGAACACAGCCCAGCAATTTGAACTGCTTGGTTCTGGAAAGGGAATAGGAGAGGGGTAGGGGTAGGGTGAACAGGATTTATTTCTTTCATCTACCTGCAGGTTCCTTATCCTTCTTGTTGACTTCAGAACACCCAAAAGAGTTCATAAACCAGGGTACCTAATTTTATGTCATGATAGATACTTGGTGACTCTCCCAGGGTTCCACTGTGGGGCTCTAACATAAATTTACCCATATGGCCTCCCATTTTGTTTGCTTTTGTGATTGTCATGCACACAGGAACTCTAGCCTTTCTCTGCCCTGGAATCCACCAAGAGCATCTCACACAGCGGCTGTGTGAGCTTGGAGACTAAATTGGAGGGGCATGTATGGCTACACGGGCTTCCTCATTTGTTGTCTCACTGACTGGCTCATTCCTACCAACCGACCTTTAATCTTATCCACAGCCCTGGAGTGTTCTTTGCAAATATCACTCTAACTTAAGCACAGCAGCCAGGTCAGAAAAGTGACTCAGCAAACCACACAGTGTCATTTGAAAATCCGTTTTTTCCCTTTGCTTTAGAATCTGAAATGAAATGCTGTCTGTTGAAAAACCAAAAGATCCCACCACTCTACAGGGGGCTTGTCTCCAGCTAAGATTGGTTTTGGATCAAATTGCTACGACAACTCTTGGGGCACTAGATTGACCATCTATTCTCTGCTCTGCCAGTCACTTTTTATTTTATATTATGAAGACCTTAACTATATAGAATCAAATTATTTTAATTGCACTTATAGAAGTGACTATCTTAAAGAGCACCTGAGTAAATACTTTTGAAATGAAGAGACACTCCCCATTTACCTACAGTTTCAATTTGACTTTAAAAAGTTCATTTCTACTTGGGGCAAGACTTGCCTTAAGGTGCTCTGAACGTGTGACCAGGGATCCTAAAAGTCAGACAACTGTATGACTTACTCCGCTTGCCTACTTGGTTGCTTTATTTTAGAAGGCGGGAGAACCCTGTTCTTACTAAGGTACAATTGGGGGCTGGTCTTAGACGTTTCTGTGAATACAGGATCATCTTATTCATGTTTTGTTTAATAAATTAACATATAAAGCCAACCAGTGGTGGTGCAGACTTTTAATCCCAGCACCCCAGAGGCAAAAGCAGACAGATCTCTGTGAGTTTGAGGCCAGCCTGGCTCGAGGCAGTTCCAGGACAACCAGGGTTGTTATACAGAGAAACGCTGTCTCAAAATATCAACAAAAAATTAATATACAAAAAAGCTCAGACCCCATGAGCTACTTTAAATGGCTTTAAGGGCTGGAAAACGGTGCCTTTTGCTGTGTCAGATACACAGTAAATAAGTAGCTTATAGTTACCGAATAAACAAGTGATAAAGTCTCATAATTGTTTTCCTTCTAATGAAAATATCTGTTGTGGGAGTTGTGCAAATTTTGTCATGTTCATAGAATTAACTTCTAGAAATAGGGTACCCTTTGTGGGCTCCCCAGAACTGAAAGCTTTGTGGCTAACTAGTGTCAAAACCATAAGAGCCTCATCATCTTGTCTACTTGGTACCTAGGATATTCCTATTTAATCAGCTATTGCAACCAATAGCAGTGAATCCAAAATCTCCTTATTGGCATTTTCTGCTCCCCCCAGCAGTCTCTCTGCAGAGCTACTGCAGCCCTCCTTCTCTGCAGTGCTCCACCTCCACCCCAGACACCGGAGAACCAGGATGTAGCTCTAGAGGCATCCAATCATTTGCTGGCTTCACCCTTCCAGATAGGATCAGCTTCTCCCTCCTCTGGTCCCTCTAAGTCACCCCCCCACTACATTTACATCTGAATCCCTCTCTTTTGAATCAAGCTCAGAACTTCTTCCACCACAGAATCTCTTAATCAAGCTCCCCCTACTCCAATCACACATTAGCTCAGTTTCTAATGTCCCAGGAGGACTTACTAAGTAAGTATAGAAAGTGTGACAGCAGGTTTCTCCTACAAGACATATGATGTCCACCAGTTCCAGGACTGTGTACGTGACAGGAGTCAAGCTGTGAGTTACTATAAGATAGGATGCTGCCTCTGCACATGCTTTACCTTTTTTTTTCCTTGTACGTATTTCTTGATAGCCCCCTCACAAAAGAGGCTGTGTAACCTTTATTGGGATGTAACGAAGATTCTCAGTAAGGTGCTCTGAGCACTGCAGTGTTTGTGACAGGCGTGAATGTTTCCGTAGATTAGGATTCGCTTACCTGAATCAGCTTTGCCGCAGAGTGGATCTCAGAAGTCCCAGACTTGAGCATCCCTGGAAACAGGTGGCTGCCCACACAAGAGCCTTAATGCTCGGCCCGTCTCCCAAACATTCACACCTAAAAGGCGTTGGAATCTACTACCTTCACTTCTTTAGTAAATTATTCAAGACATGGAGATATCAAAGATGGCTCAGTAAATTACACATGTGTTGTTGGGGATGGAGAGTGCCCTGATGTAGTAGAGGTGTATTAGCGCCTGAGGGCGCTGTTGCCAAAGTGAAGGGTGTTTCCTGGGCGATAATGAAGGAGTGTGGTAGTTAAATTGCTATCTTCATAATTCCCAAATACCTGCTTCCTTCAGAGTCTTGGACTAACAGCTGATCCCGAGGCAACCAGCAAAAGTAGTGCAGGCACCTTGGTGCAGTGGTGTGTGTGTGTGTGTGTGGTGTGTGGTGTGGTGTGTATTGTGGGGTGTGTGTTACATTTTTTTATTTATTTGTTTGTTTATTGGCTGCAGCTGTGTGTTGCTTATAAAAGGAATCACCTCAGAAATGCTGCCCTTTGAGGCAGAAACACAAACCAACCACCTCTCCTTATCCTGTTGGCACAAGAAGGTAGTTTTGCCAGAGCTTAGTTAAGTGGGAGTATCCTAGATGCTGATTCAGGCCTCGGCTGTAGGATCAGCGCCAAGGAACTCCGAGGAGATACTCTTATCCAAACTGTGGGAACCCAGAGTCATCACTCTACTCCAGAATTTTCTAGTGACTTCGGCCTGTGGTTCCTAATCTATGTGAGAGCTATGATTCCTTTCACTGTAGTGGCGACCTGAGCTGGGCAAGCCCACTCAGCTTCTTGTTGCGCAGACATTTAGAGAAAGACAAGACAGTCTGAGGGCCCCTGGGAATAAAAGAGAGAATTCTCTTCATCTTGTTCTGAAACCCACAGAGCAGTGTCAAGTATCAAGCCTTTGAGCCCTGGGCCTCCAGTCTGCTCAGTCCCCGCAGCCACACGGCTCTGGGTGGGGAGGGTTGGTTTGCAGGTGGTTGTTGCACGCAGTTAGAATGTGTGCTGCGGAACCCTCGCCCTCTTGCGTCCAGCTCTTTTTTGCGCTGTAGCTTGATGTCTGGGAGCCTGGGCTATGTTAGCGCCACAGCTGGCCAAGGCAAGGAGTGCGTTTGGTGTTCTGCGTGCCTGTGTATGCGTGGGGTGGATGGGGGGCAGGGGTGCTGGAGAGTCTGGTACTGTTGGGCTCTGGATTTGGACCCCAGTTCTGGCCTCAGTTTGTATCTGGTTCCAAATAACTACGACCTTAAAAATGAAAAGCACTAGGCTTATACTAAGTATGCCAAAACACTGGAAATAAGAATATTTCCACCATCCAGGTGATAACACTTTCAGGGGCCCCTTCCTTGAACGAAATTTGTTGCGACTGAGTCTTTTGCAGGCAACAGAGAGCTCACACTGGGCTCAATTTTCTCCTGGCCCCTCCCCTGTGGATGTTCCTGCAAATTCATCGGAGAAGATCTGAGAAGACTGAATGGCGGAAATTCGGGACAGAGGAGATTTGCAGAATGTGAAGTGTGATTTTAAAAAAGGCGAATTGAATTTTGTTAAAGTATATCCAGAGCAAATTTTAAGATTAGGTGGAACCATGGCTCAACAATCCCTCCCGCTTTCCCGGGCTCCAAATTAATTTCTCCTCTCAGCGAAATCACAGGGCTTGGGAATGTGCCTGACAGCTAAAGGAAAATGTTTTTGTTTTTGTTTTACTAATTCGTTTGTAGCTACCTAAAAGCCACGGGAGGGGCCACCAAGTTGGCGCAAGACAGAAGCCATCCTCTAGTTTTTAGAAAGGTGTTGAAAGGTGCCCCTCCCCCCTTCATTCCGCTGAAGAGGAAACGCGCGACTTCAGAAGATGCGCGGGCTTGCGCTGAATCTTCTTTTCTTGTGCTTTTGCCCCCCCCCACACACACACTCACTCACACTCATTCTGTGTATTTGGAGCTGACAGAAATCAAATTCAAGGACTGTTGATCTTTCTGCTGCGTATGTCAAGGCTGGGCTGTCATGAGTGATTCCTCAGGAATTCCTGTCCCACCAGCAGCCCCTTGTTTCTTCCCCCCACCCCCATTCCCTGGGGTTGCACCTCCACCCCCCCTCCGTCTGTGAAATGTAAATCAGCACCCCCGGTACTGCAGGTCAGGATAGCACCTAGAGAGTTGAGAGGGGGTGAAAAAAAGACCCTGCTTCTTCTAATTATCATTCGTCGTGATCTTAGAAGTGCTGAGGACTTTGCAAAGAAGAGGAGTTGAATTGAAAGCGAAGTCGCAGGTTGAAGGAAGTGCTTTGATGCCCAAACAGCTGGGATTTACCACTGACTGCAAGTCTGTACACACACGCACACAAATACGCACACACTCGCACTCCGGGCTAGGTAGGGCTACTCCGATCCAGTCTCCGCGCGTCACCCTTATCACGGCTGGGCCGCTCCCTTGAGGCTCTGGTCCGCCTCCCAGACACTCGAGTTTGTGGACCCCTACCAGGTTGCCCTCTCTCTGTCTCTGGGGCAGCCAGGAGCTGGCTGTCCGAGGTACATCGCACTTACCCCTCTGCTACCACCGCCCGAAGGACAGTACTAGCGGCTAGACTTACCCATAGAATCTTGCAGGGACATGTCGCTGGACCGCTGCTGAGTCAGGGACTGATGCATGGTGAAAGCTGTCTGGTTGCCCCAGGTCCCCGAAGCTGCTTCAGTAGCCCCTGGCTCAGGGCGCCCCGCACAGCAACCTACTCCGTCGCTGCCTCTCCTGGTCTTTCTGAGCGCTGAGACTGACTGCTTCTGGTTGAGAGCTGCAGCCCAAGTGCCGCCTCCCCCTCCCTTCCCCTCCTCTCCCTCCCTCCTCTTCTGCCTCCCTCTGCTCCGGGAGGCAGCAGCATTGGCGTCCTTGCAGCAGCGTGCGCTTGCGCAAGACCCCCCCTCCCCCTCGGCCTCCCCATCCTAGTTATCCACCTCCCAGCCTCCCAAGCCAGACAGGGAGACGGTTTCGCCCCTTGGGGCCAAAGCTGCGCAGAGAAAAAAAGGAGGCTTCAGCCTGGGGCCAACTGGCCTCTGTAGTTCTAAGAGAGGGTCTTGGACAATAAACCTTTTACAAGATTTATAATTGAGGAGAGAGCAGAGTCCGAGGTTCAGAGCTGGAGAATGCACACAGGGGCAGACAGACAGACAGTCTCTCTCTCTCTCTCTCCTCTCTCTCTCTCTCTCTCTCTCTCTCTCTCTCTCTCTCTCTCTCTCTCTCTCTCTCTCTCTCTCTCTCTCTCTCATGCAGATCTGATCTTACAGCTTCCAGAATGACATAATGGAGCTGGAGATGATCCAGAGAAGGGCCACTCTATAATCAAAAGGATGGTGGTGGTGGTTGGTGGGGGGGGGGCAGGATGCCTTATGAAGATAGATTAAACAAATTCGTACTCTTTAGTCTAGAACGATGAAAGCTGGGAAGCGATGTGACCGGATTGTATAAAATTATGTATTTAGAGACAGAGAACACAGCCTTATTCATCACAACTGAGAATTTTAGAACCAACAGCCCCCTAAGAGCGAGAAGGAGGTTCATCAAAAGAAAACATGACAGTATGTCAGTATCCCAGTTTGCATTTTTGTTCAAGACAATTTTATATCAAGGTAGGCTTTTTAGACCCTAGCAGTCAATACAAGAGAGAAAGGGAAATTATCAGTAGTCCCATTTTATAGAGGAAGAAACTGAGTAACAGCTGAAAAAAATCTCTGTGACTTTGCAACTACTGACAGAGGTATGATTCAAACCTGGATCTCAAGTCAGATGCTTTTACTATGAAAGCATGTTCAAGCCGATGCTCCCACAATTCAATCCAGACAGGCTGGGAGATGGGCCAATGTATACTGTGTCTGCTCTGCAAGCTTAAGGACTAAGTCCCATTCCCCAGGACCCAAGTTAAAAGTCAGGTGCAGCAGCACTTGCTTGTAACTCCAGTCCTGGAGAGGCAGAGACCAGAGAATCCCAGAGGTCACTGGTCAGTCTCAGGTCCAGTGAGAGATCCTGTCTCAAAAACTAAGATGGAGAGAGTGACTACAGAAGGCTCTCAACATCTATCTCTAGCCTCCATATGCACACACACACACACACACACACACACAGACACACACAAACACAGACTCACACACACACAGACACATACATATAGACACACACAGAGAAACACACACAAACACAGACACACAGAGAGACACACACAGACACACACACAAACACAGACACACAGAGATACACATAGACACACACACAGACATGCACATACAGACACAGACACAAACACCCACGACCCCCCCCCCACACACACCACACACTCTCCTGAGAAGAATGAATGGTATAAAGGGTTCCTCCCAGATCTGCCTTGTTAATCTGCTGTGAGACATTGTTTCCTTACCCAGGAAATGGAACCAAAGGCCCTTGCCCTTTCCCACCTTCCAAAGGAAGAAAAGGTTCTTCCTGAAGGTTAAAAAGGAAGGCTTTTGTAAAGAACTTGGACGCCCCAGGGGCCAGGTTAAATGCTGTGTCGAGTATTATTAGCAGTCCTACACTACAGACATGGTTTAAAGATTTGTGGCACATGTCCTAGATAGAGACAAGATGGCCACTCTTGTAAAGATATGTGTCTTAATCAAGCTTGGCGTGGAGGTCATTCCCCACCAAGACAGAAAGTGAACTTGTGTTTATACTGTAGCAATGGTTGTCTTTCAGTTCTGCTTACTTTTCCTTTTACCACTCTGAATATTTCCTACTTAATGTGAGGAACTCCTGCAACCAGCCCTGATTTCTCAGGAGTGCTTCATAATTAGCTTATTTCGAGTCTGTGAAAGTAGCCTTGAGGAAAAGAGATTTTTAAACAGGCTAGAAGACTCTTCACTGCCACCTTTTTTAGCAGTGTATGACTCCCCTGTAGCAACCATACAGCTAGAAAGGCTGAAATATGCCAAATACAAGCTTGTTACTGTAGCATGCTGCCTTAAGTGGACTAATGGAAGCGTTCTCATTGTAGAAAGAAATGCACCTATCCACCAAGTGAAACAGAGAGCATATGGTATTGGGCCTTTCTAAAAAGAGCCACAAACTCATTGAGGGAAGGGGAAAGCTTTGCCTTTGCAGCATCTGCATCTGAGTCTTGTGTGAAAATTGAGCATACTTTCTAGAAGAACCCAAAAAGCCAGTTGTTTAAATGACTTGCCTTCTGTATATGTCTTCCATACTATCTCAGGGCGGTGGGGGCGGGGAAAGTAATGGGACTTAGAACACAGGCAACACTCAGTAGAGTTAAAAATGACTTTGAGACCACTAGCAGAGACAGCAGCAGTGACCATGACAAGGCATGGCGTAGTAGCAGTCTCCTCTCCCAAAATGAGGTACCTGTTTGGATCTGGGAAAAGAAGAAGGGCTGGAATGAGAACTAGCGGCAGGAAGACACAGTGGGGGCCTTACTTCAGGTACCTAAGCTTCTTTCTCATCCAAGAAGGCTTATCTGCATTCAGAATGAGCTGGACAATTAAAAAGCAAAGGGCAGTTTTTCATGGAATTCATCCTGGTTTTCTTCCTTTCAAAACATGTGCAGATTTTATGCATAAATAGACTCTTAATAAATTTTACCAATAGACAAACCATCTAGATGAAGGAACAGGTATTTCATGCAAATGGAGGATACTGTAAAATTGCTTGGTTAGTTTCTGATTAAAAAAGAAATTATTATAGTGCCTTAAAATAAATCCTTTTCATTGCAAACTTAATCAAGCTTACAGTGCTGCCCTAGGTTGCAAACTATTTTATGGCATCAGGAAACTTTGCCAACGGAGCTGCAGCCTAATTCTCTCTATCTTCTTGAAGTCAATAATGAAGAGTCTTCCCAGAAGCCTTCAGACTAGAAAAATGCCAGATGGTGCTCTGTCTATAACACATTCACCCTGGGAATACTCAAAACAATCACCTCCTTATTTTGATGATCAATTTGACTTAGTTAAATTAATGTAGTACGTTCCAGACTCCAAATTTGGGGCTGTGGGCCAGAAGGATTCCCTCTCTCTCTCTCTCTCTCTCTCTTTCTCTCTCTCTCTCTGTCTCTCTCTCACACACACACACTGTGTATGTATATTTAAAGGGATCGTCATATACATATTCATATCATAAACATACATACACATATATTCATACATATGCCTATACATATGCACATCTACACCATTGTCTCTATACAATGATTATTACCACTTACTTCTTAGCTTTCAGACTTCTGTTGACCAAAGATACAGAGAAGTTTAAGAAAAATGGAGGACCTGAGTCCACACATTCCTGATTGAGGTTAGGCATTGTATCCACCAGACTACTTTAGGTCAATAACTAGTACTCAGTATCTACACCACAAAATAAGTCTTTACTCAAGACTGAAGGTTTCATTTCAACCATGAAACTTGAATGGTTCCCATTGTCAGCTGGTCATTTTCTTTGGGTACCAGGAAAATGGCTATAGAACCAGGGACAACGGTGTACTGTTTTTGTCTTTGCTTTGTTGTTGTTTTCCATTTTATAATGAACGTTGATTATCAAACACCATATTCCAATAACAGTAAGCAATTTATCATAATGTGATATTTAAGTGGATGGGCCGTCATTTACTTGCCACTCTACTGTTACTGGACATTTTAGAGGTTTACAGTTTTCAAACTTAGAAATAACACAATGACTTAAATCTTGCATCGTTTTTTAGTAGAAGATAGAATATTACAGTGGAACTATTAATTCAAAAGTTCCAAAATACATATTATTAAATGAATTTTTATCCCCATACATAAAGTGCACGTGTTGATACATTTTCACACACACACACACACACACATGCACACACTGATTAGATTAACCTTCAACACAGATGCCCTTTCTCAGTTACCCTCCAAGGAGTTACCAGTACTCTGATATTTATCATCAAACCCAGTACTTTTTTGTTTATTTTTGTAAATGTATTTTAATTACACCATTTCTCCCTTACCTTTCCTCTCTGTAATTCCCTCTTGTATACCCCTCCCAATCTCTTTTTCAAATTCATGACTTCTCTTTCCATCAATGTTATTACATGCATGTATGTATTTATATATATATACATATATATTCCTAAATATAACTTGTCAAGCCCATATGTTACTTGTATGCATGTTTTCTGAGCTGACTATTTGGCACTGGACAACCACTTGGTATGGTCTTCCCTAGGGAGGACCACCTCTCCTGCTCCCAGCTTTCCCCAGTTGCCTGTAGCTCTGGGGACTCATGAAGTCCAAATACCTTAAAGTATGTATTGTCAGATTTTCCTCCAAAACACTGGTAGCAAAGCACATGAAAGTGCCTGCGTTCCCAAACCATTTGGCTTTGTCATAGAAAAGGAGATGTTTATCATAGAGAAGGAGACATTTAGCTGAAGACATACCAAGATAGAGTCATCAATATGTAGACATAGCCAAGAAGCTAAATTAGGGTTCCACTGAGCAAAATGCATTCAGTAGTTACCAGTAGAATACAGAGGTTAAAGGCAGTCTCAGGAGACAGACAGCATGGTCACACACCACAAGTATCTCAGAATTCTCCAACTACTCACATGTTTCATCATTGTATTCTCTTTTTAAAAATATTTTTAATGTTTTGTCTGTGAGTGTCTGATGTGCAAAGAAGACAGAAGAAGGTTTCAGATCCCACGGAACTGGGGATACAGACAGTTGGGAGCCACCATGTGGGTGCTGGGAATTGAACCCCGGGTCCTCTTGTTATATATTTTCTGTTACTGTCCTTCGCACATGCTTAGTCTTTATATGTAGCTTTCCGTTTTTCTACACTAATAACTTAGTTATACCTAGTACGGAACTGGCATTTAAATACTTGTCGAATATAACACCTTGTAGTTATGATTTTTTTCTGCTTATTAAAATAAATGGGGACATCACAAAACTTTTCTTTAGTTGCTTAGTTACACGAAGCAACAGGTTCCCATCTCAACTCAGTTCTAATTACAATCAAAATAAGAATCTATAGGTTGGTTTTCATTTTTCCAGAATTTTTCTCTGTGAATATTTATACTTTTGCTCAACTATTTTGAGGATTAAATATTCCTTTTTAAAAATAAACTTTGAACTAACAAAACAGTAAATCTTTTGTTAATCATTGTGATATATTGAATAGTTTGCAAATGTTTCACATGGAAGTCCATCTTCAACTTACTAAACCTCCTCCAATTCTATGACACATATTGAGTTGTTATAGGCAGGGGAGTGGAAATTCCATCCCTGTTCTCATCACCAATGTGTGATGAAGAGCATCAGGAAACTTCTATGAAAATGAAGAGAACAAAATCATTTTTACTTCAAATGACACTGTTTGGAAACATTAGGCAAACATCAGCATGATACAAGGATGCATACGTCTGCTGGATTCTTGATAGGAGTGTTCTGAAGAATGAGCAATCTGTTTCCTACTACAGGAAGGAGGTGATTTCTTTGTAAGGTCAAAGTATTTGTTTTCCCACAGAGTTTCACGTCTCCCTAATGTGAAGACACAAAAGTGCTACATAGAACAATGACACATAAAACAATGGGTACTATGAGCACAGCGTACTGTTAGAGCAGCTAGACAACGCTTGAATTTGAGAATAAATGCAACTTAGTATGATGATAATAATAATGTCAAAGTCAGAGTGAGATCAGTCAAGGGTAAATGTAATTAACATTCTGTAGAGTAAATATTTATGAAAGAAAAAAACAACCATATTGAAAAATTTCCCATGCTTATTGCTCTTTCATCAGGAAGAGGGGCTGATGGGGGAGAGAGCAGCTTTAAACCCACAGGAACTATTTTGGGGAAACATTCAGGGATATCTCATCATTTAAATGCCCTGGTTTACCTGTTGGCAGTGGCAGTTGGTGGGGTTAGTACATATAATAGAATTCAGCTAAGCCACAACTATCCTGTTTCCTTCCTCTATTTAATTACTGAGCTTAGTATATCCTTTTCCCTTTTTTCATAAAAAAATGCATTAAACACCTAATTAAATGTGGCATTGTCACAGGCGGGGGTGAGTGTGTTCAACTGCTTTTGTTCAGGTTTAGCCTGGAGAGGATGTCTGTGTTCAGTAGTTTCTGGGAATCAATAGATTGGCTACCAGTTAAAACTGCTCCGCAGAACCTTTAAAAATGTTTACTCTCTGTGACCCAGTAATTCCACTTCTGGGAATCTATGCTAGGGAAAGAGAATTCTGGACAAAGATTTATGTGGAAGGACAACGATCGCAATGTTATTTACAGTCTAAAACTGTAGGGGAAAAACCTGAAACGCTCGAAATTAAGGGGATGATTAAGAAGATGATACCACAGTCATGTGATGGATTTGCGATACATCTAGGAAATTGTGTCTTCAAATATTTAAGAATCTGGAAATGTGCATAACAATGAGTGAAGGGTTAGGCTAAGATGTGCATTTATGCTTTGATCCCAGTTTTGTTTAAAATTTCACATGTATGCGGAGAAAATGACTCAAAGGACACTTGCAACATTAACTGTATCTGAGTAGGGAAATGACTAATTATTTTATGCTTTCCTGTGTTTTTCAAGTACATAAAAAATTGCCCTACTAAAATTAGCACCAACCAACCAATTCTGTTCAATAAACAAATTAAATAGGTGGGTGTTAATTACATTCTCAGCCCTGCAGTGTATGCCTGGAGTCACTCAGGATGTACTGTTCGACTCCGCAAAACACAGACAAACATGCTCTCTCTCTCTCTCTCTCTCTCTCTCTCTCTCTCTCTCTCTCTCTCTCTCTCTCTCTCTCTCACACACACACACACACACACACAACACACACACCTTCTTTTTCAGTCTCGTTTGCCTTCGTACAAGTTTCAGAAAATGTGACACCTCTTTCAAGGGAATTTGTAGTTCTCCTTGGTGTGATTACTGCTTGTTGGTGCTGGCAGGTGGGCATTTACTTATCCTGGTACGGCTGTTTATGCCCCTGGAATAACACCGGTAGAGGGCTGTCTACTCTGTGCATTGCCTGGAAAGAGCAGTTTGGTAGAAAACTACCCAGTCTGGGGAGAGAAAAGGAACTTTGTGCAGAAACCTGGGGAAGGAGGAAAGAAATTTGAGAGCAAGACAGAGTAGAGAGAGTACTACAGATATCAACTGCCTTTGGTAGAGAAGATTTCCCTGCTAAGACTGCATTTTAGTGTGTTACCATTTAAAAGAAATAGAACTTAGCCTGTAAGAAATCCTATTGGAGGTGAAAGGCACCCAAATTCATGCCTGGCTGCCTTCTGGAACCCATAGTCTTGTTATACCAAAGGGGGGAGTGTTGACAAAAGACTGCCTTCCTTTAGCAAAAACTCCTAAACCACAGAAGTAAAATACACATGTGTATCTCAAATAATACATAAATTGCATTAAACATTAAACAGTCTCCCCTGCCCCCAATTTCACTCTCAAAAGGTAGCCTCAATTGAAAGTCTGATGTATATATCACCAGACCTCTATCTTTTTCCTCTGCATATACAATATGCACATGGGTTCACACATATGTGTAAATGTAACAAACAGAAATTTGAATACTTTAAATATTATTCTGTAACACGCTTAAAGAAACCCAACACTTTCTCGTGGATCTATTTTCTATGTCACTTTATATTAATTTCCCTCAGTTTTAGCTGCTGCAAATTAGTCCGTATTATTGCATGGGGTTTTAGTTAGTTTGTTTGTTTAAAAACAAACCCCACCATGATTGGACATTTAATTTAGTTCCAGTTTTTTCATAGCTACAAGCAATGTGGTAAACATGCCTGTGCGCACACCACAGAATCAATTTAAGGGAAAATCTTCCTTCCATCAGATATGCATTACCTAACCATTTGCAATTAGTTTCCTGGGCTCTGGAGAACAGTTTTTAATGGCTATGCCAAATGTTCTGTAGCATCCCGAATAGTCCAAGGCATCCTTTCCAATTAAGTTGCAGTCTACTACACACTGCATTTTAAATTACATTGTGCTTTAAGGACAGGGAGCTGTCTTACATTATTGATACAGTCTTATAATGTCCTATCTTGGTATTAATATCCTGAACTTGAATGAGCACTGTCGTAAGAGAGGGGGCAGAGAGAGCCTGCTGATACCTATGACCAAGGTCAGCGCAAGCCAGAGTAGCACAAACACAGATCCAAGATTGTTACTTCCCAAGTCGAACCCAGCATCTCTCCAGCATCTGGCAGGAGGCCCAGAAGGCAGAAAAGGGGTTTATCTGCCACCTATTGGTTGATAGGAAAGGAGGGAAACACCTAGATGAACTTTGGAACTGGTGACGAACATCTGCTACTTTCTCTTATCTCCCATCCTTTCTGCCTCCCCTAACCCAAACTGAAACAAATCGCACATTATTTCAAACATGCTCTTTGACTGTCTACAGGCCCTTATCTTGATATCCTACTTGAAGGTAAACTCCTTAGCCATTGTGTGACACCCCCATCAAAACATATTCTTTTTTTTTTTTTTTTTGGTTTTTACGAGGCAGGGTTTCTCTGTATTGTTTTAGAGGCTATCGGTCCAGCCCAGCCTCGAACTCACAGAGATCCGCCTGCCTCTGCCTCCCGAGTGCTGGGATTAAAGGCGTGTGCCATCAACGCCCGGCAGATAAACTAGTTTCATCGCATACTATTTCAGATGGATTTTTGGATAATAGAGTATAAGAAGACTTCTTACTACAGTAAAAATGTCAGACAGTGTGGCCATGTTGTAATACGGAAACTTTTCCAGGCCTTCAAACCCACATATGTAGATGATGTTATCATCAAGAAAGAAGCTTACCAAAGAACCTCAAGTACAACTGTCAGGAAGATCTCTGAGAGCCCTTATTCTCATCAAAGGGGAGGAAGGTTGGTAGGAAGGGGACAGGATAGCATAGATTTCTGGGTTGGCCTGAGGCTCTGTCTTCCCTGGGGAGACGTGTTCTAGCAACTGTTTGGTGTATTTTTAAAGGTCAGAGAGGCTTTGGCTCTATAGGATGGAGTGGCTGTGACACCTGATTAATGTCTGTGCAGTACTTTCCAGAATGAAATTTAATCAGCAGAATGATTGCAGCAAGCAGCTGCCTGGAGGAAAATGATCCTGTTCTAATGGTGGCTTGTTTGATGTGTTGGCATTGTAGTAGGGCACGTACGTTATTAGTTCAACCAAAGAGGCCCCAACTAGGACACGAGATCAACTAGTAGGGAAATGCAGTAAACCACATCGACCCTTCTGTGGCTCTGCATAGGGCCATCACTGTCAGACTGTCAGGCCTCCTCACTCTGAGGACCTTTACTGTCAGCCTCCTGCCCACCCCTAGGGTCTTCCTTGGCAGCTCTACCCCCTCCATCATTACCCATTCCCAGAGTAACCTCAGATCTATCATTCTTGGCACTCTCTGGCACTGCTGCTTCAAGGCTTTCACTGACAGCTTTCTCACAACACAATTGCATGCATGTGTGTAGACACACACACACACACACACGCACACACGCACGCACACACACACACACACACACACACACACACACACACACGCATGCACGCACATCTCCTTTCCCTCATAGATATTCTCAGGGTTTAAATGAAATGAAAAAAAATGGTCTGCCCTCACAGAAAACAATGGGAGTGCTCAGGTCTAATTAACCCTTCTTGCCCTGTCTTCCCATCAGAAGCACAGAGGTGATTACACTGAGTCGCAGAGATTCTGTGCTCACTGTTACACTCTGTAATATGTAATAGATTCAGCACAGGCCTATGTGACTGGCATCTCCTACCACTCAGATAGTGTGCTCTTTATGCAAGCCGAGTGCATCCTTGCCAGGATGTGCGGCTCTGTGGCATGAGATATTTTCCTAATAGAAGAGATAATGTAGTTGAGTTGGTCACAATTTCTTTGCTGGACTTTATTTCCCCAGTTGGATTTTTTTCACTTAATCTCTCCAGAGTGTCCCCTGAATGACAAGTACTTGAAACTAGAGTTGTGCACTGTCTAAGTGAATAGAACCATAGCTTTTCTATAGTATTGAAGGCTGAGCAATCTAGTGTTCTATGAGTCATTGAGAATACTTCAAGATTCATACACTTCTCCTAGGTCCCTAAGTAGGAAATAAATGTGGAATAAAAAAAACCCAGAAGCCTGATTAGTGTTCCTAGTCATATTAAGTTGTGTTTGCGGCGAAGGGGGGACTATAGAGATAGAATAGGTGTGGTGATATTTTGTTTATGATCTAATAAAGCTTACCTGAAGATCAGAATGCAAAGCTAGCCACAGCCATAGAAGCTAGGCAGTGATGGTACACACCTTAAATCCCAGTGCTCAGGATATATTTTAATCCATCTGAATCTCTGTGCATTCAAGGCCCCCTGGGCTACATGAGTATCTGTCTCTGGGATTTTATTATTCGTGTTACAAATAGGAAGGACTGAAGTGTGTGGAAATGTTACTCACAGTTAAAAGACACTGCAAATAGTATAGAATAGACCATCAGTGAGCACTTGGTATTTTCTAGGGGCTAGAAAATGCAGATTCTGCTCTCTGGGAGTTCATAATGAAATAAGGAAGACAGAATTTGAACAATTATTTCAGACAGGATTAATAGCCCATACTTGTAATTCTAGCACCCATAAGACCTGAAGCAGGAGGATCACAGGTTGGAGAAGTCTTGGAGCTGTGTGGTAAGACTTTCCAACCTTTTTCGATAGGAGCACTTAAGAAAGTTGATAAAGGTGTGTGTTGGCTGCTGAGAGAGAACTGAGAAGAGGTTCATAGACTGGAGGTGCAGAGGAAGTGCCACATGACTTCATTATTAAAGAATTCATCCAGTTACTCATTCTCTCTGAGTGTAGTCAGGGACTGGCTTGTTCATTACTGCATGCCTAATGCTGAGGATAGTACCAGAAATATTAAAGATCAATAAATGTTCATTGAACAAATGAATACCCACTTATATGTGCCAACCCATGTGCTAAACATTTGAAATACATAATGAAGAGTATTTATATAGATTTCAGTCAAGCCTAGGTGGTTTAGAGGTTGGAGAAATGTCTCAATGTTTAAGAACATTTGCTACATCATCATGAGAACCCCAGTTCAGATCCCAATACCCACATAAAAATCTGGGAATCATACAAACACTCGCAACTCCACCTTCAAGAAATCCAATTATTTCTTCTGGCCTCCATGCCTATGCAGGTACACATACACACACACACACACACACACACACACACACAAATAAATTCAATGATAATATGAGTCTTTTGAAATACTAACAGGTTTATATCATTCAGATTGATTCTTTCCTTTTTGATCTATCATGTAACTGTATTAAGGTAAGATATCGAGATCTTCAACTGTTACTACAGAATTGTTCCTTTTCCCTTCATAGTTCTAGCTGAGACAGTAGCTATAAAACATGGCAACATCCTGAAGATCCTGGTAGTGTGGAAATCTGGTGTCATTTTAGGTGCACATTTATTACTGTTATATATTCTGAATTGCATACCATTTTAAACTATAAAATGTAACTTTTATCTCCAAATCTATTTTGTCTGATGTGTTCATCAACTCTCCTTTGGTTAGACTTCATTGTCTAGTTTGATCAATCTTTTTATTTTTAACATAATTATGTTATTTTAATCTAATCCTTGTCTCCTGCAGATAGCATGTAGTTGGATCATTTATAAAATGTGTTAATTAAACTTGTTCTTTGATGATTTCATACATGTATATTATACATCATAATTACTCTCACCCCACCCTCTTTTACCTGTTTTCCGTGCCTGTAAATCCCTCCACCTTTCTATAACTCCTTTACCTACATCTTGTAAATTGGCAGGGCCTGTCTTGTGTATACACAGTGCAGGCAACTGAAGCTACTGTGAGTTCATGATTGCAATGACTATGCCATTCCCAGATGATGGCATTCCATATCACTTCTCACTATCTGCTGAAACTGAAAAAGGACCCGGTCTTCAGGGGTGCAGAAAAGAAAGATTGAAATGTGGGTGTAGAATATGACAAAACTGGAAATCCAAAATTTGTTAAGGTAATTTATACAGTGAAGCACAAAATGGGGCAGATTAGCCCTTGAACTTCTGTATTACAACATAGATTCTGAAGTGACATCATCCTTTGCTGAAATGCACCAATTAGTAAAGTTTTGATTGAATCGATATAGAAGAACAAGAGGCCCATGAGCTTTAAACGAGGTACTCCCCACAATGGTAAGGAAGTTGTTAAGTAGAGAGGACACATAGGTGTGCCTCAACTCAACTATCAGAATCTTTATTTGGCCTAAATTCCCCATGGTCATCGTACTCATTATGCTGAAAATCCTCTAAATTGGCATGGACACTCTGAGTAATAAATTAAAATGAAATGTTTTGCACTTTAAACTTGGCTCAGTTAAATTATATGCAATAGTTTCATTAAAATAATTAATATGGCACAGTGTGACTTATAGAAAGGTCTTCAATAATGAAAAAGCATTGTACAAGACTTAACCAGCAAAGGGACAACTGTTCCAACTGCTTTTCTACTTAACGTCTGTCCCAAATTTGCCTGTTCTTAAATCTGAAAAGACGGTGACTCAGCAGACAACCGCACTTCAATACAAGTCACATCCATTTACGGGCCATAAGCCAACATAATTGGAATTGATGACACTATCAAGTTAGCAACGAGTAAATACTAGATCATTATATGTTTGGATTATATGTTATATACAATGCCTATTTCAACAACTTTACAAAGCCTTGCCATTGCACATGATATTTGCAGGCAAGCCACTGAGGCCTCCTTTCATCACAATGGACCTAAATCTGGGCCCTGTAGTAAGTCTTATCAACAGGAGAGATTGAACTTCCCCATCCTTCATCATTTGCTAGATGTCATGGTACTGAGGGAAGTCAACCTTTTCATAAGCCCTTGGCTAAGGAGGAATTCATTCACTCGAGATGGCATCTCACCATCATACAATATAGAGTTCAATAGAATGCTGAGTTTTTTTCTTTTTTTGCTAGAAAGTCTCTGAAAAGAACATGACCAAGAGTTGGCATAATTGGTCACACTTTAGATAGACAGTCAACTGGATGCCCTGACCAACAAAATGATCCTATGTACACTTTGGATAAGCTCTTGAACTGTTGCATTAAAATTGTCTCTTTTGGAAGAAAGGATTCTTGAAATCTATATTTTATAGAGACTCAAAGTATATATCAATATAGCATATATCTCTGCATATACTAAGGTCACAGTAAATGAACTTACCAATGTAGTCTTTATTACTTTTGCAGCTTCAAGCCCTGACAGCAGGAAAAGCACCAATTTGCTTTTTACAGAACAAAATACCAGACTCTTGAAGAAGGCATTGAGCATAACTCCCTCCCCATGGACAGCTGCTTTAATTGAAAGCATGATGGGCTCTTCAGAGACTCTTAAGTTAAAAAATGACAAATCTCCCATCCAAGTACTAACCAGGCCCGACCCTGCCTAGCTTCCGAGATCAGACGAGATCGGGCGCGTTCAGGGTGGTATGGCCGTAGACATGGAAGCAGAGGCAAACGCACACAATTAAGCACTGAACTGAACCCAAGGAACCCAGTAACAGACAGAGAGGAGTGATGGGCAAATTGGCAAAGAATGGGCTGGCAAAACCAGCAGAGACAGCTGATCTGAACAGGGGAGAGCTCTTGGACCCCAGACCGACAGCGGGGAGGCCAGCATGGGACTGATTTGGACCCCCCGAATGTGAGTGTCAGTGAGAAGGCCTGGGCAACCTATGGGGACCAGAGCAGTGCATCAGTGTTTATCCCTCGAATACAAACAGACATCGTGTGCCCATAGCACAAAGAGGGATGCTCTCTCAGCCTGGACTGTTAGGGGAGTGCCTGGACCCTACCCTGAGTGAAATGACAGACTCTAGATATCTCCTATGTGGAAGGAATTGGCAGTAGGGTGGGAGGCTGGGGAGGATGGGGATGCAGGAGGAGGGGAGGGAGAGGGAACTGGGATTGACATGTAAAACAAGCTATTTAAAATTAAAATTTAAAATTAGAAAAAATGACAAATCGACCCTACTGAATGTCATTTTTGTCATAGGCACTGATTATAAATTCATGTATGGGAAGGCAAATATTGTCTATATCAATGCTATATAGGTCCTTCAAATGCCATTATTAGCTATATGGGGGATACCTGTAATGTTCATGGTTTTCGATGACCACCTAACCATGTGACCCTCATGCTCCTTGTGAAGTACCTACTTCACTTCTTAGGAAGATGCTCCTCCACAACTCTCAGTCATCACCAGTTTAAATTGGTGTGATGGTACCAAGGGGTCAATCCTGCCACAAGTCTTAAAATTAAGCACTTCTTTGACATCTGGGAAAATACAAGGATATAAAATCGCTTAACCATTATTCCCTTCTCTACTATGCTCCCTAAGCAATCCCCAATATTTAATATATGAACTTAGCACAGTTCTTGCTTATCCCTTTGTGGGAGGCATCAGTCCTTGAAAAGTCCATGAAATTATTCAAGCAAGCTAATGTATCATTCTGCAGGAACCAGGGGGCACATAAAAATCGTGATCCTACATGTCTATCTCCCAAAACCCTGCTGTTTACTCTGTTATCAAGTACAATTTCTTGCTGCATAGAATGGTAGAAAGGCTCCTCCTCCTTTAGGCTGTCAATATTTTTGACTTAAAATCTACTGCCAATCTCATCTGACCAATGTCAAGTGTCATGTGTTCAACTGTCTCAATCAACCTATGATATGAGGATCCATTTGTTTTTCACCAGTGAATTGAAGATGTGGCCCAAAGAAAGAGATGCAAAGGGGGAAACATACTGCCATTTATGCTTATTTACGTAGTTACCAGCTTATTTTTTCACTCTTATGTGTATCTATGCTATTAATGTCCTTTCACTTCAGGTGGAATGCTCCCTTTTTTTGCATTTCTTGTAAATCAGGTAGGTCTACCAGCAATATACCTATTTGTTAATCTGGAACTCTCCAATTTCTTTTTACTTCTTTTTTCTTTGAGATCATATCTTCCTTTGGCTCTCGCTGTCCTGAACCTTGTCATTTTACCTTGGTGCCTCAAGTGCTGGGATCACAGCCATGTACCACCATCCTCAGCTTCTTTTACATTTTGATGAATAGTCTTACTGTGTATGCAGTTCCTTTTGTAAGACAGGCTTTCACTATGTTTCCCAGGCTGATCTTGTACTGGTGGCTCTCCTGCTTCAGATTCCAAGTAGCTGGGATTTTAGGCATTCACCACCTCTTTCAACTTAGATTTAGAATGTGTAGGTGACAATACTTTTATTTGAATATGTTTAATGTTATCTTACTGCCGCCTTCTAGCCTCTACAGTTTCTCATAAGATGTGTAACTTTTAATTTTGGTGAAAATCTCTTGTGAAATCCCCTTTTTGCTAGCAAATTTTGTTGTTTTTCAGTGGTTTGTTATGATATAATTAGGCATGGAACTGTGCGTTTATCCTGTTTGGAATTTGTTTCATTTCTTGGATTGTAGATTCATGTTATCATGCAACTATAAATGAAATTCAGGATTTGTTTTTTTACCATCTTTCAAATATACCTGTCCCCATGTTTTGTTCCTTCTCCTTCTTGGCCTCCCATTGCACTCACGTTAGTGTACTTGGTCATGTCCAATAGGTCCCTGGGTCTCTGTTCGTTATGCGTTATTTTATTCTTTCTATGCATTGGGATTCTTTCTATGCATTGGTATTAGCAATATTCACTAACTTATCTTTGAGTTCACTGATTCTTTCTTGTGCCTACTCAATTCTATGGTCAAGTTCCTATAGTGATTAGTTGCACCAGTTATTTTACTTTTCATCTCCACACATTCTTTTCTTTTTTCTTTTTTTGGTTTTTTGAGACACGGTTTCTCTGTGGCTTTGGAGGTCGTCCTGGAACTCGCTCTTGCAGACCAGCCTGGACTGGAACTCACAGAGATCTGCCTGCCTCTGCCTCCCAAGTGCTGGGATTAAAGGTGTGTGCCAACACTGCCTGGCCCTTTTCTTCTTTTTTTTTCATTTTTTTGAGACAGGGTCTCTTTATTTTGTAGCCCTTCCTGTCCTGGAACTCACTCTGTAGCCCAGGCTGGACTCACACACAGATCCCCCTGCTACTGTCCCCCGAGTGCTGGGATTAAAGGTGTGTGCCGCCACCACCTGACTCAACTCCACACTTTCTATTTTATAATAGTTATCTCTTTACTGATAATCTCTAGTTGGAGATATCATATAACGCTTCTGTAGCTTTGAGTTCCTCTATTTCAGCACTTATAAACTTCATATTACAAGTACTGTATCTGTGCTTTCTCAGGGACCATTCCTATTTTTTTTCTTTATCGGCATATCACCATCTTTGCTGTTTTTTGTATGTCTCAACTTTATTTCTTAAAAACAATATTTTAAGTCATGTAATATGGCAATCGTGGAAATTAGATTTTTAATCACTAATTATTTTGTTATTATTCCTGTTTGTGTAATGGCATACTGAAGCGAATCTGTAATGTTTAGACTCATTGTCACGTGTGATAACTGAAGTCTCTGTTTAGTTTGGTGATGAGAGTAATCGTTTTTGAAATGCTGGAACCAGGACGTTTGATAGTCTTCTTTGAGGTGCTGTGTTCACTCAGAGACATTCAACACGCAGTTTCACAATTTGAAACTTTGCATTCTTTGTCACATCTGTTTCTGTAGGGCCTCAGCACAGCTTGAAGTGAAGATGATGGCTCTTCACCGGTCTTTCTTGTGAATACACAGTCCTGCTCATGTGTGTGGTTTTCAAGGTTCCCCAGGACTGGCAGAACTTTGTCAGCACTCTATGGACCTTTATTTCAAGTTTTTCATTTTGAGATTTTTTTTGTCATCCTACATTATTTGTTCCAATGTTTGTTTATCAAATGGCCATGATTACAAACAAACACCACTTGCCATGTTCAACTCAATGAAAAAGCAAACTGAATTAGTTCAATAAGGACACATTTTTGAATGAGCTCTTCTAGAAAATGATGAAACAGTTCAATTAGTGACAATAATAAGGTCATAGGGCTTTACATGAGCAGTAGCTCCATTCTGCCTCTTCTAACAGTTGTCCGTTCTTGTGTTTCCACACGAATCTAGAATGTCAGTTTTCAATAACTCCAAAGCTGGAGAAAAGTAAATAGTCAGGAAACAAGTTAAAACACCAAAGAGCTTATTCGTGTGTGTGTGTGTGTGTGTGTGTGTGTGTGTGTGTTTCTGAGTGTTTTACTTGCCATGTATGTATGAATTTGCACCACAGGTGATCCTGGTGCCTACAGAGGTCAGAAGAGGATATTGGATTCCCTGGAACTAGAGTTATGAGACACTATGTGGGTGCTGGGGTCCTCTGCAAATGGACCAAGTGCCATCTCCCCAATCCCCAAGCTTATTCTTATCACAGTGTAGGTGACATTTTTAAAAAACCTGATTCTTAACCATTTCAACTGCTATTCTGTTCCTTTTGTGGAAGCTTTTTTCTTCCTTACCATGCCATTATTTCTGACATTGCTCTGATAGTTTTGAGCCGTTAGTAATACAGGGAAGCTGTATGTTAAATTTTGAAGCTTAAAAGGAAGCAATTTAGTTAGTATAAAGACATCGGAGTGGAATAGATAACTCAGTGAGAATTTGAAGGATTTGAAAGTCTTAGAACAGACTAAGGAACAGAAATACTTAAGAGTTAGAGAAACTGGAGATGAAGAAGGAATGATCAAAAAGGTAAAAAGGACCAGAAAACCTAGGCTTTTTAAATGGGTCTATTATTGACAGTCACCCATAGTTTGAAAGCCAGGATGGTTCCCTTCTTTCTTTCTCTTGCTGACATGCTCACTACTATGCGTATCTAGCCTAGCAGCTGCCGTAGTTCTCATTCAATGATAGAGACATCAGGACATTTGCTGCATCCACCAGACAAAACTTGGTCTATTTCAGAATCTTTTCAACTCTTGCTCAAATCCAGGCTTCTCTCTAAAGCCTTGTAACATTAATTAAAACAGTCTATGTTTAATCCTTAATTCTGAGTCCCTGATGCTCTTTTCATCTTTTTTCCACTATATCTAAAATATTTTGCTTTGCTCCTGAATGCTATGTTTTGAATGTGGCCCCTCAACAATTCAGAAGTTGTCAATAGTAGGCAAGGTATACCTTTCCATTATTTTCACAACAATACATAAAACAAAATTATATCCATAACATTAACTTTAAAAAGACAGTTAGAAAAGATGCAACCTCTATAAGGGAAAGAATTTCCTTCAAGGGCTAATAAGTCTGTTAACTTTGAAGTGATGAACAGCAAAGTTATTTTGCATGCACAGTAGTAAAATAAAGGTACTTCCATATACACAAGCACAGTAAAAAAAACTGAAAAGGCTATACATCAAGAAAAGAAATTCATTTCAGAAACAAGGTCTCAGTCATAAGAAGAAACAGTGGGAAAGTGCTGTTGAGTGTGTTTGAGGGGTATGAAAAGAGCAAAGTAAAGCAATGCTGCGTGTTTGCTGCTGTACAGAAGCAACACAATGAAAATACTAGGCAATATTTGCACAAAAATGTGTGAAGTCTTCAAAAATTTGCTGATTACAAAGGTACGTTGTTTCCCTAAATAAATTCAAAAATTAAGAAGGTGAGATGGGACCCTAAAATGGAATGTAATCAAAAGCAAACAAACCTAGCTATATTTCATTTACATAACAATCATTTTGGAAACTATGCATAGAGGGAAAATATACAAAGAAATGTTTTAACACATCATTTTGACTAAATATCATCAAGGCAAACACAAATTGTAAGAAACGGTGTATTTTATGCACTGATACAGTTCAGCAGGTCTGAAAATTGCTGGAAATATACTTGAGAATAACAAGCATGAGGTTTCTTGGTGTCAGAGCAGGGAGTCACAAAATATAAAGGAAGATGGTTATAAGATAGTCTTGTTTGGGCTCTGAAGCACTGTAGTCAGTGTGAGTTCATGACTACTGATATGTGCAACTGTTCCTAACAACAAATAAACCCTAGCAGCAATGAGCACATCTAATGCACGTATTTTGATATCTAGATATCAAAAGGAACAGAAAACTTGGAGAAATCTCTAGATCCAGGGTGGAACAAGGAATGTGTCTTACACTACTAGAAAATAAGGAGATATTGAAAACATGTTAGATAAATGTCAAAGGGACACAGAAGATGACCTGAAATCATACCAAATGGCCAAATACATGACAAAATGAACAGCATAGATGACAGTAACAGATTATAATCCATATACAACAAATGTTCACAAGTACATACTGAAATAAATAAACGCTTTCATAAGGTAAAATACCAGTTGATAAATGCAAGGGGGATGATGGAATTCAAAAATTATCTCTTGGAAATCAACATAGTAGTATTTGTTTTGGGCAATAATCATTAACAGTTGCTGAAACCAGCAGGTGAAATTATGAGTGGAGAAAGTACCTTTGCAAGTCTCAAAGAATCCATAAATATGTATTTATTTCAGTGTAATAATTATTTTCAATTATGCTCATTGATTACAATGTAGCATATAACTTTACAGTGAAAGAAAGAAGTCCCCTATTTGGGGCCATGTTCAGGAAGTAAACAAAGTTTAAATCGTGAACCAAAGGACAAAACAGTCTCCAGTGTCTCCAGTATGATACACAGTACAGAAACATCAGTGCTGGCAAGATGGCTTAGTAGTTATGAACACTTGATGTTTTTGTAGAGAATTTGGGTTCAGTTCCCAACAGCCCCAAGAGGACTCAGCGATCTGTAACTCCAGTTCCAGGGGTTCCAACTCCCTTTTCTGGCCTCCATGGGCACTGGGTATACAAGAGGTGCACAGCCACACATGCGAGAAAAATCCATACACCAAAAAGAAATAAACCAATCTTTAAAAAGAGAAAGAAACAACAGCAGTTCTGTGACACTCTCAACCAGGATGCACACACTAAATCTAATAATGAGGAATCAGCAGAAAAAACAAATTAAGAGACATTCTAAAAATAGCAGACCTTTAGTTGTTGAAAAAGTCACATCCAGACAGAGATTGAGGAACTGTGAAAGGTTTAGAGGAATCTAAAAGGTTATAGTAATTAAATACTGTGTATAGTCCTGGGTCAGATCCTGGACCATATTTTTTTCTTTTGCTACAAATGTCACTAGTTCAACAGTGATGAAACCTAATTTAAAATAAAAAATTGGCACATCTAATAATATTATTGTATTCATGTTCATTTCTGAGACGGATAATTGTTCTGACATTAAGAGAACGTCTCTGTTTTTAAAAATATCTACGTAATACCACAAACTTAAAAAACAATTGTGTGGTCTAACTTGCTAGCTTGGGTAAACAGAATAAAATGAAATCTGAGATCCTTTCATGCCCAGTCTCCTGAATCCCTAAAGACACACATTTAGTTCTAGCATTTTCAAGTAACATTCCAAAAGCACTGCCTCCTAATGTCATACATTCCTTTTCCGGGTGCAGGTACTAAAGACCAGAGTCTGTCCCCAGTGATCAGCCTCACCAGTAGAGCCTTTATTGTCTCAATACTTAGTTGATTCTCTTTTTTTGTCTTTGATAAATTAATATTTATCTTTCTGAGTCTGGGTTACCTCACTGAGGATGGTTTTTTTCTAGATCAATCCAAGGGGGTGGCCTGGTAGGGGAGGTGAGGGGGGCACGAGGAGAGGTGGGAGGGAGAACTGTAGTCAAAATATAAAATGAAATTTTAAAGAATAAATAAAAGAAGAGGACACCATAAAAGTGTGATGGGTCAGACATGGAAAAGGAAAGGGAGAAATGATGTCATTATATTTTAATTAAATAATAGATAAATATAAAAATTAGTACTTATTGAGTAGTTTATTTAAACTTTTTAAAAATCATATTTAATTATGTGTCTGTGTGTGCACAGGAATGCAAGTGCCTGAAGATGCCATAGGTGTTGATACCCGAGGAGGTGGAGTTACAGGTGTTTGTGAGTCAACTTATGTTGGTGCTGGGACTTGAATGTAGGTCCCCTGGAAGAGCAGTACATGCTCTTAACCCCTGTGTCATATCTCTGGCCCCCTGAGAAGATTAGTTTGTGCTAGTTACTAGTGATTAAAAAAAGTAAATACCCCATCTACTCTACCTCAGATAGACTCACAACCTAATATGAAACGCACACTTGTAAATGAATATGCTAATTCTGTAGCACACAAGAAACAAACAATTCCAGAGTTCAGAGCCCAGAAAGATAACTGTGCCTTCATGAATCTTGAGAAGGGGCTGTAGAAACTGTTCAGTGGTTAAGAGCACTGGTTGCTCTTCCAAAGGACCCAGGTTTAATTCCCAGCACCCACATGGCAGCTCACAACTATCGGTGAATCCAGTTCCAGGACGTTTGTAATCCTTTTCTGGCCTCCTCAGATGCACAAAAGACGTGCAAGCAAAACATTCATCCTCATAAAATTAAAATAAATGAATCTTTTTTAAATAAAAGAGTCTTGAAGAACTTGAAGTAGCATCATGGGTGATTTGGGAGAACAATAAGTATGAAACAGAGCAAAGAGCATTAAAATGGCACACGGGTGCCTCAGAATCATGGAAGTCCTTGTCCTGTGAAGAGGATGTAGAGTCTGAGGTGTCTGGAAAGCAGTGTGTGTGTGTGTGTGTGTGTGTGTGTGTGTGTGTGTGTGTGTGTGTGTGTGGCAGTGGGGTAACAAAGAAAACTAGGAGGCTAGACAGAGCCAAAAATGAAAAGGCTGGGGAAAGATGCCTATTCTCATGTTCCCTCTGATGCCAACTGCGGCACTCTTAGTATTCAAGCTTCTAAAGGAGAATTCACGCTGGAGATCAGGTAAAGCATGCAAATAATCAAGATTCACTCCAGCAGGCAAGGAAAGCAGAATGCAAGCATACCCTCCAGACAGAGCAGCAACAGCAAAGGGCTGCCTTTAATATCTGGGCACATGAACGCTAACCTACCATTTCTCCTCCCCTTGCCCACCCTTGGGGCAGTCTGGAGTGCTCTCCTTCCTGGAATAGGCAGAGGCTTTCTTAGAAGCCACCTTTACCCACAATTCAGTCTGTTCCAATGCATTCAATCTGTTAGATACATTAGATGCAAGAATATGTATAGAGGCCTAGCTGTGCTAAAATCTGAGTTTACTAGGGGAAAGGCAACAAATACCTCGCACATCCTCCCCAGGAATCAGGACTTGGGAGCTGGGCACAGCTTGCCCAGAACAGCTTTGTTGTTTTGCCCAGCGCCCTGTCCTGTCATCTTGGCTATCTCATTGTCAGCAGCAAGCGTTATTTACCTCGCAGTATTCCTGCTCTCACCGTTTTAACCCTAACACTCATTTTCACCCAGGCCTTTGTTTTCCCCAGGATGAGCTGCTCTCCTCAGGGCCCCTCCAAGGACATCAGTATGCACAGACAATAAATCGGTGACATCCAGACTGGGACGTAGCTTAGCTGTTGAATGTTTACCCAGCATTGTGGAAGACCTGGGTTCCATGCTCAGCACCACAAAAGAAAAATGCCAGACTTAGTCTAGTAAATTCAAAATACGAAGTAAGTTCCCATTCTCAGCTTGGAGGAACAAGTTATTCATATTTCACATTAAATGAAAACTACTGCTGGTAGTTTTATTTCCACATAGTCATTTTCAACGTACATAGTATGCAGGTGTTTTAACCAAAAAAATATTGCAATGCTTGTGAAAGCAAGCAATAATTAAGACATTTCTGAAGAAACAGAAAATAAAAGACTTAATTTCCCAAATGTGAGGTCTATTTTTTAAAACAAAAATTTTATTTATTTTATCTATGCATGTGTTCATGTATGTATGTATGTATGCATGCAAACATGCGCGTGTGTAAAAGCAGAGGCTTTCACTTAACATGGAGCTCAGCAATTGGCTACACTGGCTCACCAATGGCTTTTAGGGATCCTCCTACCTCTTTCCACCCCACCAGTACTAGAATTCAAGATGTGCACCACCTTGGCCGACTCCTTAGATGATCCCAACTCTGCTTGTCATGCTTGTGTAACAGGCAATTTACTGCCTGAGCCATCTCCTCAGCCCAAGACATGAGGCTTATTGTAACACTACGGTAAACAGGACAGGGTAATATTGGCAGAAGTAGAATGACAGAAGGAACAAAGAAAGAATGGTTCCAAACAAATTCCTATAATATGGAGACTTGATATATAATGACAGATTTATCACTGCAGCAAAATGGATAGGAGATGGCCTGTCACTTTAAGGCCTGTGGTAGGGCTGAAGAGATGACTCACCTGTTAAAAGCATTGACTGCGTTTTCAGAGGATCCGAGTTCAATTTCCAGCACCCAATGTGACTAGGAACTGCCCATAACTCCAGTTCCCAGTGGGGAATCCAACACCCTCTTCTCTTACCCTCTTCTCTCCTCCATGGGGACCACTCACGCGCGAGGTGCACAGACACACATGCAGGCAAAACACTGACACACACAAAATAAAAATAAATAAACCTCAAAAAATGCACAGACAGTTGTGAGCCACCACATGGCTTCTGGGGATTGAACCTGCGTCCTCTGAAAGAGTAGCCAGTGCTCTTTTAAAGGAAGAAGGTGTATTTTCAACTGCTTTGATTTTGACTGGAGTTCTGTACTGACAATCATGCCTAGGGGCCAAGTAAACATGCCTAGCCCTATTCTTAACTCTTACTTTTGGGGGGAGGAGAGATCTCCTCTCTCACTTCATTTCTAAAACATTTTATTTTAGTTTTTTCATAGAATATATTTTGATCATATTCTTTCCCATCCACTAACCAACTCCTCTCACAGCCCTTTGTAACTCCAGTCCCAGGGGATTCCCCACCCTCTTCTGGTCTCTGTGGACACTGCAAGCATGCAGTGTACAACCCGACATTCAAGCAAAGCTCTGATATGCATAAAATAATAAATAGATAAATAAAACATTCCAAGAAGTTAAAAAACACACCACTTACTGCTTTCCTTTGTAAATCTAGTTAGCAAGTGATTTTAGTAATTCGAGGCCTTTTTTCCCCTCTTTGTAAACATAGTAGATGTTTACTGGCATTGTTGATCCTTTCAAAGAACAGGGTTATGATTTTGCTCATAGACTCTTCTTTGAGTGCGTACTTTGTTCGTTTCATTCTTCTCATTTTAATTCTTTCCTTCTTGCTTGATTAATGTTTATCTCACTGTTTTTTGTAGCTTCCTTACCACACAGCTTTTCATTAAAAGAGATGCCTTAATAGAGGGAGCCATTATAGGTTTAAAGAGAAATCTAGCACTAGGGAAATGTCCAGAGATCTACAAAGAAGACCCCAACTAAGAATATAAACAATAGTGGAGAGGCTACCTTAAATGCCCTTTCCTGATAATGAAATTGATGACTATCTTATATGCCATCAGTGGCTGATAGAAGCAGAAGCAGACACCTACAACTAAACTGAACGTCTGGAATCCAGTTGAAGAGAGGGAGGAGTGATGAGCAAAGGGGTGAAGGCAAGGCTGGAGAAATCCACAGAAACAGCTGACATGAATAAGGTGGAGCTCATGGACCCCAGACTGATAGCTGGGAAACCAGCATAGAACTGAACCAGAACCCCTGAACGTGGATGTCAGTTAGGAGGCCTGGGCAGTCTATGGGGCCTCCGGCAGTGGAACCAGGATGTATCCCTAGTGCATGAAAGGACTTCTGGCGCCCATTTCCCATGGAGGGATACTCTCTTAGCCTAGATACATGGGAGAGGGCCTAGGCCCTGCCCCAAATGGCTTGACAGATTTCAATGATCCCCATGGAAGGCCTCATCCTCCCTGGGGAGTGGATGGGGCATGGGAGGCTGGGAAGGAGGGGGAACTGGGATTGATATGTAAAATACGATTGTTTCTAATTTAAATAAAATTTATTTAAAAAGTAAAAGATTTGCTATCAGGCTGGCAAGAACACCAACTATCCAAACTTCTTTAGAAGTAACGACAAAATCTAGAAAAATTGTATTGATACTCTTGATTCAGCAATTTCACTTCTCAGTATTTACTGTTAATTGGAAATCAATAAATAAACCAGATTGCAATATGCAAGAAGAAACAATATAGCATATTACCAATGGAGTGTGTGCTTGCATGTATGTGTAAAGAATATGCCCATTTGGTGGCAAATGTTTAGCTTGTCCACAAAAAAAAAAAATCCAAACAAGGTGGTTTAAGTAGTTGTCTTTTGGAAAGGGGCCTGACTGGAAAAGAAAGGAGATTTTGCATCCTCTTTATACCTTTTGAAGATTTCCCTTCTGCAGAAGCCATTTATTTAAAAAAGAAACAGAAAGGAGTAGTGAAATAAGGATATCCAGGGGTTATGTCCCATTAAATAGTTATAATATATCAATACAAGCAAATAGTCTCATCAAATACAAGTAAGTCATGAAACATCATGATTCATAAATACTAACCAACAGTTATTAAAAATATTTCACATTTTATATTATCCAGAGAAAGTTCCACTATTAAGTTGTCAGAAATCTGTAACAATAAAGTCTTAGTAGTAATCATTTTGAAAATACATAGTTCTGTAATCATTGGTCTTAAGATATAATGAATATTATACTACCTCCACCTACAGTCCCCCTCCTCTACCAACTGAGCCATCAAATGAAGTTTATAGTGTATATTTTTAAAAGTAAGTAAAATTAGTAATTATGGCTGCTGTTTCGCTTCAATATGCCTAAGCGTATTCATACATACCTCAAGAACCCTGTTTTATTATTGCCCTCTGCTACTAGAGAAGAGTGGTAGATTGTGTTTTCATACTTCCTTGGTCCTTTTGGCCACTCTTGATGCCACCTAACATGCCATAACATTTGAATAATTTTATCCTATGCTTTGTTTCCACATCATAACTGCCCTCTATTGTTTTGGTGGACACCTCAGGGTAGTTTGTAATAGAATGAAGCTTCTGGTCTACAGAATAAGTAATTTCTGGAAATCTTGTAACAGTATTTATTAGTTCAACCAGATCCGAGGAAAGATCAAGAAGTTGAGATCCCACCGAAGCACCATCACTATGCACTTCCACTGCCAATTCACATCATGTGGGTAGAAGCATTTACATAGAATCCGTACAATTCCCACAGAACCCAAGGCAGACAGAAGTGTATGTATGTTCATTTGTAGATGGTTCTGATAACAGTGGCAACAAAAGGTATCCATTCCTGGCCAAGGCAGAGGAATCCCAGCAAACATCAAACATGGTGGGGTAAATATCCCCCGAAGGAGCCATATTTGTTACTTGGAGGTTGGCCTTTATTCTTGGTCCCATCATCAAAAATGGAACATGGGCACAAGCTTCATACGTACTCATTTTATAAAACTGCCAGTGTTCCTTGGCCAGCTCTGTACACATAGCCATAGTTTTCCTGAAGAAGAAAATTTCTGAAGAGCCAAAAGAATTTCAGCTACCATGGCATCTTTCTCAGCACGAACAGCGTAACAAAAAACTCTAATGTTCTTAATTTCCTTTTCGGTAAACTTCCCAGTGAAGCTTTTTGTATAGGAAGAATAATAATCCACAGGGTGCATTTCTGACAAAAGCAACCACTTTGGGATTTTAATGACACCACAAGCTACTTTTTCAAGCCAATAAAGAGGTTGTGTGAAATGTTGAAAAGCCAAAGTTTTCTCCTGAAGATGGTGAAGGGTAAGGTGTGGTAAATTCAACCCCATGTAAAGGACAAATGGTTTAATGTAGTTAATTGCATCCTGTCTTAGACAATCGACCACTTTGTAAGTATTCTGCCAGTTCCCGTCTATCACTCCCTTTTATTTTTTATGTTGTTTTTTCTTTAGTTTTTTTATTTTTAAAACATTCTTATTTTACATACCAATTCCAGTTCCCTCTCCCTCCTGTCATCCCACTCTTCCCACTGACCCCCCCATCCTATCCCCCATCCACTCCTCAGGGAGGGTGAGGCCTCCCATGGGAAATCATCAAAGCCTGTCACATCATTTAGGGCAGTACCAAAGCCCTCCCCTCCTGTATCTAGGCTGACAGAGTACGCCTCCATAGGACATGGGCTCCAAAAAGCCAGTTCTTGCACTAGGTATAAATACTGGTTACACTGTTAGAGGTCCCATAGACTTACTGGAGATAGGATTAACCATATGCCTGCCTACTGGTCTGAGTAAGACTGCAAAGACTTTTGCCCATGCTTCCACACAATCACTGATGGAGTGATTGCCTAAAGTATAGGCTGGTTTCCCAAATGTGTGTGTCTGATAGTCATGCTTCTCCATGACATCCATCTATGTTGTATAATTTCATGAAGTTGATGAAGGGAAGTTTTACTATGTGACCCCCTGGTTGGAATGTGAACATTCCATCAAAGAAACCACTGACAACCAGCACCACATTAGGTGTCTTAGCCACTGTCACCCTCTGTTCCTGTGCCCTTGAGCTATTGTTCCAAGTGTGAGCACTCACAGCAACAGAATAGAAGAGAGTGGTCCAGAGGCAGCCACTGAGCCTGCCTCTTCTGGACTGCTGTTTGGGGCTGAGGAGGGCTAGGAATCTAAACTTTTAATTTGCTTTCCAAATACTAGAGTGGAGTTGAACTTTTCTCATTACAAAA
Organism: Mesocricetus auratus; assembly: GCF_017639785.1. Classification (NCBI taxonomy): domain Eukaryota; kingdom Metazoa; phylum Chordata; class Mammalia; order Rodentia; family Cricetidae; genus Mesocricetus; species Mesocricetus auratus. The sequence continues at coordinate 89,562,287 of NW_024429188.1, forward strand.
CCTGTCTTTTTTTTTTTTTTGGTTTGTTCGAGACAGGGTTTCTCTGTATTGTTTTGGAGGCTGTGGGTCCAGCTCAGCCTCGAACTCACAGAGATCCGCCTGCCTCTGCCTCCCGAGTGCTGGGATTAAAGGCGCGCACCACCACAGCCCGGCACAAAACGTGTCTTTTATGTTCTAGTATTTTTTCCTTAAAACTACCTTGTTCTGCTTTCTTTATTTAAGATATTTTATTCATTCTTTCATAAATTTAGACATGTATATAATGATCTTGCCACCCCCACTCCCTCTTGGACCCCTTCTTCTGCCCAGCATGTGCCTTTCCTATTTCCGTGTCTGCCCAGCTTTCTTGTGTTTGCTTTTTGTATATCTTTCCCTTTCTTTTACTTTCAATATACTTTATATTTTTGAATCTACAATATGTTTTTAAAGTAGCGTATATTAGCTATGTCTTTTAATCTATTCTTGAAACCTCTGCCCTTCAGATAGCTTATTTAGTATCATCGATGTCGCTATTTTGGAGATGAGCCTGAAGTCCAAGCTGTCCTACTTTAGCCTCCCAAGTGCTGGGATTTCAGGCATGTGCTTCCCCGCCCAGCTTCAATATCATTACTGGTATAGTTGGATTTATGCCCACCTGCTTCTTGTTTTCTATATGTGTCATGCCTGTTTACTTTGTTCCTGTATATTCCTTTTCTGATATTTTTATATTAAGTATATTTTTAAATGCAACATTTTAATTTTTTAGGAAAGAAACCATTCGTTTTATTATAAATTCTAGGTTATAGTGCATCTATGTAGGAAGTCACAGCAGCAGAGATTGAAGCAAGTTAGTCACATTACATTCACAGTCAAGAGCAGAGAGATATGACATGTGCTTTCTTTTTAAAAATTTAAATTAGAAATAATCTTCTTTTACATGACAATCCCAGTTCCCTCTCCCTCCCCTGTCCCCTACCAATTCTCTATCCCATCCCCTTTCTGCTCCCCAGGGAGGGTGAGGCCTTCCATGGGGGATCTTCAAAGTCTGCCACATCATTTGGAGCAAGGCCTAGGCCCTCCCCCTTGTATCTAGGCTGAGACAATATCCCTCTATGTGGAATAGGCTCCCAATGTCCATTCGTATACTAGGGATAAATACTGATCCACAACCAGAGGCCCCACAGATTAACCAGACCTCCAAACTGACATCCACATTCAGGGGTTCTAGAACAGTCCTATGCTAGTTTCTCAGCTATCAGTCTGGGGTCCATGTGCTCCCCCTTGTTCAGGTCAGCTGTTTTGTGGGTCTCTCCAGCCTGGTCTTGACCCTTTTGCTCATCACTCTTCTCTCTCTGCAACTGGATTCCAGAGTTCAGCTCAGTGTTTAGCTGTGGGTGTCTGCTTCTGATTCCATCAACTATTGGATGAAGGCTCTAGGATGGCTTATTAGGTAGTCTTCAATCTCATTGTCAGAGAAGGGCATTTAAGGTAACCTCTCGACTATTGCTTATGTTGTTAGTGAGTTTTGGGATTTAAGTCAGATCTTCATGCTTTTCTCCAAATCACTTGACCCACTGAGTCATTTCCTCTGCCCTCCAGTTAGTACTCTAATTTTAAGTACATATTTTAGCTACTAAGTTATTAAAATTACATTGCCATCAAATGCAACATTTTAATTTTTAAAATTTATGTATACTTTTTGTTTTCTTAGTGTTGCTATAGGCTTAGCATATACATCCTATCAATTTTCAAGTATCGATTAAATTGTTTACAATGAAATATAGATGACAGTCCTATATTGAACAATATCTCCTATGACTATGGATACAAAAATGTTATACTAACAAATATCTATCTTTTTGGACAATATGAAGAGGTTACATACTGTATGGTTCTAATTGTATACCACTGTAGAAAAGGTAAAACTATATACTATAAATATGTCAGTGGAGCTAGGCGGCCATGGTGCACGTTTTTAATATCAGCACTAGGGAAGCAGAGGCAGGAGGATCTATGTGATTTTGAGGCCAGCCTGGTCTACAGAGTGCGTTCCAGGACAGTCAGGGTTACACAGAGAAACCCTGTCTTGAAAAAGTAGTCAGTGGTTGCCAAGAGTTAGTAAAAAGAACTAATGAACCATAAAATACAGAGGATTTGGAGAACTGTGAAACTATTGCGAATGATGCTGTAATAATGGACATCTGTCATTTTGCCCTTGACACGTAGAGTAAATCCTAATGTAAACTATGGGCTTTGTGTGATAGCTTTGTGGGCTCATCAGTTGGACGAAGTGTACTGCCCTGATGGAGGATATTGGTAGTGGGGAAAGATATGGAAGGAAGCAGGGAGCGTTTAAGAGTCATTTTTATGCTCCATTTTGCTGTGACCCAAAACTGCTCTAAATAAGGCCAATTAAAATGTATTGTTATCAGGGCTGGAGGTGCAACTCAGTAGCAGAACTTTGGCATAATATTACGTGAGCCTGAATTCCATCCCCAGCACTGTAAAAAATGTTATGTGTATTTCTTTCACATTTTAAATGGAAAATGCCTGATAATTTATTGTAGCTATAGTGCTCTAAGGTTCTTTTATTTTTATTTTTTGAGACATGGTCTCTCTTTGTAGCTCTGGCTGTCTGGAGCTTACTATTTAGACCAGGTTGACCTTGAACTCATAGAGCTCTGCCTGTCTCTACTTTCCAAGGGCTGAGATATTAAAGGCCTGTGTCATCATGCCTGGCCAGGTTCTTTTATTTTTGGTAGATGTTGGTAGTTAAATTTGGCCTAGCTGTGTATACTGAGATGTCTCTGTCCAAATTCAATGTATTTTCCAAGTCTCTGTCATTCTCCATTATACTTTCCTTATCTGGAATCAAATTAGGAAGTATTGACTTCCCAAATGCTCTTAGTTCCAATCCCAATAAATGAATAATAAGATTCAGTAAGCAGGCAAATGTTTATTGTTGTCACAGCTTTCTTCCTTTTCCATACCTGTAAAGGTCCCTTTGCCACCATATTTGGAGGCTCCTTCAGATCCTGATCTTGCTAAAGAGTCAGCTTCTCCCCTTGACCCCCAAAGTTACAATAGCTGGAAGGTGACTGGCACTCCCCGACCCTTGCTAGAAGTCAATCGGCACCTGCCTCCTACTCATCTCCCAGGATGAAGCATGGAAGAAGTTTTGACATCACACTTGGAATGGTTCCTGACTCGGGATCAAAGGGATTAGACCAAGAAAGAAGACAGGCTAATGATTAAAGTGAGAGTTCGGGATACTGTTTCTTTGCTACTATTCCTAGCAGTACTGTACTAGCATGTGATTGGCCCAGTTTAACACTTGACTTTCTATCTGTGAAAAGAGGGAAACCAATCTGTCTGGGCTCACAAATTGCTTGGGGGAAAGTGTTTCTGTTGATTCCATAAGGGGGGACTGATCAAAGAAGTCTGGGAATTTTTATAAATAAAATGACCATGATTCTGCTTGTAAACACCATGCCATTCCGCAACATCATTCCTTTTTGTAGACAGATTGTTTTCTAAGGAACGGGTTGTCTTATTATTGAGTTGATGCAGGCTCGCCTGGGAATGGGAGGAACAGTTAGAAGGGATTTATAAGGTATACTTCTTGCTTCAAAGCTCTTAAACTCTGGGGAGGAAGGACGGTAACAGACTAGCGAATATGCTAGCAATCCATAGTGTATGGTCCTTTCTATGAGGAGCGAGGCTGAGTTTTCATGAGAGGAAGTTATGTGTGGCTGATAAGCGGTGGAACATGGGCGCACTCATCTGAAGGGTAGCACATGCCTGTAAAGCACATGAGAGAAGGATTGTGAACTCAAGGCCAGCCTGGGCGACATAAAATCTATCTTAAAAAATAAGGGCACTATATATGCTCCTTAAGAATAAAAGACAAAATTTAAGTTGTTTTCTCTTAAAGAACAGCTCTGCTAAGCCAGATGTGAAACATGGGCTTTAAATCCCAGCACTTGATGCAGGAGAATTACACATTTGAGGCCAGCCTGAGCTATATAGTAAGATCCTGTCAAAGGAAGTAATGAAGGCAGGGATAAAGGGAAGGAAAGAAAGAAACAAAAAAATAAAAAGAGAAAGAATGGCTCTTCTAGAGCCTACTTGAATGTCTTCTTTAAAGACATTAGCAGATTCCAGAAGCCTTATTTCCTTGACCTTCATTTCTATCACCAGTGTTGCTGCCTGTGTTAAAAAGAAATAAGACTCCGCTCCTTGGACAGTGTACTACATTTCAGCTGCCCTACAAGTTTAGAATGACCTTTCATCCAGTTAAGGCCCAGGAGTGGTTTACCTCCATCAAGGAAAGTGGTGAGAGATGTGACCGTTTATGGACAGCACCCTTATGCTTGGTGAGGCAGCACACCCACCTCTAATTAGGAAAATAGAAGCACTCCTGTATTCCAAATGTTCTGCTTTCCTGATGAACAGTAATTTCATGTGACTTATTTATTTGTCCTCCAAACTAAAGAGCAAATATCCTGGGAGTGGTGATCATGTCTTTTTCAATCTCTACATCTAGTAGCACTATATGACATAGAGTGTTATATTAACCATTTAGTTTATGGATGGGCGGGTTCATTACTAAACAGATTAATTAAAGTAGACTTACAGACTGATACGGTGTAGATGAAAAGTAGCAAATAAGTGAAGAAAGACTGCGAATAATAAACTGAGGTCTTCGTTGGGAGCCAGGGAACGACTACAAGAACAGAATGGAAAATATGAGCTAATACAACCTTGTAGTATTGGTAGTGAGAAAGTGAGGGCAGGAATGAAAACAACAATAGTTGAGCATCCTCCGAGTGCCTAGTACTTTACCATGTATGAATTCATCTTTTTAATTCCAGAGATGACTACTATTATGATACACGCTTGAGAGATGAAGAATTGAGACTCAAGAGATTAACTAACTTGGTCATGATGAGTCTCGCGTGACCTTCTTCCACTGGTTTTGTGTGTTTCTGAACTTCCTCCGAGAAGGCATTCTGGTTGACATTGTTCCAGTTTACCTTGTCAGGTCTATGTGAGTAGCTTTAGACAATAAGCGTTTTTATCTCTGGAACAGGCAAAAGTCAGGCGTAGTTACTGGCCCTCACGAACGATTTCGATGTATTAAGCTCAGTGCTGTTTTCCTGTAACACAATATCCAGTGTGTTCAAGCTGGGCTATGGTATCACACTCCTTTAACCCTAGCACTCAGGGAGCAGAGGCAGGCAGATCTTTGAGTTTGAGGCCAACCTGTCTATAGAATGAGTTTCAGGACAGCCATGGCTACATAGAGAAACCCTGTCTCAAAAACAAAACAAACAACGAGTACAAAAAAGTCGGTGTCCTATCCTGTCCTAGGACCAGGGTGAGGAGATATTAATCTAAGAAAATTATTATATTCTGGCCAGTGCTGTTGCTGTGAGAAAGAGTCCCTTATCTTTCAGGATATTAAGTCAGGACTTTCATGTCTTCTGCCAGCATCTAGGAAATGTGACAAATTAATATGCAGGTCATATTAAAAAATCTCAATGTCTTCCCAGCTCTTCTCCGTCCCAGGTGAAATATATAACAATCGCACCAGGAGCTCTTTAGCTCTGGAAGTCACACACTTTTCCCAGGGTGGTGTTGCTTCTGGAGTTATTGGTGTTGCATTTGATGGCATTCTACCCTGAGCTTTCCCTATGGGACATTAGACCTGATCTCAGTTTTCAAGTTTCGGGAATGGGTGATCCATTGACAGCATACAGAGTAAGTTTAAAGTATCTGATTAGTTCTCCTTCTATATTCTAGGTTAGTGTGAATACTTGTTGTGTTTTCTTAATCATGTTCTGTCCTAGGACTATGAATCTCGTGAGAGTCAGGATTTTACCAGGTAAAGTTATATGAATGGAAAGAATCCCCAGAGGATATAACTGGAACACCTTAAACCCTTCAAAAAGAAACAGATAGTTTTAGCTGTTTGAGGAATGCTGGATAAACCTACATTGAAAAGAGTAGGCTTTGTTCATCTGTTCTGAGCTACTGAGTGGTAGGGACCCAAGATTTCATGTCCCTAATGATTTCTAGCCCTTAAATTAGTCGGGCAAATCATTTCAGTAGCTATTTCTAACCTCAGGTGTCCCAAGCATCCCTATTGTTCCTTTAGGTCTTTCCTCTCATTGTTTACAAACTCTTTTTATGTCCAGTGACGTTAAGGTGGCAGACAATCCATTCTCTTTGTTCGCTAGAGCTGCTGAAGCAGCTGCTATCCTGGGGCTGGAGAGAGAGGAAACAGGAGGCCGTGGAGAAATGAGGCCGTTTTCATTTGTCACGTTCCCAAAGGATGGTTTCACCAGAAGGCCTGATGATTTGTTTAGGATTTTCATCAAAATGATTGCATGCCGCCCTCACAACAGCCCTCTGAGGACACTGAGGCCTGAAGAGATTAAGTGACTTGGCCAACGTTATACTGCAGTTACAACAGCCCTGTGCTAGGACTCCTTTCCCTACCCTGAGTTTTGGCAAGTTCAGAGGGGAGTTTCAAGGAGGTAGAGGGAGATAAGAGCCTCGGGACAAAGATTCTTTGATTCTGACAGATTCTGGTCATGCTGTCCAGAAGACAGAAACCCAGGGGCAAAGAGCAAGACAAATCAGTTCTATGCTGTGCCATGCTTCCTTCCAGAAAGAGCATTTGGGTTGTTTGAGCACTGGTGTACTGCAAAAATGTGGGGATTAGAGAAGTTCCCCTGGCCTTCCCTATTCTCTCCTTGGGCTCCTCCAATAGCTGTTGCCACTGCATACAAGAGAGGACGATTGGGTCATTGGAGGCATAGATTCTCTCTTCTGGGCTCTAGAGGTTGAAGCCAGGGATGGTGGGAAAAAATAAGTGAAACGTAGGTCCATTGGGTTACCAGTTGTTTCTCAGCCTTCCTAATTCTGCAAGCCTTTAACACAGTTCCTCATATTGTGGTGACCCCTCCAACCATAACATTATTTCGTTGCTAGTTTATAACTGTAATTTTACTACGGTTATGAATCATAATGTAAATATCTGGTATGTAGGATGTCCGGTATGCGACCCTGTGAAAGCGTGATTTGACCCCCAAAAGAGTCATGACTCACAGCTTGAGAAACACAGATCTACATGGTAAAGAGGGTCTTGAGCAATCCAGGTTCCTTTTCTTGACTTGTGTGTCCTCTTGAAGATGCAAGAGAAAAGAAAATAGTTTATTTCTGGCCTTCCAACTCCTCTGGTGGGCAGCAACACACTATAGAAATACCCTTTTGTCTGAGGGTGGGGCATTTAGCTCTGTGGTAGAGTGCTTACCTAGCAAGTACAAGTCCCTGGGTTTGGTTCCTAATACACACAGAGAGAGAGAGAGAGAGAGAGAGAGAGAGAGAGAGAGAGAGAGAGAGAGAGAGACAGAGACAGAGACAGAGACAGAGACAGAGACAGAGACAGAGACAGAAACAGAGAGACAGACAGAGACAGAGAGACAGAGAGAGGGAGAGAGCATGCACAAAAAAGGGAACCATGAATTCTTTAAGAACTGGTAACATCATCAAGGGTGCATTAATTTAATACTTTCATCAGGAAGTCAACAGAGACCAAACTATCTTTAGGCAGCATTATGCTGTTTTCCACATACGTGGGTATCAGGCAAATATTCTACCAACTGAGATATACTCCCAGCCCCTCTTTTTTCCACATGTATTATTTTCCTGCTTCCCTCTTATTTTTCTGTTCTCACCACTGACTGGAAAAACTCACAGTAGATAGAAATAATTCCACAGGGTGTTACTATGAGTCTCTCAGCTTACTATCTGTCCAATTGGGTGGGGTCTTCTGTGTATCTTTATCCGTTAACAAATTGTGTGGCTCAGTCCTGACACAGTCAAATTCTATGACCAAATGTAAAGGTGTGCATATTTCCTATATGTCTATAACAGAAATCAAATATGCAAATGTTAACAATTCATAGATAAAGGGCATGCTGATGTTTATTACCACTTGCTTTGCTTTTCATTGTTGTTGTTTTTCCCAAGACAGGTTTTCTCTGTATAATAGCATTGGCTGTCCTGGAACTCACTCTTCATTTAAGTTATTGTCTGTCTCTAGAAAGTTTTTCTACCCATTTTATGCTCAGTGGGAAAAAGCTTGTTCCATCCCTAGAGGCTAAGATCAGATATATCTGCATTCATGAAACATTTCTTGATTTCACATCTCTTTAACTCCAATATTCTTCAGTTAAGAGAGATGAAGGATACTAGGGGTATATAAAGTGGGATATAGGTACCTATTGGGATATGAGAAGCTGCATATTAAATGAAGGTGGAGTTAATATTTAGTCTCAAATTTTTGCTTGGAAAAATGTACAGACCGAAAATAACCTTAATAAACACCAACATACCCTTCAAGTGTGATAACATATGATATTTGCATATATGCATTCTCTTATTAACATATATAGGCAATACACACATGCATGTATTTGGCTGCAGCGTTAAAATGACATTGCAATCATACCACTTCACAATTAAATACTCCTCATATCATCAGAGAATTAGAGTATCTTCTCCTTCTCTTGCATAGTCATATAGCATTGTTATATCCAAATATTATAACTATTTTAATAGAATGGAATAACATTGACTCAATCAATGTTCTAAAATTGCCTCAAAATATCCTAGTGGTTTGTGTTGACAGGATTCAATTAACAATTATGGCTTTCATTTTGTTGTCTTTTTAAGTCTTTTTTAATCTAGGTTCTGAAAGACTACTTCTGGTTTTTCCCCCTTTTATTAATACTAATATTTTTGGAGAATGCAGAAAAAGTGTCTCATAAACATCTGAATTTTTCTGTTGTTTTCCTCAATCACATTCAGATTAAATATTTGGGGCAAATATCCCACAGAATTAATATTATTTGATATCCTACTTCTGCTGGCTAGTTTTATGTTGACTTGACACAGGCTAGAGTCATCTAAAAGGAGGGAAGGTCAACTGAGTAAATGCCTCCATAAGATTGACTGTAAGTCATTTTTCTTAATTGATGATTGGTGGGGGAGGGCCTAGCCAGTTGTGGGTGGTACCATCCCTGGGCTGGTGGTCCTGGGGTCTATAATAAAGCAGACTGAGCAAGCCAGGGGAGGCGAGCCAGTAAACAGCACCCCTCTCTCCATGGCCTCTGCATCAGCTCCTGCCGCCAGGTTACTGTCCTGTTTGAGTTCCTGTCCTGACTTCCTTTGATGATGAACAGTGATGTGGAAGTGTAAGCCAAATCAACCCTCTCCTCTCCAACTTGCTTTTGGTCATGGTGTTTCATCACAGCAATAGTTACCCTGACTAGGACACAGCTACATCAGTTAGAGGTTCATTGTCATTAACAACGACCATGTAGCTAGTTGTAGTAAATTTGATGACTTGGCTGAGATGTATGTTTTCTGAAATTCGTCATTGTAGTGGTGCATTTTCTTTGAAAATAATAAGTAGTCTTGGTTGTAATGCTTAGAGACTGAAATGACTACCAGGTTTTCCCTGAAAAAACTTCACCAATAGTTTTCGAACCTGTAGATTCAATTGCTGTATTGATAAAAATAGAAAAGATCCCTAAGAAGCCACATGTTCTTTGAGGAACTTACCAACAGCAGCCACATAAGGTGTGGCATTATGGCATCCACTGAAAGTTCCAGCACTTAAAAGGCAGAGGCAGGCAGATCTCTATGAATTTGCAGGCCAGCCTGGTGTATGAAGAGAGTTCCAGGTCAGCCAGAGCTACATAATAAGACCTGTCTCAAATAAAAGATAGAACGTGCAGCAAGCCAGGCACTTCATTTAAGTGAAATCATTTAGCCTTATGGCAATCTAATGCTTGCACACCTAGGAAAACTGAGGGTCAGGGAGGTGAAGTTCACAGGGTTGTTATGAGAAGAACTGAGGCTGGGGTGGCACAGTGACTAAGAGTGTTTGCCTTGCAAGCATGAGAACCTAAGTTCAAATCCCCAGCACCCACTTGAAAATCTGGGCATGGCCATATGTGCCTGTAACTCCAGCATTGAGGAGTAAAGACAGGTGGATCCTATGAGCTCACTGGCCAGACAGCTTAGCCAAAATGGCAAACCTCCAACTCAGTGAGAAGTCCTGCCTCAAGGCAAATAGGTGGACAGCAATAGAGGAGACTTCTACGTCTTTGTGCACCCGCATGCACACTCACATTCTTGGTTGAATACAACACCGTCTCTCTCTCTCTCTCTCTCTCTCTCTCTCTCTCTCTCTCTCTCTCTCTCTCTCTCTCTGTCTGTCTGTCTGTCTCTCTCTCTGTCTCTCTCCCTCTCTCTCTCTGTCACACACACACTCATTTATACACACACACACACACACACACACACACACACACACACACCACAGCGGGAGGGAGAGAGAGGGGGGAATGAAGTAGGAGGGAAATGGAAGAAACTGTTGAAGCATATTGGCACTTGTCAAAATAATCTTAGCACTCAAGAGACAGAGGCAGGGAGATCATGCAGGGTAGCCTCAGCTACCTAGTAAGCCAGCCCCTCTCCAACAGGACTGAAAATGTAGTCTAGAGGTAGAGCACTTCATAGCACACATAATGCCCTGGATTTGACACCCAGCACTGCAATAATAAAAGTGGCTATTAGATTGAAACCCAGTTTTAATTCTAGAATCTATGTTTATATTGTACAGTATACTCATTAATAATTAATTTCACCTCACTTGAGAAAACTCTTCGCAGTCTCTTTTAGAGTTCCAGATTTACAGCATTCCTGAGAGTGAAGGAGCAGGGCCACTGAACTTTCAAGGGGGGCTTGGCAAATGAGGCCGTTGAGACATCAATTGGCATTCCTGTGGTCTTACAGCAAATGAATAACAACACCGATGCTGATGCAGAGACCTTTAGATCTTGCTTGTGTGTTTGACTTTGATTTAAGAGGCAGCTGAGAGCCCCTGTGATTTCTGACTACGGCTTGCTGAATCTAGAGTGAGTTCATATTGGATGAATGTCACTGCCCTCGGTGTGATGAGATGCAGCTGCTTGATCATAAACAGGTTTGTAGGATTTCATGGGAAAGCCCAGAGTTCTCTAACCTCTCCTTGTATGTTTGGCATGTTAGATTGGCTCTCCTTAGGCTCACAATTCTCTCTCTCCTGCCTGTTGCAGGGAAATTTTTCCTCTTAAGATACAGCCACTTCAAGGAGATCTCTCACACTCACCCCACACTCTCCATCCGCCGCAGATAGGAAAGAAGCCTTGTGTGCCAAAGGAATGCAAAGAGAAAATGCCACAGTGAAACACACACAGCACATATACATACATTCACACAAAGATACTAACATACATATATACCCACACCCATAAACACAAATATATACCAACTCACACACAAACACACATATGCATACAAATATGTACCAACACATGCACATAAACTCACAAATGCACACAAACACACATATACACCAACACATGCACATATACACACAAATGTATACAAACACAAAAGCACACACAAATATACAGCAACACAGATACATACAGAAGCACACACAGAAACGCACACAAACACATACATCTTCACCAACACACAGACATACACCATCCATCCAAAGACTCTTTTCTGCCAAAATGGCCATTTGTAATGTGGGGCTTCACCGAACATTTAATCTGAGGCCACCCATTTCTTAGTGATAGAGGTGCCAGGTCAGCATGTCTGCACCTGTTGCAAAGTCTCCCTTACTGCTGGGTACAGACACAGACACACACATACAGAATATCTTCCCAATTTTAGCATATGTACTAGTGAATAAAGTGTGTGTGCATATTAAGTATCACCCAAATTTAGCATACGTCCAAATCAAAGTCTCACTTACTGCTGGACACAGACACAGACACACACATATAGAATATCATCCCAATTTTAGCATATGTACTCGTGAATAAAGTGTGTGTGCATATTAAGTATCATCCAAGTTTAGCATACGTCCTAATCAAAGCAGCCAGCATCAGACATAGACACAGCACATTTCAAGCTTAGGCAAGTACTAAGAGGTCATGCAGCAAAGCTCTGCTTCCATCTCCTCAGCCACGGCAGTGGGTGCTTAGGACACCTCTGCCCTATGACACCAACGTTTGAGCAGCTCCAGTGACAAGTTGTTTGCTAACCTGCAGAGGGAACCAATCTGACTATATTTGTTTAACGAAAGTCTTCCAAAAATAAAATCCATTACCCCTGCCGCCTTTTTTGCCTTTAGAGGCTACTGCCTTCCTTTGGAGTGGCTCAGAACAAGGGATGTGCTTTCCCACATAGAAACTTAAACTTCTGGTATTGGTTCTCAGCAGGGCCTCAGAAATGATTTCTTCCCTGTGTGTTCCTGAGGTTCATTTTCACAGTCAGTGCTGCCCTACCTATATTGCACCACTCCACCTTGCTCATCAGGCAAGTCAAAGTTGCTGGGAGGGGTCACTCTGGGTCCACTGCAGTGCCATCATTCTGCTTGCCAAAGGCCATTTGAGGCAGCAGGTAAGTAAGCAGTTACAGAGGCACATTGGGTTTCTGAGAGGCACCAGCCTGGCAAAGGCAGAAATAGGCTCTAACTTAATAACCTGCTCATCACACACAGTAAGAGACACCCTGACTTATTCAAAGACACCGTGGGTGGTGCAGAGGATGAATAAGCATGATTCACTGCCACTCTGGCACCCGGGGCACGAAGAATAATAAAACCCAAAGAATTGTAGCCGCCTGAGTAGTAAATTAAGAGATCCAGGGCTCAGCTAGACTCTAGACATCAATGTTACCATGGCAATAAAGGGCCCCAGCGTTCAGCAGCTATTACAGAGCAGGCATCTAATAGGCTAGTCTATGTCACAGCCAAAGCCCAAGGGGCTAGCAAAGAAGACCAATTAGCATATTCATTCATTATGGACCTCTGCACACTTCTTCTCTTAATTCCAATTAGTTGTTTGTTTGAACCAACATCTCTTGTCTGTATTATACTCATTAGTGCCTTTTAGCCAGTAGAAATAGGATTGAATTTCCACAAGGACTTCACAATTTCCCAAGCCTTCATTTTTTCCCCCTGGGGGTCTAGTCTTATGCAGTCACAAACCCATGACCTTTAGTCCCTCGAAATGAAGGCATCTCTTACTTTACAACTGTACTCGACAGATGGAAACTGCTTTGGAATGTGATGTGCTAAGGGATTTTCCTGGAACCCAGTGAAATAGGGATCTGGGGCCGTAATCTGGACCATTTAGGTCAAGGAAACCTTCTGATCTTAGCCAGTGAACCTGCTGGCTTTGCCTACTGGCCATTACTCAGAGGCTAGCTGTTCAGGAGGGGGAACATTGGACACCAGGAACCAGGTTGACACCATCAAACTCAGGCTGCAACTATTCCAGTCTGAAGTACTGCCCTTCAAGGTCTGGCCTGAGGCCTGCTTATTCTGGAAACCCTCCCTTGATTATCATAGCCCCAAGTGAATTCTCCCTCTTCCATTCACTTGAAGAAGGACACCCTTTATTAGGAAGTATTTATGGGCAGCCTCAGACCCCAATTTGGCTGATCACTTCCTTGCTCAAGTGATTTGTCCAATGAGTCCAGAGGTGACTAATGCTGAAGGACACAGATTCTCCACAGTGCCTGGGTGACTCCAATACAAGCAACTCTTAAGTTCCACCATCCTACCCTCACCCTACTCCTCACCCCTGGTGTGGGAATCTAGCTACTCCCTGCATAGGGATGGTTCATAGTTGACCTATGATGACTGACACACAATGCCCACTCACATACAAACAAACACCTAGATGGAAATGGTCCACGAGAACAGATGTGAGGAATTAGCCTATGCCACATGGTAATGTCAAAAATTCTCTAAACTGCTCTATTAGGGACAGAAAAACAGAACAGCCCAGAAGACTATATCTGTTCCCAATTGTCACTTGTCAATGACGATAGAATTTTACCAGAGCAGATAACCAGCAAATCTTATGGGGACAAAACGCAGCTGTTAATACTTTGTCCAAGGAAAGGTGTGCATTAGCATGCCTAGCTAAATACTTTGTCCAAGGAAGGGGCATGAGGTTTTAAAGACTTGGATAATTTGTCTTTGATTGTATAGTCATATTCAGGGCCTCTCTTATATATATGTATATATGTATATATATATAGTTATTATTTTTAAATTTAAATTAGAAACAAGGTTGCTTCACATGTCAATTCCAGGTCCCTCTCCATTTCCCTCCCCTCCTCCCGCGCCCTCCCACCAGCCCCCCCAATATCCCCTCATTTCCCCAGGGAGGGTGAGGCCCTCCATGGGGGTGTCCATAGTCTGTCATTTCATCCAGGGCAGGGCCTAGACCCTCCCCCAAGAGTTCAGGGTGAGAGAGCATCTCTCATTGTTGGATGGGAGTCCGAAGTCCATTTGTATACTCAGGGCCTCTCTTTATTCCTCCTCCTATGCCTTTGCAGCCACTGTTCTACTGAGTAGCACTGGCTCCTTTCTGCTGCATTGCTAAGTATGCTGTCTTTTTTTCATTGACAGAAATGCTTTCTTACTTATCTCTTTGTATGGATGTTTTTCCTGCATGTATATCTGTACACCACATGCATACAATGCTTGTGGAGGCCAGAGAGGGTGTTTGATCCCCTGTGACTAGAGTTACACTGCTTTTGAGTTACTACTTGGGTTCTGGGAATTGAACCTGGGGCCTCTGGAAGAGCAACCAGTGCTCTTAACTGTTGAGTCATCTCTCCAACTATGACAACTTCTCTTTTAACTAGAATTCAGTTTTTTTTCCGTTTTGGCATCCTACAGGATCTGGCTTCCCCATCCACCAACCCAGCAGTTGGCACTGTAGTCTGGACTGCAGTGGAACTACATTGCAAATAGACTAAGAATGTATTAAACTAATTGGGATAAAAGATTCTGGAGAATGAAATATTTCGTTGCTTGAAGTCTTGTCACTGCAAATCTTCTTTAGTCTCGCTACTCTTGATTTTTGAAATGTAATTAAAATGATCATATTTTCTTTTGTTAACATTTATTTATTGTGTTGTGTTGGTGCACAAGTCCATGGAGGTCAGAAGAGGGCATCACTTTATCTAGAACTGGAGTGACAGGCAGTTGGGAGCCACCTGCCATGAATTGTAGGACTTGAACTCAGGTCCTCTGCAAGAGCAGAAAGTGCTCTTACAACTGAGCCATCCCTCCATCCTGTAGGAAGATAGGACCACTTAATGGATCCTTTATTTGGTTTTGGGTCTTCCATAGGCCTCAAATTTATCACATTCAACACCAGGAATAACTCAAAGTACTGGAGTGGAGAAAGTATAAGAAATAGAGCTAGACATGTGTCCAGTGCAGATTATTCCCTGAAATATATCTTAACTTCTTGAAATTCAAAGTGAGGAATGGGTTTCTCTTTTTTGTAAGTGGCTTCTCTTTAAACACGTGGGGGCAAGGATGTCTTGGAAGAGTCCTGATGTGTGACATTAAAATAAATGAAGTAGCCGGATGGAGGTGGCGCACGCCTTTAATCCCAGCACTCGGGAGGCAGAGGCAGGCGGATCTCTGTGAGTTCGAGGCCAGGCTGGACCGACAGCCTCCAAAACAATACAGAGAAACCCTGTCTCGTAAAACCAAAAAATAAAAAATAAATGAAGTGCGTAAAATTAACCAAAACTAAAGCTATTGTCATCAGAATATCATTGACTTAGGATCATGATTAAATCTACCTAAGTGATTGTGCTCTTTGCCTTGGTTATGCCCAGAACCTTAGTGTCTGCAATATTCTCAGCCACCTGGGTGAAATGGAGGGAGGGAGTGGTTTTGAAAGGAAGGACCATGAACTCCACCCAGACCCCAGAGTGGTGGACCAAACAGACCCAAAGTGCTGTACCGTGTTCTTAGCAGTCTCTGCTCGTTTTCTTTTGCTGGATCCCATTTTGTCTTCAGGAGTTATATATGTCTGGGAAACTGATACTGCAAAGTTCTGCCTTGTTCCCTGCCCTGATGCTAAGGGATAAATATAGATCTCAACCACTACAGAAATTTGGCCAGGATTCCAAGGGTGTGTGCATGAGGGGCAGTGCCTGATGGGGCCACTGTGACATGTGGACTAGAAAAATGCTTCTTTATATCCAGGACCCTCTTTGGGATAGGGGGGTTAAAGCAGGGGCGTCACATCTAAAATTAAAAGGCACGGTACACATTTTCAGGGGTTCATGAACTGATCCAGTAAAGAATATTTTATAGGTGGCTTGGGGAGTGTGGGGAGAAGAGGGTAGGGAGAGCAAAGGGAATCTTCCCTGACACCCTAGATCCTTTTGCATGAGATCAGCCTTACGAAAAAAGCAAGTTATTCTTGGACATCTCCCCTCACCCTAACTCCCATCCATGCCCCACCCCTTGCACACATACTGATATCCAACTCTCAATTGAGAAGAATATGACTTAAGATTTCCATTGAGCCCATCATATTTCGGGTGCTGCAGAAGGGCAAGGGGTGGAAAGGGGGCGGTGAGTTGCTCATCCTCGTGACCCAGAATATCTCCCCCTCCCTGTAATGATGAGCTTGCTTTTCCAAAAGGGCTTTCCTTTGATTCCAGGAAGCGGCCAACCAATGAGAGAGGAGCATGTTAGATTATTTTGGGGAAGGGCTCGTGCCAGCAAGGTTCACTTTTAGTAGGCGCCAAGTGTCCCCAGCAACCAGTGTCTCCTGTACCAGCAGAAGCTCCAGAACTCTGCCCTACTCGCCTGCCTCTGCGGCATCCTGGCCCACTGAACAGCCATGAGAAGGCAACTCCGCTCCAGAAGGGCTCCGGCCTTTCCCTACGGTTATCGCTACAGACTTGTGAGTCTCGGGGAGCCGAATATTTTGCTGCCCCTTTTTAAATTGGTTGGGTTGGGTGCTGTGTAGAGTTTGGATTAAGGCTGCCTTGCCTTGGAATAAAGTGGAATAAACAACGTTTAGGAAATCCCAGACTTGGGAGGAAAGTGACTCCCTGCATCCCAGGGCACCCTAAGTTGCTCGGTGGAAGGAGGGCTGCTCTCTTTGTGGGGGAACAGAGATAAAGGAATGGGAAGATACCTGGGAATAAGCTTTATCTTAGGAGTCTAGAATATGAACAGACCTTTGGCAGATGGGAGTAGAGAAAGAGCAAGAAATTTTGCCAGGAGAAAAGGGAAAGAGAAGAGGCGCTGCCTGGCCAGCTGTTTCAGTCCCTTTGGGTGGTGGCTTTTAGGAACCAGCTGCTCTTTTTCTAAGGTCAAAATTCAAACTATAGCTAAAAATCACAGGATCCTTGACAGGAACTATAAGGAAGCCTAGACATAATCTCCCCAGAATCCCTCCCTATGTTGAAGGAAGGCTGCTGATGGTAGCCTCCTTCTGAAGTTAATAGGGGGCCAGACTGACTTGCAAGTTAGTGGGGACCCCAACATGAGAATGTGCATCTTGTCTGTGATTTGTGCTCTTTCCACTGTGTTTACGGTATACAACCTCTTGAAGCTCCGATCCACTATCACCCATTTCATTACCTTGTCTGCCACCCTACTTTATCAAACACATATATCCACGCTCATGCACACACACTCACACGTAACTTCTGTACCACTGTGTACTTACAGGTTCCTTTACAAATGCATTTGGTCCAAATGTGTCTTTGCATTTACTTTGCTCTAAACCATAAATGCATGTCTGTATCTATTCAGGTGGGGTACTCTGAAACCCAAGAAGACTAGTAGATGCGCCCCAAGAAAGCAAGGCATAAACCTTTTTTCTTCGCATATGACCACTTATATGCCTAAGGAATTCAGGGAAAATTGTCAAGATTGAGCAGAAAACAAAATGAACAACAACACAATTCTTCTAACCTCATATCAACCACTAAGGGAATTTCTTAACACTGTGATGTCGAATCTTTATTTTAATACCTGCAGTTTCTTCCCTCTTAAGATCCATCACGGTCTATGGAGTATATAGCTGTACATTACTGGGTTTCTTTTCTATGTTGAATTGGTAAAATTGTTGTGTTTAATTCCAACTATTCATCTAGAAGTTTCGATTTTAAGTGCCACAGGAGATCTTGCTCTTTATAATAGCTGATCAAGTTAAAATAAATCATTTGATGCAATTGTATGTGTAATTTTTTTCCTTTTAAATTATCCAGCCATTTAGATGTTTGTATGATGTTACTCGATGCAAGATCCAAATTTATCCTTTGGGTCATACTGCTTGTTTGTATATTTGTTTATATATTTAGATTGCTCAAAATGGAGCTACCTTCTGTCCTTCAGGCTTCCCTTTTAGGGAAACATGAGGGCCCCAGCACACACCCACTACCATATCTGAGCATGCTCACACTCCCTATCACATGAGGGTGATGCCACTTTAGGAAACTGACAGAAACAGAACCTTGGATGAACGTCCTCATCGCCAAAGCATTTCCTACTGGACTGCATTAAATAATTACATGGAAGTGCATTTTTTCACAGGATTTTGTTGACAAGGAGTCTTCGGAAAAAGTCTGTCTTGCACATGCGACACTTCCCTAACCCTGGAAGCAGGGAAGAGGAAAAGGATATTTTGGGTTCCTGAAATAAAGTTCTCCAAGAAGATTAATTCTTCCTGGAAGGATAAGACTTTAATGACAGCCATTTAAATAAGATTATTGGGAGAGCGTATATCTACAAATAAAATAAAGTCTTGGCCATGACCAGATGCTTCCTCTGGAGAGCAGAGGTGGTAGGTAGGCACAGGCAACAAAAGGAAGTCGTTCCAGAAATATAAAGGGATTTGAAGTCCTTCCTGATGAAACGTCACATTTTAAATTCAGTGAGAATTTGGTGCATGGGTTTCCTAGGGACCATGATGACTAGGCAATCTAGTACGTATGACTTCTGAGGTTAAGGGTGACAAACTTTGTGAGAATATCCCTCCGGAGTCCAGGCAGTAGCGCTGAGAGTATGCACTGAGTGCTTTGCTGTGGGCTTCACACTGTGAATAGACCATAATATGTTAGGAAATATGGGCCTGCCTTCCACCTGTACGCTCAAAGCCTGATTTGGGAGATAAACGTGAACATACGTTCACACACAAGAGAGCCATTTAAGATTGTGCATCGATTCATTTAGCACTGAATGGTAGGCAAGGTTGATTTTCCTAAGCCTTATACTGTGAGTCCAAGTCAAAGTCAGAAATCCTTGATTATAAGCACCTACATTTCGGGAACCCAGACTCTAAGACATTATCATGTTCATAAATCTGCTAAGCCACTTCTAGCCACTTGTGTTCAATGTGATGGAGGAGAAACTGTGCAGAGTATCAAGAGACACAAGTTCCGAGACTGTCAACTCTGTCATGGATTTGCTGTGTGGCTTTGGCCAGATCCTCTCCCCTCTCTGGAGCTCATTTGGACAATCATAATTTGGAAGCCCCCGTAAGTTCTGATATGGTATGTGATGCGGAGCTGTACGCTTGAACAAATTACAGAGCAATTTAAGGGTGCTGGTTATCAAGAGCTAGAGAGCTCTGGGCAGACTAAGTGCAGAGGGCAGACATTTGTCATTCTGTAACACTTTCACTGACCTGAACAATCCAGTTTGCTCAACTCTCTGCTAAAGGCAGCATGGGTAGCTGAGTGCCCTCTAAGTGGCCTTTGAGGAATCGGGCAGGAAGGGGGCAGCACAGAGTCCATGGCCTCTAGCATTTGACACATCCAACCCGACAGGTGCACCAGCCCTGACACTCTTCAGACTTGGACAACATAGAGAAGGGAGGGTGGCCTGATTTTCTGCTCTTGCAGTAAGCCTTGGCAAACTCCCAAAGAGCAAGGGTACAAGCCTCCAGCCTTTACGTCAGAGGCATATGAAATACCACTGGCGATGTCTGGGTTTTTCTTTTCCTTTCTTTCTTTCCTCCTCTCTTTCTGGTTTGTTTAACTTTCTTAAAACTATTCAAAGATTACTGCTTCAAATTTCAAGTACTGGCTGTAATCAATTGACAAATATATGCTGAGTACTTACTTGTTGCCCAACTTTTGATTTTATATTTTTATTTAATTTTAAAATTAAAATATAACTACATCCTTTCCTCCATTCCCTTTCCTTCCTCTAACCGCTTCTATTTGTCGCCCCTACCTTTACTCCCTTTCAAATTCATGGCCTCTGTCTTGAAATATATATAATATATATTTTATATTTATTATATATTATATATATCCTGCTCAGTGTTATTTCCATGTGTATGGTGCACCCAACTTTTTCTCAGAGTTTTTATTTAATTTAAATAACATTTTTCAATTATTTTACATATCTACCACAATTTCCCCTCCCTCCTTTCCTCCTCCCCTGCCCCCACCCCTCCCCCTCCCCTACTTCCCATCTACCCACCTCCTCATCCACTCCTCCATCTCCATTCAGAAAAGGGTAGGCCTCCCATGTGTCCATGTGGGCCCGACTTTTTAACTAAGCTACAGGGGGAAATAAAGGAAGTATCTTTTGGGATCTCATCTCTCAGGGGTTCTGTCCATCTAGCTTAAAACAGGAAGCAGGAAATGAGTCCTTGTTTGTGTTGGGAAGGCAGTGGAAGTCTTGAGGAGGGGTACAGCAGTTGGCTTCTCCTCTTGGTATCTGCCTAAGCCTATTTTTAGATGCAACTAAGGGTGGTGAGGTCAAGCAGCTGAAAGTGCACAGAGCATTAGGACAAAGCTGGCTTGAGCTGGGAAGTTGCCATCACAGGCATAAATGTCCAAGACTACTCCGTCCTTCAGTGTGAGCTCAGGTCAGTCCTGATAGGGCAAAGTTAAGTGGGAGGCCAAGCACCGGGACAGAGCAGTGGCATGAGATGTCATAGAGGATGAACCTAAAAACCTGATGTTGAAAGGAAAATGTAGCTGTGGGAATAATTCACTATGAGCTGTAGAAAGGATGCTTCCTCCAAAAGAATGGAGAAAGAAAGTTCACGTCTTGCAACAATGGGTGTTTTTCTGGGGAATGTGGAAATTTGAAACACCTCCAAATCCTGAGTTGTTTCCATTTAGTTTTGGCTGGTGGGATATGCCATTGGAATTTGTTTTTCACGGAGAGGTTTTTGTTTTGTCACTGCTCCAGGATGATCAGGATGAAGTGAATCAGAACTACTTAGCAGATGAGGAGGAGGAAGCAGAAGAAGAGGCTCAGGTGATGACGGTGCCTGGTCTGGAGGAAGAGGAAGAAGAGGAGGAAGGAAAAGAGGAGGAGGAAGAAAGGGAGGAAGAAGGTCAGGGTCAGCCCACAGGCAATGCCTGGAGGCGGAAATTACAGATCGTGACTGAATACCTGTGGGACCCGGAGAAAAGGATGTCTCTGGCCCGAACAGGTCAGAGTCGGAGTAAGTCCCATTCATCCCAATGCCCCAGTCTGCTGTCCTTGGCTTTTGATGTGTATCCAGAGCTCCTTGGCTGTACACTGGATGGGTTTGTTACATATTTCTCTTAACATTTCACAGAAAGACACCAATCGCTGGTGACATCCTTGGACTGACGACTGATCAGATCCATCAGAAAAGCCACTAAATTGATGAATAAGACTGAATGTGTGACTGAAATCTACTAGTCTCAATGTGCAGTATAAAATAACATTGAGAATGAGTTGAACGAGCACAGGACTTTTTTTTCACGCCCCAGTCCTGTCACTTTCTATGCATGTGACTATAGGCTCATCATTTATTCCCTCATAGCTTCAGTTTCCCCACATGCCAAATAGGAAAGTGGGGGATTCTGCTTTCCCTCTCTGACAGCATAATATAGGGCAAAAAGCATAAGGTTGAAAGGAATATGTAGAAGGCTATTTCTAGGTTACAAGACCAAGGCCCTGCTACCCTGACTACAGCTTTGTAAAGCCTTATCAGTTCACTTACCAGTGTCCAAGAAGGAGAGTGTCCAGAAGCCTATCCAGACCCCAGCTTGTGAGTGCTTTATACCTTCATGGTAGACGGAAAATTTGCTTTTAAAGAGATCATTGCTAGGGACTAAGGTTGAGTTTCCTTGTTGATCTATCATTGATAGAATTTCATATCTTAGCTCTTTCTCTTTATATCACATGCTGCCACCATTTTTTACTTCACAAATTGCCCAGAACTCCCATCCCAGGGTGCTACTCACTTCTTAAACTATAACTGTGGCACCTTCTCCTCAGGAGGTTTTGTGGGTAGTAAAATTCATCCTTGCCACATTCTGTACAGCCCAGAAAAAAGAAAGCAGCTGCTGATTCCTATCCTAACTCATTAAATCTTAAAAGGAAATTTAAAAAAAAAACAGTGGAAGCCATGGATGAAGGTAATCCTCTGCTGCCAAGGGTCTGGGTTGTTGAAGTCCGTGACTATTCCTTCCAAAGGCCCTTTTGGCTAAGAATCGTCTGTTTTGTAGTCAGTGCTGTTAATTCAGCCAGTAGCCAGCTCTATTTCCTGGAATTAGGAAGAGCAGGTGTGAGTCTCTAAACCACGCCCCATCTATCTCCCTGTCACTCCCTCTTCCTCAGTTCCCAGCCCCATCCCTGCCCATCGCTGGAACTGTAACTAATGTACCATTTAAGGAACATTCCAATGTTCTGGAAGCTGCAGACAAATGCTGGCCACTCATTGGCACTCCAGAAGGGGCACAGCTGTTTCGTCCTTGCCTAAAGAGGACTGGAAAAACAGGCCTTGGGAAATGCAAGAACAATTCTGGGAGGAGGACCCATACTTTAACCCTTAAACAACCATTGGAACTTCCCCAGATATCGTCCATCTAAATTGCTCTGGTGGATGACAAGCTGTAAGACAACAAAGAGAGAGGAGATAGACCATAGGGGTGCTTCTGCAGCCAGACCCATGGTTCATAGGTCTTAGGCTAGCCCAGTAATTAGACACCTGTCAGATTGTTCCATGGCAAAGGGCAAATGTTCATATGATACATACATCATGAGGTGCATGCATTACTGACAGCTAAGTAACCAAAATACTGACAAGAATCATATGAGGTAATAATATTATTATCCCATTTTACAAATGCAAAAATGGGCTTAGAGAGGCTGAGTAACTTGCCTAAAGTCACACAGTAACAAAGTAACTGACAGTTCTGGGATTTGAATACCAGAATCCATTATCTTGCCAGAATGCCTCACTATCTTCATAAATCTGAACAATGAGTAAGGCCCTCCCTGATTTGTAAGGTCTCAAAAGATTGGCTGCTTCGTTGGGTAAAAAGTTGGGAGCACAAGCCTTTAGTGGTCTGTTCAAGCCTGGGTGGGGAATATTCAGGACAGACACCTAGAGGAGGCCCCCAGGTAAAACTATCTATCTGGAGCAGGAAGGTTTAGAAAGACTGACAAGTTTAAATGGGGCAATGCTTGCTTTTGCCTGAGGGGAGGTGACAGACTAAACTAGCACAGTACCAAGGTCATCTCTCCTCATGTAGGGCCAAGGGGACTCATTACTAATGCCTTTATCTTATCTACAGCTTTCTGGCCCACACATTTTGAGGCAGAAAGAAGATATTGCCAAGGGAATAAACCCGTGTTCATTCCCTTGATTCCTCTTCATGCTTGAAAATGGATCTCTTGGCCCTCTAGGATGGCTCTGGGCTGTAGGTCTATTCCCAGGATGGGAATTGGAGTGGAGAAATGGAGGCAGATACAGAGGACATTCCCCATTTAGGATAGCTAGTGAGCAACAGGCTAGAACCACAGGCACACAGACATGGTTGTTTCTTCTCTGGGGACTCCAGCTAAATCAATGTGTCCATGTCACAGTTCCGTTTCAGCTCATCTTACACAAACATAAAAGGTCAGTTCCATTTCCAGCTGGATAACTATAGTCAGTCTCTCTCTTTCTCTCCCCCTGCCCACCAACTTTATTTGGTTCATTATGCAATTTAAAAAATTTGAACTCATTTTGAGGTGCAGTGAGGCTGTGTGGTTTATCCCAGTTTCTGATTGATGATTCAGTTCAAATCTGTAGTTCCAGCATCATGTCACTTCTATGGTGAAGCCAAATACATTTGCCTGAGAGGTTCCCAAGGAAGGATAGAAAAGAGCACTGGGCAGCCATGTCATGCTCATTTGCGTCACCCTGTGCTACATAGTCCTGGGACAAGCGTAATCCTAATACAACCTGCAGAAGGGCAATTCATACAACCGTGCATCTGAGCTTACAGCAATAATAACAATATTAATAATAGCAATAATGATGGATGCCATTTATAGAACACTTAGGATCTGCCAGGCAATGTGCCATGGTATTGATATGCATTCTTTAATGTAGCAAGTACTACGCTACTGTCCTTGTTTACCAGATGAGGACACTGAGGCCCAGAGTGTCAAACATCATATCCAATATTAAACAGCCAGAAGTGGTAGAATCAGGATAAGATTATGAAAGTCTGAATTTCAGATACTGTCAGGAATATGGATAAATATATGCTGAAGATTCTACAACTTTCCCAAATTCACATACAGCAAGTATCAGTGATTAAGTACCATTTCTTCCTGCTGTCCTCCCCAACCTTCATTATGGTCTCTTTGGAAAGAAGAGCCACTTAAACTTTGCTAGGGATGAATAAGATTTTAAATAAGTAGTCAAGGATAAGCCTTGATTAGAAGTAAGTCCAGTGGAAATGAGTCAAAGCTTGAATTCTAGGTCATGTGAAAATAAATGCTGTTTTTCAACCCCTTGCAAATATCTATAATCACTTAAGCTAAATTGCTAAGACACCTGCCATAATGAAAGACAAAGAATGATCTGTATTCAGGACATCAGCCAAGGTCCAGAAGACTCCCAAGCAATCTCCCCTCTGCTCTCTGTTGAAGTACACTCCCTATAATCTTGTTCATAGTCATCTTGTGCTCAGCAACACTTTCCACTGGAGATAAGAAAGGAGAAACTGCATTCAGACCCCCGACACAGTCAATCTTCACCGATTCCAGGTCGACAAAGTCCAATAAGAAAGGCTACCCTGAATCTGCCCGAGTTGATTATGGTTCATGAGTTCAGTGGGAAGGTGGGACTTATTGGCAAGCACTGACTACTGTCATCTTCAATTGCTCTACAGGTCTGATTTTAGTCATTTACTTCTTCTTCTATGCCTCCCTGGCTGCTGTGATCACCCTATTCTTGTACATGCTGTTCCTAACCATCAGTCCCTACATGCCAACCTTCACTGAGCAGGTGAAACCTCCCGGTGAGTGTGCCCAAATGCCCTGCATTGTCAGAACTCTCTGGACAGAAATCTGCTTGCACAGCATGTTCGGCCTCAATTAACTTTGCTTCTTCCCAGCAATGACTTAGAGATTCAATTATTAAGAGGAAAAGTGAAACAGTACTTGGCAAATTACGGTCCTTTTCATTTTGATTGCCTGGAGGGTGGTATCACAGGAATCCATATAGAAAAAAGTCCAAGAATGGGTTAATATATCCAAGACCTGTTTTCATTGCCAGGAGTTATGATCAGACCCTTCGCTCACAGCCTTAACTTCAACTTCAACGTTTCCGAACCTGAAACTTGGCAGCATTATGTGATTAGCCTAAATGGCTTTCTCCAGGGTAAGTTCCCCTGAGCAGTGGAAATCTCTTTAGAAAAGTAGTGGGTGGGAATCCAAAATTCAAACTCCATGTGGCCCGGAAATCTGATGTAGTCACTCCTACCCATCATGGTCCTGTGTCATTTTGTATGCCTGCCAGCACCCGTTATACGGTTTTAAAAATGCTGACTGTGTGTTGCCCAATGTGAGCTCTTTAAGGCACACAGCTTGTTTTCTCTTTATGAACACCCTCCAGCACCCAGTTACATCTAGACTACACCCAGGTGATCATCTTTCTGTGTGACCTCTTATAAAAGATAATTCTAAGGGAGAAAATGGCAGCGAAGGGGGGTTGTTCTCCAGGGTCCCGCCTCCTACACTTTCTCGGGGTAAGAGAAATCTGGAGACAAGCTATCTTGAAGAGGGAAAGTGTCTTTTGGTAATAGCAATTTAGAAAGGAGTGAGAGGACTAAATCTCTAACTAGCATTTTGATCTCAAGTATTTTGAGAATTCCCGTGTCTATAGTGTTCTCAGATACACTTTCCAGGACAAAAGAATGGCCTTGTTTTTCACTCCATGAAAGCGAAGGTGGTAGTAGTTTGGGGAGTCTGTGGAACTTTAGGAGAGAGAACAGCTCCAGAAGAAGTGAGGTCCTGGGAGGCAACCCTTGAGGCCTTATAGCCAGCCCTCACTCTGCTT
This sequence comes from Mesocricetus auratus, assembly GCF_017639785.1. NCBI lineage: Eukaryota > Metazoa > Chordata > Mammalia > Rodentia > Cricetidae > Mesocricetus > Mesocricetus auratus. The sequence goes on from NW_024429188.1 coordinate 89,588,521, forward strand.
CCTGAGTGTGGATGTAATGTGACCACCCAGCTGTCCACCCCTGCCACGGTGCCTTTCCTGCCGCCATGTGTTCTCTATCATGATGGACTGTAGCCCCCCCAAAAAACCCATGAGCCAAAATAAACCCTTTCTCCTTGAATTTGCTTCTGCTGGGGTATTTTGTCACAGCAACACAGAAGTAACTAAGAAGCCCAACTTGGAAATGACAGCACATGCCTGTAAAATAAACATTCAGGAGTTTGAGGTAGGAGGATAACTTGGACTTGGGAGTTCCAGACCAGCCTGAGCTATGGAGGAAGACAACCATCTCACAATAAATACATAAATGAATACCATCTTGAAGTTTGCATTGCTACCCCTAAATTTTGTAGATAGGGACACTGAGCTAGACTGCTTTGGATAGCCTGGCCTGGCTAAAATGGGGTGGGGGTGAAGGTAGCTAGTAGAATATATATTGATTTAGGGGAACTGTCTCTTAGCCTAGAAGTGTTACTTTTTTTAAATAGGGTCTCTTTTCTTTTAAAGATTTATTTATTTATTACATATACAGTGTTCTGCCTACATACCAGAAGAGGGCACCAGATTGAATTATAGATGGTTGTGAGCCACCATGTGATTGCTGGGAATTGAACTCAGGACCTCTGGAAGAGCAGTTAGTGCTCTTAACCACTGATCCATCTCTCCAGCCCCGGAAGAGTTACTCTTAAACATGTACGTTTTGTCATTCAGCTTTCACCAGGCAGTATTTGTCCTTGTTTTTTAAATGAGAGAATTGCAGCTCAGAGAGGCCAAGTAACTTGATCACAAACTCCTGGCGGCAGAGTCACTTTGTGAACCCACATGCTTCGGTGCTGTCTGCTACTCAAAAGTGGTAGCCTAAGATCTGCAGCATGGGCATCACACAAGTGTTGGTAGAATCTCAGAATATATCCATAGCTATTGAAGCAGTATCCATTTCACATTTTTCAGGTGATTCGTGTGCACTTTTAAGCTTGAGAAATGGCATATCTCCTAACTATGCTGTTGCCATTTAAGTGGGAGTTAGGAACTCAGCCTTGTATTAGTAACACTCACTGCTATTTGGGGTGAGACAGCTTCAGAGTGCGCACCTGTAGAATGACAGAGCTGGCTTCTTTCTGGTCCCTGTAGTTCTATTTTGAACCACGAAAGTATTTTGGGCATCTTAGTCAGCACAGCATCTTTCTTTTAAAATGCTTGTGAGCTATTTCAAATATGCATATTGCCAGACTTTCTCCCGAGGAAATCCCTGCGATAAGATAGTAGATGCGAAATTACCAGTTTTGACCTGGTGATGAAGGCAGGGAACAACAGGAAGGCATTGGGTTACTTATGAAGAGTTTGGACCTTCTAAATCCACATATGCTGTGTTGATACAGGAGAGAACCTGTTACTGCAGCCTCAGAAGGCAGAGACACGAAACCCTGACTAGTGAGACTAGCCATACGGTTGATCTCCGTGTTTGACTGAAATACCCTTGCCTCAATACATAAGGTGGAAGAGCAAGCCAAGGAGATTCCCAAGCTCAGTCTTGGGTCTCCACATGAACATGCACAGGGTATATATGTATACACACACACACACACACACACACACACACACACCGCATACATAGCACCTATGCATGAAAATAAGAAAAAATAATAGATAATATGTCCTTCCCAAAAGGAACTATCTGAAATAAATATCCCGGAGCATCAATTTTGTTCCTATGAGAATGGGAAGTTTGCAGTAAATACCACACCCATGTCACATTTTAAATGGAACTACCTTGAGAAAAATGCTGAGCAATGCGAGTGCAGTTTCTATTTTAAAAATTAATATTTGAGCATAGTTCCTATTCCTTTAAAAAGATTAAAACAAATTCTTGAACTAAATGTAGTTTTGTCAAGATAAAAAATGTAGCCATATTAGTGTGCATCTAAAATTCTCTGGACTGGGAACATAGCTTAGTGGTAGAGCCTTTTCCTGTTATGTACAAGGTCCAGGACTGCAAGTAAAATTCCCAATGGAGAGGAGAGATAAATAAAGACATAATGGTATCTATATGTGAAAATACTACAATGAAACCTATTTTTGTATACTAACTTAAATGCAATTCAACGTTTAAAAGTTGAGGAATTTTAAGAAAAATAAAATAAAATTCCCAGTTACATCTTGATAACATTATATTCAAGTCAGAGTCTATCTAGATGTGGAACCAGCTGTCCTTTCTGAGTTTGACCTCTGCTGGTTCACAGGTGTACAGTCTTTTCTAAACAAGTGAGTGATTTCAGACAGGGCAGCATGTCTGGATGCAAGAGGATTCACAGTACTCCACCATCGAGAATGATGCAGTACATTTCCAAAGCCCATTTTTATGGAATCTGAGGGCTCAAATAGTGAACACATGAATAGCCTCAGTTCTCTGTCTGAGATGTGTAGCTGGGACAAATGTTATAATCTGTCTAACACAAAAGGACCAGAACGCAGAGTATCTCAGACTTAGAGAAGCCCTCACTCTCTTGGTGGAGACCCTGTAGTTGTCATCAGTCTTGAACTTTCAATGTAAACTTCCTTTTTGCAGTGGTAACTTGCCTCTTTAGAAGTTGAGGAGTTGTTGTTTTTGCCCTCCTCTTCTTCTCTCCTCTCCTGCTTTCATATTCCTTCTGTTCCTCCCACCACAGCTGCCTGCCCTTGACCTCAAAGGGAGACATTTCCCAAATTGAACTTAAGGAATTTTAGCCTAGAAACAGCCTCGTGACATATACTCTGCCTTGATACAATGTAGCTACTCTTCCAAAATCGACTGATACAGGCCCATTCTTCTCTCAGAATAGGAGGGATGGCCACTCCAATTTTGTTGTTGGTCGTACACAAAAGGAAATAATGGGAAATAGAAAAAAGTTATAAGATGATCAATCTATAACCCTGAGATGGACACTTGAAAGTTCTAAAGAAAAGAGAAGCAAGGGACACTTGAAAGTTCTAAGGAAAAGAGAAGCAAGGGATTATACCATCAGGTGGACTGAGAGATAAGAAGCCTTCCTAGAGCAGTGGTTCTCAACCTGTGAGTCACAACCCTTTTAGGTATAGCTTATCAGATATCCTGTATATGGGATATTGACATTATGACTCAAAACAGTAGCAAAGTTAGAGTTATTAAGTAGCAATGAAAATAATGTTGTGGTTGGGAGTCACCACAACACGAGGAACTGTATTAAAGGGTCACAGCATTAGGAAGGGTGAGAACCACTGTGTAGATGGATGATGATAGGAATATCCCTCAGGTACCTAATACCATTCCACGGGATTAAGGTAGAGCAGGAGAACTTCTGAAGTACAAGCAATGTGAGGAAAGAGACTTAGAGAAAAGCACTAAATAAAAGTGTGGGTTTCCCTTCTAGCACTTTTGTAACATGACCTTTTGCCACTCACATATGCTGTAGGCTATAATGACAGTCTTCAAGAGGAAATGAATGTAGATTGTCCTCCGGGACAATACTTCATCCAAGATGGAGATGAAGATGAGGACAAGAAGGCCTGCCAATTTAAGCGTTCCTTCCTGAAGAATTGCTCTGGACTGGAAGACCCTACTTTCGGATACTCTACTGGACAACCTTGCATTCTCCTCAAGATGAACCGGGTATCTTAGCCTTTGGGATATGTTGATGATAAGTGGATGTGTAGCGTAAGAGAGTGTGGAAACCACATGTCTGTTGGACTCTGGTATTTACACACTGCGGGTTTAGCCATTTTTAGCCATCAATCAAAAATGCAAACAACCAGACAAATTTATTTTTCCTGAACATTTTCTAGTGTCCTTCTTCCTGTACACAAACCTGCCCCTTGAGGGCCACTGATTAAATGTGATGGAGTGTGTCTCTAAACTCAGCACTCAGGAGGCAGAGGTAGGAGGGTCTCAAGATCCCAGACATACTCAGTCTCAAAAATAAAATGGGGGTACTGAGTTGTTTGGAACACTGGGTTGATATGGGGACATGATGGCGAGCAATTCTTATGTTTTCATGTCACTTAAAAATGTACTGTTCCAGGCCAGAGAGATGGCTCAAAGGCTAAAAGCCCTGGCTGCTCTTCTAGAGGACCTGGGCTTGGTTCACAGCTTCCACATGGCAGCTCACACCTGTCTGTAACTCCAGGTCTCAGGGGATTCAACACTCTCTTCTGGCCTCTGCAGGCATTGGGCATGCATATGGTGCACACACATACATACAGGCCAAACACCCACACACATATAAATTAATAATTAATGTTTAAAATGCACCTTTTTGAAAAGCATGCCTTCCTTACAGAGTGGCAGAAACTTTTGCTAAATATAGTCTTAGTGAAACTAGGAAGTTCTTTACATAGTTTTGGTTATTTTGCAGCAGCTTTTTTCCCTCTGTGTATAAACCTAAGACACAAATATATCAAGGAGCAAGCTGGGCTATGTAACTCTGAAGTTGTTTGTAACATTTTTGAAAGGGGGCATAGATGAAATTTATATGTGAGGAGTGAGGAACAAAAGCAGGGAGAAAAATTCCATTTTTGCTGTGTAATCCATTTCTTTTACTTAAATTTTATTTTATTGGGGGTGTTGAAAGGGTAAAGGGCAGTTACAAAGGGCCAGGGAGATGAGTGGCATTGGGATACATGATGTGAAATCCACAACGGGTCAATATAAAGTTAAAAGAAAATAATGAGTAAAGGAAGATAAATATAACTATACATGGACAAAATGATAATTTGTTCATTAAAAAATCACAAGACACGCATTCAGAAAATATACCATCAATATTTGTGTAACATGTTTCTTAAGAAATTCAAAAATAGGTTGGGCGGTGGTGGCGCACGCCTTTAATCTCAGCACTTGAGAGACAGAGATAGGCAGATGTTTGTAAGTTCAAGGCCAGCCTGCTCTACAAAGTGAGTTTCAGGACAGTCAAAGTTATTACACAGAGAACCCCTGTCTTGAAAAAACAAAAATAAGTAAAACAAAATAAATAAATAAATAGATAGATAAATAATGGATAAATAAACAAACAAATAAATAAATAAATAAAGCACTGGTTTTCTTTCATTAGATTGTAGGCTTTCGGCCTGAGCTTGGAGATCCTGTGAAGGTGTCCTGCAAAGTTCAGGTAAACTATCCTTTTGAGTAAGTATACTTAACAATTTTGTTTCAGGCAAACAGATAGTTCTGTTCCAAGGACTTCTACATGGGTGATAAATAGGAAAATCATTAGTGTTTTTCATAATTATTCCTCCTTTTAGTGAATTAAGGGCTTCTTATTTGCAGAAAGCATTCAATGTGTGTGTGTGTGTGTGTGTGTGTGTGTGTGTGTGTGTGTGTGTGTGTGTGTTTTACACCTGTGAAAGCCAGAGACAGAACCTCAGCTAGGGGCCATAGCAGGGAGCAACACTGTGCCAAGACATTAATTGGGATCCTGTTTACACTTTGCTTTTATTTCTAATGGCTTGTTTCTTTGAACTAAACAAGCAGCTTTCATTAGAGTCATTAGTCCCTGATTTTAAAACTGAATTTCACATTTTACAGCAATGACCAGTGGCACTGGGTGTTGTAGTAACAAATGACTACAACAGAAGTATAAACAGAAGTCCATTAATATGCTAATTAACTGTCCTTCAAGGGACTATTGACTCCTATCTCATCTGCACCAATTAGTTCCTTTGTAGGCAAAACCCCTCAATTTTGGCATTGCTTCTTAAACAGGCAGTAGCTCCCTTCTGTTCAGTGACATCATCTGCATTCCCTAGCCTTGGACAGTTGTCTTGCAAACATTACAAAAATAGTCATTGTCAGAACTAGGAATAAAGCAGACAACTCTAGTCTTCATGGGGCAGAGCAGCCACTCAGCCACATTCAGCAAGTGTTTATTGATCACGTATAATATTCTAGGTATTTAGCTAGCTGTTGGGGATGTCTAAGTAAACATAACTGAAATCAGTGCCAAGAAGTATTAAGAGACAGAATGAAAGGTACTGAGAGGGCCCGAAAGAGAGAATGGACGTTTCCATGGGAGGTGGTAAAAAAGGAAGGTGAGCTTTATCTCATAAGGTCAGACAATATTTGCCAGCTGAACAAGGTGAGAACAGAAGAGCGTTCATTCTGCTGAGATGCACATGTGTGTGCATAAAGTCACATGTGGGGCATGACTACAAACTAATGGGTTGATCCCGCAGGCCATCATTAAAGAGAAATTCATTCATTTTTGAAGATATGAATAAGTCATAAAGACCAGTGCAGTCTAAAGTAACAGCAAGTGCCGTGTCACTGAGCCTTAATCTAACGTATTAATTAGGCCAACTTCTATTTGCATTTCCCTAATGTAAGCTGTTCATTTTCCAACTTATATACCGAACCTTACTGAGAATGATCCTTTTAAAAAATAGAAACACTAAGCCAGGCAGTGGTGGTGAGCGCCTTTAATCCCAGCACTCATGAAACAGAGGCAGGTGGATCTCTGTGAGGTCGAGACCAGCCCTGTCTACAAGAGCGAGTTCTAGGACAGCCTCCAAAGCCACAAAGAAACCTGTCTCAAAAAAGAAAAAAAAATAGAAACACTAACAGTTTCTATACTTTTTAAAAAAATAATCAATACTGGTCAAATCCATACCCACTTGTAGCAGTCAAGCAGGATGAGGTAATAACCAAATATGATTATAGCATATAGTATATTGACAGAAGGGATCCTATGGCTCTAATGAGTAATTGGCTAATAGAGATGTACCCTTTGTCTGCACAAGCCCCCAAACTGTACCTATTTGTAACAGCCATAGTTAATGGGCATTCCATTACCGTGCGTGATATGATTAAGCGTAGCATGGTTTAATCATCCCCATTATTTGATTCCTCTTGCTTACTGTCTGAATTCTGTAGACAGAAGCATGCATTCAGATGAGCTAACCACAGACTGTATGGCTATACATCAGGTTTCTGTGTACCTGATCTGACTTCCAATAGAACTGAATCTGCAATGAAGACATAGGAAATGTTCTCTAATGTATACCTGCTTCAGCTGCAAAGCCAAGGCAGGGTCCCATACTGCGATTCTTTGGAAATAGGTTATAATCACAGGCTCTTTCTAGGACAGCACCAAGTACTCAAGGGCCTTTGAAGCCTTTCCACGTAGGACCCAAGAAACCAGAGCAGAGCCATACTTAACTTTGCCCTCAACCGCCCAGGCCTTCTTCTCAATTTTCTTTAAACTGTAAAGCCAAGGCACAGTCACACCCTGGAAATACTTCTCTAAGGACAAGTCAGGCTTGAGCTCTAGCCAATTCCAAGTTTAGGTCAAGTCCCTTTAGACTAGACACTAACTCACTCTGTAGCCCAACATCTCACCTCTGTTTGCTCTTGCTTACAGAAAGGTGATGAAAACGACATTCGATCCATCAATTACTACCCAGAGTCAGCTTCTTTCGACCTCCGCTACTACCCTTACTATGGCAAACTGACTCACGTAAGCTGTATCCTTCTTTCCTCCTGTTTCATAAAGGGCACAGAGACAAAGGAAGGGCTGCTTGGGATTGGTGAGAATTGGGGAGCAGTGGTAGTAACAGTCAGATGAGTAGCTGTAAATGATAAAGGGAGGGGGAGGTTACTCCTTGGAAAGACTGTCAAGGAAGGCCAGTTGTTGTGGCACACGCCTTTAAACCCAGCACTTGGGAAGCAGAGGCAGGTGGATTTCTATGAGTTCAAGGCCATCCTGGTCTACAGAGCGAGTTGCAGGACAGGCTCCAAAGCTACACAGAGAAACCCTGTGTCAAACAAAACAAAACAAAAGACTGTCAAATATGGTCTCATCTAAACACTTCAGTTTTCAGATGAGAAATTGGAGCTCAGAATGGGAAAGGGACTTACCCAAAGTTACACAGCTATTTAGTGGCCAAGCCAGGGAGAGACAGATGATTAACCGTGTGTTTAATGTCCAAGTAATCACACATTCCTGTGGGCCAGTGCAGGCTTCATTTCCAGTATAGAATCTTGAGGGATACTAGTCCTGGTTTGATTTATGGTCTGATATCCATAAAATCAAATCATTCTGAGTCAGAATTGGCTTCCCCCCAGAGGATAATCAGACATCTTGACATTGACTTATGAGAGAGCCATGTAATTTCTCCGAGGCAGGGAAAACATGTTGGTTGCTATGATCATTTGGGGCGTTGCATCATGAAGTCTGCTCAGTTCCCTTTGCCGAGGTTACCCTAACCTGTCTTGAGTCTCTAATCACCACCCCCATCCTTGACCCATTTAGAATCCATTGTTCTTTCACCTACAGGTTAACTACACCTCCCCCCTGGTGGCAATGCATTTTACAGATGTGGTGAAGAACCAAGCAGTGCCTGTACAGTGCCAGCTGAAGGGCAAAGGCATCATAAATGATGTCATCAACGATCGTTTTGTGGGGAGGATAGTCTTTACCCTGAACATAGAGACCTAGGAACTCCAGGGGCCGCTCCCACCAGTTCTGGTTGTTTTTTTGTTATTCCTGGTAGCACCTCGATTCCTTTTTCTTCAGTTAAGACACAGCCAGATGGACGCCTAAGACAGCAGATCATCTTTCCTTACCTTTGACGTGTGTATGAAGTGATATTGTGAGACCTGCTTGGTTTGTTTTTTTAAAGGTCATCTCTCCCGATGACAAATAGTCTATATTAATTTCCTCTCCTTCCTTTCAAATTCAGGCATATTCTTGCTGCTAGAAGTCTCACTGTATACACAAACAGTATCTGATAGCATTCACCATTGTCAGGACAATGTCTATCATGTTTTTCTAAGAATATGTTGGTTTTAGAGGTGATATTATTCCCAGCCAGGTGGATATTCTAACCCCACCCACCTTTAAAACTGCCTTTCTCAAAACACCAACACAAAACAAACCCAGATTATGCTATACCTAAAGCCACTCTCCATACAGAACTTTATATGGGGGAGGGGGCTTGAAAATTTGGCTGTCTCCCATAGGCGACTCAATACTGATTCAAGACGCCATTGTTTTCCGCCAGGACAGCAAGCAATGCTGACAGGTTATTGATCTGGTCTAGAGATGAAGACCTTCTGTGAGACTTTTTGTGGGGGGAGGTAGATCCTAGTGCAATTGAGGAGAAGTGGTAGCATAGGGATTTACTGGTTGTTGACTGCTCGATAGTATAATCGTGCAAAAGCAAAAATTCTTGCAAGCAAGCCTTTTCTCAACTCCTAGCAGAAGAGAAACTATGAAAAGTCTTCTTTGGTCAAATCTTCTTGGCCCATTTGCTTGATAGTTGTGTGGTTTTCTTTGAGATCAGCAGGGATGGGTGCCTTGACCCCCCAGCTATGACCTTGGGGATTGAAATTAGGGTTCTCTAACTAATACATGGCAAGACAGAAAGCTCCTGCCAGGCCTCCCTGAAGCCAATGCTCATTAGCCAGTTTTGCATTTACTTTAAAAATCACGAGGCAGATGTTTATCCAGGTTGTGGATCAGCCAAGTTGCTTTGTTTTTTCTTTGGCCATGTGACCATTCCAATTACTTCTTAAAGCCTCCACCAGGGGGAGGGCTGGAACAAAAAGAGGAGGCAAGCATTACAGACCAGCATAGTGTCTCAGGGTCCAAAGCAAACGAAAATTCCACTTACCAGCCTGCAGAGTCTGAATCTACACTACAATGTTTAGTTTCTCCAAGGACGTGCAACTGGAAGACTGCTGGGGAGGACTGTAGTATTGGGTGACAAGAGACGTAAATATAGCATATGGGAATGCTATGGGGAACATGAGGGGCAGTCACTCTCCCTGGCTGAGTAAGCAGCCGAGGAAATTACACATTCAAAGCCACGAGCACGAAGAAATCTCGTGCTTTGGTAAGTCTGAACAGTTCACATGAGAGCTCAGCGGAAATGCTGGGAGAGTGGATTGCATGAGTGTTCAGAAATGGTGAGTGAAAGGGAGTCATTAAAGTGTTGTAATCAGGGCATCTCTGTGAGCACTTTTGCATTTTCTCAAGAGCACTTGGGCAGTAATAGCATAAGGAATGAATCAAAGACAGAGAAGACAAGACCAAGACAGGAATTGGGGGAAGGAAGAGTATAACATGACCCAGGCTTTCGAGCTTGGCTAAAAAACTGTGAGTTGGTGATATTGTTAATCCTGCCTAGGTGTAAAAGAGCAAGTGATTGGAGAGGAAGTTGTTAAGATCACTTTGGGACAGATTTAGCTTGTGGTTTCCTCTGGTCAGACACTGATGTGGAGATATAAACACATGTAGAGTAGAAGAGAAGAAAAGCTGAGAACAAAAGCAACATTTGGTTAAGCGAACTTATTTAGGACGTGCTTAGTCTTGGGAACTTGAGCCAGTTGAGCTTGGGGGCTAGAACACACAGATCTAGCTCCTAACACGGTGCTTTTCTCTGGGTTTCCTGGCAGAATGGACTCCTATTGCCCTCGGGAATGTCCCTCCCAAACCCCGTATAGATCTTCTCCATAGACTAGAGAAGGGGTGACCACTTTTAACAAGCAGCTGAAGATGAGCGGGACAGCAGGGCTACATAACACACAGACACAAAGAATCAGACTCCTCTGGACCCTACTTTCTCAACAAGTTCAGTTTCCTAGCCTTTGAACAGGAGACTAAGGAAACGAAAAAGACAACAACTTGAGACCTCTTAAAAATGGCCTCAATCAAATTCTCAAGACTTAATAGCAAAAGAGTACACACCATCAGATCGGGAAAGGCTCTTTAGGGAAAACAACCTGCATTGCATCTGACTCCAGGTCCAGTGCTCTTTCTCCTCAGAGCCGCTGCTTACCAGCAAGTACCATCTTCTGAAAAACTCATATCCCAAACATTCTGAAATATGTCAAACTTGAGTTCAAATAATTAACATTTCGCAGGAATCCAACTACTGGTGCTATATTTTATACATAATACATGGTCCTGTTGAATATGTTTAACTATTAGGTAAAAAATTAGAAATGATTTTGTCATGTGTGTTTCTCATTCAATGGCAGATATCATGTCCACAGTTTCCAAGAAGTCTTGAAAAGTACCAAGACAGTTTGGGCTATCAGCTGGAACTTGAAAAACTAGCTTTCTTATACAAAACTGGATACTATACACAACTGGATTAATGAGTGTGTCCGTTCATGTGAGAGTCTAACTGTTCAATAAACTTCTAGTTGATTAATTTAAACAGGCTCCCATACTGGGCTGTACCAGGATTTGATTTGTATGCCATCTGTTGCCATGCACTTGGTTTCACTTGGTTGTCAATGAGAAATACTGCTTCCACATGGCTTCATGGATTTGTTCTTGCTATACTTTGTGTGTGATTTTTCACTTTGCACTGCTCTAAAATGATTATTCTGAAGTAATCTTCCTTAGGCACCCATTTACTCAGGGTCTTCATGTAGAAAATATTTATATTGTCTTGGGGAATTGGTGACAACAATAAATGAAATTACAAAGAAATGTATGAATTTCTCTTTCTGGATCGTATCATTGATTTTCCCCCCACAGGGATATTGGGCAGCAAGCCATATGGGAAAAAAGCTTGACAACTGATAACCTATTAGTTCAAGACCGGTTTTCTGCTCAATATTGTTTCTAACTCTTAGGATTTCATCTATAGGGACATGAAGCTAAAAGCTGTTTTATTTGAGGGCATTTCTTTTCAGTATCCATTCTCCACTTAAGACTGCTTTGTCATAGCAGTCTTACTTTGTCACTTTATTCCTCTTCTTTTTTTTCCTAAACAGGAACTTGCTCTGCACCCCCACACTGTTCTTAAAGTCACAGTCATCCTGCCTTGTCCCTCATCATGGCCAGAATCTTCCTTTATCAGAATCGTTCTGTTTGTTTATATAGGACTTGGGCACACTGAGTGATGCTTTGAAGTGTGGGAATGGAAACAAGATCTAAATAGAAATTCTGCAAATGCTCAATGGAAGCCTGGATTGTTGCGGAATAATCATTTTGCACACTGTGAAGAGGTGTCTTTGCCAAAGCACCTTACGATTAGTTTAACAAAGAACTATACGGCCAATACCTAGGCAGGAGGTATGGTGTGGGACTTCGAGGCACAGAGAGGACTCTGTGAGCTGGTGGCCAAAGAAAAATCTGACTACACTGGATAAGTGACTTCCAGGTATATCTGACCACACAAAGTATCTCCCAAAGCAAATCTTTCATGAACATGGCAATTAAAGACAAATAGTCCCAACTCTTTATTCAACTTAGAAGCTGAGCTGCAACAGACTGATATGGTTTGATTTGGGGTATATCAAGGAAAGGGAAAACACATTTTACCCATTCTTGGCTCTTCATTAGAGTTTGTTTTTTATTGAGTTTCTGTTAAAATATCTGTATATTGCTTTAATATATTAAAGTAATTTAAATCATACAAAAATGTGATTACACTATACATTTCTCCAGGCAGAAAAGTTTGGGGGATGGAAAGAGAGACAGAGGGAGATATATGTGTCGGGGATAGTGAGGGTAGACAAGACTGATGAATGTGAAACAAAGAAAAAGAAGTTTAAAGACTACTTCACAGAGTTCTTTAGTTGAGCAGAAGGTAAAAACATTTAATAGGGAAATATAGAAGATTTAAGAAGGACACGATAGGCGCAGCCTGGCAGCTTGCTCTCCAGAATGTACTGCCTTGCAGGTTTCTGGATGAGCATAGCACTAATCAGAGTCCCAGTAAGAGACAGGTAGTAATTGACAACTTGATAGTAATTGGAAGAAGGTTTAGTTACAAAGATATCATTTACTGAAAGCATAGATGTAGGGAATGCAAATAAAACAGCACAGTAACCCAGACTACAAGGGGCTGAACCCTTGTCACTTCCTAGACCCTGAGTTTCAGGGACAGGTGTGGGGTATATAGAGTTAGCTGTCTGTCTGGAGGAAAGCGGTGGCTTCACTGAAAGGTTAAGAGAGTCTACGTGATAGGTGAGAGGAAAAAGGAGAATACATACTCAATCTTCTTCCCTCTGTCTCCTGCTAGTAATTCTCCTCAGTCAGACCAGGGGAACAAAAATAGCAGCTATTGATGTGATTCATGCAGGTCAGCCTCCCAGGGAAGAATACAGCATGCAGAATGATAAAACGGGTGTCTGGGAGATTAAAGAGCAGCTACCTAGCACAGCTGTCAGATAGACGTTCTGAGAGAAGATTCTTTGAAGTCTGCAGAATATAAGCAGTCACTGAACCAACTCCAGTCACAGGGTCAATTTTACCTTTATACCTACTCTTTTCTGTGCCTGCAGAGTCAAAAGCATTGACTTCACCATTGTAGGAAGTTTTTCTCTGTTCTTTAGTATCCATTCTCTTTTTAAAGTTCTGACTTTTCTAACCCAGTACCCTTTGGTACATCATCTTGAATGATTTTTTTTCTTGTTCATGGCAAAACAAACCAATGAACAACAGCAACAAAATCCAATTTTACTTAAGGAAAAAGGGGAACTGCTAAGTATGAATATAATTTGGTTTCTGGTGGAAGTCATGTCCAGAAACTCAAATATGTCGTTAGGAACCAATCTTTCTTTCTCCAGATTGCCCTTCTGCTCTCCATCACGCTAGTCTAATAATCAGGCTCCACACACAGTCAAGAGGGTCCCATTCTGACACGAAGCTGGAAAAGATAACTATACCTATTTCCCACACAGATGGTGAAATTCTCTGCGAAATGAATTCAAGAACATATTAAGAAGAGCACATCCAACCAGGTGTTGGGGGCACACGCCTTTAATCCCAGCACTTGGGAAGCAGAGGTAGTCAGATCTCTGTGAGTCTGAGGCCAGCCTGGTCTACAAAGTGAGTTCCAGGACAGCCAGGGCTACACAAAGAAACCCTGTCTCAAAAAAAGGAAAGAAGGAAAGAAGGAAGAAAGGAAGGAAGGAAGGAAGGAAGGAAGGAAGGAGGGAAGGAGGGAAGGAAGGAAGGGAGAAGAGAATGATATGGTGGATGAAGATGATGAGCAAAGACCCTGATGTGTTCTGTTTTGTCTTTACCAAAGAAGATAAATAAATATTCATTAACGTTTTGTTCATAGAGAAGAGATATACCTTCATAAAACAGTTCACTTGAATGAGACTGCTTTGACCCTGATAAAACATAAGCACACAGTCAGGAGGTATAGCTTGGTGGTACAGCATTTGCTTAGCTTAGTCCCCAACACCATAAAGGAACAAGAGGATGATGAGGAAGCAGAGAGCTGACTGTTTTGTAAATTAATATTAATCATTCAGTCTTAATGAAGTTGCTCGTTAGTTCCATAATCTTTGGATTTTCATCAGTTAAAAGACTCACAAGTGAGGAACAAGATGAGAATGACACCTTTCCCCCTCTTGTAGTCTTCTAAAAAAATCATCTGTCTCTATATAATAGCAACAAATAATTATTTTAATGGGCTGAAGAGATTGCTTAGTGGTTAAAAGCACTTGCTGTTCTTGTAGAGGCTGTAGGTTCAATTGCCAGCACCCACGCAGGGGCTCCCAACTATGCATAATTCCTCCAGTTCCATGGATCCCACACACTCATGTGACCTACATGAGTACTAGGCACACATGTAGTGCATAGACATAGATATAAAATATTAATAAATATAAAAATCTAAGATAAATAAAAAGAAATTTAAAATTTATAGAACAGGTCCACTTAAAATTGATTAAAACAGAGCTTGTAAATGGAAAAAGATTAACAAATGATGTGTACACTGAAAAGGGTACCAGACAAATCTATAATCACCATTATACTAAATGGGGCAATATGAGAGCATTTACCCCATCTGCAATAAAACAAGGGTTTCCACTACATTAAAAGACTTGGGCTGGGGACATAGCTCAGTGATAGAGTACTTGTCTAACATACCTGATATACTAGACTCCATCTTCAGCCCTGCCAAAAATAAAATGAAAACACTCATCAAATTGATCCATAAATTCAGTTCTCTCAAAATCCCAAACATCATTCCCTCCAGAATTTAACAAGGCACTCCTAAAATTCACAAGAATGTGAAAGAGACCTGAGTGTGTATCTTGAAAACTGAGTACAAAGCTGGAAGGTCCACCATTTACAGTTTAAAAACTTAGTCTGAAGCTGGAGAAATTAAAAGTAGTGAGAAGTACACTAGTGGCTGTCACAGAAAAGGCAGAGAGGTCAGAAGTAAACCAATACAACAACGGCCAACTGATTTTGACAAAAGGTGCTAAAACCTTTCAGTCATCAAAGAGCAGGCTCTTGAACAAATGGTGCTGGAACAACTACCACGAAAAAGAAGAAAGTCTGTACCCCTTACACCATATACAGAAATGGATCAAAGATGGAAGTAGAAGAGCTTGTAAAACAGCTGGGCAGTGGTGGCACACACCTTTAATCCCAGCACTCGGGAGGCAGAGGCAGGTGGATCTCTGCGAGTTGGAGACCAGCCTGGTCTACAGAACTAGTTCTGGAGAGTCAAGGTTACATAAAGAAACCTTGTCTCGAAATTTTTTAAAAAGTTTGTAAAATTTAAAATTCTTAGAAAAATCATATAAATCTTCAAGACCTTGGATTTTTTACAAAATGGTTTCTTAGGGCTGAGTGTGGTGGCATACTTCTGTATTTCTAGCTCTTAAGAGGCTGAGACACAATGGTCATATATTCAAGGCCATCCTGGACTATATAGCAAGACTATCTCAAAAGAACCAAAAGGTAAAGTTTTTAAAATATGATACCAAGCCTGGCAGTGGTGGTGTAAGTCTTTAATCCCAGCACTCGGGAGGCAGAGGCAGGCAGATCTCTGTGAGTTCGAGACCAGATTGTTCTACAAGAGCTAGTTCCAGGACAGCCTCCAAAGTCACAGAGAAACCCTGTCTCGAAATACAAATATATATATACATATATATATGTATATATATATATGAGATACCAAAAGTATAAGTGGCTAAAGAAAACCAGATAAGTTACACTTCATCAAAATTAAAACCCTCTGTGCTGTCAATAAGGTAAAAATATAACTCGTAGATTGTAATAAAATACTTGCATATTATATGCCCAGTAAAAGTGGACTATCTCTACTATATGTAAAGACATCTTTAGAGCTTAACTATAAAAAGACAAACCAACTAAAGAAGTGTGAACGATCTAAAGAGAAGTTTCTGTAAAGATATATAGATGAATAGTAAGCACACAAACATGTTCAATATCATTACTCATTAGAAAACTGGCAACCAAAACAATGACAAGATCTATGTTGATACATGCAATCCCTTTTGAACTGTTTTTTTGTATGTAATGTAAAAGAAGGGTCAAACTTCATTATTTCTTGCATGTGGTTATCCAGTTTCCCCAATACTATTTATTGGAAAGTCTGTTTTTTCACTAGCACCCATTCCTAGAAACAATGTCAATGTTAGTTCTCTATAACTGCATGGGTTTGTTTTTAAACCCTATATTCTGTTCCACTGGTCTACATGTTTTCTCTTATGCCAGTGTGATACTGTTTTGAATACTATAACTTTGAAATACAGTTTAAAATCAGGGAGTTCAAGTGATGTCTCTTTGGGAAGTAAATATGGGACCAACCGAATGGACTCATACTTGCCCAGGCTAGTCTTACTTACTGATGCCTCTGAATTTCCAAAATGCCAGAAAGTAAAGTCAACATGCCTCTCTTCAGTGGCACTGTTACCTTGGGTATTCAACTGCCCATTTGGTGACAAACTGTCTACAATGTGCCAGTTATATTCTGGATATACCAGAAGTTTTGTTTTTACAGCAAAAAAGCATTTATTCATGGTATTATTTTGCCTTTCTTAAGCATAGGTGTGTTGCTTTAAAAATAAATAACCCAGAGATTGATATTGGAATTCAAACTTCAAGCTGAAGATTAGAACAGCAAAGTAGCAGGCCACCAGTTCTTACCACTACCTCAGGCTGAATGAGCTGATCCTGCTGCCTCTCTTCAGTGTGGCTAGAGAATCCTGAGACTAAATGACTTCCTATCCTCAATGTGGCTGGAGAATGAATTCCAGCTCTGAGACCTTGCTCCTGTCTTATATACCTCCCTAATGCTGGGATTAAAGGTGTGAGCTCCCAAATGCTGAGATCATCTTTGTCTAAGATGTTTCTCTTTAGCACTGGATCAATCTTATGTAGATCTGAATAGCCTTGGACTCACAGAGATCTGTCTACCTCTTAATCCTGAGTCCTGGGATTAAAGGTGTATACCACCACCTCCTATTTTCTGGCTGCTAGGATTAAAGGTGTGTGCCTGGCTTCTATGGCTTGTGACTGGATTTGCTTTCTGAATACTCAGGCAAGTTTTTTTTGGTTTTGGTTTTGGTTTTTTGAGACAGGATTTCTCTGTGACTTTGGAAGCTGTCCTGGAACTAGCTCTTGTAGACCAGGCTGGTCTCGAACTCACAGATATCTGCCTGCCTCTGCCTCCTGGGTGCTGAGATTAACGGCATGCTCTACCAACTCCTAGTTTCAGGCAATCTTTAATAAATCATAAATAGTATATCGCCACATAGGTCAGTATACTACTATCTGTATTCTTAACAGAATATGTGATTAATTGGTATGTAATATCACTTAAAGTTAAATTCGACCAAAAGAGTTCCCATATAGCAGAGGAAGGTGGAAGAATTAGCCTATGATTATGAGCTATACAGATTCCATACCATATACTACAACTACAAAAAATGATGTTATGTGTGTGTACATGAGTATGAGTATGTGGTGTGTGTGTGCATGTGTGTGTGTGTGTGTGTGTGCACAGACTACTCAAATTTTCTTCTGAAGGGCATCTAAAGTTCCACCCAAAGTCTATACCCTATGAGGAGGACAGGATCTCATTCTTCAGAAATAGTACATTCATTGAGTCAAAATTGTGTATATGGGTACCCCCAGCAAGAATACATGTGTTCCAAAAAAATAAAGAAAAAGAATACATGCCTTCCAAAACAAAGAAGTATGAATATGAAGAGCAGCACTCAGCATCAAGGGACTTTGTGTTTGGCAGACATTTCAGAGTTAATGTCCTGGCACTGAAGGAGCTTACTCTAGCCTACGATTTTCTTTATCTTGCAGCTACTGATACTTTGGCTGGAAGATGTGTGGTTGTGACAGCTGCCCTGTTCCCTATAGGATATTTAGCAGCATCCTGGGCTTCTATATACTAGGCTCCCCTATAAAATCCTCCTAATTGTGACAAACAAAAATGTTTCCAAGATATTGCCAAATGTAACCTGGGGAACAATGACCTGACATCGCCATTCTAACCAATGGAACAAAGACGATTCATACAGGCTGTGCCTACCACCTGTACATTCTGATATTCTTGCATCCAGGGAACTGAGGCAAGAAATATCACCATCGTACTTGCCCTGTGATGGTCGAGGGGCGGTAGCAGTGATGCTACTACATAATGGGACAGGGGGGGATTTTTCAGGAGATTAAGCAGTCTCTGAGCAGAAGCATCTACAAGACTGTCTGGCTACTCTGCCAGAGATCTGGCCAGTAAGGTGACAACACACCAGAGTGAATAAACACGGTTTACTACTTACCTAGACGGCATAAGCAGGAACAGAATGTTAGCTCTTCACATCCTTAATCCCATAAGGTGATACTAGAACATAGGTGACAGATGACAAGACTCGCACGGTAGTCTACTATAGAGGAGCCAATTCTGGGCTGCAAGTAAGTGGTGCTATGCTTGTGGCTGTGTGCTAAGAGGGCTAAGATGTGTAGCCCTCTCACTGGAATGAGGGATGTACATAAGAACCTGAGTCATGGCACACTCCCACAATAAAGAGAAGTTGATGAGAAATGATAGCAATTCAATTATTTTTTTAGACAGAATCTTGCAATGTAGCCCAGACTTTCTCTCTTCCTGCCTCTGCATCCCAGGTGTTGACATTACAATTTTGTGCAATCACACCTAGATCTCTTAGTGTTGTTTGTTACAGGAGTTTTCTACATATCCAAGTATGGCCTCGAACTCTGTAGCCCATGTCAATTCTGACTATAAGTGGGTAGGCACAGTGATCTCTGATTAAGAAAGACATGATAATAGACAATCAGACATCTCAAGGAGAAAGACTGAGGTCCAGCCAGTAAGTAGATGAGCCACTGAATCAGTCAATGGGGAAACCGAGAGTAAGAAGGCTGTGTAACGGACTATAGGGAAGAGAAAAGAGAAATGTGTAAGTCAGGGTACTCTAAAGGAACAGAAATGATAGAATGAAATATATATATATATTTCTGTGATATATGTGTATTTACTTATTTTATTTGTTTAATATTTATTTGAGTGGCTTATGGCCGATGGTATAGGCAGTCCAGCAATTACTGTCTCCTGATGGGAAGGCTAAGAATCAATAGCAGTCCACTCCATGAATCTAGACGCTTCAGTATTCCCAATATGGTGTCAGAGAACTGGAGAATTCCTAGAGAGCTGATGGGCTTCAGCTTACACTGGAGTCTGGAAGAATAAGGCTGTAACACCAGTGAAGAAAGGCATTGGCAACAGGATGAATGAAGATGAATTTGACCGTAACTGTGCCTTACTCTGGGTTTCTTTTGCTGTGAAGAGACACCATGACCACGGCAACTCCTATAAAGAAAATATTTAATTGGGGTGACTCACTTACAGTTTCAGAGGTTCAGTCCATTATCAAAGTGATGGGCAGCATGGCAGAGTGCAGGCAGACATGGTGCTGGCTACATCTTGGCTTGCAGGGAACAGGAAGTCAACTGACACACTGGGCAGTATCCTGAGCACAGAAGAACTCAAAGTCCACCCCACAGTGACACAGTTCCTCCAACAAGGCCATACTCACTCCAAAAAAGCCACACCTCCTAATAGTGACACTCCCTATGAGATGATGGGAGCCAGTTACATTCAAACTACCACAGAAAGTGAGGGAAGCAGGCAAAAAGCAAAAGCTTCCTTCATCATGTCCTCGATGTGGACTAAACCACTGAAATTGTAAGCCTGCCGCAATTAAATGTTTCTCCTTTTTTGTTTTTGTTTGTTTGTTTGTTTGTTTGTTTTGCGAGACAGGGTTTCTATGTGTAGCCCTAGCTTTCCTGGAACTAGCTCTTGTAGACCATGTTGGCCTTGAACTCACAGAGATTCACCTGCCTCTGCTTCCCAAGTGCTGGGATTAAAGGCGTGAGCCACCACTGGCCGGCTAAATATTTTTCCTTTTTAACATTTACATGGTCATGGTGTCTCTTCACAGCAATAGAAACCCTGACTAAGACAACATTGCTTTGGGGGTCATGGTATATACCATTAACTTATCACTGTGTGTCTTGCATTATACTATAATATACCAGCCAACAGATGGTAAGGGAAGTGCTGTGTTTGAGTGTTTGTAAAGGTTTATGTGAAGGGGGCTTCCTGTATAGGCTTGTATAAGCAAGTTTGGCTGCATTTTGCTTCCTGTCTCACTATGCAATCTCTCAGATGCATTCTCACCATTGTGATATCGTCTTCCTGGAAGCCTTCACCAGTACCAAACAAGTGCACTTTGCTCTTGAATCTCCAGAACTATCAGATAATGAGTCTCTTTTCTTATAAAGTAACCTTGGATATTTCACTATAGCAACACAAAACAGAACTTTCAAACAAATTTTCATCTTTGTGCCATTATTTTCATACATTTCCTTCTACATATTATAAATATCACACTACATTATTTTGTTTGCCTTAACAAATTGTGATTTTATGCATTATAAATTGTACAAAAATATTATTTTGGACTATAACTGCATTAGAGTTTATTTAACCACTTCTAAATTGTGCATTAGACTTGTTGCCATTCTGTTATACATTCTTGTATAAAAATGAATTTGCATACTTCTGGTTACTCAGATTACATTTTTATTATATAAAAAATTCACGTAAGTCATCTGTGATAGCTAACACCTGAACTCTAGAACTCAGGAAACTGAATCACAGAATTGTCATGAGTTTGAGGCTAACCTGGGCTACATAGTAAGTTCCAAACCAGCCTGGGCTACAGAAGGAGACTTCGTTTCAAAAACAAATTTTTAAACCCATGGAACTTGTCACCTTAACCATTTTATGTACATATTTCAGTGGAGTATAGTGTATTAATAGTAGGAAATACTGGAACTTTTAAAAAAATATATTTTTACATCTCATGGGTGAACCATTTGGGTCTCATCTGCACCTTGATGGATAGTGACTGAGAAGGAGCAGCATTTTCATGAGAGAATATTGCAGAGCTAACAGGTCCTAGAATAGCCAGGATTCCGCTACACACAACAGAAGCATGCATACATTTATGATAGTTAGGTAATTTTTTGTGGTATGTATAACAAGTATTATTAGTTTCTTAAAAATATTTATTTTTTAGAAAAACAAACAAAACATTCTTGACTGAACAGACCACCACCCAAACCAGATCCTGTATGTGTTAGCCTCCTTTACAGGAAAGTGTTGCTGTGCGCCCATTTCTGGCCAATGATAGGAAAATCAAAGTGTGTGAAAGGTTTCTAGAAAGACTTCTTAAAAACAGTAGGCTGTGTTTGAAGGAGCCTTAGTTTTGTCTTCCTCCTAACTGCCGCCTGAAGAGTGTGTGTGTGTGTGTGTGAAAAATATGTTTTTAATTAAAATATAATGATATCAATTTTTCCTTCCCTTTCCTTCCATCAGCCCCTTCCATGTCCTCTCCCTCCAATGCCTTCCTACCTTTCAACCCCTCTCAAGTTGATGCTCTGTCTTTCCTTCATTTAAACCTTGTTAATTTGATATTTGCATTTATAACTCCTCCTCCCAGACTCAGACATCAACCATTCTATTTTGAATTTTTGTGCATCTGGATACTTGGATATCTTATGTAAGTGAAATCATATGCCATTTACTTTTGTGACTGGCTTATTTCATTTATCTTCATGTTCTCAGGGTTCACCCATGTTAGAAAAGTATCAGTATTTCCTCGCGTGTGTGTGCAAAAGTGTTTACATGTATACAAGTACATATATGTGCCCATGAATGCAGAGACCAGAAGTTGACATTGGGTATTGTCTTAGATAGGGTTTCTATTGCTATGAAGAGACACCACGAGCACAGCAACTCTTATAGAGGAAAACATTTGAGTGGCTTAGAGTTCAGAGGTTTAGTCCATTATTGTCATCATGGCAGGAAGCATGGTACCATGCAGACAGGCATGATACAGGAGAAATAGGCAAGAGTTATACTTCTGGATCCAAAAGCAGCAGAAAAAGAGAGACACTGGGCCTGGAATGAGCTTCTGAAACATCAAAGCCCACCCCCAGTGACACACTTACTTCAACAAAGTCCTACCTCCTAATAGTGCCACTCCCTATGAGCCTAGAGGGGTCATTTTCATCCAGTCCACCATGTGTAGTGATTTTTTGCCTGTGTACCTGTAACAGTGACCATGCCTTTTGGGCATGGTTACATGTGTGGACGTGACCAGATAAAAGAAAAGAATTGGAAATCGGGGTCCCCTTCGAGTCTCGGAGAGCATCTGGGAGGCAGGGTCTGCATCCTTGGAGCAGGAATGAAGCACCATTCACGTATTGTTTTCTGTGTAAGTTAGTTCCCCAATAAAACTCCACCTATCATTTATACTAGGTCTGGTGAATCCTAATTTCCATGCCTTCATATATGTTTGTATGGATGTGATAAGCTTGAGTGTGTGTGTTGGCATGTGTCTGCAGACACATGTGCAGATGTCAGAAGTCTTTCCTTATTGCTATTTGCCTCATTTATTGAGACAAGGCCCCTCAACTGAAGCCAGAGATCAATGGTATGGATAGTCTAGCTAACCTGCTTGCTCTAGGGAACCCCTATTTCTACCTTCCAAGCACTGGAATTACATACAAGCCACCATGCCCATATACCGTATGTGGGTACTAGAGATCAAATTCAAGTCCTTATACTTGGTGACAAATCATTCATCTACTAAACCACCTCCCTATACCCACCTTAGTTTTTGATACATGGTCTCTCACTAGAACCCAGGACTTACATATGAGGCTAGGCTGGCTGGTCATCAAGCCCCAAGAATATACCTGTTTCTACTTCCCCACTGCTAGGATTCTGAGCACACACCACCAAGCCCATATAGGTTCTGGGGACCAAACTCAGACTTTTATATTTGCATGGCAAACACTTGATTTGTCTCCCCAACCCTAGGATTTCCTTCCTTATAAAACTAAATAGTATTTAATAGTATGTTTCACATAACATTTTCTCTGTCTTTATATATCACATCTGTCAATGGACATTTGGGTTGCTTCCACTTGTGGCTATTATAAATAGTTCTATAAACATGAACATGAATGATGTTCTCAGAACATATGTATTATTTTTTCATGGTGGCTGTACCATTATAGAGTCACACCAACTGTACAATTACTCTCATTTCTTTACATCCTGATCACTTGTCATTTTATGTTTTTTTTTGTGATACTGAGTGTGAGATGATAACTTACTGTGGCTTTAATTTTAATTTCTTTGATGATTCAGTGATGTTGAATATATTTTCATTTGTCTGCTGAACACTTATAATATCCATATTGAGCATGTGTTTCATTACTGTGACAAAATACCTGATAAAAGAAAGTTAAGAGTGAAAGGGTTTATTTTGGCTCAGTTTGAGGTATAGCCCATTATGGTTGGAGCATGGCAGCAGGAACACACTGCATCCACAAATAGGAAGCAGGAGATAAATGTTCATTCTCAGCTCCCTTTCTCATCTATATTCAGTACAAAATCTTAGCCCATGGAATGAGGCCACCCACAATTAAGATGAGTCTTCCCACCTTCCTTAACCTAATCTGGACAATGTCTCAAAAACAAGCTCAGAGTCTGTCAAGTTGTCAATATTGCTCAAAACAGTAGCATCTTTGGGAAAATTTCAATTCAATCCTTTGTTCACTTTTATTTTTCTTTCTTTCTTCCTTGTCTCTGTTCTGTTGTTTTGAGATAAGACTGGTCTTAAACTCAGGGTAACCCTCCAATTTCAGCCCCTCAAATGCTGGGATAATGAGTATGCAATATCCCAGTTGGCTTTGTGTAGTTGATTGTGTTTTACACTGTTATTATATGAGGAGCCCGCCACCCAGCTCCAAAA
Source organism: Mesocricetus auratus (assembly GCF_017639785.1). NCBI lineage: Eukaryota > Metazoa > Chordata > Mammalia > Rodentia > Cricetidae > Mesocricetus > Mesocricetus auratus. Next base: position 89,612,645 of record NW_024429188.1, read on the forward strand.
TAAATCACACAGAGAGTTATTCTTTCTTATGAATGTCCAGCCTTAGCTTGGCTTGTTTCTAGCCAATTTTCTTAAATTATCCTGTCTACCTTTTGCCTCTGGGCTTTTATCTTTCCCTATTCTATATTCCTTTCTTTCCTTACTCAGAAGCTAGTTGTGTAGCTGGGTGGTTGGCCCCTGATGTCCTCCTCTCCTTCTTTTGTTTTGGCTCCTCAATCTTGTTCCTCTCTTTCCAGATTTCATCTCCTATTTATTCTCTCTGCCTTCCAGCCCCTCCTATTCCTTCTCCTGCCTGGCTACTGGCTGTTCAGCTCTTTATCAGATCAATCAAGTGTTTTAGACAGGCAAAGTAACACAGTTTCACAACAAATGCAACATAAAAGAATGCAGCATATATTTGCATCATTAAACAAATCTTCCACAATATAAACAAATGTAACACATTGTAGGAGGAAGTTTGTATGCCGCCATTAAACATGTGACTTATTAGAGGCGCATACAGATGAGGTAATAAAAGGGCGGTTTACCATACCGCTAACCACACCCACTTTAGGCAGGACTAAAGACGTATACGGCTGGACGTAAAGACGTATACGTACGTAGGCGGAACTACGTCACTAGCCAGGCCCACTTTTGGGCATGGCTAGGGGGCGTTACGAGGGAAGGTATAAAAGACAGCACACAGGAAGTCTCGCTCTCTTTTCCCGGAGTTCGGCTTCCGGTTCGGCAGGGGGGGACTGCTTGTCTCGTCTGGGTTACTTGTTTGGTATCTTGTGAGTAATTTCTACAATAAATACTTAGTTTTACTTCCAGTAAGTGTCGCTTATCGTTACAGCGTCCCTTGGAGCCTGCAACACATCTTTTAAAAAAGATTTATTATGTATACAGTGTTTTGTCTGCATGTATGTATGCACACCAGAAGAGGGAATCAGATCTCATTAGAGATGGTTGTGAGCCACCATGTGGTTGCTGTGAATTGGACTCAGGGCCTCTAGAAGAGCAGCCAGTGCTCTTAATCTCTGAGCCATCTTTCCAGGCCCCTATGATGACACATCTTTAATTAATATTCTACAACAGCTTTGCCCTTTCGGAGACTGTGTCTCTCATTTTGTTGTCATGAACTCCTGAGCCCAAATAATCCTTCCACCTCAGCATCCCTAATGCAGGGACTACATGGTCATCACTGTCCTTTTTTTTTAAAAAAAAGAGATTTATTATTTTATGTGTGTATGTCTATGTGTTTATTCACACATGGGAGAGGGTGCTTACAAAGGCCAGAAGAGGGCATCAGATGCCCTGGATCTGGTTATAGATAGTTATGATCTGCCCTATGTGAGAGCTCTGCAAGAGTAACAAGCAGTCTTAAGAACTGAGCCATCTTTTCAGGTCAACCACTCTACATTTTTGTTGTATTATTAAGTTTTTATATTATCCAAATATAATTGTTTGTGTTCTGAATGTTAACCTATCAGATGCATATTGCAAAGATTCTCTCCTATTCTGTATATTGCCTTTCCACTGATGTCTGCATCCCTTGATGTACAAGAGTGTTTAAATTATACATAGTCACATTTTTCTAACTTTGTGAGTTTAGGTCTTTAATTCATTTTCAGTTAACCATGTGCAGTAGACAAATAAGACCCCAATTTCATTGTTTTGTGTGTGGATATATAATTTTCTCACAACCGTTTGTTGAAGAGTCTATCCAGCTCAAAAGGAATAGTGCCAACATCTTTGTGAAAGGTTATTTGACAATATATATTGGAATTATTCTGGGGGCCTCTATTCCATTCCATTAGTCTCTTTGACTTTGTCTTAATATTACATTTTTTATTATTTTTGGTTTGTGATACATTTTGAAATTAGAAAGTGTGAGTTACCAATTTGTTCTATATATTTTAATATAAGTTTATTAATTATTTGGAAATTTCATACATGCATGCAATATATATTTTTTTTTGGTTTTTCGAGACAGGTTTTCTCTGTATTGTTTTGGAGGCTGTCCTGGAACTCGCTCTGTAGACCAGACTGGCCTCGAACTCACAGAGACCCGCCTGCCTCTGCCTCTGGAGTGCTGGAATTAAAGGCGGCGCCACCAACACCCGGCGGCAATATATTTTTATAATTATATAATTTATAATGTATTTTTACACTCCTTTCTTTACCTCCTCCCAGATACACTTCCACTACCCTTTTAAAGATTATTTTTATTTTTGATTATTTTCATGTATGTGTGTGCTAGTGTACATGAGTGTGGGTGCCTGTAAAGTCTGGAAAAAGGTGTCAGCTACACTGGAACTGGAGTTACAGAAGATTGTAAGCTGTCTGATCTAAGTTCTGTGAATAAAACTCATGCTTTTCACCACTGAGCCACCTCTTCCGTCCCAATCCGTGCTTCTTATTATTACAACCCACTGAGTCCAATCTGTGCTACTCATATGCATATGAAGTTGGGGGGTCATCCACTGGAACCTGGTTTTTAAAATGTTTTTTAATCAGTTCTTTGAAATTATCAGTGATGGAATACTTGTCTAGCTATTATGTGTGAAAACAGGGAACAGGGTACCTGCAACATATATTCTTCCCTGCCAGCTGCCTGGGTCCTGCTGCTGTCTCAGCCCCCAAATAACACAAAAGACACTATATCAATTATGAAGCTGTTGGCTGTTTGCTATAGTTTCTTAATGGCTAGCTCTGACATAATTACTAACCCATAATTACTAATATATATTTTTACAAGGTCTTAACTTACCAAGGATGCAGCCTCATGTGTCCTCTCTTCCTGGGATCACAAGGCAACTCGCCACTCTTGACTACATTTCCCAGAATCCTCCTCAACTCCTAGTCCCACCTATCTTGCTTCCCTATTGGCCAACAGTGCTTTATTTATCAACCAATAGGACAACATATATATAAAAGGACTTCCCCCATCAGGTAACTTTCCATTTATTTTTATCATCTTATACTACTTGTGATATTTATTTGAGGTCATTCCTTCATACAACATATTGCTTTATGATTACCACTGCTACTCATTTGAGAAATTTAGTCATGTTTGGGGAGATACTACCCTCTAATTCTCCAAAACTATATACAGATTCAATGTGATCCCCATTAAAATCCCAATATCAATGTTAGTAGTTCTCAGAAATAAAAAATTCAGTATAAGGCTGGGAGTTATGGTGCATACCCAGGAGACAGAAGTGATCAAATATCTGTGAGTAAAAGACCAGCTGCTTTATACATTGAGTTCTTCATTCTTCTTCTATTTCATGAACTGTAAGATTTTAGCAGTCTGGCTGAAAGGAATACACACTACTTCCAGACCTGGGTGTTCTAACCATTCTGTATGGATAATTCTTTAATCTTGGGTATGTCATTTCAAGTGCATGGATCTATGAAACACTTGAGATGAATATCTGTGCATAAGGGCACCCTCTGCAAGTGTCTGGAGTTCTTTCTGCACATACATTATCTTCACTTAGTGCTATGTCTGGCAAAACCTACTCATTCTGGTTGCTTCAGATTCTCTATTCTCCTCCTCAATTTATGGAGCTTCCCAGCTTGTACTTGGGTTCCCACTCTCCATGCCATGGTCTAGACAATATGTATTGCAAACATGAGGCTCAGTTCATGTTTTGTCCTTTTCAGGGATTGCAATCCTTTATTACTTCATGCACTCCCAGACTAAAAAATCAGTATTTAGTATCTTTTGTCCATATAAAAATATTTTCCCTTGTTAAAGACTGAATTCAATTTATAGTCTAACAACTTGATCAATACTGGAAGTCTGACTCATTTTATTTTCTAAGTTAGAATATTCAAGGTGTGTTAGTGCTCTGTTGCTGTGAAGAGACACCATGAACATGGAAACTCTTATAATAGAAAACATTTAATTTGGGTTTGCTTCTAGTTTCAGTGGTTTAGTGCACTATCATAACAGCAGGGAGCATGGTGGCAGGTGGGCATACATGGTAACAGAGAGTTTTACATCCAGATCTACAGACAGCAGAAGAGAGACACACTTGGCCTGGCTTGAGCTTTAGAAAACCCAAAGTCCACCCCCAGTGACATACTTCCTCCATTAAGGCCACATTTCCTAATCCCTCTCAAGTAGTGCCACTCCCTAATGACCAAATCTATGAGCCTGTGGGGACCATTTCTATTCAAACTATCACACAAGGAAATATGTAATATTATGGAATCTTTGTACATACATGTCCTTTTACTTTGTTCATTCATCCTCATTCCTCACTATCATCCTCTTTCTTCACTTCAACTTCCAAAAAAAAAGAAATAAAAAGTTGTTTCTGATCTCTGTGAATTCGAGACCAGCCTGGTCTACAAGAGCTAGTTCTAGGACAGCCTCCAAAGCCACACAAAGAAACCCTGTCTAGTAAACCCCCCCCAAAAAATAAGTTGTTTCTCCTGTGTAAGTTAGGCTTCAATCTGAGTAGCAGAACTACTCATTCTCTGTCTCTGTCTCCTTTTATCTCTGATTCCCCCCCTCTCTCCATGCAGGCGCACACGTGTGTGTGTGTGTGTGTGTGTGTGTGTATGTGTGTGTGTATGTGTGTATGTGTGTATAATTTAATTTTTGAGACATGGTCTCTCCATGTAGCTCAGGTTCCTTTTGAATTCATGATCTTCCTGCCTCAGCCTCCAATTCTGGGATAACAGCCATCTACCATAAGGCCCACATTGTGTATAGTGTTTGAAAACATCTGTAACAAATATTTTCACCTTACATAGTTGTGTGAACTAGATAAAGTGTCTCTCAAAATCTGGCTTTCCTGTCTTATGCTGGAATTTCAGAGTTCAGCATACAAATAGTTAGGAAGATAAGATGAAGACAGACATGACAAGATCTCTGTAACCCACAAGCCTACGCTGGTACCCACAAAGGTGGATTGAACTCTGAAACCATTCTTTTTCTTCTGATATTGATGGTATGAGTATTTTGAACATACCAAGGCATTCTGTGTCACGTAAACCCATCCCCTGACTCAGGGGTGAGGATTCTGTGAGCAAAAGCTCCTGAAAAGAACAACACCTTCCACTTAACCTTCTGCAAGACTGATTACCTAATTACAACTTCAATGATGAGAAGAGGTTGGAATGTTTTGAGTCCAGAGATAAATTATCCTGGTGCTTCTGCATCCCTCCTGCAGCTATTTAATACCTCCTTCTGTATGTGACTGACATCCTAGTGACCATTAGGCATATACCTTTGGTTTCCAAACAGCCAAAAAGCTAAGAATGCTGCCAGATAGTAGCTGAAGCCCGCAGCAGAATTTTTCCTGTTTTGCTGTAACCGACCTACCTACCATTTTCCACTGATGTATTTCAAAAAGTACCGTGATTTATGACTTTCTTTATTCTGTTACTATAAAAACTTCATCATATCATTCCCACTGTCGAGTGTGCAATTTGGAGTAATCTAATTTGTGTTCCTGAGCCGTGGTCACTCAAATTTGACTCTAGAATAAACTCTCGTCCTTATTGAGGTGGAAAAGTTTTTTTTATTTAATTTTGTTGCTTTAATTCTTTAATGTTGACAGTCCAAAAGAAGGATATATTAGTTACTTTTCTCATTACTTTAAATAAACACCTGATTAGAAGCAACTTAAAGGAGGAAAGTTTAATTTGGGTTTGTAATTTGAAAGGGAATAATCTCTTATGGCAGAGAAGGCAAAAGTTGTTTCCTTATTTCTTGGCATACCAAAGGGCAGAGAAAACAGGAGGCAGATTCTGGCTACAAGCCTCATGACCCACCCAGAAGATATCTACTTCTTCCAGTGAGGCACTATCTATCAGAGGACTACCACCTTCTGTGACATGATCTGGGACCAAGTATTCAAACACATGAGCCTGTGGGTGAGTAGTTGAAAACCCTGCTGCTATCTTACGCCATAAAAGAGACAGTGTGCCCAAGCTCCAGAGAAACTACTGCTTCTCTTCTGTCTGCCACTTGTCCCACAGTAGTTTCCTTGTGTTCCACCCTAACTGCAAACATGAAGGAAAAAGGAAGTGCAGTTGAGTTTCAACTAAGTCTACCTACAGTCTTAGATTTCTATGCTAGACTGATAACAATAATCAAAAGCAAGTTGGAGAAGAAAAAGTTTACTTGGCTCACACTTTTATATCATGTTCATCATCAAAAGAAGTCAGGACAGGAACTCAAATGGAAGGAACTTGGAGACAGAAACTGATGCAGAGGCCATGGAGGGTGCTGCTTACTGGCTTGCTCCTCTTGGCTTGTTCAGCCTGCTTTCTTATAGAACCCAGGAACACCAGCCCAGGGATAACACCATCTACAATGGGCTGAACCCTTCACATCAATCAGTAATCAAGAAAATACTCCACTGAATTGCCTACAGGCATCCTGATAGAGGAATTTTCTCTATTGAGGTTTCTTCTTTCTAGCTTCTGTCAAGTTGACAAAAATACATCACTGGCACAACCAGGATGCATATTGCAAGCCTGTCACATAAAGTACTTTATAATTTATGTCAGCTTAGTGAGTGGAATACTTTACCCATCTCTATCTATCCTAATTTATTCCAACTACAGAGAAGATCTCATGTGTTTATCTTGTATTGTTCACTCTTGACATTTTCATTAATTCGACTGGTATTTATTAATGTCTCTTGAATTTTCTGAGAGCACATTTGCACCAAAAAAAGTCAAAACTCTTCTTTTAGTACTTTGCTGTATCATTTTCTTCCTTAATTGCAGTTCCTAGAATCTGAAAGAAAATGTGGAATAATTGTAACATCTTACCTAACCATCTTGAAAACATTTTAGTGTTTCACTCTAGAATATTTGTAGTTTCTTTATATCTTTTAAAAATTAATTTTACTTTTTTAGCTGAAACATAGCATTTGTCCATGATGATTTGGTGCATGTGCACATTGCACACTGAACAAATCAGGGTAACAGCATTTCTATCATCTTAAGAAAGTAGACATTTCCTACTGCTCTGTGTTTTTATTAGGAGTACTTGGTAGATTTTATGAAAGCTTTTAAAGTACATTGTCAATACTACCCTAATATATCATTCTTTAATTCATTTTGTTACCAACCACTTTTGTACTTCCTGAATATATTTGACACAATGATAACACCTTTGATGTTATCAGTTTGAATTCTTTTGGATGCAAAGACTAGAAAGCCTATCACAAAACATCCTCAACCATAAAGACAGTTGAATTCTTTAGCACCTAGAGAAATGGTCGTTTTAGGAGTTGAATAGAATCGTCAAGGAGTCAAGTTCTTTTATTTTCCACACTGTCAATACACAGCAATAGAGAAGTTGATTGCATTGCTCAGTGTCTGACCTCTGATAGATCTTCCCCTCTATGCTTTGCATCACCGCAAACTTGTCAGAAAATCCTGATTCTCTTTTCCTCTCTTTGGGACCTGACATGGCTTCAAAGCATGTAGTCCCCTTCTACTCACAAATCCTTTTGTTCAACATACTTCCTAACCACCATAAAAACCCAGTCACAACTCCCTTCCTTACTCAGTCATCTTGGGATGCCTGTACTCATGGTCCTAGGAAGCCTCATTGGATAAATCAATCTTAAATCTCCCCATCCTCTTAATATATATGTAGTGTCATCGGTCTTAACATCAAAACGAATTTTTGGTGGGAATCTTTTCTCCTGTCTAAAATTAGTACTGTGAGAAGAATGCTAAGACAATATTCTCCATAGCCAGATGCCGTTTTTATCATGCTTTGAGGTATCAACTGGCTGATGCCTGGGAGGTCAGCATGTACTTTATGTGGCTACATGATGACTAGCTTGTACTTTGAGTTGTGCTTGCTGGGGTCTACAGACTATGTTATAGATTTAACTGACCTAAATCAGAGGTTTTAAACATTAATATTTAATTAGGATACCAATATGGGATTGGAGCATTCCTTAAAATACATTTAGGTTGTGTGTTTTGGTCTAGACCCATCTGTGTATCTCAAAATGAATCATTTGTTCTCCTTCCTATGTAAATTGTGACTGATGGCAGGATGAGGGAAATGACTTTACCCTAAGACTGTTTGCCTATATGTAACAAGGAAGCATTGAAAAGCAAGCATAGCAGCACACACAAGTCATCTGAACACTTGGGAAGCTGAGGCAGGAGGATTGCAAGTTTAAAGACAGACTCGGTTACATGGTAATGCAATAACAATTGGAACAACATAAAAAAGATCAGGGTATCTCTGATAAAAAAGGACCCAAGGATCAATACAGTTGTTCAAACTTCATCCAAACATTTTAGCGTGTGTTTTCTGGCTGAATATCTGAATGGTTTGCAGCAGTTTTCACACTCTTGACTAGCACCAGTGATCTGGCTCTCTGGTCTGTCCAGTGACAACAATAATTTCTTCCCAGGGTTCCTCACTTTGATTTAAGGAACTCTGACAATCTAGTGCCTCATAGACTCATATTTTTGGTAGAGTGTCAGTCAAGGTCACACATACCTTGTGAGTATCATATACTTAAATCACTATGCAAGTCCTCACCAAGACATTTCTTATCCCCTTTATTGACAATGAACAGGCACATATTCACTTCTCAGAAAACATATTACTGAGCTCTTGGAAAAAGCATTTAGTGTCATTTTTTCACCTTATTTATAAGTTACAGGACTTGGGCCTCAAGAATGTCAGAATGTCTCATTTAAACAAAGTTAAATTAAATTAAATAAAGCATGATACATTTTTGTCATCAACAGAAATCAGGAGTGAATTACAATAGAAAATCTTATTCTAATCAAGTAGGTTTCATCCCAGGATTGCAGGGATGGTTCAACATACGAAAATCCATCAATGTAATCCCCCATATAAACAAGCTGAAAAACAAAAATCACATGATCATCTCACTAGATGCTGAAAAAGCCTTTGACAAAATCCAACACCCCTTCATGATAAAGGTCTTGGAGAGATCTGGGATAACAGAAACATACCTAAACATAATAAAAGCTATATACAGCAAGCCAACAGCCAACATCAAACTAAATGGACAGAAATTAAATGCAATTCCTCTAAAATCAGGAACAAGACAAGGCTGTCCACTCTCTCCATACCTTTTAAACATTGTACTTGAAGTTCTAGCCAGAGCCATACGACAACAAAAGGGGATCAAGGGAAGACAAATTGGGAAGGAAGAGGTCAAACTTTCACTGTTTGCAGACGATATGATAGTTTACATCAATGACCCAAAGAACTCTACCAGGGAACTCTTACAGATGATTAACACCTTCAGCAAAGTGGCAGGTTACAAGATCAACTCAAGAAAATCAGTATTCCTACTATATACAGATGATAAAAGTGCTGAGAAAGAAATCAGAGAAACATCACCCTTTACAATTGCCACAAACAACATAAAATACCTTGGGGTAACGCTAACCAAACAAGTGAAAGACCTGTATCGCAAGAACTTTGAATCTTTAAAGAAAGAAAATAAAGAAGATACCAGAAAATGGAAAGATCTCCCATGCTCATGGGTAGGTAGGATCAATGTAGTAAAGATGGCAATCCTGCCAAAAGCAATCTACAGATTCAATGCAATCCCCATTAAAATCCCATCACAATTCTTCACAGACCTTGAAAGAACAATAATCAATTTTGTATGGAAAAACAAAAGACCCAGGATACCCAAAACAACCCTGTTCAACAAGGCAACGCCGGAGGCATCACCATCCTTGACTTCAAGCTCTATTATAGAGCTATAGTCCTGGAAACAGCTCGGTATTGGCACAAAAATAGACAGGTAGACCAATGGAATCAAATTGAAAACCCTGATATTAACCCACAAAAGTATGATCATCTGATCTTTGACAAAAAGCTAAAAATATACAATGGAATAAAGAAAGCATCTTCAACAAATGGTGCTGGCATAACTGGACGCTGGCATGTAGAAGAATGCAGATCGATCCATGTTTATCGCCATGCACAAAACTTAAGTCCAAATGGATCAAAAAACCTCAACATAAATCTAGCCACACTGAACTTCTTAGAAGAGAAAGTGGGTGGTACCCTTGAACGAATTGGTACAGGAGACAGCTTCCTGAAAATAACACCAGTAGCACAGACAGTGAGATCGACAATTAACAAATGGGACCTCCTGAACCTGAGAAGCTTCTGTAAGGCAAAGGACACAGTCAGCAAGACAAAAAGGCACCCACAGAATGGGAAAAAATATTCACTAACCCCACATCTGACAGAGGGTTGATCTCCAAAATTTACAAAGAACTCAAGAAGCAAGTCTCCAAAACACCAAAGGATCCAATTAAAAAGTGGGCTGCAGAACTAAATAGAGAATTTTCAATAGAGGAGTCTAAAATAGCTGAGAGGCACTTGAGAAAGTGCTCAACATCCTTAGCCATCCGGGAAATGCAAATCAAAACAAATCTGAGATACCATCTCAGTCCTGTCAGAATGGCTAAAATCAAAAACACCAACAACAATTTATGCTGGAGAGGATGTGGTAAACGGGAACACTCCTCCATTGCTGGTGGGAGTGCCAACTTGTTCAGCTACTTTGGAAATCAGTATGGAGATTCACCGGAAAAATGGGAATAAACCTAGCACAAGACCCAGAAACTCCACTCTTAGGCATATATCCAAAAGATGCCCATTCATACAACAAGGATGTCTGTTCCACTATGTTCATAGCAGCATTATTTGTAATAGCCAGAACTTGGAAGCAACCTAGATGCCCCTCAATTGAAGAGTGGATAGAGAAAATGTGGTACATTTACACAATGGAGTACTATTCAGCAGAAAAAAAACAATGGAATCCTGAGATTTGCAGGCAAATGGATGACACTAGAAGAAACCATCCTGAACGAGGTAACCCAGTCACAAAAAGAGAAACATGGCATGTACTCTCTCATATATGGATTTTAGACATAGATCTGGGGAGTGACAGCCTACAATCCCATGGCCAGAGAGTCTGGGAAATAGAACCTTCATTCAGTGGCTGATGGAAGAAGAGGCAGACTCCCACGGCTAAGCACTGAACTGAACTCAAGAAAGCCAGTAACAGAGAGGGAGGACTGATGACCAAAGGGATTAAGACTGGGCTGGTTTAATCCCCAGAAACAGCTGACCTGACAAGGGTTAGCTCTTGAATCCCAGGCTGATGCCTGGGAATCCAGCATGGGACTGATCAAGACCCCCTGAATGTGGGTGTCAGTGAGGAGTCCTAGGTAATCTATTGAGCCTTGGGCAGTAGATCAGTATTTATCCCGAGTATACACATGGACTTTGGACTCCCATCCAACAATGAGAGATACACTCTCACCCTGAACTCTTGGGGGAGGGTCTAGGTCCTGCCCTGGATGAAATGACAGATTATGGACACCCCTATGGAGGGCCTCACCCTCCCCCGGGGAAATGAGGGGATATTGGGGGGGTTGGGGGAGGGCACGGGAGGAGGGGAGTGAAACAGAGAGGGACCTGGAACTGACTTGAGAAGTAACCTTGTGTCTAATTTAAATTTAAATTTAAAAAAATAGAAAATCTTATTCTACAGGGGGGGTGTGAGAGAGGGAGGTGGGTTAGTTAGACAAAATCTAAGGTTTCAGTCTTCATGGCCTGCCTTCTTTAATTTATTTATTTATTTTTGCAGTTGGTTTGTTTATTACCCCATAATCTAAAGCCATTCATGACCAGCATTGTGCTTAGGGGCTTTTTTTTCTTCCTTCATTTTTAAAGCAATAAGTGAAAGCATTTCTTTAAAAGGCACCTGTTCCTCCCTTCTTGGGCAGCAGCCCCGTACTGGCATCCTAGAAACATTCAGCAATGCAACCTTTGACCTCTCCAGTCCCTTTCCCCATTTCCCAGCAGCTTGGATGATGGTGGTATCCCCCAGCTCATTTGATCTTCAGGCCCTTCAAGGCTGACTCCAAGCTCTTCACATCCCAGATGCTCATGCCACCATCCATGCCTGTAGTGCAGAAATGCGAGCACTTGGCCTTGCCCCCTCTGAGCACCGAGATTTGATTGACACTCTTCTTGTGCAGCGAGTCCAGGCCAGTGCCCATGGCTGCACCACCCTCATAGATGGCCTTTTTGTCGAGGTTCTGGATTCGCTCTCGGGCTGTCAGGACACGTTGGGAGCTCTGCTTGGGCACATCCAGCCGACCACCAAAGTCCAATGTCCCCTCAGCACTGTCATAGGTAAATAGCACAGGGAAGCAGTCGTGGCCCACTGCCACTAGACTATTTTCTGTGATGAAGGTGATGGCCAGGAACGGCTAGGTTTCAGAGACCAGGGTTGCAACAGTCATCTTCTTGTCAGCGTCTGCCAGGCACACGGTGCTGTCGTGGCTTACCCAAGCCACACGGCTCCCGCAGGCTGAGAAGCAGACACCATGCACCCAGCTGCAACTGCTGCTTGACTCGAACATCAGTTCCCCAAAGGGCATCTTGGAGCCCCACAGTGTAGGCGCAGGCCGCTCCTCCACCTCCTTGATATAGGCAGAGAAGATCCTGCATTTGAAGTCACAGGAGCCTGCAGCTAGGAGCACGTTGTTGGGGTGCCAGTCCAGGCTGAGGACAGTGGAGCTGATGGGCTTTTTGATGTGCTTGCATGCCCACCAATCATTCACCCGCTCAAAATAACAGATGGAAATGGCACGGAAGCCGCTGCCCACGGCGAACTTGTTCTCTTTGGGGGCCCAGTGCACACAGCGCGCAGCTCGGTTGATCCTCAGGATGAACAGAGTGGGCTTCCACGTGCGGCCCTTCAGCGACCACACATAGGCATTGCAGTCTGTGCTGCAGGTCACAATGCAGTTACTTTCAGGGGCCCAGTCGATACCCGTAACCTGCCCATTGTGCTCCTTAAGCTCGTGAACCTTGTTCCACTTGGCACCACTCTTCTCATAGATGTGCACCTTATGGTTGTTGGGAGAGATGGCGATCTGTGTTCGGTCCTTATTCCAGGCATGGCAGCTGATGGGCTCCAGCAGGAAACTGTCATAGGCCATAGTCACTTGTCTCCTTTAATCTCAGCACTGGGGAAGCAAAGGAAAGCAGATCTCTATGAGTACGAGGCCAGCCTGGACTACATAATAAGACCCTATCTCGGGGCGCCCAGGCCGCGGACCCTGAACAGTCAATGCTCCGAAATTGGCTTCTTTATGTTTTGTTGCCCAATGCTGTATATGCCAGGCAGGCCTGAGAATCCCATTTCCACCTTCTGTCTCATCACAGGAGCACTGAAATTACAGACATACACTGCCACACCTGGCTTCGCTTGGGTTCTAGGGATCCTAACTCAAATCCTTAAAGCAAATGCTTTATTCAGTGAGCCATCTGTCCAGTACAACTGTGTGACTTTTAAAGGTTAAATAGGAATTAACACAGAGTTGGATTTGTGCTTTAATGGCTGATTATACTCTAACTACACGTCTAGGATTTATAATCAGATCCACTATTTTCTACTCATATCTCTCATGTATATATAACTCTCTTCTTCCTAAGGAGCCTCTTTTAGGTTCAGGGTCATAATATACCACGAATTCATTGTTGATTTTAAATTTATATTAAATCCAATTTGTCCCTTGTAGTCCAGAATAATATATCCCAGAAGGCCTATTTGATTTCCCTACCCTGATTCTCTACTAAAAGACATCACAAAGTACATTTTTACTCTGGCTCTCTTTCTTCACCCTTTCTTTTCTTGGTTTGCACCATCTCAGAAATGATACTTCCATTTGTATCCTTATTCACACTTAAAAACTAGTCTTCCAAACACGGTATGTACTCTCTCGAGTATGGGTTTTAGACATGGTGCAGACAGTCTGGGAAACAGGGAGGACCTTAAAAGAGATAGGCTTGGTACCCCAGAGAAGGGGAATGGGACAGGAACTCCTGAGCAGATTGGGAGTGTATGGGGAGGGGAGAGGTGTAGGAAGAGATTTTACATATCCTTAGCACTAACCGCTCCCGTGTGGGTCTGTTCACGAGTATGTAGAACTTAAGGGGGTAAATAGAGCTAGGAGGAGGAGACTCTCGCTCTTTGGGTTTCAGTTTTGACCCTGGAGAACAGCATGTGGACCTTTGGTTCTTGGCTTCCTTGGCTTTTCAAGTACGTGATTTCTCTTTTAATAAATTATCATACGACATCCATATTTTGTGTAGTTTAATATTTCTGCATTATCTTGTGTTGGTAAGTAATCTTACTCAGCCTTGGGAGTACATCATTCTACACAACTTTGGACCAATGCACCGACATGGTGCGCCTTCTAATCTGGCCAGGGCTTCAGACAAGAGCTTCAATTAACATTAGAACTTCAGTCAAGAACTTCAATCAAACATCTCCCGCCAAAAGAGATTAAGTGCAAATGAGACTTTTGTTACACTAATATTTTCTTCATACAGAATCACATGAGATCGTCGTCTTCCCATTTCATCAGGAAGTAATTTTGAAAATACCATGCCCCCTTTCCCTACTGTTGATATCACAGGATAGTTTACACCTGCTAGTAGTTAGTTTTCAATTATTTAGGGTTGGGAATGGAAGGAGGTGTTCAGACTTTGGCATCTCATTTTTATTATTATTTATTTTTAAATTTAAATTAGAAACAAGGTTGCTTCTCAAGTCAGTTCCAGGTCCCTCTCTGTTTCAATCCCCTCCTCCCATGTCCTCCCCCCATGCCCCCTCCAATATCCCCTCATTTCCCCAGGGAGGGTGAGGCCCTCCATGGGGGTGTCCATAGTCTGTCATTTCATCCAGGGCAGGGCCTAGACCCTCCCCCAAGAGTTCAGGGTGAGAGTGCATCTCTCATTGTTGGATGGGAGTCCAAAGTCCGTGTGTATACTCGGGATAAATACTGATCTACTACCCAAGGCTCAATAGATTACCTAGGACTCCTCACTGACACCCACATTCAGGGGGTCTTGATCAGTCCCATGCTGGATTCCCAGGCATCAGCCTGGGATTCAAGAGCTAACCCTTGTCAGGTCAGCTGTTTCTGGGGGTTAGACCAGCCCAGTCTTAATCCTTTTGGTCATCAGTCCTCCCTCTCTGTTACTGGCTTTCTTGAGTTCAGCTCAGTGCTTAGCCATGGGTGTCTGCCTCCTCTTCCATCAGCCACTGAATGAAGGTTCTGTTTCCCAGACTCTCTGGCCATTGGATTGTATGCTGTCACTCCCCAGATCTATGTCTAAAATCCATATATGAGAGAGTACATGCCATGTTTCTCTTTTTGTGACTGGGTTACCTCGCTCAGGATGGTTTCTTCTAGTGTCATCCATTTGCCTGCAAATCTCAGGATTCCATGTTTTTTTCTGCTGAATAGTACTCCATTGTGTAAATGTACCACATTTTCTCTATCCACTCTTCAATTGAGGGGCATCTAGGTTGCTTCCAAGTTCTGGCTATTACAAATAATGCTGCTATGAACATAGTGGAACAGACATCCTTGTTGTATGAATGGGCATCTTTTGGATATATGCCTAAGAGTGGAGTTTCTGGGTCTTGTGCTAGGTTTATTCCCATTTTTCTGGTGAATCTCCATACTGATTTCCAAAGTGGCTGAACAAGTTGGCACTCCCACCAGCAATGGAGGAGTGGTCCCTTTTACCACATCCCCTCCAGCATAAATTGTTGTTGGTGTTTTTGATTTTAGCCATTCTGACAGGACTGAGATGGTATCTCAGATTTGTTTTGATTTGCATTTCCCGGATGGCTAAGGATGTTGAGCACTTTCTCAAGTGCCTCTCAGCCATTTTAGACTCCTCTATTGAAAATTCTCTATTTAGTTCTGCAGCCCACTTTTTAATTGGATCCTTTGGTGTTTTGGAGACTTGCTTCTTGAGTTCTTTGTAAATTTTGGAGATCAGCCATCTGTGAGATGTGGGGTTAGTGAACATTTTTTCCCATTCTGTGGGTGCCTTTTTGTCTTGCTGACTGCGTCCTTTTGGGCATCTCTTTCAGATAAGTTTAGGATTCAGATGGGATTAATATGCTTAGGATAGGATATAGGTAGATTATAATTCGTTTATCACCTTCCATGTATACATGCTTTATATGTTTGAGACATTTTGTATATTGACACAATTTAGTTTTGTCTTAAGTCTAAACCTTTTCTTTAAAATAAAAGGGGAATTGTAGGGAGAGATTTTACATATCCTTAGCACTAACCACTCCCATGTGGGTGTGTTCATGAGTATGTAGAACGTACAGGGATAAATAGAGCTAGGGGGAGGAGACTCTTGCTCTTTGGGTTTCGGTTTTGACCTGGAGAGCAACATGTGGACCTTTGGTTCTCGGCTTTCTTGGCTTTTGAAGTAAGTGATTTCTCTTTCAATAAATTGTCATAGGGCATCCATATTTTGTGCAGTTTAATATTTCTGCAATAGAGAGGAAGCTGGGGAAAAGAGAGGAAGAGAAGAGGAGGCGAGAGGAGGACACAGAGGAGCAGGAAGGCTGAGTCGGAGGAAGAATAGAGGAGAGCAGGATGAGAGATGCCATAATAGAAGGAACTATTATAGGTTTAAAGAGACCAGGCTGGTGTAACCCACAGAAACTGCTGACCTGAACAAGGGGGAGGTCATGAAACCCAAACTGATGGCTGAGGGGCCAGCATGGGACTGATCCAGACCCCCTAAATTTGGGTGTCAGTGAGTAGGCCTCAGCAATCTATGGGGCCCAGGTTAGTATATCTGTACTTATCCCTGGCTTAAAAATGGACGTTGGGTCCCATTCCACATGGAGGGATGCTCTCTCAGCCTGGACACAGCTTCTTCTCTTTTGTCCATCCCTAATAATAAGACTTTAGATTAACCCAAATTTTGGTCACTTTTTTTTTTGCTTCATCTATTCAATATCTTTAAAACTATTAAATCCATTTATACACATGATCCCATATAAACTCCCTTCCATGCAACATTCAGAGTAAAAGTTTCAAGGTTCTGATAAAGCCAACACTAGAAACCCTGTAATATTAGCCCTTCATATCGAGAAAAAAATCACTTGTCCTAATCTCGCTTCTGAGACCAGGCAAGATGGCATCATTGTTTCAACATCATCTCACTCATGACTCTTCTCTGCTTACACTGGCATTTGTACTGCTCCATGGAAATGTGAAGCTTGCTCTACTCTTAAACTTTTAGCACTAACATTCCAGATCTCAGATCAAATACCATTTTCTCAAAAGACCTCCCAGGCAATGGAGATGGCTTCCTACACAAACTTGCAGAGCTGAGTTTGGGTCAGCAGAAAATATATAAAAGCCAGACTTAGTGTTGTGTATGTGTAATTCTTACAGCAAGATGAGAGGCAAAGATAAGAAATTTCCCAAAAGCTCGAAGACCAATTAGTCTAGAGTACCAAGTGCAACAGGAGAAACAAGAGACCCCCTGCCACAAATGAGGTAGAAAGTGAGACCTGACTTCTGAAACTTGTTCTGTAACCTCCACTTACAGAGTGTGTGCTTCCTCACACACAAAACAAGTACTCTCCCCCCTCTCTCTATCTCTCTCTCACTCTCTCTCTCTGCCCCCCTCTCTCTCTCACACACACACCATACACATGCATGCACAAAAATAAATACTTTGAAAGTGTTTATTAAAAAATTTTCCTGCCGGGCATTGGTGGCACACGCCTTTAATCCCAGCATTCGGGAGGCAGAGGCAGGCAGATCTCTGAGTTCAAGGCCAGCCTGGTCTACAGAGTGACTTCCAGGACAGCCTCCAAAATAATACAGAGAAACCCTGTCTCGAAAAACCAAATAAATAAATAAATAAAAATCTTCCCTAAAATTCTTGTGTATAAGGAACCATCTCAAACTCCCATGGAGTCCAAATCCCATATAGCATCTATATGAATACCTTTCATCTTTATTATATTAATTATATGTCCACCACAATTAATTTATATCCACCAATGTGATATAAATGGCATGAGAGCCAGAAACTTTTCCGATGTTGTTCACATTTTAACTAAATGTATAATTTATTCAAGAGCCAACTTCCAAAGGCATAAGAAATAATGGATCTCGTGACAAAACAAACAAAATAAAAAGACAATAGTATAAATCAGAAATGCAGAATTCTGATGGAGGTGGGATGTAGCATTATAGAAGTGATGAGGACATCTGAGGAGAGCACATAGAACAGAAACAGAGAAGCCCAAAGATGAAATGCTGAACACCATACACCAGTCCTGCTTAAAACTTCTCAGTGGGCTACAGGGTAAGATGGCAGATTAGAAATTCCCTTTATGAATTAGAAGAGTCAGTGTAGTAAATATAATCACAAGCAGAAAAAGAACATCAAGAAGTCCAAGAAAGGGGAGACAAAACAACTAAAAGGCAACAAGAAACAAAGACAATGCAAAGAAAAGAAGGAAACAGTCTGCAGTAACACTCCACGAGGAGGAAGGAAGAGGAACAGGGAACAAGGATAACAAGAAGCCAAAACTACAAGGTGAGACAGGCAGTCCAGGTGACAATAGATGGTGGCTGCAGGAGAAACTCACACGTCTCACAAACTTATATGCACTGGAGTGCGGGTTGGAGTGGCAGTGAATTTAGGGGCTTGCCGGCCTAGCCCTGGAGATTCTTCTAATCCATGATCTTGCTCCCCTTTTCTCAGAGGGCTACAGCGTGGCACTATCTTGAGACAGTGCCTATTGTCTGACACTGAGTATTCTGAAGACCTGAAAACAATAAATAGCCACAGTCGCAGGGCTGGGAACAGCATACCACGGTTTATGACTTAGAAAAGGCCACAAGAGGTAGTCATGAGAAGAGAGGGATTGGACACCATCTGCCAAGAAGTTTCAGTGGCAGGGAGTCGAGGCTTCGAAGCTGCTGCCCTATCCACTGTGGTGACAAGGGAATACTGTCACCTGTGGATTACTGTGGAAGTTGAAAATTCCAAACATATGGCAAATAGACTATCCTCCCTCCAGTGTTGCCAACTGTCTTGGTTTGAATGAAAATGCCCCCACAGACTCATAAGGGGTAGC
The DNA here is from genome assembly GCF_017639785.1 of Mesocricetus auratus. Lineage (NCBI taxonomy): Eukaryota > Metazoa > Chordata > Mammalia > Rodentia > Cricetidae > Mesocricetus > Mesocricetus auratus. The sequence goes on from NW_024429188.1 coordinate 89,631,637, forward strand.
ACTATTAGGAGGTGTGGCCTTGTTAGAGTGGGTGGGGCCTTGTTGAAGGAAGTGTGTCACTGTGGGGGTGGGTTTTGAGGTCTCCTATGCTCAAGCTAAGCCTGGTGTGGCAGTCTCTCTCTGATACCTGTGGCTCAAGATGCAGAATTCTCAGCTTCTCTAACACCATGTCTGCCTTGACACTGCCATGTTTCGTGTCATGACAATAATGGACTAAACCTCTGCAACTCTAAGCCAGCCCTAAATATTTTCCTTATAAAAGTTACCATGGTCATGTCTCTTCACAGCAATAGAAACCCTAAGACAGAAGTTGGTACCATGAACTGGGGTAATGCTGTGATAGGCCTGATGATGCTTTTGTTTTGAGGAATCTGGGGACTTTGGATTAGGAGAGCAGTTGAACACTTTAAGCAGAGCCTAATGGGACATCCTAGTAAGAGCATGGAAGACAGTGGTGCTGAGGGTGATTTTACTGTGGGACCTGGTTCTAGAGGTTTCAGAGGAGAAGAATATTATTATGTGGCCTAGAGACCATTCTTGTGATGCTTTGGCAAAGAATGAGTCTGCTTTCTGCCCTTGTCCAAAAAAAATCAGTCTGGGGCTAAACTAAATTATGGATTAACAGCTTTGGCAGAAGATATTTCAAAGCAGTGTAGAATTACCTATGTCCTGTGGTTATTTGTGATCATGTTTATACAACCCTATAATGAAAAGGAGTAAACACAAAATACATAGTTGGAGGATAAAAGGGGCACCAGGAAGTGTAAACAGATTAAAGAAAACTCTGATGCTAAGTGGAATAAAGGGAGTGGTGACCTCAAAGGAAGACCCTAACTTCTAACTTGTGGAAAAGAAATAAAGAAAAATGAAAAGGAGTTAAAGAAATGCTTAGGGTCAGGCATAGCTGTGCATGCCTTTAATTCCAGGACTCAGGAGGCACAGATCTCTGAATTCAAGGTCAGCCTGGTCTATAGAGCCAATTCCAGGACAGCCAGCCTTAGGCAATTAATAAAAACAGAAAGCTGATGAAAGTGTATTTGAACAATGGGACCATGTTCCAGTCCACCAAGAATCAGAACTTGGCAGCTTCCGCCACATGTTCTGGCTTTAGAATCAAGGATACAAGAAAGGTCATGAAATCTCCCTCCACAACTAGGGAAAGTGGCTGATTCCAGGAACAGGTCAGGAGTGTCTCTTTCCATGGAGGCCCAGAGACGTCATTGTGTGAAGCTGTGAAGGTGAAGGCTGGATTGCCTTGGAGACTCCAAGATGTTAGAGATTCCAGAGCCATAGGATACCTGCCTAGGGAAGCTGCTAACAGGGACTGTGCTGCAGTAAACAAAATTAAAAGGAGTTGGAGATCTGAAGAGCATTTTGGCATTAGACATGAAGATGCAACATTTTGAGTTTGTTCTACTGATACTTGGTCTCGCTTTGGTCTAGTATTTCCTCACCATGGTCCCTTTCCTCCATTTTGGAATGGTAATATATATCATGTGTCATTATATTTTGGATATATGTGATCTGCTTTTCATTTTGATTTTACAGGGGTTATACTTAAGAGATTGCCAACTGTCAAAACCCCTGGGACATGATTACAAGGACAAAACCTACAAAACTGTGTGGTAAAAGAGGGAAGGACAGAAAAGATAATCAATGGAATTATAACAAAAAATTCAAATCTGAGCTGCATGGTGGTGGCATACACCTTTAATCTCAGCACTCTGGAAGCAGAGGCAGGCAGATTTCTGTGAGTTTGAGGCCAGCCTGGTCTACAGAGTGAGTTCCAGGACAGCCAGGACTATCCCACAAAGAAATCCTGTCTCAATTAAAAATCCTGATATTAACCCACACACTTACAAACACCTTCTTTTGACAAAGAAGCTAAAATTATACAATGGAAAAAAGAAAGCATCTTCAACAAATGGTGCTGGCATAACTGGAGGCTGGCATGTAAAAGACTACAGATAGATCCATGTCTATCGCCATGCACAAAAATTAAGTCCAAATGGAACAAAAAACCTCAACATAAATCCAGCCACACTGAACCTCTTAGAAGAGAAGGTAGGTGGTACCCTCGAACGAATTAGTACGGGAGAACACTTCTGAACATAACACCAGTAGCACAGACACTGAGATCAACAATTAATACATGGGACCTCCTGAAACTGAGAAGCTTCTGTGTGGCAAAGGACAAAGTCAGCAAGACAAAAAGGCAGCCCACAGAATGGGAAAATATATTCACTAACCCCACATCTGACAGAGGGCTGATCTCCAAAATTTACAAAGAACTCAAGAAGCAAGCCTCAAAAACATCAAAGGATCCAATCAAAAAATGGGGTACAGAACTAAATAGAGAATTCTCAGTAGAGAAGACTAAAATGGCTGAGAGACACTTGAGAAAGTGCTCAACACCCCTAACCATCTGGAAAGTGCAAATCAAAACAATTCTGAGATATCATCTTACTCCTGTCAGAATGGCTAAAATCAAAAACTCCAGTAACAGTTTATGCTGGAGAGGATGTGGAGAAAGGGGAACACTCCTACACTGCTGGTGGGAGTGCCAACTTGTACAGCCACTTTGGGAATCAGTATGGAGATTCCTCAGAAAAATGGGAATCAGACTACCACAAGACCCAGCAATTCCACTCTTAAGCATATACCTAAAAGATGCACATTCATACAACAAGGATGTTTGTTCTACTATGTTCATAGCAGCATTATTTGTAATAGCCAGAACCTGGAAGCAACCTAGATGCCCCTCAGCTGAAGAGTAGATGGAGAAAATGTGGTACAGTTACACAATGGAGTACTACTCAGCAGGAAAAAAAAAACAATGGAATCTTGAAATTTGCAGGGAAATGGATGATAGTAGAAGAAGAAACCATCCTGAGTGAGGTAACCCCGTCTCAGAAAGAGAAACATGGTATGTACTCACTTATTTATGGATTTTAGACATGAATCAAGAGAGTGTCAGCCTACAATCCCACTGCCAGAGAGTCTGGGAAACCGAACCTTCATGCAGCGACTGATAAAAGTAGAGGCAGATACCCACAGATAAACACTGAACTGCACTCCTGGAATCCAGTGTCAGAAAGAGAGAACTGATGGGAAAAGGAGTTGAGAGTGGGCTGGTTTAACCCACAAAAACAGTTGACCTGAACAAAGGGGAGCTCTTGGACTCCAGAATGATGGCTGTGTGGAAAGCATGGGACTGACGCAGACCCCCTGACTGTGGGTGTCAGTGAGGAGGCCTAGGTAATCTATGGGGCTTTGGGTAGTATTTATCTCTGGCGTACAAATAGACTTTGAGTGCCCATGCCACAATATGGGAGGCTCTCTCAGCCGGGACTCTTGGGGGAGGGCCTAGGACCTGCCCTGGATGAAATGACAGTTACTGGAGATCCACCATGGAGGGCCACACCCTCCCTGGGGATTGGAGTGGAGATTGGGTTGGGGAAAGGGGGACCTGGTGGGGAGGGCAGGGGAGAGAGAGAAAGCTGGGATTGACATGTGAAACAAGATTGTGTCTAACCTAAATAAAAAAAATAGCAACAATTATTTTTTTAAAAAGAAAAAAGACAAAAATAGTATGTACTCACTCAAATATGGATTTTAGATATAGCGCAAAGGAGTACTAGCCTACAATCCACACTGCCAGAGAAACTAGAAAACAAGGAGGACACTAAGAGAGACATACATGGTCCTCCGGAGAAGGGAAAAAGGACAAGGTCCCCTGAGCTAATTGGGAGCATGGGGGGAGGAGAGAGGGAATTAGAAGAAAGAGAAGGGGAGAAGAGGACGGAGAGAAGGACATGAGGGTGCAGGAAGATGGAGTCAGGGAAGAATAGAGGAGAACAAGAAAAGAGATACCATAATAGAGGGAGTGATTATAGGTTTAAAGAGAAATCTGGCACTAGGGAAATGTCCAGAGACCTACAAGGTTGACCCCAACTAACAATCTAAGCAATAGTGTAGAGACAACCTTAAATGCCCTTTCATGATAATGAGATTGATGACTACCTTATATGCCATCCTAGAGCCTTCATCCAGTAGCTGATGGAAGGAGAAGCAGACACCTATAGTTAAACACTGATGAGCAAAGAGGTCAAGACCAGGCTGGAGAAACCCACAGAAACAGCTGACCTGAACAAGGGGCTGCTCATGAACCCCAGACTGATAGCTTGGAAACCAGCATAGGACTGTTCCAGACCCCCCTGAATAAGGATGTCAGTTTGGAGGTTTGGTTAATCTATGGGGCCTCTGGTAGTGGATCAGTATTTATCCCTAGTTTAAGAATTGATTTTTGGAACCCACTCCACATAGAGGAATATTCTCTCATCCTAGACACATGGGGGAGGGGAGGGCCTAGGACCTGCTCCAAGTGATATGACAGACTTTGATGATCCCCCATGGAAGGCCTCACCCTCCCTGGGGAGCAGAAAGGGGATGGGATAGGGGTTCAGTGGGGGCAGGGAAGGAGAGGGAACTGGGATTAACATGTAAAACAAACTTGTTTCTAATTTAAATTAAAAAAGGAAAAAAGAAATCCTGTCTCAAAAAAAAACAAGAAAAATAATCAAATTTGATAAAAGAAATATAAATCCAAGTGTGAGCAGTATTTAGAATTCCATTCAGACACAACCAGAAAACTGCCTTTCCCTGTTATATCATAGCTAAAATATTAAGTGCAAAGAACAAAGAAATACTGGAAGCTGCAAGAAAGAAGTGGCAAATTCCTTACAAAAGCAAACCTATCAGAATAATAACAGACTTCTCAGCAGAAACCCTAAAACCAGGAAAACATGAATTGATGTATTTTGAGTGCTGAGAATAAATAATTGCAAAGCAAGGCTACTATACCTTGCAAAGTTATCCTTTAAAATAAAAGGAGAAAGTCATTGCAGGGTAAATATAAACTAAAGCAATTTGTGTCTGCTAAGTCAGCATTGCATATGGTTCTTAAAGGAGTACTACACAGGAAAGAAAAAAGCTCAAGCCTATATATATGTATACCACAGAAGCTCAAGAAAGAACACACCTCACTAGAAGTATGGATTAAAAATAAGAATACTGGCCTTTTTTTTTTGGTTTTTACGAGACAGGGTTTCTCTGTATTGTTTCGGAGGCTATTGGTCCAGCCCGGCCTCACAGAGATCAGCCTGCCTCTGCCTCCCAAGTGCTGGGATTAAAGGCGTGCGCCACCATCGCCCAGCTAGAATACTGGCCTTTAATGGTGGCACATCCCTTTACTCTCAGCAATGGGAGACAGAGGCAGGCAGATCTCTGAGTTCAAGGCCAGCCTGGTCTACAGAGTGAGTTCCAACTTAGCCAGGACCATGTATCAAAAAAAAAAAGAATTTGAAATAATCGAAGGTTATCAACACAGTAAATAAGCAAATACCTAAGATGAAGGAAAAATTGATACACACCATTCAATAATAACTCTAAAAGTATGTTGTCTTAATAATTAAAAGTCACAGATTGGCTTAATGGATCAAAATACTATTTTTGTGTGCCCTAAAGAACCTCACCTCACTAAAACACATACAAACTGAAGGCAAAAGGATAGAAAATGATATTTCAAGAAATTAGAATCCAAAAGCAAACAAGTGTGTTTGTTCTAGTATGTGATAAACAGACTTCAAACCAAAATTAGCCAGAAGGGATTTTTAAATAAGGTGATTACATATTAATAAATGAGTTGTATTAGTTAGGGCTCTCTCTAGGAAAAAACTTGTGTGTGTGTGTGAGAGAGAGAGAGAGAGAGAGAGAGAGAGAGAGAGAGAGAGAGAGAGATTTTAGAGTGGCTTACAGGCTGTGGTCTGGGTAGTCCCCCGTTGGTTGTCTCCTGATGAAAAAGTCAAGGATCTAGTAGTTGCAGTCCATGAGACTGTATGTCTCTGCTGTCCCAATCTTGTGCTAGAGTCCCAGAGCGGTCCTAGAAAGCTGCTCGTCTTCATTCTACATTGGGCTCCTGAAAAAGAAGGTTCTAATACCAATGAAGAATTACTCGGCAACAGAAAGATGACTTCATCAGCAAGAGTGAGGCAAAGAGAAAAAAATTCCATCTTCTATATCCTTTTGTGTGGGCTGCCACCAGAAGGTGTGGCCCAGATTTGGGGTGGGTTTCCCACCTCAAATATCTAGATTTAGGGTGCATCTTCCAACTTCAACTGATCCAATCAAGAAAACCCATCACAGACATGCCTAGGTGCTTGGATTTTGCTTAATTATATAGTCAAGTTGACAGCCAAGATTAGGGTTCACAGGGAATAATCCATCAAGAGGCTATAAAAGGGTCAGCAAGATGGCTCAGCAGGTAAAGGTGTCTTACGCCAAATCTGACCATTAGAGTTCAATTCCTGAAACCCACATAGAACAACATCCATAAATTTTATATTGACCTCAACATATGTGCACTGTACTTACACATATGTGTACATGCAATTGTGTGTGTGCACACATGCATGTGAACATACATATACCCCCTACACCCAAACACACATACACAAAAAATCTAATTTTAAAAATTAGGCCACTGAGAAGGCTCAAGTGTTAGTGGTGTTTGTTGTCAAGCCTAACAACCTGATTTTGATCCTGGAGCCCACATGACAAAAGGAAAGGTCAACTCTCAAAAATTTTCCTCTGACCTCCACACTTGTACACATGTGTGCAAAAACACACATACACTCAAACTAAAGAAATGCCATTTCAAAAAATTCTAACTTAGAAAACTGAAGAAAATTAAATACAATTTACTAGAACCCTTGGTGCACAGCTATGGCTGCTCTGAGAGGAATGTTTTAGTTATGAGTGCTTATATTAAAAAACCAGAGAGTGGGGGGAGAGCCCCCCAGTGCAGGCCAATGCCATCATACTTGGTTGTCCACCAGAACTTGGCAGTATGGCCCTATTAGTGAATACAGCTCAGACTGGTCACAGGACTTGGAGAAATCAAGCTGACACTGAACTAGCAGTCTCCCCCAACCTGCTGTTAGCTTCCATAGTACTAGGTAGGCATCCCAGAGAGAACAGGCACAGTGTTAGCTAGCTGTCACCCCTATGAACTACAATAACAACTCACCTGGAAAGATGTGCCATTGGTGTAAGTATGGCATGGCTATTTTCAGCAGGAGTAGTCAATGGCTGACAGCTGGATTTAAGGCATGCTCAACAGGAGTACCTCATGCTTGATATGGTAAATTTGGCAAAAAACAAAACAGTCCATGATTAGAGGGGTGGTAGAGCCTATCAGAGAATCTAATACTATCGTTCTGCTAAACTGTCATAGTATCTCACTGCCTTCTAAATACTTACCCTTGTACCCATAGATTAGCCCAGCTCACACTCCTTATCAAAGAAGTCTCTTTTTGCAGTGGTGGAAATTAACATGGAGAGCACAAATAATCAAAGTACAGGGAATAAGAGACTACGGAGTACTCATCCCTAAATAGGGCATCTATTTCATAGCCCCTTCCCATAAGGCTCAGGGAACATGACAGAAGATGGGGCAGAAAGACTGTAAGATCTAGAGCTTGTGGAGGGTAGCTTCAAAACTGTCTTCTGAACATGACAGGCAGTTGCACTCATGAGCAGCTGTGGTTGTCTACACAAGATCTGCACAAGAACAATCAAGTCAATATTACAGCATGATGGAAAGGGGAGTGAGTCAAAAGGTCTAGCTCTTAGTTAAGATGCTACGGGAAATCCATGGCTGTCAGAGGAGAGAAAGGTCAGTTTTCTTCAGAGGTGTGGCCCCTGGTAGCTTGTACATACCCTTCTATACTTGTGTGCTTTTGGGCAACAATAAGTGGACTCAGTAGGTTTTATATATGCATATGTAAAAACAATTATAACTAATAAATATTTATATTAAAGTATATAGTAGTAGTAGATTGTGTTTAAAAAGCAGTAGTTTCAAAATTGTATCCAGTAGTCACATATGTTTCCCTAGAATATTTTCTTTGACTATGAGCTTGGGAAATAAAATGATTTCAAAGTGAAAAAAATAGAGATATCTTAAATATCTTATTAATGTACTCTAGGGTCTAAGAAAAATGAGTATAATCCAAACCCCAAAGCAGTAGACAGCAAAAAGTAATAAAGATCAACATAGAAATTAATAAAATAGAGACAAGGAAAAATACATAGGCTCGATCAAACAAAAAAATTGTTTCTTAGGAGAAAAAAAGATTGAGAGACCCATAACCAAATCAACACCCCCAAAATCTGAATTAATGACATTGCAGAAGAAAAGGAAGTTGTTAGACTCCTGTGAAATCCAGAAACTCATTGAGAAATACATGGAAATTTTCTATTCCAAATATCTAGAGTAGATAAAATGGACAAATTCCTATACACCTATGATGTACCAAATTAAATGATGATGATTTAAACAACTTAAACAGGTCCAAAACAAAAACAGGATTCACTGCCCAATTCTTTCAAAGTTTTAGAAAGGCAATACCAATGTTTCTCAAACTGTTCTATCAAATATGAAGTCAATGGAAACTACAAAAATTGTTCTGAAAAACCAAAATCACCCTGATACTAAACTGAGTAAGAACACAACAAAGTACTGACCAATTTCCATGGTGAACATAGATGCAAAGATTCTCAACAAATATCTTATGATCTGTATTCCAGAACACATTAAGAAGATCACACACCATGGCTGAACAGTTTCAATTCTAGAGATACAAGTTTGATTCAACAAAAGCAAAAAAAGAAGTGTAATATAGCACCCAAACAGAATTAAGAACCAAAACTATGTTATTATCTTATCAGATATGCCAAATATCTTCAAGAAAACTCAACATCCCTTCTCTCATGATAAAGTCCCCAAAGAAACTAGAAATAGATGGAATACACCTCAGTAAAATAGGGGCAATAATATGTGACAAACCTATGACTGACAATATACTAAATGACGACAAAACTGTGATTGTTGTCTCCAAAATCTGAAATAAGACAAAGTGTGCACTATCTCCTTTTTTATTCAATATAGTGCTTGATGTCTTAGCTGGAACAATGTAATAAGAGAAAGAAATAAAAGCTATAGAAATAGGAATAGAAGAAGTCAAACTATCTTTAGTTTCAGATGGCACGATCCTAGTTGTAAACGATCTTAAACCCCTATCAGAAAACTCTTAGGACTGATAAACCATTCATCTAAGTAACAGAATACAAATTAACATGCACCATACAATGATAAACTTGCCAAGAAATAAATAATGGGGGAAATGCCATTCACAATAGCTTAAAAATAAATACCTAGCAATAAACCTAGCTAAAGAGGTTAAAAAACCCTCTATAATGAAAACTTCAACACAATGAACAAATAAACTTAAGACATTAGAAGATAAGACCTCCCATGCTCATGAACTGACATAATTTACTGAAAGCAATCTCAAGATTCAATGCAATCTCTATCAAAATATCAGTGATATCCTTTAAAGAATGAATGAAAACAATTCATATGGGACCAAAGAAAGAACCTACACCATCAAAGCAATCCTAAGTACAATGAGTGATGCTGAAGGAACCACCATACCTGATCTCAAACTATGTCGCAGAGGGGGCCAGAGAGATGAATCAGTGGGGAAAAGCACTTGTATCGCAAGACCAACAACCTGAGTTTGTATCCCTGGAACCCAAATAAAAGCCAACATATTCTTGACCTCTGGTCTCCACATCATGGAGAATAATCACTGCAAAGAGATGACCTACTGAATGGAAGGGAAAAAACTTAACCTACTGTATACCAGACAGATGATTAATGTTTCCAGTATATAGAGTCACAATATTAAACAGCAAAAACAAATCATCCAATCAGAATAAGTGCTGATGAACTGAACAGACAGCTCTCAAAAGAAAAATGCAAATGGACAATAAATACTTGGAAAAAATCTCAACATCATTTGTCATCATGAAAATGTAATTTAAAATTGCTTTGAGATTCATTCTCACTCACTCAGAATGGCTCTCATCAAGAAAACTAATGACAACAATTGCTGGCAGGGATGTGGAATAAGAGGGACATTTATACACTGTTGGTGGGTATGTAAATTTGTGAGGCTACTATGGAAATCAGTGTGCAAGTTCCTCAAAAGACAGAAAATGCGCCGGGCGGTGGTGGCTCACACCTTTAATCCCAGCACTCGGGAGGCAGAGGCAGGCAGATCTCTGTGAGTTCGAGGCCAGGCTGGACCGATAGCCTCCGAAACAATACAGAGAAACCCTGTCTCATAAAAACCAAAAAAAAGACAGAAAATGGGACTGCCACATGACCTAGCTATATCACTCTTGGGGATACGCTTCAAGGATTCTAAACCAACATATCATAAAGATGCGTGGTGTTCTAGTCACAATAGGTAAGAAATGCAACTAGTCTACATTTCTTTCAACAGATAAAGTAAATGCAAATAAAAACAAGTAAATAAAGTGTGGCACTTAAACACATTGGAATTTTATTCAACCAGAAGGAAAAAATGAAATTTCAACTTTTATAAGAACATGGATTAAATTGGAAACCATTACAAAAAATAAGAAAGTTAGTAAGACAAATAGCACAGGTCTTCTCTCATCTGTAGAACTTATATTTAAAGGTGTGTGTGTGTGTGTGTGTGTGTGTGTGTGTGTGTGTGTGTGTGTGTGTGTAGGGAATCACTGGTGATCTTAAGGGGAGAGAGCGTAATGGAATGCATGTCACATGAAAGCAGAAAGGTGAACGAACCATTTGGAAAGAGGAGGAAAAGCATCCAGAGAAGGAGGAAGCACTGGGAAGGCAGTTGGGAAGAGCCAGTCATGACTGTTTGGGAAGAGGAAGGAGGTAAAGAAAGAAGGGGAGAATAAAGAAGGAAGAGCAAGAGAGAAAGAATCCATGCCAGATAGGCTGCTGTACCTTTCAGAAACTCTGAGGAAACTGTGGCCTCACTGCAGTCTCCAGGACTGTTGTACTCCCATGGCCTACCTTACAGAACAGACACACAGCTTACCAGATGATCCAGTTATCTGTGCCACTACATTTTGGTCCCAGCGGGCAGTGCTGCATGTCTCACAGCCCATGTCTATGACGTCCCCGCTGTGTTAATCCCTTGCGTAGAAGGAGTTGGTGTGAGGGGCTTCAGGAATTCAGTCAAGGTGAGGAGAGGAAAGAAGTAGGAGGTAGGACCCAGGACTGGACAGGGCACCAAAGTGAAGGGCGAGCCCATTGCAGTCCACTACTTAGAACAGGTTCAGCCATGGCTGTGGACATTGCGGACCCCAAGAATGGTTTCCGCCACTGCGAAGTGGTTGTGTTCATCAATGAAGAGGTGATAAGGAATGGCGGTGGTCCTGCCTTCTACCTGACTTTCCGTTCACGGCCATGGAAGGATATAGAAGATTGTCTGAGGTATGTCATAGCCGATACCCACGTACCACGCACCATCAAGAGGGCCTGCGCATGGAGCGCTCTGGCCCTGGGCGTGAGGGTGGCTACCAGGCAACGAGAAAAGCAGTCGCGACGTGTCCAGCACCTGAACGACCAGGTAGAAGAGCATGAGGCAGCGACCTGGACTTTGGCCACAGACTTACAACGGCTGCGTGAGGAGCGTGATGAAGTGGTCTCTGAGCTTCGCAGTGCAAGAGACAACCTGAAGCAAGTCATACACGAGTGTGGTATGCTGCATAAGAGGCTGATTGAGTTCGAGCTGTCACAGAAACTCCTCGCTGAGTCACAAGATACTGAGTATCCAGGAACTCTGCCATGGCATCTAACTGTCAAAGAACATAGAGAGGCTCTTGACACAGACTTGCAGAATGAGCAATATGCCGTGTCCCGGAAGAAAGCCCCGATGTCATCCATAACAGGTATGCCGGTGTCCCCTAGTCCTTGAGATAGGCCCCATAACCCCCTCTGCCAATGTCCTCTGCATTATTGCCAATGACATCTCCTCCCTCATCCAGAGTACTCTCAGAAGGGGAAGGAGGAACTCCATCCATTAGCTCCCTTGCCTGAAGTTGACTACAGTGGGATCCCTGTGCCGGGGCTTGCAGGGTCAAACTCAGGGACAAAAACTAATCTAGATATAATCAGGGAAGCTGGGAAGCTTTGGCGCAACACAAACTCCTCACTGGATTTAGGAAGGGAAAAAAAAGAATGGAGATGTGTTTCAAAAAGAAATCATTTCTTGAGGGCCCTTTCCTAATATATGTGATTTGTTATTTTATTTACTTCATATACTATTTGAAAACTCATCAAGTAAAACTTTTCACTATGCTACCACCACGAAATAACCTCTGGGCTTCTTTGCTTCCTGTGCTAGGGGATCCAACCCATGGTCTCATGCATGCTGGCACAGTACTCTACCACTGAGCTATACCCTTAATCTGCAATTACCCTTTTTAGCATAGTAAATCTAATTGCATGTGTGAATCTCTTTCTCCAGATTCAATTATACATGTGTATGTGTATATATAATTTGTATTGTTTTGAGAAGGATAAAATTCTACTGAATATGTCAATTTAGTTTTAAAAGGAAAACATTTCCATTTGCAGGTACATTTACCAGTGAACGGTAGTTGAGTGCTATCCATTTAGTTACCACTCAGAAGAAACTGATGTTACGGAACATGCTCTTTTCTTTTTCTGTACCCTCTTTAACTTCCTTCTTGCATAAAATCAGATCTTCTGCAGGCATAGATATGTTTTTAAAATATTAGATGCAGCATGCTCCAGGTATGTTGCTTTATCTTTGAGAATGTTATTGCTGTTTCTTTCATTGGTTTTTGTAACATTCACGGGTGCTATTCTTTGTGTATCTAAGTTCTAGAAACTGTGAATGAAGCTGAAGAATTCCCAGCTTCCGGTGTGTGAATCTTCATGAAACGCCCTTCAGCAGCAGCCACCGCCTCAGTAAGACCTTAGCTAGCTGCTGCTACAAGCAACATGAGGAACTGAGGAGAAGAAAGCATACAGATTTTGTTAGAACTTAATCCGCTGACATTGCAGAGTTCAAAGGGATTCAAAGGCCAATGTAAAATTTTAGAGGATGTCACAAGTTTGTTGAATTTCATTCATTAGTCCTTGGAAAGGTTACTGATAAATCGGTGTGTGTGTGTAAACTACAATTACACTACCCGGTATACACACTATAATCCCTTTGGGTAAGGTTGGTAGGTGACAGTAGACGACATAATTTCAGACACGGCGTGGATCATGATGCCCTTTGTCCTGTGTGAAATATAACCTTTGGAGAAACTTTATTGAAAGAATATCAAGATCCATTTCTGTAAGGTAGTGGGGGGTCATTTAGAGACTTTTATTTGAGCAACACCGGCGGACAAAATAGTCTTGTTAAAATTTAATTTCTGCCTTTATGGAAGGATTAATTTCATAATTAAGGAAAAATTTTTGATTTAGTTTTTTTTGAGAAAGGGTTTCTCTATGTAGCCTTGGCTGTCCTGGAACTCACTATGTAGACCAGGCTGGCCTCGAAATCACAGAGATCCACCTGCCTCTGCCTCCTGAGTTCTGGGATTAAAGGCATGAACACCACTGCCCATCTGATAATTAAGGAAGAATTTAAAGAGCTATAGTGTTAATAGTAAATTTGATCAATTTTGAGTAATTCATAAAACAAAGTTATTGATTGCTTGGGGTTTGCTAGGAGTTGGAACTATATTGGATAGTGACTGGTACATATCATAATTCTTGGTTAGTTTAGCAAAGAAGGAGCATAATTTGGGATTCAAATGAGGTCAGGACTGTTTTCTCTGTCTTGCATATAATGTGGTCCTGGGTAAAACCAATAGAAAGAATAGTTTGGGTCCATTTTTTCAGTTAGTTTGGGGGGCAACATGAAAGAGTTATTCATGAATGGATTTGGGTCCATTTTTTCAGTTAGTTTGGGGGGCAACATGAAAGAGTTATTCATGAATGGATTTGAGTGACCACTCTTCCTTTTCTTAGTCTCAAGTTACACAAACTAATGGGGCCAAAGACCAGGAAGGTGGTCTCATGAAAATACAGGCAGGACTTTCCTGACCCTCCAGCTGTTTCCTCCATGGAGGATCATAGGTGTTTTCCTAGCTTTTCACCAGACTACCTGGAAGATCACTAGGTCGTCTTGAAGTATTTAGGGGAGTTTTGGCTACACTCTCCAGCCCTCAGCCCTGAACTGTCCCCATCCCAAGTACCTCTCCTGTCAGAAGTGATGAAGATCAGGGCTACCACAGCACTCTGTATGGATGGTCCTTCCATGGAAGGACTAATTGGGTTTTAAATAGAACTGGTGTGTAGGAAGTCACACTTCCCAGTCTCTTCCACGATGTGTAGGATTTGCAGGCTTTCTGTTCCCCTGGGTCAGTGGCAGCAAGGCATGGAGTAGCCATGGTGGAGCTGGGCCTGGTAGGCTAGGTAGAGCCACCTTCAGTCTGAACTACAAGTGTCCCTGAGGTCCCTGAAGACCCTGCCCAGCTAACAGGGATCCACTTTGGCATAGTTTTTCTGGTGTTGATTGGTAATGGAGTGTGCACCGGCCTGGTGTGTGTTCTGTGGAGCTTGTATTTCAGAGATTTGTTTACTTTCCTTCCATCTCAACGGAGTAAAGTGAAGTTCAACCTCACTCCCTATTGGAATGCTGATCCTGCTGTGATGATTACCAGGAATTGGAGGCACCTCTGAGGGTGAGGCCTTCAATCTGGTATAATTTTCCCAGCTACCCTCATTATCTAAGTCTGCATGGGCCCTTGGAAGTGGGCCTATCTGCAGTTCCTGAGCTAGGAGAGTGAGGTGAGTATCTCTCCCTGATATCTGGGGTCCAACATCCCTCTGTGGAACAACGTTATTTTCCTGTGGCTCCCCGCAGTTCCTTAATGTGTTATAAGCAGAAATCTCTCTTGCTTTTCTGCCATTTGTGGTTTTGTCCCCATTCACAATTTCTTTTCCTTTCTTTCCTTCCTTCTTTCTTTTTGTCTTTTTTCCTTCCATCTTTCCTTCCTCCTCCCCCTCTCTCTCCTTCCACCCAACTCACTCTTCTCCGATCCACCCAGCTGTCTGTCCATCTGTCTGTCTTGTGTAGCTTACACTGGTCTTGAACTCACTAGCTAACTGATGAACTGGTATATACTCTTGCCTCTGCCTCCTGAGTACTGGCACTATGCATGTGGCCCTCAACTTCTGGGTTTACATGAAGCTGAGGAATGCCATCCAGAGCCTTGTGCATGCTAGGTTCCAACTGAACTACATCCTCAGCCCCTCTCGTACACATAATCTTACCAAGATGCTGACTCTGGAAAGCAGTCAGGCCACAGACTAGTCACAAGATAAATGTTCCATAAGGCTTAGCAAGGGTATAGGCTGACTGCCTGCTTGGTGTTGGGATAGGAAAGGGGGCAAATGACAAAGTGACCCTGCCTCCATGACATTCTCATCCCTCAGTTTTGTGATTACTTACAGAGTCTGGAATACTAAAGAGGAAGGAGTCCACAAGGGATATTGGCCTCAAAGCTAGACTGTCTGGATTGGGGTACTTTTTATGATATTCTTGTGTGCTACCATAGCCCTTTGAAATATGGGAAAGACAGGACACAAATGAGACTTGGGTGTACCATGGTCCATTTTAGTGTGGACCAATTGGGTAAAGATTACTGGGGTTTGTTAGTTGTAAATTCTCAAGTACAACTTCATACTTGCTGACTTCAGACATTCTGGAAGTGATACCTAGCAGGCATGACAGATGCATGCCTAAAATACACAGCAAAGGGTTGGCTCCTGTTTTCATATATATTCTGTTAGCTTGTCTTTTTATAGGTGAATTGAGTCCATGGATATCAATGACCAGTGATTGTCAATTCCTGTTATTTTTGTTTTGTTGTTGTTGTTGCTGTTTTATTCATGGTGGTGGAAGTGTGTGTGTTTTTCCCTTCTTTGGGATTTGCTCATCTATTAGCTGTGTTTTTGCAGGTATAGCTAACTTCCCTGGGTTGGAGTTTTACTTTTAGTGCTTTCTGTAGTGTTGGATTTGTGCATAGGTATTGTTTAAATCCAGTTTTGTCGTGGAATACCTTGCTTTCTCTGTCTATGGTGATTGGAGGTTTAGCTGGGTATAGGAGTCTAGGCTGGCATCTGTGATTCCTTAGTGTCTGCACATGTCTGTCCAGTATCTTCTGGCTTTCAGAATCTCCATTGAGAAGTCGAGTGTTATTCTGATGGATCTGCCTTTTTCCTTTTTCCTTTGCAGCTATTAATATTCTTTCTTTATTCTGTATGTTTAGTGGTTTGGTTATTATGTGTGAGAGGACTTTTTTTTGGTTTAGCCTATTTGGTGTTCTGTAAGCTTCTTATATCTTCATAGGCATTTCCTTCTTTAGGTTGGGAAAGTATTTTCTGTGTATTTGAGCTGATACTCTTGTCCTTCTTCAATCCCTGTTGTTCTTAGGTTTGATCTTTTCATGGTGTCCCAAATTTCCTAAACATTTTGTGTTGTCTTTGTTGGCTTTAGTTTTTCTCTGGTAAATGAATCTATTTTTTTCTATCATATCGTCAATGTCAGAGATTCTTTCTTCCATCTCTTGCATTTGTTGGTTATGCTTTCACCTGTAATTCCCATTCATTTACCCAGATTTTCCATTTCCAGTATTCCCTTGATTTGTGTTTCTTTTATTGCATCTATTTCATTTTTCAATTCTTTTGCTGTGTCCTTCACCTGTTTAATTGCTTTTTCTTGGTTTTCTTGATTTCTAAGGAATTTATTGGTTTCTTCCAATTTTGTTTATCTTTTCCTTAATTTCTTTAAGGGAATTTTTTTTCATTTCTTCTTTAAGGGCCTCTACTATCGTCATAAAGTTATTTTAAGGTCATTTTCTTCTGCTTCTTCTATGTTAGGATGTTCAGGTCTTACTGTTGTAGGACTACTAGGTTCTGATGTTGCCATGTTGCTCTTTATGTTGTTGAATGTATTTTTATCTTTTTTAATTAACTTTTTATGCATGTCACATTCAGTTCCCTCTCCCTCCCCTCCACCCCTACCCCCTAATCCTCCCAAACCCTCACCCCCACTCCGTCCCCCCTCTGTTCCCTAGGGAGGGCAAGGGCCTTCATGAGGGATTTTCAGAGTCCGTCACATCATCCTGGGAAGGGCCCATGTTCTTCCCCATGCTTCTAGGCTGAGAGAGCATCCCTCCACATGGTATGGGTTCCCAGAGTCCTTCTATATGCCAGGAATAAATACTGCTCCACTTTTCAAGGACCCACAGATTGCCAAGGCCCCCTCTCTGTCACCCAGGTTCAGGGGGAGGGTGTCTGGATCAGTCCCATACTGGCCCCTAAGTCATCAGACTGGGGTCCATGTGTTCCCCTTTGTTTAGGTCAGCTGCCTCTGTGGGTTTCACCAACCCGATCTTGATTCCTTTGGTCATCACTCTTCTTTGCAACTGGGTTCCAGGAGTTCAATTCGGTTCACAGCTGTGGGTGTCTTCCTCTGCCTCCATCAGCCACTGGATGAGAGTTCTAGGATGGCATATAAGGTAGTCATCATTCCCATTATCATGGGAGGGCATTTAAGATAGCCTTAATGTCAGAAGATCTCACTAGTGCCAGATCTCTCCTCCAACTTATAATGGCTCCCTCTTTTATGGTATCTCCCATACTTTTCTCCTCTATTCTTACCCTGATTCAACCTTCCTGCTTTCCGATGTCCTCCTCTCCCCTCCTCTTTTCTCCTTCTCTTCCTTGTATCTCCTTCTACCCTCCCCTTCCCCCCCCAATCCAATTAAGAGATCACATCCCCTAACCCTTCTCCGGGTTACCATGTATATCTCTCTTAGGGTCCTCCCTGCACCACAGACTCTCTGGCGGTGGGATTGTGGGCTGGCAATGCCCTCCTCCATGTCTAAAATCCATATATGGGTGAGTACATACCATGCTTGTCTTTTTGTGACTGGATTACCTCACTCAGGTTGGTTTCTTCTAGTGTCATCCATTTGCCTGCAAATTTCAATATTCCATTGGTTTTTTCCTGCTGAGTAGTAATCCATTGTGTAAATGTACCACATTTTCCCTATCCACTCTTCAGTTGAGGGGCATCTAGGTTCTTTCCAGGTTCTGGCTATTACAAATAATGCTGCTATGAACATAGTTGAGCAGATGTCTTTATTGTATGAGGGTACATCTTTTGGGTATATGCCTAAGAGTGGAATTGCTGGATCTTGCGGTAGACTGATTTCAATTTTTCTGAGGAATCTCCATACTGATCTCCAAAGTGGCTGCACAAGTTGGCATTCCCACCAGCAGTGGAGGAGTAGTCCCCTTTCTCCACATCCTCTCCAGCATAAACTGTCATTAGTGTTTTAGATTGTAGCCATTCTGACAGGAGTGAGATGGTGTCTCAGAGTTGTTTTGATTTGCATTTCCCGGATGGCTAAGGATGATGAGCACTTTCTCAAGTGTCTTTCAGCCATTTTAGACTCCTCTATTGAGAATTCTCTATGTTGTTCTGTACCCCATTTTTTAATTGGATCCTTTGGTATTCTGGAGACTTGCCTCTTGAGTTCTTTGTAAATTTTGGAGATCAGCCCTCTGTCAGATGTGGGGTTTGTGAATATCTTTTCCCATTCTGTGGACTGTTGTTTTGTCTTGTTGACTGTGTCCCTTGCCCTGCAGAAGCTCCTCAGTTTCAGGAAGTCCCATTTATTAATTGTCGATCTCAGTGTCTGTGCTACTGGTGTTATGTTCAGGAAGCCGTCTCCTGTACCAATTCGTTCCAAGGTACTTCCCACTTTCTCCTCTAAGAGATTCCATGTGGCTGGATTGATGTTGAGGTCTTTGATCCATTTGGACTTAAGTTTTGTGCATGGTGATAGATATGGATCTATCTGTTGTCTTTTACATGCCAGCATCCAGTTACTCCAGCACCATTTGTTGAAGATGCTTTCTTTTTTCCATTGTATAGTTTTAGCTTATTTGTCAAGGTCAGGTGTTCAAAGGTGTGTGGGTTGATATCAGGGTCTTCGATTCGATTCCATTGGTCTACCTGTCTGCTTTTGTACCAATACCAAGCTGTTTTCAGGACTATACCTCTATAATAGAGCTTGAAGTCAGGGATGTTGATGCCTCCGGAAGGTCCTTTATTGTACAGGGTTGCCTTGGCTATCCTGGGTCTTTTGTTTCTCCATATAAAGCTGAGGATTGTCCTTTCGAGGTTGATGAAAAATTGTGCTGGTATTTTGATAGGGATTGCATTGAATCTGTAGATTGCTTTTGGTAAGATTGCCATTTTTACTATGTTGATCCT
Source organism: Mesocricetus auratus (assembly GCF_017639785.1). Lineage (NCBI taxonomy): Eukaryota > Metazoa > Chordata > Mammalia > Rodentia > Cricetidae > Mesocricetus > Mesocricetus auratus. The sequence continues at coordinate 89,650,917 of NW_024429188.1, forward strand.
ACCTATCCAAGAGTATGGGAGATCTTTCCATTTTCTGGTATCTTCTTTAGTTTCTTTCTTTAAAGACTCAAAGTTCTTGTTATAGAGTTCTTTCACCTGTTTGGTTAGAGTTACCCCAAGATATTTTATGGTGTTTGTGGCTATTGTAAAGGGTGATGTTTCTCTGATTTCTTTATCATCCCCTTTATTGTCTATATATATTAGGGCTTCTGATTTTTTTGAGTTAATTTTGTATCCTGCCATTTTGCTGAAGGTGTTTATAAGCTGTAAGAGTTTCCTGGTAGAATTCTTTGGGTCGCTTACATATATTATCATATCGTCTGCAAATAGTAAAAGTTTGACTTCTTCCTTTCCAATTCATATCCACTCGATCTCCTTTCGTTGTCTTATTGCTCTAGCTAGAATTTCAAGTACAATACTGAAGAGATATGGAGAGAGTGGACATCCTTGTCTTGTTCCTGATTTTAGAGGAATACCCTTTAGTTTCTCTCCATTTAGTTTGATGCTGGCTGTTGGGTTGATGTATATAGATTTTATTATGTTTAGGTATATTCCTGTTATCCCTGATCTCTCAAAGACCTTTATCATAAAGGGGTGTTGGATTTTGTCAAAGGCTTTTTCAGCATCTAGCGAGATGATCATATGGTTTTTATTTTCATATTGTTTATATGGTAGATTACATTGATGGATTTTCATATGTTGAACCATCTCTGCATCCCTGGGATGAAGCCTACTGGATCATGGTGGATGATTTTTCTGATGTGTTCTTGGATTCGATTTGCCAGTATTTTATTGAGTATTTTTGCATCAATGTTCATGAGGGAGATTGGTCTGTAATTCCCTATCTTGGTTGTGTCTTTGTGTGGTTTGGCTACTAATGTAATTGTAGCCTCGTAAAAAAAAAGAGTTTGGCAGTGATCCTTCTGTTTTTATTGTATGGAACAATTTGAAGAGTATTGGTATTAGCTCTTCCTTGAATTTTTGGTAAAATTCTGTACTGAAACCATCTGGCCCTGGACTTTTCTTGGTTGGGAGACTTTTTATGGCTGCTTTTATTTCTTTAGGGGATATATATCTGTTTAAATTGTTTATCTCTTCTTGATTTAATTTTGGTAAGTGATATCTATCCAGAAAATCATCCATTTCCTTTAGATTTTTCAATTTAGTGGAGTACAGATTTTCAAAGTATGATCTGATGATTCTTTGGATTTCCAAGGTGTCACCTTTTGCTTTTCTGATTTTGCTAATTAGCATGTTCTTTCTCTGTCTTTTAGTTAGATTTGATAAACGTTTACGTATCTTGTTGATTTTCTCAAAGAACCAACTCTTTATATTGTTTTCTTTGTTTCTACTTTATTGATTTCAGCTTTCAATTTGATTATTTCCTGGCGTGTACTCCTCCTGGGTGAGTTTGCCTCTTTTTGTTCTAGAGTTTTCAGGTGTTCTGTTAATTCTCTAGTGTGGCAATTGTCCAGTTTCTTCACATGGGCACTTAGTGCTATGAATTTTCCTCTTAGAACTGCTTTCAAAGTGTCCCAAAGGTTTGGGTATGTTGTGCCTTCATTTTCATTGAATTCTAGGTAGTCTTTTATTTCTTTCTTTATTTCTTCCTTTACCCAGGGGTGATACATTTGATCATTGTTCAATCTCCATGAGTTTGTGAGGTTTCTGCAATTTGTGTTGACATTGAATTCTAATTTTAAGCTGCGGTAGTCTGACAGGATACAGGGGTTATTCCATTTTTTTTATCTGTTAAGGTTTGCTTTACTGCCAAGCATGTGGTCGATTTTAGAGAAGGTTCCGTGTGGTGCTGAGAAGAAGGTATATTCTTTTTAGTTTGGGTAGAATGTTCTATAGATATCTGTTAAACCTAGTTGGGTGATAACTTCTATTAGTTCCATTGTTTCTTTGCTAAGTTTCAGTCTGGTAGACCTATCCAGTTGTGTGAGTGGGGTGTTGAAGCCTCCCACTATAAGGTGTGTGGGGGTTTAACATGTGATTTGAGTTGTAGTAATGTTTCTTTTATGAATGTGGGTGCCTTTATATTTGGGGCATATATGTTCAGAATTGAGACTTCTTCCTGATGGATTTTTTCCTATGATAAATATGAAATGACCTTCTTCATCTCTTTTGACTATTTGAAGTCTATTTTGTTAGATATTAGAATAGCTACACCCACTTGCTTTTTACGTCCGTTTGATTGGAAAGTATTTTCCCAACCCTTAACCTTGAGGTAGCATGTGTCTTTGAAATTGAGGTGTGTTTCTTTTTTTCATCATCATCAGAAATAACTTTATTATTATGTATTTTTAAGGCAATTCAAAGAAATTCGTAGCAAAATGGCCAATAAACCAAACCAACTGAAGAGCTAAGAGAACAATTACTTAATGTTTTTATTTTAATTTTAAATAGCTTGCTTCACATGTCAATCCCAGTTCCCTTTCCCTCCCCTCCTCCTGTCCCCCCACCATCCCCCCAGCCTCCCACCATATCACCACTTCCTTCCACATAGGGGAAATCTAGAGTCTGTCATTTCACTCAGGGCAGGGTCCAGGCACTCCCCTAAGAGTCCAGGCTGAGAGAGCATTCCTCTTTGTGTTATGGACACACGAAGTCTGTTTGTATGCCAGGGATAAACACTGATCCACTGCTCAGGGCCCCATAGGTTGCCCAGGCCTCCTCACTGACACTCACATTCAGGGGTCCGGATCAGTCTCATGCTGGCCTCCCAGCTGTTGGTCTGGGGTCCAAGAGCTCTCCCCTGTTCAGATCAGCTGTCTCTGCTGGTTTTGCCAGCCCATTCTTTGCCAATGTGCTCATCGCTCCTCTCTCTGTGTAACTGGGTTCCTTGGGTTCAGTTCAGTGTTTAACTGTGGGTGTTTGCCTCTGCTTCCATCAGTTACGGGATGAAAGCTCCAGGATGGTTATAGACATCAAGTTCATTATCAGGAATGGGCATTCAAGGTGTTCTCTCCACTATTGCTTAGTTTGCCAGTTGGTGTCATCACTTTAGATCATTAGAGGTCTCACTGGTGCCAATTCTGTCTTCTAACCTATGATTCCCTCTTCCCCCTATTCTACCCCCCACTCAACCTTCCTGTTCCCCCATGACCTACTCTCTCTTCCTCTTCTCCCCCTCTCTTCTTCCCAGCTCCCACTCCCCCCCAACACTTGCCGTGTTCCCAATCTGTTCAGAAGATCTTGCCTCATTCCTCTTCTCTGGGGTATCATGCACATTTCTCTTAGTTTCTTTCCTGTTTCCCAGACTCTCTGTCAGTAGAAGTGCAGACTGCCACTATCCTGATCCATGTCTAAAATCCATATATGAGTGAGTACATACCATGTTTGTCTTTTTGTGACTGGGTTACCTCGCTCAGGATGGTTTCTTCTAGTGCCATCCATTTACCTGCGAATTTCAAGATTCCATTGTTTTTTTTTTTTCCACTGAATAGTACACCATTGTGTAAATGTACCACATTTTCTCTATCCACTCTTCAGTTGAGGGGCATCTAGGTTGCTTCCAGGTTCTGGCTATTACAAATAATGCTGCTATGAACATAGTGGAGCAGATGTCCTTGTTGTATGAATTTGCATCTTTTGGATATATGCCTAAGAGTGGAATTGCTGGGTCTTGTGGTAGATTGATTCCCATTTTCCTGAGGAATCTCCATACTGATTTCCAAAGTGACCGTATGAGTTGGCACTCCCACCAGCAGTGGAGGAGTGTTCCCCTCTCTCCACATCCTCTCCAGCATAAATTGTCATTGGTGTTTTTGATTTTAGTGATTCTGACAGGAGTGAGATGGTATCTCAGAATTGTTTTGATTTGCATTTCCTTAATGGCTAAGGATGTTGAACACTTTCTCAAGTGTCTTTCAGCCATTTTAGACTCCTCTATTGAGAATTCTCTATTTAGTTCTGTACCCCACTTTTTGATTGGATCCTTTGTTGGTTTGGAGACATGTTTCTTGAATCCTTTGTAAATTTTGGAGATCAGCCATCTGTCAGATATGGGGTTAGTGAATATCTTTCCCCATTATGTGGACTGCCTTTTTGTCTTGTTGACTGTGTTCTTTGCCTTACATAAGATTCTTAGTTTCAGAAGGTCCCATTGGTTAATTGGCGATCTCAGTGTCTGTGCTACAGGTGTTATGTTCAGAAAGTGGTCTCCTGTACCAATTCGTTTAAGAGTACCTCCCACCTCCCACTTTCTCTTCTAGGAGGTTCAGTTTGGCTGGGTTTATGTTGAGGTCTTTGATCCATTTGGGCTTAAGTTTTGTGCATGGCGATAGACATGTATCTATCTGCAATCTTCTACATGCCAATATCCGGTTATGCCAGCACAATTTGTTGAAGATTGTTTCTTTTTTACATTGTATAATTTTAGCTTCTTTGTCAAAAATTGAGTGTTCATAGGTGTGTGGGTTAAAATCAGGGTTTTCAGTTCAATTCCACTTGGTCTACCAACACCAAGCTGTTTTCAGGACTATAACTCTGTAATAGAACTTGAAGTCAGGGATGGTGATGCCTCCGGAAGTTCCTTTATTGTACAGGGTTGTTTTGTCTATCCTGGGTATTTCATTTTTCCACATAAAGTTGATTATTGGTCTTTCAAGGTCTGTGAAGAATTGTGCTGGTGTTTTGATGGGGATTGCATTGAATCTCTAGATTGCTTTTGGCAAGATTGCCATTTTTACTACGTTGATACTAGCAATCCAAGAGCATGGGAGATCATTCCATTTTCTGGTATCCTCTTTGATTTCTTTCTTTAGAGACTCAAAGTTGTTACTATACAGGTCTTTCACTTGTTTGTTTAGCGTTATCCCCAGCTATTTAATGTTGTTTGCGGCTATTGTAAAGGGTGGTGTTTGGTTCATTGAATGTAATGGTTTTCAATTTTTACATTAGGTTTATTAATTTTATGTGTTTTTCCTTCATGCATATATGTGTATCACATATGTGCTTGATGCCCACATATGTGCTTTAAGTTAGAAGAAGGCATTGGATCCCCTGGAACTGGAGTTGTAGATGTTGTGAACACTATGTGGTTTTCTTAGCTGCTTAGCCCTCTCTCTAACTTCACTACAAACCTCTTTTCTACTATTTTTCTCTCATTCCGACTTCAGTTTCCCCTCCCTCCAATTCTCTGAGCACCTCCCAACTTCCTTCTCTCCCATATCTACTCCTCCTCTGTTTCCCTTACTAAAAAAAGAGCAAGCCTTCCAGGGATATCAACCAAGTATGGCCTAACAAATTTCAATAAGACTAGGTACCGAGGGGAAAAAAAGCTGGGCAGTGGCCGCGCATGCCATTAATCCCAGTACTTGGGAGGCAGAGACAGGTGGATCTCTATGAGTTTGAGGCCAGTCTGGTCTAGAATGAGTTCCAGAACATGCTCCAAAGTTATAGAGAATCTATGTCTTGAAAAACGCAAATCAAACAAAAAAGACTAGGCTCAAAAACCTCCCACTGGATAAGGCAACCCAGTAGGAGAAGGACCCCAAGAGCAGGTAATGAGTCAGACACACACACACACACACACACACACACACACACACACACACACTCCCACTTTGGAGAGACCCAGAAGAACACCAATTTACACAAACATAAGGTATATGCAAACGGCCTCATTCAGATGCATTCAAGATCCCTGATTGTCAGTCCAGTCTCTGTAAGCCCTTCTTAGTTGAGCATTCTATGTGCTATGTTCTCATGGTGTACTCAACCCCTCTGGTTCCTACAATGCTTCCTCCTCCTCTTATGTGGGGTTCCCCCTGGCTCTGCCTAGTGCTTGGCTATGGGTCTCTGTATCTGTTCCCATTAGTGGCTAGAAGACACCCCTCTGTTGATAATTGGGCTAGGCACTTATTTATGAGTGTAGCAGAATTTCATTAAGAATCATTTCACTGACTTTTTTCCCAGTAGTATTTGCTTCTCTCTTGGGTCTCTGGGCTGTCCCACCTCTGGTTCTTGCCAATCTAGGCAGTATCAGGCGTCGGCTCCCTCTCCTTGGCTAGGCCTCAAGCTGGACAAGTCATTGGTTGGCTACTCCCAGAAGTTCTATGCCACCATTATCCCAGCACATTTTGCAGGCAGGACAAATTGTAGGTCAAAGGTTTTGTGGCCAGGTTGATGTTCCAGTCCCACTGCTGGAACATTGCCTGGTTATGGAAGATGGCTAGTTCGGACTCTGTATCTCCCATTACTAGGAGAGTTTGCTAGGGTCAGTCTTGTAGAGTGCAGGGAGTTTCCACTACACTGGGTTTCAACATTGCCCCCAAGTGCCCTCCAATTCCAATCATCTCTCCCAGTACTCTCTCCCTTCTACCCCCATCTGATCCCTCCTGTTCCCATCCCCAGCCGACTCCAATCCACCAGAAAAATCTATTCTATTTCCCCTTATGAGTGAGAGCCCTCCTTGTTACTTAGCCTCTCTGGATCTCTGGATTATAGCATGATTACCCTTTATAGCTAATATCTACTTTTTAAACTTTTTATTACTTTAATTTTAAATAGCTTGCTTCACATGTCAATCCCAGTTCCCTCTCCCGCACCCCCCCTCACCAATCTCCCCAGCCTCCCACCCTATCCCCACTTCCTTCCACATAGGGGATATCCAGAGTCTGTCATTTCGTTCGGGGCAGGGTCCAGGCACTCCCCTAAGAGTCCAGGCTGAGAGAGCATCCCTCTTTGTGTTATGGACACACGAAGTCCATTTGTATGCCAGGAATAAACACTGATCTACTTTTAAGTGACTACATACCATGCTTGTCATTCTGGGTCTGGATTACTTCACTCAGGATGATCTTTTCTAGTTCCATCCATTTGCTTGCAATTTTCATTGTTGTGGATGATGCTGCTTGGACACCCTTGGGGGAGGGGGTGAGAAGATGCAGCGCCAACAACTCAGGCACTGGGAGTCAGTGAGTAACAGAGCATGCTGCAGAGTCATTTATTAAGGGGGCCTGCCTTCATGCCCCCTCCCAAGGTCCCATTGGTGTCTCTGGCCAGGTGTCTCTGTCAGCAGTCTCTGAGCATAGAGGCAGGCTTGGCTCAGGGAGGAAGTGTCTGCCAAGCATGCTCATACTGGGCTGGCCTGGGCACCTGAACAGGGTGACTGTGGCTTGGGTAGGATGGCCAACAGTTTCTCCTACATTTCATGATGTCATTGTTTTTTACAGCTGAGTAATACTTCATTGTGTAAAAGTACCACATTTTCTTTATCCATTCTTTGGTTGAGGGACATCCATGTTGTTTCCAGTTTCTGGATATTATGAATAAAGCTGCTATGAACATAGTTGAGCAAGTGTCCTTGTGGTAGGATAAAGCATCCTTTGGATATATGCCCAAGAATGGTACAGCTGGGTCTTGAGGTATGTCAATTCCCAATTTTCTGAAGAACAGCCATACTGATTTCCATAGTGGTTTTACAAGTTGACACTCCTACCAGCAATGGAGGAGTGTTCCCTTTGCTTCACATCCTCTCCAGCATAAACTGTCACTTGTGTTTTTATCTTAACCATTCTGTCAGGTGTAAGATGGAAACTCAGAGTCATTTTGATTTGTGCTTCCCTGTTCAAGGATGTTGAACATTTCTTTAAGTGTTTCACGGCCATCTGAGATTCTTCTGTTGAGAATTCTTTGTTTAGATTTGTACCCCATTTTTAACTGAATCATTTGGTTTGTTAATGTCTAGGTAATTGACATTGTATATCACATATATGATATTAGCTCTCTGTCAGATGTGGAGTTGGTAAAAAATTTTCCAATTCTGTAGACTGCCATTTTGTCCTTTTGACAGTGTCCTTTACTGTGCAGAAGCTTTTCTGTTTCATGAGGTCCTGTTTATTAATTGTAGATCTTAGTGCTTGCTCTAATGGTATTCTGTTCAGGAAGTTGTCTCCTGCGCCAATTAGTTCAAGGCTATCTCCTACTTTCTCTTCTATCAGGTTCAGTGTATCTAGTTTTATGTTGAGGTCTTTGATCCACTTGGACTTGAGTTTTGTGCATGGTGATAGATATGGATGTATTCATATTGTTCTACAACAGTGACATCCAGTTAGACCAGCACCATTTGTTGAAGATGCTTTCTTTTTTTCCATTGTGTATTTCTGGCTTCTTTATCAGAAATCAGGTGTTCATAGGTGTGTGAATTTACATCTGGGTCATCAATTCAATTCCATTGATTCCTGTCTGTTTTTGTGCTAATATTATGCAGTTTTGATTAGGATGTCTCTGTAATATTGCTTGAAATCAGGGATGGTGATACCTCTGGAAGTTCTTTTATTATACAGTATTGTTTTAGCTATCCTGGCTTTTTTGTTTTTGCATATGAAGTTGTTTGTAATTTCAAAGTCTGTAAAGAATTATATTGGAATATTGATGAAGATTGCATTGAATCTGTAGATTACTTTTAATAGGACGACCATTTTTACTGTTAATCTTAGTGATCCATGGGCATGGGAGATATTTCCATCTTTTGGTATCTTCTTCAATTTATTTCTTCAAAGACTCGAATTTTTGTCTTATAAGTCTATAATTCTCTTGGTTAGAGTTACCCCATGATATTTTATATTATTTGTGGTTATTGTGAAGGGTGTTGCATCCCTGATTCCTTTCTCAGTCCTTTTGTCATTTCTATATAGATGGGATACTGATTTTCGATACCTTTGGTGTTATGTAAGTTTCTTGTAGCTTTATACAAGAAACTTACTTTAGAAAAAATTTCTCCTATGATTTTGTTAAAAATATTTTCTAGGGCCGGGCGGCGGTGGCACACTCCTTTAATCCCAGCACTTGGGAGGCAGAGGCAGGCGGATCTCTGTGAGTTCGAGGCCAGGCTAGACTGACAGCCTCCAAAACAATACAGAGAAACCCTGTCTCGTAAAACCAAAAAAAAATATTTTCTAGGAAATTGGGAATCAATCTTCCTCAAGACCCAGTGATATCACTCTCAGACATATGCCCAAAGGATGCTCAACCATACCAGAAGGACACTTGCTTAACTATGTTCATAGCAGCATTATTCATAATAGCCATTACCTAGAAACAACCTAGATGTCACTCATCTGAAGAATGGATAAAGAAAATGTGGTATATCTACACAATGGAGTGTTACTCAGTTGGAAAAAAAGGCATCATGAAATTTGCAGGCAAATGGATGGAACTAGAAAAAATCCTGAGGTAACCTAGACCCAGAAAGACAAACATGGTATGTACTCACTCATAAGTGTATATTAGATATAAAGCAAAGGATAACCAAGCTATAATCCCCGGACCCAGAGAAGCTAGATAACGAGGACCCTAAGAGGGATGCATGGATCTCCCTAGAAGAAATAGATGACACATCCTAGGTAAAATAGGGGCAGGAAGTAGATAGAAGGAAATGAGAGACGGGAACATGAGGGATCAGGATGGTCAAGGTTGGGGTGGGGTGGAGGGGAAGAGTAGTGAAAAAGATATCTTGATAGAGAGGGGTTAATATGTGGTTAGGGACTCACGAGGATGACCCCAGCTAAGATCCTAGCAATAGTAGACAGGGTACATGAACTGGCCTTCCCCTGTAATCATATTGGTGATTCCTCTAATTGTCATCATAGAGCCTTCATCCAGTACTTTATGGAAGAAGATGCAGAGAACTATAGCCAAGCACTGGGCTGAGCTCTGGGAGTCCAGTTGAAGAGAGAGTGGGGGGGTTATTTGAGCAAGGGGGTCGAGATAATGATGGGGAAACCCAGAGACAGCTAACCTGAGCTTGTGGGAGCCAGCATGGGAACAACCTAGGCCCTCTGCATCTGGGTGACAGCTTTGTTTGTAGCTTGGTCTTTTGTGGGGCCCCTAGCAGTGGGACCAGGACCTGTCCCTGATGCATGAGCTGGCTCTTAGGAACCTATTCCTTATAATGGGGTGCCTCACCCAGCCTTGATGTGGAGTGGGGGTGGAGTGGGGGGGGGGAGCTTGGTCCTGCCTCAACTTGATATGACATGCTTTGCTGATTCCCAGGGAAGGCCTTACCCCATCTGAATGAAGATGGAGGAATAGATGGCAAGGGGGGGTTGAAGGGAAGGGAACAGGAGGAGAGGAGGGAGTGGAAACTGTGGCTGGTATATAAAAATAAAATGATGAAAAATATATTTTCTGGGCCTTTGAGCAGAGATTCTACTTATTCCTAGTATTCTTAGGTTTGGTCTTTTCATGGTGTCCCAGATTGCCTGGATATTTTTTGTCAGCAAGTTTTTAGATCTAACATTTCTTTGACCAATATCAATCATGAGATTCTCTCTTCCATACCTCATATTCTGTTGGTGATGCTTGCTTGCGTCTTTAGTTCCTGTTGGCTTACATAGATTTTTTTCAGGATTCCTTCAGTTTGTGTTTTCTTTATTGCTTCTATTCCCATTTTCAGATCTTGAACAATTTTATTCATTTCCTTCAACTTTCTTTTCTTGGCTTTAAGAGATTCACTCATTCCCTCCAATCATGTGTGTCTTCCTGGATTTCTTTGAGGGATTTGTTCTTTTCCTATTTAAGGACGTCTATCATCTTCATGAAGTTGGTATTAATGTCATTTTCTAGTGCTTCAGCTGTGTTGGAATATTTAGGCCTTACTGTGGTAGGATAGCTGGGCTCTGGTGGTGACATAGTGCCCTGGCTGTTTGTTGTTGATTATGTTCTTACACTGGTGTCTAGGCATCTTGGTTTGGGATAATTATGGGACTAGGTGTCAATTTCTGAGTTTCTTTGTTGGATGGGTGTATTTCCTTGGTTTCTGTTTCCTCTCTGGTCTTCTGGGAAGAGTGGCCTGTAGTTAAGTAGTGTCTCTGAGTTGGGGGCTGGAGTTCTGGCATTTGGCATAGCCTCTGATCTAGCTGGGGATCCTTCCACAGGAGTTGGGGCTGGGGTATGGTGATGAGGAGGGGGGTTAGGGGTAGGCTGGGCAGAAGGAGTAGGGATACTGCTGGACTGGGCAGGCTACCTGTGGTTCCTGGTTGATAGTATGTTCTATGGTTCAGCAGGGTACCTATTGTGGAGTTGGGGGCCAGATAAGGTGATGAAGAGGTAAGAGCTAGTTGGGGATGGGATGGGCACACACTGAGAAAGCATGGGTGGTCCACGGGCAATGAGCAGCCAGCCAGAATGTCCTCTGATGGGTTAGAGACCTTCCACCAGAGTTGTGGGCCAGATATGGTGAAAAGGGGTGGAGGGCAGTTGGGGGTAGCCTGGGCAGGCACTGAGTGTTGGCAGTCTGTAGGGGTGGAGACTGCCTGCGGTCCTGGTTACCAGATATGGTGAAAAGGGGTGGAGGGCAGTTGGGGGTAGCCTGGGCAGGCACTGAGTGTTGGCAGTCTGTAGGGGTGGGGACTGCCTGCGGTCCTGGTTACCAGATATGGTGAAAAGGGGTGGAGGGCAGTTGGAGGTAGCCTGGGCAGGCACTGAGTGTTGGCAGTCTGTAGGGGTGGAGACTGCCTGCGGTCCTGGGTACCAGATATGGTGAAAAGGGGTGGAGGGCAGTTGGGGGTAGCCTGGGCAGGCACTGAGTGTTGGCAGTCTGTAGGGGTGGAGACTGCCTGCGGTCCTGGGTACCAGATATGGTGAAAAGGGGTGGAGGGCAGTTGGGGGTAGCCTGGGCAGGCACTGAGTGTTGGCAGTCTGTAGGGGTGGAGACTGCCTGCGGTCCTGGGTACCAGATATGGTGAAAAGGGGTGGAGGGCAGTTGGGGGTAGCCTGGGCAGGCACTGAGTGTTGGCAGTCTGTAGGGGTGGAGACTGCCTGCGGTCCTGGGTACCAGATATGGTGAAAAGGGGTGGAGGGCAGTTGGGGGTAGCCTGGGCAGGCACTGAGTGTTGGCAGTCTGTAGGGGTGGAGACTGCCTGCGGTCCTGGGTACCAGATATGGTGAAAAGGGGTGGAGGGCAGTTGGGGGTAGCCTGGGCAGGCACTGAGTGTTGGCAGTCTGTAGGGGTGGAGACTGCCTGCGGTCCTGGGTACCAGCTTGGCTTCTGGTGGAGCAGGGGGCTTCCACTAGGGTTGTGGACGCAGATATGGTGACAAGGAGAGGGAGGAAATTGGGGGTGGCCTGGGAAGGTGCTGAGGGAATGTTGGCAGTCTGAAAGCAGTGGGGACAGGCTTTCCTGGGGTTCTGGATGATAGTGTAGTCTCTGATAAAACAGGGGCAACTGTTTAAAAATGTTAAAATTGTCATAGAAAGTCTTTCTATCTCCTTCAATATTGGCAGATAGTTTTGTTGGTTATATTAGTCTTAACTGGCCATCATAGTCTTTATCTTTTCTTCCAACAGGTGTGGCTTGTGCCTATGCCTGTTCTTCCAACTAGTGTGGATTGTAACTGTGCCTATGTAGTCTGCAGGGGAGGGCTGACCAGAGAGGATGCTCAGGTGTGTGAAGTTGGGCAGCAGAGTTGGTCTTGGAAGGAGAGAGTCCAGTGGGTGGCAGGGGTGGGGCACAGCCTGGAGGCAGGTCTCTCGCCTGCTTGAAGGCTGGTGGGAACTGCCATCATGGTCTTTAAGGACTGGGAATGCATTGCTCTAGGCTCTTTTGGCTTTTACAGTTCCCCTTGGGAAGTCAGCTATATTCTGATGGGTTTTCCTTTATATGTGACTTATGTTCTTTTTTATTTTCTCTTGCAGCTTTTAATACATTTTCTTAATTATGTATAGTTTGTGTTTTAACTATGATATGCCATGGGGACATGGGAATTTTCTCTTCTCATCATCTCTAGTTGGTGTTTAGTATGCTTCTTGTTTCTGTATGGGTGCCTTTATTCTAGTTTGGGAAAGTTTCCTTTCATTATCTTGTTGAAGAGAACTTGAGATTCTTCTCCATCTATGCCTATAACTAAAAGGTTTAATTTTTTCATGGTATTCTACATTTCCTGTGTATTCCTTTCTTCTAGCATTTTAAATTGTTCACACTCAATGCTTATTTGGTGTAGATCTTCAAATACTTATATTCTATATTCTGATACTATTTCCTGTGTGTAAGGCTTTCCTTCAAGTTCCCTAGTCGAATTTATCGGGGCTCTCAATTTCCTCTTCATTCCAGCTTAACTCCTCTTCAATAGTTCTATCTCCTTACTGAATTTTGTTCTCAAGGCCTGGATTGTCTTGGTCATTTCCATCAGTCTTATATTTGTGTTTTCTTGGGTATCACTCAGGCATTTATTCTCCTTAAGGTCCAGTGGTTCTCACCCTTCCTAATGCTGCAACCCTTTAATACAGTTCCTCATGTTGTGGTGACCACAACCATAAAATTATTTTGTTGATACCTCATTGCTGTAATTTTGCTGTTATGAATTATAATATAAATATCTGATATGCAGAATATCTGATATTCAACCCCCAAAGGGGTCACGACCCATAGGTTGAAAACTACTGCTTAAGCTCTTTTTCCTTAATTGCATTGAGCTATTTCCATCTTCTTTAAACTCCTTGAGTTCTTTGATAAATTTTATCATTGTTCTTTTAAATTTTGTGCCTTGGGTTCACCTAGGAAATTTTCATTGGCAAACTTTTCTACAGGACTGGTACATTTTGGAGAGAAGATACTGGCTTGACCTTTCATACTGTTTGTATTTTTGTGATGAGATCTGGGCATGTGGACTTGTTTTCTTTTGTATTGTTTTGTTTTACAAGACAGGGTTTCTCTATGTAGCCCTGGCTGTCCTGAAACTCTCTCTCTGTAGACCAGTTGGAGATCTTCCTGCATCTGCCTTCCAAGTGCTGGGATTAAGGGCATGTGTTAACACTGCCAGCTATGGATTTCTTTTGTTATTTCTGACTCTGATAATGACAGAGCAGGTTGGGCCTAGAGATTGGAAACAGCTTGGATGGAATGAAGTCAGGTAGACAGAGGGGACTGGACTGGCATACAAGATGTGCTTCCTGGTCCAGTCCTGGAGTTTAAGGGTAGATTTGGCTCAGTGGAAAGATTGGATATGTCACGGGAGGGTCCTGTGAGTTGGAGAACAGTTAGCCTAGAAATCATTTGTGGTATAAGCAGGAGAGCCAGACTAAGCTGGGTCCTGGGCTAGATCTGGCAGGTTGGGGGAAGGTATGGATGGGGAAGTCACAGGGACTCACCAGGCTAGATCCTAAAGGGGAGATGGAAATTTTGGGTGGGTGCAGAGATTAGATGAGAACAAGAGGGACCTATTGGTGGTGTCAGGTAGGGTGGGTCCTGGGAGAAGCCTAGATGTTGGCAGTGGTATAGATGAAATGGCCAGATTATGCAGGAATACAGGATGTGGGACCCAGTGGAGGCTTCTAAACCTCTTTTCTTTTTGAAATACCCACCTTAAGTATTTTACTGTAGTAGCAAAAAATAAATAAATGGATTGATACAGTACTTATAACACTGTGTATGGTATAGCTATAATAGACACCCTTACTGAGAATTCTTTAGAGGCTGGACGATGGTGGTGCATGCCTTTAATCAGAATACTCAGCAGGCAGAGGCAAGCGGATCTCTGTGAGTTCAAGGCCAGCCTTGTCTACAGAGCAAGTTCCAGGACAGTCTCCAAAACAATACAGAGAAATCCTGTCTCGAAAAACCAAAAACAAAATTATTATTATTATTATTCAGAAAACATATTTGCATATTTATTCAATTTAGTGCAAGTCAATCACTTACCCATAGTCATTACTTGGAAATTAACACAACCTGAATGTCAAATTGGACATCAAATCCATACTGTTTCTATATTATTAATCTTTTATCCTTGACAGCTAATAGTAAGCAACAGGGTCTGATTGATGGTGCCTTGATCCACAGAAATGACAACAGAGCAGGGAGTTTGAGTCAGAGAGCTAATCTGATAGACAGGAAAGTGGGTGGAGATGGCATATTCCCTAGTGTTGATACTAGCAAAGGAGGTGACTATTGAGCACATGACCTGCTGACACCATTAGGGACATTAATAGAGTCCCTTCCCCTAAGCATGTCCAACTCATGTTTGTCTCAACTACAAGTACTGGCTCCCAACTGACCCCTCCTCGTGAGGGCCCTTGCATACATGTATGGAAAGGCATGATGACAGAAAGTACCCTTGCCTGTCACCTCAGACAGACCGGAGAGCTGTGCTTCTGCACCCTTCTGGGGTAGAGCTTGGGAGCCCAGGTGTATGTGACTAGACTAATGAACAACATAAAAGAAAGGATAAGTGTGTATTTCAAAGAGTGATGGGAGATGAGAAGTGAGGGCTTTGTCCTTTCAATTGTGTGCTGAGGACAAGGGAGAGCCAAGGAGATTCAAAAAAGCCCACTCTGAGAGAATTATGTTCCCAAGGCCTTTCTCATTATCAAAGAAAACTGGATTCAGTTAAACTGAACTACAAAAAGTAGTGAGAACCATTCATAACCCAAAAGTCAAGAGGAGGTTAAAATTTGATCTATCGGCCGGGTGTTGGTGGTGCACGCCTTTAATCCCAGCACTCAGGAGGCAGGGCAGGTGGATCTCTGTGAGTTCGAAGTTAGCCTGGTCTACCGAGCGAGTTCCAGGACAGGCTCCAAAGCAATACAGAGAAACCCTGTCTCGAAAAAAACTTTTTAAAAAATTTGATCTATCTTCTTTATACATACAAATACCTTTCTACATACATATATAATATATAGACTATGGGATTTTTTATAGGTTCCACAATTGCATAAGCAGGGGTCCCAAGTGTATCCTTCAGTTTTAGACTGTGTAGACAGCATGAGGGAAGACTCAGGGAAAGGAAGAATGTTTGGAGGAGAGGAAAAGTGATGAAACAGAGGGAAATAACTTACATATCCCGAGAAAGCAGTGTATTTGTTGTGTAGCCGGAGAAGACCAGTTCTTCCTGCCTCCACTGCCCACTCACTAGAATTATAGGTATGCAACACTGGGAATGAACCCCAGGGGGTCATGCCTGCAAGATGAGCACCTTTCCCACTGAAACACACCCTCAGCCCACTATTTTTAACAGACATAATCACATTGTCATTCTAATTTGAGAATGAGACTTTAAATGGGTATATGATACTCTAGCACTCAGCATTATGCTAGTGTGTGGTTGTCTGAATCACAGGCAAAAGTAGATATTATCATTAAAAATACAATCTAGGGAGCTGACGAGATGGTTGCTGTGAAACTTGGGGATCTGTGTGCAAGCCCTCAGAACGTACATCAGAGCAGAAGGCACGAGTTTTCCTCTCATCCCCACCCATGCGCAGTAAGAGCACGCACACACACGCATGGTAATCCTCCTTAACTTGAAGAAATGTTTAGCTGATAGTTAAACTGCTTTCCTTTCTGTCTCTTCAGTGACTATGAAGATGGAGCATCTTCTCAAGTTGTCTATTTGCAGCTTTTCTGCTATGATACACCTATCTGAGTCTTTACTCCAGTTCCCTCTTGGGAATGGCTGTCTTCTCTTTTCTTTTTTTTCTTTTTTTTTTTTTTTTTTTTGGTTTTTACGAGACAGGGTTTCTCTGTATTGTTTCGGAGGCTATCGGAGGCTATCGGTCCAGCCCGGCCTCGAACTCACAGAGATCCGCCTGTCTCTGCCTCCCGAGTGCTGGGATTAAAGGCGTGTGCCACCACCGCCCGGCTGTCTTCTCTTTTTTTTTGTCAGGATCTGGCAGTAAGAGTGTTATCCTAACCCATATACTTTAGAAAACAAATACGTTCTCTCGTTTTTTCCCTTTCATGTTTAACTTTCTGACTGGTGTCACTTTAATGTTTAGAAACAGTAAACTTTTATGGATTCGAATGCATTCATTTACACTGTCGTTTTCAGCCTTCATTATATTGTGTGTGTGTAAGGGGGGGGTGGGGATTATTCCACAGTCCTGTACATGTTCAGCAAGTGCTCTGCCAGAACAATTGCCTCAGTACTGTGCTCTTTGAGGTAAGATACACAGCCCAAATTTTTTGGTTTTTGTTATTTTTTTTAGTATAAATGCTTGACTGACAGCTCAGGCTTATTACTGACTCTTACATTTAGATTAATCCATATTTCTTATCTATGGGTTGCCATGTGACATGCCCATCTTGCTTCCCTCTTTGTCTGCTTGAGACTCCTGTGGCTCTGTCCTTCCTCTTCCCAGCATTCTCCTAGGCTGGCTCTCCTGCTCAGTTATAGGCCAGTCAGCTCTTTATTAACCAAAGAGAGTAATACATATTTACAGTGCACAAAGATTGCTCCTCAGCAATGAAGGGTTCTGCTTACTGGCTTACTCCCCCTGGCTTGCTCAATGTGCTTTCTTTATTTTTATCTTTTTTAAAATTTAAATAAGAAACAAGCTTGCCACTCGGGAGGCAGAGACAGGTGGATCTCTGTGAGTTCGAGGCCAGGCTGGACGGACAGCCTCCAAAACAATACAGAGAAACCCTGTCTCGTAAAAACCAAAAAAAAAAAAAAAAAAAAACAAGCTTGCTTCACATGTCAATCCCAGCTCCTTCTCCCTCCCCTCCTCCCCCAGCCCCACCAACCATCAACCCCCCACCCAATCCTCACTCTGCTCCCCAGGGAGGGTGAGGCCCTCCTTAAGGGATCTCCATAGTCTGTCCTTTCATTCAGGGCCCTCCCCCATGTGTCCAGGCTGAGAGAGCCTCCCTCCATGTGGAATGGGCACAGCCCAATTTTAACAGACCAACAGTTCTACAGATAAACTACAGTACACACAAGCATGCTGTCAAGTGTACATGTGCTTGTTAATTTAGAGTTGTTCTCCTCTGATCAGTAGGGGAAGAGTGGAACATTGAAAACGATGCTTAGCTATTAAAACAATAGGTTACTTATTTGTGGAAAATGGGTTTAGACACCTAACTTTATAACATTAAAATAAATACAAATGTGCTTAAAGAGGTTAAAAATTTAAACTACAAAAGATCTAGAATCAAATATAGATGTTTGATTCTAACTTCATAACACATTTCAATAAATGCATTATGTTATTACTCACCAAATAAGGTCCTTTTAATTATTATTTTGTATCTGATGAGTTGTGTTGTGCATGTGTATTTGTGTGTGGAGGGGGTGCGTGTACAAGCAGAGACCAGAAGAGGACCTCAGGTGTCTTCCTCTATAAGAATCTGCTATATTCTGAGACAGGGTCTCTCAGCTATCCTGAAGCCCAACATTTCGGTGGCTCTGCTGTCAGGGTTGCAAGTTCCCTGGCTCCATCTGTCTCTTCCACACAAAGCTGGAATAAAAGGCATACATGATGGTGTCCCAATTTTATGTGTGTCATGGAAACTCAAACCCAGATGTTCATCCTTGCGCAGCAAGCCTCTTACCCACTGACCAGTCTCCATAGCTCATATTTTTAAAAACTGACACATAACTATAAATAATAATGGGACACACTGTGACATTTCAATACATTTTTCTATATTTATGTAGTAATCAGTTCAGGGCAACTGATATATATTTGTGATGTGAACATTCACAATTCTCCCTACAAGTTTTTAATGTTTAAAAAGGTATTTTTCAACTACAGTTATCCTACTCTGCTACAGAACCTTAGGGGTTATTCCTCCTACGCAACTTCATCTCTGTACTCTGAAAAATTCTCTGTCCATCCTCTTCTCCCTATATCCTTCCCAGATTCTAGTAGCCAGGATTCCACTCCCTGCTTTCTATGGAAACAACATTTTAAGGTTCCTCCTATCAATGGGAACATATGGCATTGTCTTTCTATGCCAGATACATTTCATGTAACAAATATCCTCCAATTCTATCCATGTTGCTGCAAATGATTAAATTGCAGTTTTTTCCTCTTTCTACATAAAAAAACACGTGTAAGATTGTTTTGCCTGCAAGCATGTCTGTGCACTATGTGTATGCCTGTTGCCTATGGAGCTTAGAAGACGGTGTCAGATCCCCTGGAATTGGAGTTTCAGATGTTTGTGAGCTGCCATGTGGGCAGTGGGAATTCAACCCAGATCCTCTGAAAGAGCAGCCATCTCTCCAGCTCCAAACGGCATTTTTTTGAGATTGAAGAATGCTCTACTGTGCATTTGTACAACACTTTCTTTATACCTTCACCTGTCAATGGACACACAGGGTGCTTCCATATCTGAGCTCTGGTGAATAGTACTGCACCTAACCTGTAAGTATTGAATCATACTGATTTCATTTCCTCTGGATTTGAACCCAGCAGTGGGCTTGTTATATCATGTGATAGTTCTATTTCTCGTTGTGAGAAATCTTTCTATTATTTTCCACAAATATTTGTTTACAGCAACAGTTTTCAAACCTTTAGCAGTATTTGTTAGTTTTTGCCCTTTTAGTAGTGAAGTAGTATCTCACTGTGGCTTCTTCGTATTCATCGCTGATGTATTCTCTCAACTGAAGCTTTCAAATCAAAGACTTTATCCCTTTGAGACTCGTGTTTACATATTTCAAGTGGATTCTGAGACTCACTATGTAACTTCACAACCCAGCCTTCTTTTTCTAACTCCGTTTCAGTATATGTCTTCTGTTTTGTCTGTTTTAGTTATATGTCTCCAGGTTTTATCTCAGCCCCATTCCCTCTCCTCTTGTGATCCCAACATCTTGAATTTATCATCCTTAAGGAACAGATTCAGCTTGATATCATTAAGCAAATATGTATTGCCTACTATATACTTGATGGCATTCTCTTCAACCTTTTAACTCTACACCATAGAATGGATTGTTACTTTGGAGATGGATAAGCCTAACTTGGAGAATTTAAGGAAATTGTTCAGGGCCACACAGCTACTTTGTGGTTTAAAAGCCAGGTTTGAAAATATGTTCTGACATATATGCCATACTCGAAGATACAGCACTTAAAAGAAAGCAAAGAGGACATTGAACATGCTATTTCCCTTAAAATTGAAAAGTCCAGCAGCCAAAGATACAGACTACCTTTTAGAATTAGAAGTGACACAGTAACTACTGTGTTCTAACTTTAGCCATCTGGGAAATGGACATTAAACTACATTGCGACTCCATCTCACCCCAGACAGAATGGCTACCAGCAAGAAAACTGACAATGGCAAATGCTGGAGAGGCTGTGAGGAAAGAAAAACCCTTACAGTACAGATGTAAACTGGTGTAGCCAGTACTCAAATCAGTGTGAAGGACCCACAAAACAACTAAAAATGCAAGTTTCATCTAATCCAGCCATAACACTCCCGAGTATATGTTCAAAGGACTGTAAGTCCCTACCACAGAGGCACTTACACATCCATGTTTATTTCTGTACTCTTCATAATAGCTAAGAAACAGAATCAGATCAATGAGTAAGAAAAAACGGTCAATATATGCAATGCATTTTTATGCTACCTTAGAAATGCAATCCGGGGGCTGGAGAGAAGGTGCAGTAAGAGTGTCTGCTGCGCCGGGCGGTGGTGGCGCACGCCTTTAATCCCAGCACTCAGGAGGCAGAGGCAGGCGGATCTCTGTGAGTTCGAGGCCGGGCTGGACCGATAGCCTCCAAAACAATACAGAGAAACCCTGTCTCGTAAAATAAATAAATAAATAAAAATAAAAAAAGAGTGTCTGCTGCTCTTCTAGAGGACCTGAACTCACAACCACCTTTAACTTTAGCTCCTGATAATTTCGGACCCTCTTCTGGCCTCTATAGACACCTGCACTCATGTGCATACACATAACAACCAAGTACACACATATACATACAACTAAAAACAAATCTTTAAAAAAAAGAATCATTCAACCTACCGCAAGACCCTGTAATACCACTTTTGGGCATATACCCAAAGGAGGTACATTCTTACCACAAGGACATTTGCTCAACTATGTTCAGAGCAACATTATTCTCAATAGTCAGACCTTGGAGACAACCAGGATGCTCCTCAACTGAAGAATGGATAAAGAAAATGTGGTACATTTACACAATGGAGTATTACTTGGAGGAAAAAAACAATGAAATAATGAAATTGGCAGGCAAATGGACAGAACTAGAAAAAACAATTGTGAGTGAGATAATCCAGACCAACATGTGCTCACTCATAAGTGGATACCAGACATAAAGCAAAAGATACACAGCCTTCAATCCACAACCACAGAGAAGTTAGAACCCTCTTCCAGAAACAGATGAAAGCAGATGCAGAAATCCACACCTAACCAGTGGGCCAAGCTCCTGGAACATAACTGAACTGAGGGAGGAGCGACAATATAAACAAAGGAGTCAAGACCATGATAAGGAAATCCACATAATCAGCTGACCCAAGCTAGTGAGAAGTCACTGACTCTAGTCTGACAAATGGGGAACCTACATAAAACTGAACTATACTCCTTTAATATAGGTGACAATGATGTGAATGGAACAATATATACGGCTATTGGCAGTGGGTCCAAGATCTAATTGTAATGCAAAAACTTAGTGGAGCCCATTCTATATGGAGAGATACCTTGCTCAGCCTAGACACAGGGATGTGGGGGTAGGGAGATGCCTTGGTCCTGCCTCAACGAGATGATGGGGCAGACTTTGTAGACTTCCTAGGGGAGGCCTTGAGCAGATGGGAGGTAGGGGGAAGTTTAGATAGCGAGAGAAGAGGGGCAACTGTGGTTGAAATGTAAAAACTAAATTAGTAACAAATGTTAAAAAGGGAAAATCTTAACATTTATGGAAAAATAAATGGAATGGCATTATGTGACATAACAATTATCACACACATAAGAAAGCACATTCTCTCATGGATCCTAGTAAAATACACGTTTTTATTTTATACCTTTGTGGTTTTGTGGGTGTGGTTATTGGCTGTGAAAGTAGGAAGGAGACCATGAAGCCAATCTGTTGATGGAGTTTCTGTCCCACCTGGTACCACACCTGTTTAGCCCAAAATAAGCACACAGAGACTTACAATAATTATAAACTGTTTGACCTATGACTTAGGCTTCTTACTGGTTAGCTCTCTCTCAGTTATTAACCCATTTCTTTTAAACTGTGTATCTCCATGTGGTTTTGGCTTACTGGCAAATGCTCCAGCATGTTACTCCTTCAGCAGCTACATGGCGTCCCTCTGGCAACTCCTCACTGCATCCTCCTCCACGAATTCTCCTTGTGTGGTAGTCCTACCTATACTTCCTGCTTGGCTACTGGCCAATCAGTGTTTTATTCATCAACCAATAAGAGAAACATATATACAGAAGGACATCCCCATCACCAATCCCCTGGGACAAGAGTTACAGATGGTTTTGAGCTGCCATATGGGTACAGGCAATTGAACCCAGGTCCTCTGGAAGAACAGCCAGTGCTTGTATCTGCTGGGTCATCTCTCCAGCCCCCGCATGTCAATTGCTCAAAAATTTAGAAGAGGATCAATAAGATGGCTCAGTGGGTGAACGGACCTGGCACAAAGCCTGATAACCTGATTTGATCCTTGAAATTCACATGGTGGAGAGAGAAGCAACTCCCACAAGTGATCCTCTGACCTCTGCACATATGTGCATGCCAGTACACCAAATGAAAATGTGAAAGTTTCAAAAATGAGGATTGGTATCCTGTCCTATAGAAGGTTGTGTAAGAGCCCTGACTTGATCATTTCCATGATACAGATGGTATATGTTTAGTTTTCATTAAATGATTGATTAATGGTAGATGATATAATCTATGTACAGCACTCTCCATGGTGCCTGAAAAACATCAATTCCAAAATCTTTTTTATTCCAATTTTTAACAACTTTGAAATCAGCAGGACTCTTATGGCTACATTATAATTGGCAATATTGATCTTACCATTGATAGATCTTAGACTTGATGGAGTAAGGCACTTAGTGCTTAATAAATGTTTAGCTGTTGTAGGAGATGATTGTTCATTCATTTAATAAGTTCTTTTTTTCTCCTGAATAAATCATATGCCAGCCAGTAACTGTTTTAGGTACTGGGACAGAATAAAAGATTCACCAACAACTCCTGTTCTCACTAAATTCATCTTCTAGAGGGAAACATACTTGAAACATACATTAACTTAACATGGAAGGGACACAGAATGTCTGATAGAGACACAAAGTAAGGAGAATGGAAAGCCATCGGGATGCTGTTAACATGTGTGTTTGTGTGTATGTGGTGTGTGTGATGGGGGTGGTGTGGAGGTGTGTGTATGTATGTGTATGGTGTGCCTGTGTATGTGTAGGGGGTGGTAGTATGATGTATGTGTGTGGTATGTGTGGTGTGTGTGTATGCATTAGTGTGTATCTTTGTGCACATGCAAAAGCCAGAAGACAACAGGTGCCCTATGATTTTCCACCTTATCTCTGTGAAACAGGGTTTCTTTCCCTTCCCATATTTTTAGCATGTTTCCCCTCCCCAATTCCTCCATTTCCCACCCAACTTCATGTCTTCTCTGTCCCTCTCCCAACCTCAATCAAAACAGTAAGAAAAATTCAAAACAAAGTTTAACCATAACCTCCCCACACACATACACATACAAAACAACAACAATAACAACAACAAAACATGGAGTTTCATACTGGCCTGAAGTTTGCCAGCAATATCCTCCAGCACCTGCTGGTCTCTGCTCCTGGTGCTGGGGTTATGAGTATGCATGGCCATACCCAGCTAGGGGTTCAAATGCAGGTCCTTAAGCTTGCACAGCGAGTGCTCTTACACACTGAGCCATTTCTTCAGCCCTGGAGTGCCATTTTAAACAGGCTGGGCAGGTAATGCTTCGCTGACAAGATGACGGTTTAAAAGACATGACAGCGCTGAGAGGGTGAGCTAGGGAGAGCTAGGGAACAAGCATTCCAGGTAGAAGGCATATGAAGTGCAAGATGAGAACACCCTTGGGAGTTTGGGAGGTGTCAATCTGGCTAGAGAGGAGTACAGCAATGTATTGGACATAGTGTATAGTCACTTATAAATGAACATTAGCTGTTAAATAAATTTAACATGCTACCATCCACAGACCTAAAGAAGCTAAGTAACAAGGAGGGCTCTAGAGAGAGCACATAGATCTCCCTTGAAACTCTTTCAAAACTGCTCTAGATTGGGGAGTAGGAACTGTGTGTGCATCAGGGTTCAAACTGCCAAGTGTCATAACTACAGTGCACTTAAAGCCAAGGGATGACTCGGGGACAGGAGTGACATTAATTTAAGGAAAGTGAGGACAGAGAGAGTTCCATTTAGTTTCTTAAATACACTAATGCACAGTCAAAATGATTCATGATGCAGAAGAACTTAAGGGCAAAATGATAATGGTATGTGACCAGAATAACTGAATGAGGCTAGCTTGGGGGAAATGTCATCCAGAGGCTAACATCAGATTAATAAGGTACACTGCAAACTGGCACCAAACTTTGAAAAGGCATGCTGCCACAACATTCGTCCACCCTTCAAAACTCAAGACTACTAAAGACCATTTATGGATTCATTATAGGCAAGCTGGTAGTGGACAAAAGTTGGGTTTCTGTAACTAATATAAGGCAAATGCTTTATAAGCCTACCATTTCTTAGAAGGGCAGGATGCATGGCACGATCTGTGGGGGCAGACAAAGCGGAGCTCAGATGTCAGCTCAGCCTCTACCTTCAATGCTTCGGTGACGTCACCTCTGAAAACTGGGAATGATAATAAAGAACCTCAGAATTCCTTTCCTGAATAAAACAGTGTGTGACAAATGCTTAGCACTGGAACTGTTCACTTAAAGTAGAGTTGCTACCAGGAGTGGGGTGGGGTCCTTTAACAACAGGAAGATCTCTTGTGAAGTCTGAAGTCAGCCAGGGCTACACAGTGAGACCTTGTCTCAAGGGGAAAAAAGAGGACAGAAGAAAAGAAACCACAGCTGCTTTGCTACTAGAAATGCATTGTGTACCAAAATTTGTCATTCACTATACATAGTTCTTGAAGCAAAGCAATCCAGATTTAGAGTACCACCAAAATACATAAGCAGCAAAAGTAATGGAAAAGAGGAAATGTTTCCTAAGCATTCTAAATGCAGTACTAGCTTTCAAGTATTAGACACACTGACCTTAAAGGGTGATCCTTCAAGTTGACTTAGATCCATAGAAATCCTTACAAGCAGCACACATACTCTACTTGCTAGCTGTAATCTTGTTTCTGTTTTGTTTTTGTTTTTTGAGACAGGGTTTCTCTGTGTAGCTTTGGAGCCTGTCCTGGAACTCACTCTGTAGGCCAGGCTGGCCTCAAACTCACAGAGATCTGCCTGCTTCTGCCTCCCAAGTGCTGGGATTAAAGGTGTGCGCCACCAATGCCCAGTTTGCTAGCTGTAATCTTAAAGTAAGGTATTGAATTGTGAAATATATTCAATAAAGGAGCTGAAACTAGTCCCACCAAATATTTGTAAAGTGTAAAGCCATTTTCCCACTTAAAGCTATAAAAGCTACACATGGCAGTACTGTCTACAACATCAGTACCCAGGAGGTAGAAGCAGGAGGCTCAGTTCAAAGCCCCAGCCTGGGTTAGGTGAGATCATGTCTCAGGAAAAAACAGGGGGGGCATACCTGGGTGTAATAATGTATGTCTTTAATCCCAGCACTGGGGAGGCAGAGGCAGGCAGATCTCTGTGAGTTCGAGGTCAGCCTGGTCTACAAAACAAATTCTCGAACAGCCAGGGCTATTACATAGAGAACCCTGCCTCAAATAAAAAAAGAATAAAAGGGGGGAACATGAAACACATAGCAGTCTCAAAATGAAATGTAAACATTTAAGAACAATTGAATGTCAGTGTTAAATTCCTTCTCCCACCAAAATTTATGTACATAGGAAGGAGAACAGTTATGTATTATTTAACCTAGTCATCTAACAAATGAGTAGGCAGAGGAGTTGTAAGGAATTTAGGGAATCCTTGAGCTCCTCTCCTGCCTCTGTTGGAAAGCATCTACTGATGAGAGTAAAATTCAGTAATGAGTACAGGTCATTGGTGCTCACAAAATAGAAGTACATTTATTAAGAAGTTAGCGTTCTGGATGTATACATTTTGGTTTGGGCATTTTCTTGGCATTTTCATGACTATGTAAGCCCTCATATTTGAATTGTCTACTAAAAAGGTTCTAGTACCTTCCTCACAATGGGACTCAGTCAAGTTGCAGACCCCTGAGATCATGATTCCACTGTGCACAGAGAATAAAAATGAAGATATCCATGGTGTCACAGAATGCATCACCTTTATTGGCTTTAATGTATCAATCCAAAATCACACATAGGAGACCAAACAATATCACAGCATACTTTATTTTTCCCCAATTCATTAGCTCTTTAAATGAGCAAATCCAAATCTTGAAAGAGCAGCAAGCATCAATTCTCCCAAAGAGGGTTGGGTGGAAAATGAATCACCATTCATGAGTTCAAAGCCTTAGTCTGATGCACTGTTGTATTGTTATAAAATGAACTCACGGAGAAAGGCTAATTGAACACTCCACTCAGTTCACAGACTTTGAACCTCCTATATTTGATTGGAGCTGAAGGAGCTTTTCTACCCTTCTGTTATTATTTTGTATTATAATGCTCAGGGAATAAAATACATGTCTGCTAATTATCTAAGATAAAGCCATGACACCTAATGAAGAATTATTTACATTAGTTTCCTGCTCAAAAAGTAGAAAGGTTTTAAATAAACCCATACTTTTGGAAGCTATCTGAACATTCAAGTCATATACTTAGCAAGCCAAAAAGTCCATTTAATTAATCAGGCTTCTAGATAATCATCCAAAATGCGTATTGAAATGAAGCCACCGTTCTTTATAGTACCAAGTGACTTTTACTAAGTAACAAATAAGCAGTAGCTTTTGGAGGACATCTTTTTAAAAGCCATTCTATATATACTGGAGCAAATGGAGCACTTGACTCTGCTAAAGGAGATGGGGTTGAGTAATCCAGTACTCGACCCATTGGAAGTCTCTACCTTTGAGATGGACGCAGAGATAAAATAGCAGCTTTCTTTTTAACACAATTCCCTAACTGCAATTAATGGCAAAATATCCTGGTATCAGTTAACGAGAGCAACACAATGTTGAGAGCTGCCCTGTGCTGAGAGGTAGATTGGGACTTGAGCCTGGGATCTGCTACCAAACTAACATCACTTAGACTTACGATCACTGTTTTAGGCTTAATAAAAATTGCTCAAGTGAATCTTTGGGTTCTTCTGTTTTTAACTGAGAGAAAATAGCTCAAGAAAATCAACATCTGCCTCATGCTAATATCGGGTGTGCAAAGCTGACATTTGGGACCTAAACATGCACAGTAGTAAACGTCAAGAAACTCAGAGGCTGAAGAACCCAGCAAACATAAAGATGAGTAGTCTCTATTACCCTACTCCATAAGGGAGAGCCATTAGTTGGCCCCTACAGGGATAGACTATCAAGAACAATAAATGTCTAAGATCATCCCAGCCGAGCTTTGGTTAGGCGGCCACCTGATGGATGGCACGTCAGGGCCCACTAAATTCCACAGTTAGCACGTGCTACTGTGAGAGGAAGAAGTCAATGCGTTAGAAATATCAATTTGAACTCACTGAGGCACAAAAAGTATACAGATGGGGTTTTCTTTTGTTATGCAGGGTGAATGAACTCTCTGAACAAGTTACAAGCCTGGAAACAGTTCTAAATTCCAGCCTTAAAAAAACAGTCTATTCAAAATCAACACCTCACACAGCGCTGACAGGGTTGCTTCATCTTGCAGTATAAATATGATCAATACATTCCCAACTGCAGAAGCCAACAAGAAAATGAAAAGAAAATCCTTGTTAAAATATAGTCGTTCTAACAGTAATGAAGAAACAGGCAGAGTTTTCTGTTGAGTACATTTTTTCTTTAAAAACATTATTTTTGCAGTTATGAGGGTAGAACTCAGAACTTCACATATACATGCACTATCACTGGGATATGCCCCCAGACCCCCCTTGTTTTAGTAAAAAGTATTACACAGACTTAAATACTTCTCTTAAGAAGGTGAAAAAACTCATTATTATGTATGTCCAAGATGAATTCATTAAGTTTTAAGCTTTTACTTTGGGAAGCAAGTTAAATTCTCTATCAGCTTTGATTTTGCAAGTAACATCAAAGTAGCAAAATACAACTAACTACAATATATAAAATTATATTTCAGTAGAAATGCTTTCAAAATTGGATCCAGATGCTTAAAATTATAAAGAGACATAGTGTGAAGTGTAGGTTTTCTTTCGATTACATCTTAACAAATGGAGAAGAAAATGAAGGGGGAAGACTGGTCCTAACATATTTTCTTAAGTTACTGCTCATGTCCAAGCCAGCTTGCAATTCACCAAAGTCAGTCCATGAATCAATCTAACGCACAGCGATCCTTGGCCTTTAGCCAATGGAAGCACTAGACTGATCTGATTATACAGACTGATAACCAGTACGACTTTTCCTTCTTCCAATCAGGTAAGATATAAACACAGCAATTATTAGGAAGCCCAAGGCCACACCCACTGCAACTGGAATAAGAAAGCTGAGGTCAGAATCAGCAGCACATTCTTCAGCTGTTAGAAAAGAACAGACAGACAGCAAAGAAAGGAAATTAGTAAAGGATGCAACAAGATAGAAAGAAACAAACAAGACACATTTGGAGAGTGTAGACACATGCTAATCTCTTTAGAGCACAACCCTTATTTTCTCAATAGCCACCCGAACATTCCATGGCCATAGATCACTGTTTAACACTTCATGTAAAATGACCAAATTTCTCAGTATAATAGGGGAAAATGGGGAAGGGTTCAAATTCAGAATTAAGCTTATACAATATGGCTATATTATTAGAGGTATGATTTTAGACAATAGGGACTGCCTCTGAGTCTCATTTCCTTTCTCCCTTGCTGCATCTACCCTTAGAGTGACCTAGCTCAGTGCTAGAGTACTCGCCTAACATGCTTAAGGCTCTTAGGTTCTGTACCAAGCACATTTGGGAAAAAATAATTCTGTACAAGTAAAAGACAGGATCGAGGTAATGTGCTCTAGCTCTTTTAAAGATTCATTTATTTGTATTTTATGACTGGGTTTTTAAATATATGTCTGTATACCACATTTGTCCAGTGCCCTGGAGTTACAGGTGGGCAATACCTGGCATGTGGGGGCTGGGAAACAAACCCAGATACTCTGCAAGAGCAACAGATATTCTTAACAATATCTCCAGCATCTTTTTGTTTGTTTGTTTTTTGAGACTGTTTCTCTGAAACTCACTATGTAGACCAGGCTGGCCTCGAACTCACAGACATCTGCCTGCCTCTGTCTCCCAAGTGCTGGGATTAAAGGCGTGTGCCACCACTGCTTGGCTTAGTACTTTTTTAACATAGGCATTCAGTAGCTCACAGGTTACATGTAATTCTTTCCAGCTAACTGATGGCCTTGTTGAAGAAGAGTCTAAGACATACAAGTCCATCCCATGGAATCAGACTCTTTGCAGTACTAACTTAAGGATGACTTTATCAAGTTACTTAAGCTGCACCTCATTTCCTTCAACTATTAAAAGGCAATACTGATGGCTACATCATAAGGGAGTTCAGGAGTCACTATATTTTTAAAGTACCTGACCCACAGCAAGTGATCCACAATTACTCATTCCCTTCTCTTTCCCTCCTATATTTATGATTCAGAGGCTTGGGTTTTGACAGCACAGAAATTCTAACAGGTGTGTCTTAGTACATGACTGAGAAGGAAGGCCTATATTCATTAATTCAAAATGACTAAAGCAAAACAAAGGACAACTCAAAGTGCCTACCTCTGGTCTCAAAAGTGCAAGTTTAAATCAGTCATCATTTTACTATTGAGCAATTGCATTTCATTCAGATTTGAATCCAAATACTAATGGGTTCATTGCTACCATAAATGGAACATCAGTGAAGTCATGTCCCTTTCCATACTATTCTGGACTTAAGAGTAAATAATCTCTAAGGTCTTTTCAGTACAAGGCTAAAGCAATGAATAAATTATAGTGTTTTGTGTGATCTCTGATCATCAACGGCCTGCCTATATGCTCTGAGACTTCCTCTTCTTACACTTTTGTCATTCACAGAAACACTGCCATGGCTCTGAAAACATAATGTGAATTTCAGTAACTACAATTAGCCTTTTTTTGGGGAGGGCTACTGTTTAACTGAAAGCTCCCTAGCAGACACTGACAGCTGGGTACCTAAACACATTTGTACTGTTAATTAGTACATGACAGAAACTCTGAACAAGTCAATATACACATTCGAATGAATTAATGATCTTTTCAGTATGAACATGGCGTCATGTGTTAAATAATTGGATTTATTTATATATCCCACCAGTGCCTCACTTTTACCATGAGAACATTTCAATCTGGACTGGCTGGCTAACATTAATGCCCCACAGCGCCTGTCTTGGAGAAGCAAGGGCATAGATGCTTTGCTTTGTTGCGTCCCTTCTGAGATCGCTGTTAGCTTCCACTGCATAAGTACCAGTCTGATGACAACACTAAATAGATTTTAATGCTCCAGAGATCAACAAGATGAGGTAGAGAAACACAACACAATCTGTCCTAATTATTTCATAGAATCTCCTATCTTTCAGTGTTAATCAGGCATCCAGAGAGGAGGAAAACAAAGCAAGTGGTTAAATGTTGGAATGTCTTCAGTCTATATTGCTGAAAAATAAACATTTTCTTAAAAGCCCAGGTTGTCCTATGATCTCCGCATTTGGCAAGCCAACACAAGTGGATATCTGTGAGTTTGAAGCTTGGACTCCATAGCAAGTACCAGAGAAGCCAAGGCTACAGAAACTCTTGACTCATAAGACAACACCCCACCCCCCATCCCCACCAAAAATCCTCTAATTAAGAAGCCAGTTTGGGTTCTCTTATAGCCTCGTGAGTCTGTTTTTAAATCTAGGGAAAAATCACAAACTTGAAAATCAAATTTCATATTTAACTTGAACTCAAAGGCAACAGCAAAAGTCATAACTGTAGAAAGATGTAAAGCTCTGGTTTGTCTTCAGGTCTTATAAAAATGAGGATAGCCCTAAGGACTATCTGTACTTCAGACCCCTGAAAACCAAATCTAAGCATATTCGATAGGCATTTGAAGCCTTGAACTATATTGCAAAGGCGTAGTAGTGATGAGCTTAAATCAGAACAGCTGTCACACATCAAAACAGAACACCAGTAGTGAAGTAGTATTTATTAATTCCAGTGAGATACAACTCCATATATCTTTTTATAATGGTCATATTAATACGTTTAAGGCATCTCAGGTTAGGATCCCAATTTTGCCAAAGCTTCTTAAGACAGACCTTAATACTGTGTTCTTTTTTTAAGCCACTATGCATTTTAAGATGATCAGAGGAGAACAGTTTTTATGAAAAATTAAAAAAAAGATTGATATCAAAATGTTGGGGCTGATTTAGGAATGAAAGTTCCAAGGTGTCTGTTTTAAGGAGCACGGACAGGCAAGAAAATCTTGTTATTTGAATGTATTTTATAATATAGTCAATCAGATTGCAGGTTCTAAAACTGCTCATATCCAGTATGATGGCGCTTGAGACCAATAAAATAAACCAGCAACACTAGAGCAAGTACTCCTGCCAGAGCTGCTCCCACCGCTATAGGCACAAGGAAGTTGTCTTCATCTGCACTGCAGTCTTGAGCTGGATGTGGAGAAAGGACAATTGAGAACAGACACAATGACATTTCAAATGTCTCCATTTTAAGTTAAATGACAGCACTTCCTAACATACATATTTTTACATCAAAACAGCAAAATCATTTTGGCATTCATTATCAGTAAAGGAGATGTTCCCAAAAGTGATCCCTTAAAAAAACAAAAGCAGACAAAAACAAAACAGCACTTTTATGCAGTCGCCCCTCCTTAAAAAGCAGTCATGGGGGGGGATATATATATAGTGATCACATACTCCCAGGCTTCTTACAGAAAGTGACAATGAATAAATATAATTTGATTTCCCTTAATCAGCCTAGAGCTTTCAGAACTAACTACCATGTTGAATTCTGAATGTTCTAAGTCATGAAATGAACAGCAGCTATTTCGAGCTGACACAAGAGCACAACTCACAGCATGTGCGCTCAGTTGGTAATGAGGAAAGATAATCTGGCCCTACTGGTGTAGCTGTTGGCTTCATGATATGTATGTAATCTAGGGAAAGAGGAACACTTATTCACTACTGGTAGGAATGTAAATTCGGTTTAGCCATCATGGAAATCAGTATCAAGTTTCCACAGGGGATGGGAGGTAATTATGAATCTGGAAAAGATACTGGCCAGGAACGAGAGCACATTGAAAAGGGAGGGAGGGAGAGGAGGGAGGGAGGGAGGGGAGGGAGGGATGCAGGAGAGAATATTCAGAATACAATGTATAGATACATCAAATTGTCAAAGAAACAAAATTAATCTGAAAAATTAAAAAGAAATACCATATATACAGTTATCCAGGAATTCTATTACTGGTTATGTATCCACAGAAAATTAATTTAGCATATCACAACAAAACACCTTAAAAATAGAATCTCCATATGATCCAGCTATACCACCCCTCAATATACATCCAAAAAATAAATCAACACATCACAGAAATACCTGACCACTCACGTTTATTGCAGCACTAGTCACAAGATGGTCAAGACCTAACTTAGACATCTAACAGGTGAGCAGATAAGTGTGCTATATATGCAAAATGGAATTTTATGTAGCAATAAAAAATGAAATTCTTCCATTTGAAGGAAAACTGATGGATCTAAAAATAGCATGTTATGCAAAGTAAGAGAGACTCACACAAACCCCACTTATTTATATGCAGATTCTAAATGTGTGTGTGGATACAAAGGAAACCATGAAGGGTAGACGAGCTTCTGAAGAGGCAGAAGAGGGCATAGATGTGTGGTTCATGTCACACAGATGGCATGAAAGCAGAAGAGGAGGCTATTTGTCAAGAAGCGATAAGCAAGAGGGGAACAGGAAGGACAAGGAGGGCACTGCGGATGGATAAAATGAGAACAAAATATAACAGAATATGTATGAGATGCTATTAACCAGCCTAGTCTACAGAGCGAATTCCAGAACAGCCAGGGCTATTATACAGAGAAACTGTCTTGAAAAACAAAACAAAATGCTATAATAAAACACTGTATGCTAACTTAAAAAATACGTGTAGTCTAGTGTAAGAGTGAAACAAAGAAATCAGTGGTTAGAAATGCAAGATATGCTATGGTGGGGCAAGCAAAACACAAAACATCATGGAAGTGGTCAGCTTTGTTGCCTAAGACACCTTGGAAAGGTGACATTTGGGCTGAGTTTTAAGACAATGCAGGTAGTGGGAGGCACTGTAGGTATAAGAAACAGTACAGACAAAGCATGGAGGGTAAGAAAACATGAAACTCCAGGGAGCAACGCAAGGAGGGTGACATAGAACAGTGGGTGGGTTGGATGGGAGCCAGAAAGAAGGTACATAAGACCAGCTCAAAAAAGTGCTCTCCACTCTTAGGTGCTTCTGCCTTCTCCCAATGAAAGCAAACAAACAGCAACAGAAATTCCAGCAGGGTAACTGTTTCAGAACTGCAGATTGCAGGTAGTAAGCTAGGAGCCACCGCAATTGCTAGCATCCTAGTGACCAATATAATTTTCCTGAACTGGGTTAATGAAATGTAGATGCAAAAGGGAGAGACCACATATCCATTTAGAAGGCAAACTTGACAAAAATGGATGTAAAAACTTGACCAAAATGGCTGTAGTGACAGGATGTTTTCCAATTCTACACTTGAGTGGTTTCAGAAATGATGGTGCTGTCAATCATGATGGTAATCCAAAAGAAAGAAATGTAAATGTATTTTAGTCTTGCTGCACTTGTAGTTGTTGAGGATGAGTGGGATAGAGGGAAACAGTTAGCAGAAGAGGGAGATACTCAATTTTCGATTGAATTATAGATGTCTGTGTCCCCAGGTATACCGTTCCTGAGTGCACACCTAAAGGGGTCTATCCTACCTGCTGCACTGCATATAGCAGTAAACAAACACATAGTAGGAACCAGCCTACAAGTCTACAGAAAAGTGACTAAAGAAAATGTGGCACACACAATGGAAATGAAATCATTCCATTTGAAGGAAATTTGATGGACTAAAATGAGCATGTTAGGCAAAAGAAGCCAGATGCAAAGACAAATCCCACAGGATTTCTCTCATACTCATATACTGTATTTTAATTTCTATATATAGTCATGGAACTTGACCATAGCGGGGAGCTGTTTTTAAGGAAGGAAGAGTGTGATCCAATGCATGTGACATGTAAGCAGAAGAGGGAGGGGAGGGCAAAGAGCATCAGCAAAAATGGGTGGGTAGGAAAATATAATGAAAACCCATACCCTGTGTAGTTTCCTTAAACGCTAACAAAACAATATATCTGGGTCCCAACCAAACTGTCTATAAACTGGGACAAGTAAAATGAAAAGGGTCCAAACAGAAAACGCCCGGAATACTAATATTTGAGATGTAGGAAAGGCAGGTAGAAGATGGTGTGGCAGCTTAGGAGGGGGAGAGCTCCAATTGGCATGGGAAAAGAGTTTAATATATTACAGTATTCTGAAACAATGCATACTGGATCTAGCCATGTGGAGGATAAGGTATGAGTCAAACCGCTGCAAAGACTAGTGAATGGCAAGTGAATAGCTAGTGATCAGTCACAGCATCAAGGACTAAGGAGAAAAAAGTCATTTCTATAAATTTAAGATCCAGAGAAAGAAAGCATGGAGGTACTTGCAATAGAGACATAAAGAAAAGGTGGCATCTGGAATAGATAAATACGTTTGTAAGATGAGATAAAGGGGGAAGGAAAATGTTCATAAAGAGCGAGGCTAATATTTCTCCCCCATATTCTCACGGACAAAGTGGAGTCTGCTAGAATGTGTGCAATGTGTGTTATCTTGGCAGATTAAAGAGCAGATATGGAGTAACAGCTTCCCTTTATGAAAACATAGGGGTTTTTAGGACTTGGTGTCTTTAATTACCATCTTCAGTTTGAAAAACTTGTTCTATTTAACAAACAAGTAATTTTTTAAAAGAACAAGGCTAATGACATATTGAAGATGTTCAACGGAGGGTTTCCTAGGACATAAAGGAATGAGATTCCAGAAGTACAGATTATAAAAAGAACAACCTACTGTGACTGCAGACAAAGATGGATAGAAAAGCCACTTGCAAAGATCCACAATGAAGACCAGGGTTCTAAAACACCACTTAACCGTATTCCCCACTCCCTTGCCTCATGTTGCCTGCAGTTTTCTTCCAGGGACTAGACTCTACCAAAGGTTGATAAATCACAAAATTAAATACATTTACTAGGATTGCGTCAAAGTAAGAATGAACAGCACTGCAGTTAAGAGCACTGGCTGTTCTTCTAGAGGACCTGGGTTTGATTCCCAGCATCCACATGGCAGCTCATAACCATTTATAACACCCATTCTCAGGAATCTGGTACCCTCTTCTTCATTCCACATTGAAAGGGCACACAAGTGGTACACAGACATACATGTAGGCAAACATACATAAGACAAAAAGGAATGAATAGGCTGAAATGAAGTTCTGACCATGACATGCAATCACAAAATATGCCAAGCTCTTTTCTGACAGCCAGCCTCTAGGGCAATAACCGGAAACTAGAAAGAAGCCTGGAGTTTATAGACAGTCTAACATTGACTCTGGCTGCCAACTTGATGGTCATTCTAAACTGGGTTCTATTAAGAATCCAGAGATAACACTGCTGGATTTGACTTGTGAACAGATGCTACTAAAGTTCCCGGTGAACTGTGCCCCTTTAATTTCCCAAATTACCACTCAGCCTATAAGATACTAGGTAGCACATACCAGACAGAATTATGCCTTAGATTTAATACCTCTTGGATTTTTGAAAATTCATTAGTAGATTAATTTATTTTGGCAAAAGTCTCAACAGTCCTTTCGTTCCCAAATTTGGGTATTTGATCCAGTACTGAGATGACTTTCATAAACAGTGCCAATAAGGCTTTCATGTAAGACAAATATTCCCAGAGCAGATCAAAAAGGCAATTCCACTAATACAAAGATTTTTCTAGATGCTGTCACTTACTTAAAATGCTCACTTAGTATGTGAAATATTAATTTATAATTATTGATTTTTATGAATTCAACTATAAGGGTATGTATGTAATTGAAACAAATTCTGATTTTACAAAAAGCAATTGTTTTACTCTTTGTTCTTTGTTTTTGAAACAGAGTCTCATGCAGTCCAACTTGGCCTCAAATTCACTATGTGGCCAAGGATGACCTAGAAATCCTGGTCTCCTGCCTCCACCTCCCGGGTGCTGAGATTATGAATGTGCTCCACCACTAAAACAGTTAATATTAATAGGACTGTGTCCTGAAGAAAAGAAATACTCATTATGTAGGTCAATTTGACCTCGGCTATTTGCTTAATGTACACTTAATAATATAATGAAAATGTTTCTGCGAAAGGAAATAAACTGTATTTGTGGGATTTTCTTGAGACAGGATCTAAGTGTGTCATCCTGTTTGACCTTAAACTCACGATGCAAACCAGGCTTGACTTGAACTTGCAGGTATATCTGCCTGCTTCATTCTCCCGAGTGTCTGATTAAAGGAATGTGTGGCACATTGTCTAACTGTTAAGATCCCTTACCCCTAGCACTGGGACTTGAACTCAGACCCTGATACATGCTAAGAAAGTGCTTTATTACTCAGATACCCACAACCCTGTGAAAAAGTTTCCATGCCACAGAAGCAATAAAAGTTTTAAAGACAGTGGGCGGTGGTGGCGCACGCCTTTAATCCCAGCATTCAGGAGGCAGAGGCAGGAAGATCTCTGTAAGCTCGAGGCCAGCCGGGTCTACAAAGAGAGTGACAAGACAGGTTGCAAAGAAAATACAGAGAAACCCTGTCTCAAAACATTTAAATATTAAAGGGTTCCATGGCCATTAAAATTCAATTGAAGCTACCTATAGAGAAAAACAAACCCCTGCTAATCTTCAATTTTCTACTCAAAGATCTTTCAAAGATAATTTTCAGTCTAAGAATTAGAAAATACTTCTCTATCTATAACAAAATATGAAACTCCTCTTAAAAACTAAGTTTTTTAAAAGGGTCACTTCACGACTCACCTTCTAATACAACATCTTATTTACGTATCTTTTAGATCTATATTCAAAACATTTCAAGTACATCGCATGAAGCTGAACAGATACTTGAGACTGGCACAGGAGAGATGGCTCAGTGGGTAAAGAGTATGTTGTGTAAGCATGAAGAACTAAGTTGAGATGTCCAGCATCCACTGTGTGCATCTGCAACCCCAGGTCAGCAGTAGGGGATGAGACAGAGGATCCAAGAGCACTCTGGCCAACTGTCTAGTGAAAACAGTAAGCTTCAGGTTAATGAAGACCCTGTCTGAAAAACTAAGATGGAAAGCACACAGGAAGAAACTAGACCTTGATGTAGACTTCTGGCCTTCACATGCGTACACGCAGACAACCACACACACACACACACACACACACACACACACACACACACACACACAATATATATACACACATGCAAGTACATGTACATGCACACACACAAAATATTTGAAGCTATTCAGTATAACATGTCTACAACAATTTCAAAGACAGAGATATAATGATTACACAGGAATTTAGCTACCCAGGTAAAGGAAAAGGAGATAAGTGGGAAAAAATGAATCCAAGACAACTTTATCTACCTAAACAAACAGATGAAGTGCTATCATCTTAAAAACAGTGAATCTTCTAAGAATTCCTCCTGGAAACATGCAGGAAATCTAAAATGGTGCACAGCTCACTGAGTTTAAGTATGCACTTGAAATAAACCATGTGGCCTCTTAGTTTTCTTCTAAAATACTCAATGGCATATTTATCTTTTCTGAAATGGAAGGTACTACTAAAAGCAAGAGGCAGCAGAATTTTCAAGCTTCTAATCCCTAGATGAAGAAAACTGTGAGGCTACCACCCTCAAGAAGTTCAGCAACTTGCCCCAAGTCTCACAGTAGCTAACAATCATGTTGAGAAGTGTGGTAACTGTAATCCCAAGGTTTACCTCAGAAATCCAGGAGAAATCTGCCAGCTGGGTGCTAAACTGTCTTGCATGACATACTAACATGACTGAAAAGTTACGTGGAGATTCTGGAGATAATGTAAGAGAAAGATTGTGTTATGGATATAAAATGCTAGCCTCGACTTAAGAATCAACAAAAGTGTACCAAAAAGATGTTATGAAGCTTTTGATATGAAACAAATAACTTAGATCACTATTTTCCTCACTAGCAGTGATTGTGACTCAACAAAGGTGCTGACAGACAGACAGACAGACAGACAGACAGGTGCACACACACACACACACACACACACACACACACACACACACACACACACACACACAGACTTTATCACAGACTTGCCAAATAAAATCACCCAGCCCTGCAGCCTAGGTAAAGAAGCATGTCTCAGGTAAGTGTTATTCTGCAGCCAGCTTTATGTCAGTCACGCCTTACATATGGGACTTTCTTTCCAGACAACAGCACACAGACAAAATGTATTGAACACAGTCTAGTTCTTCTCTTAAGCACTTCTTCTAAAGGTCATTTTTTTCTGTTTGAAACTGCCATCATGTAATATACAAAATCTTCACTTTAACCAATGGGAAAAAATGTAAGCAAATTTCCTTAAGAAATAAAAGATCTTTATTGATTTAGAAGCAATGTTGGGCAAACAGACAGGCAAATATCTGAGAAGAGATATCGTACATCAACTAGCACTTTAAACATTTGAAGAAAAAACATGGAAAGTACTTACATGGACCAGTTTCTTATACAAGTGCTAAAGCATGGAAAAACATCCCAAATCAAATAGAGTACTATGATCAAGGCGCAAAACCAGTCAAACAAAACAAAAATACAAAAGATACAAAGACAATGTGTCTATAGGAAATAAAAGTGTAAATAGCAGTACATAAACTGGCCCATGTAAAATACAAAAATATTCATTGAAGTCAGATCTTTCTATAAAACAGTGCTTTGGAGGTATTTTAATATGAGACCGGTATATAATCTAAATGTAAAAACTTTTAGAAACATTTTAACAGCATTAAGCCAATGCCACCCACTTGTTCCAATTAGTCTTTATAAAACTCAGTTTTGTTGATTCGTGACAAAGGTCTAATACCTATGTTCTTAAAAGCATAATCCTTTCTTTTAAGATTAACAAGCTTATGCTAAAACATGGTTTAAATGGAAAAATATTTTAAAAATTAGATTTCCATTTCATTCCTAACAAGTGTTTAAGCTGGCCATGCAGATCCCTGTTGCTGTAGGAGACGGTTAGTTAGGAATATGATTCAGAACCAATAAGGTTTTCAGGCTAAGTGGATAGCAAGTTAAAGTGACACAATCTCTGTCACTTCTATATAACTCAAAAGACACTTACAGACATACACATGCTAACATGCAATTACCTATACATGTATGTATATGTACCATGTATTCTACATTAGCATTTTGGAACCCAGACAGTTCTTCATTTTCTGGTGAATGAAAGCCATACAATCTGCTCTCCCCAAGTAACAAGAACCTGCTACACATGGCTGCAGATCAATATTTTAAGAAATGTTTGCTGAGTCATACCAACATTTATGTATGTATGCATATATGTATGAAAGATCTTGAAGCTGCAAGGAATACATGATGTGCTATCGGGCTGAAATAATTTGCTCTCATATAAGCATTAGCTGATGCACAGCAAATGAACAACTGGAGCCATCTCTGCGCACAAAACTGAATACAAAAGTACTACAATCAGCAGTAACAATGGAAGTTTGATTAGCACAGAACCATTTAAACATGAAGCCAAATTAGTAAATGCTGTAGCAGTCGATGCAAACTGCAAATGAAGACTGTGTTAATGGACTAAGGCAAGACTATGACTTTTGAATTAGGTGCTATTTTGTGAGTGTAAGTGCACTTCGTTACCTAGGTTCTAAGACATACTGACATTTCTTGAAGAAAAAAAGAAAAGAATAAAGCATATTGCCACCAACAAGGAAGACTGGATGGTTTAAGAGAAATCTGTATTCATCTTAGTGCTGCATGTAGAGGCCAATTTCTGGGTACAAAGCACTAATGCCTTCATTTGGCACTGCCTAGCAATTATCTCTAAAGCACCTAAAAACATTGAAATGCCCAGTTGGAACTGCCTTGTGTCTTGCAATTTAAAAGATTGAAATATCCAGTTTTAAAAAAATTAACATCTATTCTAAAATTTAAAAAGCTTTTTTTGTGTTTTTGTCATTTCAGCCACATTAAATACAAATGTATTCAAAAAGCATGAGAAAAGGATTTTACTGGCAAGAGCATGATACTGCTGGACTCTGCTCAAATCTACTGATACCTCTTTCACAGGTCAAATACGGAGCAATGCCAAAGTAGCTAAGTCAACCTGCAAACAAAAGTCACACACAATGCAAAAGAAGCAAGTACAAATTCTGGAGATCATGTTCAAAGTCAACCTCATGCAGGCAGAGAAAACCTGCACTTTTTCCTACACTGTACATTCTCATCAAAATTTTTAAGTCAAACACTGAGACACAAATTCCACCCAGTGAAACAGAACCTGTAGCTCAGGTAATTTTGTACACCCCTTTTGCTATAGAAGTTTTAAACTCCTTGGTCAGGAAAAGCAAACTTGCATGACTCAGTTGTAGTTGACAGTATTTGGGATTCTCTTGTTAAAGTTTGAAATCTACCATACCACCCATCTAAGAGCAGGACTGTAACTAAGTGTACCTTCAATAGTATTACATACAGAACTTGTACTTGCTTTGTTATTTTGTAACAAAGATCACATGTGAATTAGCGTTACAGAGTCTGATATCCAGCATAACTCTTTCTTCTGCCAATTAGGTAAGCAATCACTATAACGATAATCAAGCCTGAAAGACCAGCACCAACTATAATTGGTATTAGAATGGTGTCATCATCCAGCGAACACTCCTGGGCTGTAGGTGAGAAAAAGTGTGTAACAAATAATGAGTATAATCAAAAAAGAATGTCCAAAAGTAAAAGATGTTGATTCAAAAGTCAGAAATGCTCTAACAAAATAAATTTCAACTAACAAAGGCAGGCATATTTTTATGACAAAATATAGAAAGTGATGAACAGTTAAAGCTAAAATTCAAAAGTGTGTTCGCCCTTTCATTTGTGAGTATATAAGAAAATATTCATATCTGTAAATAATGTATACTCATTTACTGCTCTAAGTAAAACCATGTATCACATGATATACACACTGCATTATACTTCTAAGATAGGAAAATTACTTTATCAGAAATGAAGAGACCTAAACCAGCCCATGTCTACAGAACCAGTTTAACCTCTGAATGGGAAAGTGTACATCTCTGGGGAGACAAAGAAAACCAAGGTTATCACTGGACTGAGCAATTCCTGGCTTTGGAGTTCTTTAACAATGGGGGTCAGCAAACTACAGCCCATGGGCCAAACCTGGCTGAAGAGCTAAAAATAATATGAATAATCAATTTTAAATGACTGGAAAAGAAGATAGTCTTTTATGAAACATGAGAGTTACATGAAATTCAAATTTTCATATCCTTAAAGTTTTACTGGAATGTAGCCACACTCATTTGTATGAATTGCCTAGAGCAGTTTCTAAACTACAATGGCAGAGTTGAAGAGTTGTGACACACACCAGATGACCTCAAAGCTTGAGAAATCAGTTTAGACTTTTTCTCAAAAAGCTTGTACGTCCCTGGCTTGAAATATGTGAAGAGTTAAGAAACTAGGACCTCTTACTAATTTAAGTGTGTTTACTACATGTTTTATCAATCTGGCTCAGAATAGCAGGCCAAAGGGGCTATTTTTTCTATTTATAGCAAGTAGTCTGATCTAATACAATCCAATCAACACTCTTCAAATTGACTGCAATTCTATTTCCTCCCTGAATAAACACTTAAGTATTACCTGGGTGTTATATTTATAGTTACCCACAACCAAGAACCTAGTGCCATAAATAGATCATGCATTCAATATCAGTATTAAACGTTATATATCTCTCTGGCACCCAATCTTTCAAATTAGGCAAAGAGCATAGCTCATCTTGGGCTACTGCCAACTAGAAAAACAGACCTGAACTGAGAATAATACTGCAGGTGATTTTAAATTCTAAACACAAATTCAGACCTCAAATTAGGATAATTATGTAGGAGAAATAGACTTAAAAAATAAATCGATTACAAGATCAAAATAATTAAGGTAATAAGCAAAACCAACACACAGGAAGAAACTGGATTCTGCTTTAGTTTATTTGAAGTAGGATTTCATATACCCCAGCCTAACCTCGAACTGACTATGTAGCCAAGGATGACCTTGAACTCCAAATACCCCTGCCTTGACTGCCTGAGTACTATGATTATAAGCATGTCACCACTCCTGGCAAAGCAAATGGAGTCTTGAAATTTTTGAAGCTGTGAATAACCTTTCTTCCCACAAGAATGGTAGGGTAAAGGGCCAACTATGTGTTTGATACTCCTGCAAATGCACCAAATAGTTCATAGATGAATAGCTCACAGCACATTCACTTTAATCACAGCTTCTCCATTTACTTATAAACCTCTAGATTAATTGTTTGAAAGGATGGGGATGATTGGAATAGTTCTGCTCAGCAAAGCTCTGCTCCACAAACTCCCAATTTTAAGTAATTGGTTTAAAAGCATAAGTCACTTAAGGAATTTGCTGTACTTTCTTTCTGTCATGCAAATTTTAATCTTCATTGCCAAATACATCTTTTCATATTCACACAAATACAATATAATGAACCCTTCAGGAGATTTCATTAAAACATGATAAAGGCCATCATTAGCCCAAACAAAGTAGGTCTTCAAAAAGCCTTATTTGAACTAAGACTCACTCTAAGGACTGCCTACGTCATTGTGGCTAGCAGACTAGAATTCATGGGATGCAAGTCTTTGCTACCACTACCACCCTTTATCTTGTGTCTTGAGCAAATCAAACCAAGCTGTTTTCATTTGGGTACAAAATGTTTCGCAAGATGGTCCACAGAAGGCAGGTGTAAGGTGCTTAAAGCTGCTGCTTCAAGTGCCACCCCACCCCAAATGCAACCCTAGGGGAGCACCTGTTTCTTAAAATGATTTTCAAAAATTACATCTGCTTTGAACAAAATGATGAGCCAAATGAAGTTACACAATTTGTCCCAGGCTCTAAGAACTTTGTATCAGAATCAAGAAGGGAATTTGTATTTCTCTATGTTCATGTACAAAATCCCCGGGACTCAGAGGAAAAGCCACCTGTAGGATGACAGAAGAATGTAGTAAATAAAGTTTGCTTGCTTCTTACCTGTGGAATACTTTCCTTTCGTCACATTAAAAGGTTGCACCTTTAGGTTAAAGGTGTTTATCTGAAAGGTTCTAGACACTGTAACAACCTGCTCTTTGTTACACATATAAGAACTTCCAAGAGGGGCATCCCAGAAGCTAAGGTTGTTATTTGCAACGCTGAAAACTGCAGGAAAAAAGACAGGCTAATTA
The DNA here is from genome assembly GCF_017639785.1 of Mesocricetus auratus. Taxonomy (NCBI): domain Eukaryota; kingdom Metazoa; phylum Chordata; class Mammalia; order Rodentia; family Cricetidae; genus Mesocricetus; species Mesocricetus auratus. The sequence goes on from NW_024429188.1 coordinate 89,694,441, forward strand.
ACTTCTTAATCTATCAACATAAGAAAAATGAGACAGTCACTAGAGTTGTAAGGGGTTTTAGTAAAATACAGCAGTTTGGAGTCAGGTTCTGACCCCCAAAAAGCAACTCTCACCATCACTAAGTTCACTAATTCATTTGTTTTCTTTTGCTTGGTTTCTGACACAGGACCTCACTATTTAGCCAAAACTGACCTATGCATCCCAGGATGTCCTCAACCTTATGACCCTACTTGTCCCTGCTTCCGAAGGCTGCAATTCCAGGAATGCACCACCACATCCACTTCTCCCTAGTCTTTCCATCAATGCTTCTCTAGTCTAAAATTCAGGCATTTCAATAGCAATTATCCACCATACTTTGAAAAGACGATTCTGCAGAGGAGATTATTCTACAAGAGATACACTATAGTTCTACACTATAAAGTACGGTCTAGTTGTCTAGTTCTACATCAGATTCTAAGTTGTGATGAAGAAATACTTTTTACATAGCATCTTCTATTTTGTAAGACATGGTCTGGCCATAAGCTAATTATCATTTTCACTCCTTCCATAAAACCTGAACTCTTCTCCCCAAGTAAAATGCTGTGCTTACCTGAGCCATTAGCCATATACATGCTGACATTAACTTCCTTCAGATAGAAACGGTTTTCACTTTTCTGTTTGAAAAAGAGCTTCCAGTTAATAACATAGCACAGCTGTCTAAAGAAGCAGTTACTATACAGATGGGGAAACTGTTAGACATCAGCCAGCAGTATAAACTACAACTTAAGTCTTGTCACTAATTGTAATAAAACCATTTTCCAATGCATTTCATTTCTAAACTCTTTGAGCACATTATTCAGGAATTCCTGGATACAGGATGATTGTCCTCTGTTTTATTCTTCTTGTCACTTGCTGAGTCCATACTATGTAGCCTATGTCACAATGTGACCTTTTTTGTTTTTGTTTTGTTTTGTTTTTTGAGACAGGGTTTCTCTGTGTGGTCCTGGCTATCCTGGAAGTCCAGGGCTATCTAGTCACTCTGTAGATCAGGCTGGCCTTAAACACAAAGATCTGCCTGCCTCTGCCTCTTAAGTGCTGGGATTAAAGGCATGCACCACCATACCAGGCTCATAATGTGACCTTTAACTGTGGGTCCTGTCTATCTTACCTGCTCACCATATTGATTTCTCAATACTATTACCTTTGCATTTTATTTTTGCTTTCTAACCTTTGTGTTTGGGGCTGGATCCCAGGGTTTATTGCACATACCATGCAAATGTTTTTCAATTGAGGACATCATCAATCCAACGTTTGTCTACTACAATTTCCATTGCAGTTATTTGTTTTGTGTCTGTGGATGCATGAACTCATACCGTGTGATGTGTGGAGGTCAGAGAACAACTCATAGGACTTGACTCTCACCCTCTACCATGTTGGTTCTGGGGATGGAACTCAAGTCAGCATCATGCTTGGCAGCAAGTGTCGTTGCCCACTGACCCATCTTGTCCAGTTTTTTTGTTGTTATTGGTTTTTTTGAGACAAGGTTTTTCCAGGGAGCCTTGGCTGTCCTGAAATTCTCTCAGTAGACCAGGGTGGACTTGAATTAACAGAGATCCACCTGTCTCAATCCCGAGTGCTGGAGTGAAAAGCATGCTCCACTACTACCCAGCACTTAATTATATGTATTAATGGTGCTTGGTGTGGTACCCTGACACATGTATACAGTGTGTACTAATCAAATAAGGGTAACTGGCATTCCCCTCACCTTAGAACTATCAATGTTTGAAGCTCTGATGTCCCCTTTTCTTTTTTCTTTCTTTTTCTTTTTCTTTTTCTTTTTTTCTTTTTTTTTTTTTTTTTGGATTTTCGAGACAGGGTTTTTCTATGTAGCTTTGGATACTATCCTGGAACTCACTCGGTAGACCAGTCTGGCCTCGAACTCACAGAGATCCGGATGCCTCTGCCTCCCGAGTGCTGGGATTAAAGGAGTGTGCCACCAACACCCGGTTAATGTGCCCTTTTCTAGATCTTCATGAAATATAAACTAGGGTATTCACAACTAGTCATTCCATTGCGGTGAGGAACACTTGCTGTATCTTATCCAGTATCCCTCTACCTAGCCTCCCCACCTTATCTATTATCTTTCTGAAACATTCAACTGATGAACCAGCCATTCTAATAATACAAGTGCTTAGCATACACCAAGTAACATATTTAAGTGCTCCATGGAACTAACAAGCTGAAACAGACTTGTATCTTGCCCTCCTAGTACTTGTAATCTGTCAAGGAATATAAGATAAATACATAATAAATTAAAGATATAGCTCAGTTGTGGAGGACCTGTTTAGCATTTATGAGCCATGGAGTTCTGTTCCCACACCAACTCCACTAACCCCTGGACTGGAAAGAACAGATATACAAATAAGCTAATCCTGTTACAAAAAGAAAGTAGCAAGTTAAGAAAATTGACAGGGCCAGGCATTGGTGGCACACTCCTTTAATACTAGCACTTGGGAGGCAGAGGCTGGCGGATCTCTGTGAGTTCGAAGCCAGCCTGGTCTACAGAGTGAGTTCCAGGACAGGATCCAAAGCAATACAGAGAAACCCTGTCTCGAAAAACCAAAAAAAAAAAAAAAAAAAAAAAAAAAAGGAGGAAAGAAAATTGACAGGAATGAAATTATTTCCAATGAGCTGATGAAGGATGGGGAATGTGGGGTGGGCAGGATTTGGTTACAAAACAAGTGGACAAAGGATATATTCGAGAAGGCAATAATAGCATAAGCAAAGGTAATCAGAAATAAGCATTATCCACACACTTGAGAACTAAATGCCAACCTTGTTCTTTTTGTATGTGAGACAGTGGATTAAACCCAGCATTCTACACACACTGGGCAAGCATCCTGACACTGAGTTATTTTATTTGCTATTTTGAGACAGGGTCTCACTAAGCTGCCCATACTAGTGCTGAACTCATAACACAGGTTGGCCTTGAATTTGCAATCCTCTTATCTCAGCTTCCCAAGTAGCTGGGAGTATAATACCTATGCCACCAGCCCTGGCTCCAACACCTCTATACTACTAATGCCGTTATTGTCCCCAGTTTAAAATGAGTCATTCAAGCACAGAGTTGCTAAGTGACTTCCCCCACTGCTGCCAATTAGTGATCGGCGAGCTGGAATTTCAACCCAAAGTCTGACTACAAATATATGGACTGGTTACTGCTGTGCTCAGATTTCACAAGCTACACCTGAAAGTCAGAGTAAAGGAGAGCCTACTCTTGCTGTATCGAAGAGGTTAGTGAAATAACATACTGACATTTTTTGAGTGGTATTTTTTTGAGACAGTGCCTCACTGTCTAGGTAGCCTTGGACTCTTGATCTTCCCACTTCGCTGTAGGTAGATGTATACCTCCTGCCCCGTCCATAGGTACTTCTTATACATCAGACACTAAGACTCTATCCCCACCTACATATAGTAATATGATTGAAAGCCAAAGTAGTTTGCGTACAATTCTGCTCCAGAATGGTGGTGACTCTCCATCTTCCATCACTTATAACTATGTCCTATTCTTCATTCCCATTTGCTACTATTGCACACATATAACCACCAATCACACAAAACTAAAACTAGTAATTGTTTCTGAGATGGGAGAAATTAAGATCTCCAGTTACTAACAGCTCCTAGTTCATAAATTAACATAAGTATGAGCAACAAAAAAACTGAATGCTGGCCAGGCAGTGATGGTACACACCTTTAATACCAGCACTCAGGAGGCAGAGGCAGGTGGATTTCTGTGAGTTCGAGACCAGCCTGGTCCACAAGAGATAGTTCCAGGACAGCCTCCAAAGCCACAGAGAAGCCCTGTCTCAAACCCCCCCAAACCCCCAAATGTTGGCACTATAAAGGATCCTGGTTTATGAGTTAATATGTACACTTAACACAGAGACTTCATATAACAAGAGAACTGTCCCTCAAATTCTCAGAGGATCAGCACCAGGATCCACTACAAATAACAAAATCTAGGATGCTCAAGTCCCTTTTTCAAAATGGTGCTACCTGCTTACAACTTATACATATCTTATAAATACTTTCAATCACCCCCACATTACTTATAATCCTTAAATATAAATGCTTTGTAAAAGGAATAGTGCATTGTTTACATTTTAATAACAAGACCAGGTCTGTGCACTATAAATGCAATTTTTGTGGCTCTGGTGACAAAACCAGGGTCTTGGGCATTCTAAGCAAAATTGTCTGCCACTAATCTTAAACCCCAGACCTTTTTACTTAATATTGACTCAAGATTGTTTTAATCCGTGTATGCAGGACCTAGAGAAACAAACAGCTGACTATGCTTATTAATGCTAGCTATTACTAATATAGACACTATTATAAAGATTCTTAATGAGGACTGTAGAGTGGGCTCAGCAGTTGGGAGCAGTAGCTGCTCTTCCAGGACCCGGGTTCAATTCCCAGCACCCACATGGCTGCTTGCAGTGGTTTATGGCTTTAGTTCCAGGGGATCTGGCACCCTCCCACAGACATGTATGCAGGCAAAACACCAATGCACGCAATCAAAAATATATTTTTTTAAAAAAGAATCTTAAGCTAGGTGGCGGCGGCGCATGCCTTTAATCCCAGTACTCGGGAGGCAGAGGCAGATGGATCACTGTGAGTTCAAAGCCATGCTAGTCTAAGAGTTTCAGGACAGCCAAGGCTACACAAAGTAACCCTGTCTCAAAAAACAGCGAAAAAGAATCTTAACTATAAATAATTTAAATGTTATGTGTAAACATGAGAATTGTTAAATAGAGAAAATATTACAAAAAATAATTATATGTGGAGTAATTAATTATAGTTAGTTTTTTTTAATATGAGTTCATTCTTTTTCCTAAATTAAAGTATATATAATGGCAGAATGGCAACTTACTCTGTGATTATTAATACAAGAGTCCAGCTCACAGAAAATCGAACTGACTCAGAAATGAACAAGAGTAAACAAGCTTTACTTTATAGTAGTCAAGGTTAAAAGTGAAAAGAAATCCAAATACCCCCACACATACACCTACCGCTGTTTAGACTTTCATATGCACTTCGCAGAGAAAGAACTTAACTTTAGAAAACAGTTGGTACTCACCACAGCAAAGATAAAGTCAAGATACTTAATTTGGCTGTTGTTCAGCCTAAGTTGAGCAGTTTGAGGATGACAGCTGCCAGTGAAGTTAGTTGTACTGGGGTTGATGTTAAAAATGAAAGGCGCCTTCAGGAGAATAAGCAGAAGGAAGGTACAGATTAACTAAAAGTCCATAGCGATGCCTTATACTCTGATGAAACCAGCTTCAATGTACAACAAAAACGCCTTTGTTTCAATATGTGAATTTGTAGTGTCTTACTTTCACAAGAACTTGGCACAAGCCCTCAAGCTATGACTCAGCCGACTTCAACAACAATAACAAGAGGGAAGCTTCCTCAGTAATGAGCCAAATAAAAACACATTTTTGCAGAGCACAAGAGCCATCTGTCTGGCTTGTTTCAATCACAGAATCCTGAAAATGGGATTTGTTCAACAGCCCTCCCCCTGGTGCCTCAATGAGGTACTGCAACCAAACAAGTACTTGAGAGCATAGCTATGCTCTCTGACTCATCAAATAGCCTTGCTCCAGCACACCAACCTACAATGTGGTTCAAAGAAAAGGGTGAAACAGTTTTGGTTTGGTTTTTTATTTCTGGTGGCGTTTGGATGGCACCCAGTGTCTTGTGCATGTTATGAAAGTGCTCCACCTCTTAACTACATCCATTCCCATGCCCAACTTAACTATGTATGCTGAGCTACTGAAGGCTGACAGAATCTAAACCATAAAGAAGCCTGTCAAGCCGGCAGGTATTCTTCTGGCCAAGATGCCTTGAAGGTGATATTAACTCTTCATGGCTATAGTCATTCCAAACTAAACAAAACGCAAGTCAACACCAAATCTGCATTTAAACTTGAATCATTCTAGTAACAGTTCTTAAGTCTATGATAGCCTATATATTACTTGAGATGGAAGTTTAAAAAAAAAAGGTTTACTAATAAAACAGACAGCCCTACCTTCTCCTCAGTGAGGTTCAGCTGCAGCCCCATGGTAGCCAACAGACAGGTAGCATTGCCATTACTAACGGAATAGTTTCCAACCTTTGGATTTGGAGGGGCTGTCGGAGTTGGAGTGGGCGTCGTAGTAGATGGCACAGTAGTATGAATGCTGGGTGCTGCAGTGGTGACAGGTCTGTCTTCCTCACACACAAATTCTAAAACAAAGGATAAAATAAGCTGTGGTAGTCGTCTTGCTTTATTAGGCCAGGGGAGAGCAAACTACTTCTCAGAGTTAGGTTTTCACTGTCTCCGAGCGTTAATTCAAGCAAATGAAGGCCTTGGTGCTATATTTCTAAAGTGGATTACACAGGGGTTCTTCCACTACTGTTTCATATACACATGATGTCTTGTGAGTTTTGACCAGAGTAGACAAACTCAGAATACATCAGAAGGTTGGAGCTACTCAAGTATGGCCACATACTCTTATTTTTCAGGCCCACAAAGCCCTTTATTTCAAAGAACTTCACCTGCCTCTGATGGGAAAGTCATAGCATGACTGAAAACACCCCCAACCCCAGCTAAAATGTTTTTCCTTCCAACATACAACCACTGTGAGGAAGGAAACTGCTTACCAAAAAATAGTTTGGAAATCATTAAGGGTTTTGAATACAAAGGAATCTTTTATTTCCATTCCCCCTACAGCAGGTCACAGGCACTTAAATCCCTTCTTAGGAAGTATCAGTAGTTTTCCAATAATGAATATGAAATTATTACATTTCTATTAAAAAACACATAATATTGTTTTAAAATCAACTTCCGAAAGGTCAAGGTTAGAACACAGAAATCTAATTTCTAAACTTTGGGCACAGAACTGCTAAGAGCACATGGCCAAGCAATTTGAGGAATTGTTCAATGGTCAGGTTTTACAGGCTGAAAACATCAAAGAAAGTATTTTTAAAAGACTATTCCAAGGGCTAGATAACTGGCTCAGCAGTTAAGACCACTATTTGTTCTTCCAGAGGATCTGAGTTCAAGTCCCAGCACCCACATGGTGGCTCAAAACTGTGTGTAGCTCCAGTTACAGGGGATCAGACAGCAGGCATACATATGGTACACAGACATGCATGCAGGTAAACCACGCATACCTACAAATTAAAAAACATCAAATGACCATTCAGAGCCAGGCATGGTGGTGTATGTCTTTAATGCAAGGAATGTAAGAAAGAGAAAGAGGCAAGTAGATCGATGTCTGGGAGTAGGAGGTCAGTCTGGTCTCTACAGTTCCAGGCCCTGGCTCACAAAAACCAAAAGCCATTCCAAGGCTGAGGCTGGAGACATACATAACTCAGCTGGTAAAGTATTTACTCTGCGAGTCTGAGACTTGAGATAAAACCCCAGAACTCCTATAGAAAATAAGCATAGAGGCATATGCTTTCAAACCAGTAGTGAAGGAGCGGGTAGCCACAGGGAGATTCCCACAACTCCCTGGCCCACCAGCCTAGCCTACTCAGTAGTTTCCAGGCCAGTAAGAGACCTTGTCAAGAACCTATGTGAAGGTACCTGAGAAGTTATACCCAAGATTACCTCCAGTGCATGCCCCCCCCCCGACACCATATCTTGTATATATCATAAATTTGCAAGTGAAATTAGCAGTAAGAAGGACTATCACTTTAACCCAGGCATGGTGGCCACACTTTTAGTCCCAGGAGGCAGAAGGTGGGTTTCTGAGTTCAAGGCCTGTCTGGACTACAGAACAACCTCTGGGACAGCCAGGACTATGAAGAGAAACCCTGTCTCAAAAAAACAAAAAAGAATTTCTACCATTTTAAAAATATTTAGACTGGCCAGGCGGTAGTGGTGCATCCTTTAATCCCAGAACTCTGCTGGCAGAAGCAGGGGATCTCTGTGAGTTTGAGGCCAGCCTGGTCTACAGAGCGAGTTCCAGGACAGTCAGGGTTACACAGAGAAACGCTGTCTCAAAAAAACAAGAAGTAAACTGTGCCTTAAGAAATGTTCTCAGATGATGACCTCAATGATACAGTCAGCCCTTAAAAATAAGAGCACATAATATAAATCCATACTTTGAGCACTCACCTTTTTTACTCAGTGTGCCGTTTTCAACAAAAGCTTGCAGATGAACATCCCAGTAGTTCTGGACCACAGAATCCTTAGTGACAGTTAATAAACTATTGCATCTAAAGATGTCATTCAATGGAATTTTGAATCTCTGAGCACTGATAACATCAACACTTCCTATAAAACAATATTAACAATGGCATTTCCAGGAAAACATGAGAAACTGTTAATACATTAACATACAAATGTAGGTTCTTTCCTTCTAGGCCTCCCCCCACCCCGACCATGCCAAATGTGGGGCATGTTGACAGGAATGACAAGTTCACTGTGGCTGAAACTGTAGGGAGCAGGGAAGGCAAGTAATAAGGGTTAAGTAAGACATCAGTAAGACTACAGGAATGGCTCAGTGGTTAAGAACACTGCCAGCTCTTCCAGAGTTCCAGAGTTCAGTCCCCAGCAACCACATGGAGGCTCTCAATGCTTGATTCCAGTTCCATATGATTTGACACCCTTTTCTAGCCTCTGTGGGCAACAGGCACAAATGGAGGCTTTCCACTTTAGCTGCTATTATTTTAATTATTTTGGGTGCATGTGCATTCATTTGCTATGGACATGAACACATATAGGGAGGTCAGAGGATAAGCTTCAGGAGATGGCTTTCTCTTCCTATCACAGGTTTCAGAGAGTCAACTCAGACTGTCACACTCGCACAGCAAGCACTTTTACACATGGAATGATCTGAACAGTCCCACATCAGTTTTTTTATACAATATATTCTGATCATGTTTTCCCCTCTCCCAACTCCTCCCTGACCGTCCCCACCTCCCTATTCACCCAACTTCATATTCTGTCTTCTCCTTACTCCCTCTCTCTTAAAATAAGCAAGAGCACAGCAATGAAAATTGAAACAAAAAAGTGTCAAAACAGAAAGTCCACAAAGAAACACACACACACACGCACACACACACGCACACACACACAACCAGGAGTCCATCTTTTTGCTGGCTAACTACCAGCAGATACCAATTACAAATATCTTGGTTGGGAGTGGGGCTTAAAAGAGGAAATAAGGCCAAATTTATTTTAAGGGCTGTAACAAATATGCAACAAAAAGTAGAGAAAAGCCCTAACTTTTAATTAACAGGGGAAACAGAAGGCCAATGGGCTATACTTAGGTAAAAAGTGAGGGTGGAAAAGAGGGGGTTGCCAACACTAAGAGAGTGATGAGCAGGAGGAAAGATCAAATTAAAAATGTCTCTCTAGGTAGGAGAGACCTTAGTGACTATAAGAAAGGAAGAGTGCTGAGAACATAGCTCAGGGGATACAGTGCTGGTACTTTACAGGTAGACCAGCAGCCCCAGGTTCAATACCCAGAACCCCACAAAATGAATGAGGAGGTGGATCCAAACAGGCAAGTACTGAAACCTCTGCCACTCCAGAGCTAGAAGCTGAAAGACTGGGACTTCAAGCTCATGCTTGACTTCAGCTGGCTAGAGGCCCACCTGGGCTTCATTACAAATGACAGATCTCTCCTCCTCCCTGGGCTGCTGAGATGGCTCAGGGAGAAAAGCGAGGGTTCACTTCTCAGGGCCTACATGAAGATGAGAGAACTGACCCCACAAAGTTGTTCTCTGACCCCCACATACACTCCCACACATCTTAACAGTGATGATAACAACTGTTTTTCAAAAGACAGTCTGATTAAACACAGATTTTTATAATCAATCTCTATTTTTGTGGTACTATTCACAAGTATGTTACATCAATTGTAATTTACTTATAAACTTATTCCTAGATGGAATTTGAACATGATTCCAGCTAGGCGGTAGTGGCGCATGCCTTTAATCCCAGCACTCAGGAGGCAGAGGCAGGCGGATCTCTGTGAGTTCGAGGCCAGCCTGGTGTACAGAGCGAGTCCCAGGACAGGCTCCAAAACAATACAGAGAAACCCTGTCTCGAAAAAACAAAAAAAGAAAAATAAAGATGATTCCATTTCAGGAAATCTCTAGATAAAAAAGTTATACCGCTGTGAACAGTTTTCACTGGAATGCCTACAGTGAAAATTCAAAATACTGATTTCATACAAATCTAAACGGCTTAGTCTCTTGGAGAAACAGAAAAGGCATTAATGATCATTAATACAGGCCTTCTGTGCCTCATCATAAAACAAGGTATCCACTTAATGCTATCTTGGCACCCCCTAATGGGCAGATGAGGTTTGAGAGTTTTTTAAAATTTGAATTTGTTTTCCTAAATTTGTTGCCTTCTTTTTCTTATCAAAAAGGAACAGATGTGAACTTGCTATATAAAGACAGACCTCAAAACACAATGAAGGGGAAACAGGGTGCGGTGGTGCATGCCTTTACTTCCACAACTCAGGAAACAGGCAGATGGATCTCTGTATGGTTGATGCCAGCCTGGTCTACATAGTTGAGTTCCAGACCAGCCAGAACTACTTGGTGAGACCCTGTTTCAAAACAAATTAAACAAACAAACAAAAACAATGATGGAGGTGCAGGGCCCAAGCTTTTAATCCCAGCATTTGGGAGGTGGGGCAGGTGAATCTCTTGAGTTTGAGGCCAGCCTGGTCTACAGAGTGAGTTCCAGGACAGTCAGAGCTGTGGCACAGAGAAACTGTGTCTTGAAAAAAAAACTGATGGGGTAAAAAGTTCTAGACATATTAGGGTTATACTATGAAACTATATAAAAATTACAACTATTATTTTTGAACACAGATAATATTACACAGGAATGACACACCCTGAATTTATGAGGCTGGTTGCTTCTAGCAGGCAGGGAGGAAAGTGTACCTGAGGACTACCTTAAATAGATCTGTAAAGTTTGTTTCTTTAAAATAATGAAGCAAGCCGGGCGTTGGTGGCACACGCCTTTAATCCCAGCACTCGGGAGGCAGAGGCAGGCAGATCTTTGTGAGTTCGAGGCCAGCCTGGTCTACAGAGCGAGTTCCAGGACAGCCTCCAAAACAATACAGAGAAACCCTGTCTCGAAAAACCAAAAAAATAATGAAGCAGCCATTTAAAAACTACATTTATTAGGCCAGGCACACTCCTTTAATCCCAGGACCCAGGAGGCAGAGGCAGACAGATTCTGTGAATTGAAGACCAACCTGGTCTACATAGGGAATTCCAGGACACCTAGGGCTATACAGTAAGGCTGTCTAACATAAAAAATTAATTCTGAGCAATGAGTCTCTGTAGGTCTGCTATTTTATTCTCTCTAGCTTTTTTGTATTTTAATCATGAAAACATTTTGACTAGCAGCTTCAAAGTTACTTCAATTATTAAATGCCTAAAATTAGTATTTCAAAATAGTAAATTATTTCAAAGACAATTCCCAAAAGTGCATGTAAGGAAAGTATTTTTAATTCCAAACAGTTATAATAAATACATTATTATACAGAATACAGTCATAGAAAAATTCATCAAACACTAGTTTAAAAACAAGGAAGGAGGCAACATGTCAATGATTTTATCTGTCAGACTAAAGCCATCTTCCTTTAACAGTTGACCACGTGGTTGGGGCATGCATTACATCATCTCCTGATTATTATAACAGCCTCTGAAGCTGGCTTCTCTGCTTGTAGTCTCCTCACTTCCAAATTAACCGGGCAGTATATTCTCTAGAAGCCATTCCCTCTGCTTTGCTTGTATCGTTTTCTGGCTAAGGAAACCTGCCACAGTCTCCCTGGTGCCTACCCCATCATGCTAACGGCCTTTTCTTGGCTTCCCAGGACCCCTATAATGAGGCCACTGCACTGAGCCAACGGTCTTTGCCTCCTGCTACACGTACAGACAGCCTGGGTTTAATCAGGCAATGGCTGCTGTGCATCCTCTGCTTCCCCCTGGTGGAAACACTCTGCTCAAGGTTTTCCACTTACTCACATTGTACCGTTAGCGGCTGCAACTCAGGCCCCATTTCTCCAGCAAGCTCTTTTACTCCTCCATCATAAACTGACCTCTCTTTCTGTTTCCAACCTCTTCTCTCTCTGCCCCTCATCAGGACCACTAGTGAGAACACTCAGAAAGTAGGCACGCAGCCCAGAGATCAACAGAGGCAATTGCAGAATGCATACTACATTCTAAATTTACTGTGTGCTTTTATGGTGTTGAGAAAGAGAGCCTAGAACTTTCCTCCCATACTCAGAAAAGATTTATGAAGTCTCTACCTACTCAAACAGAAACCACAAACAAAAAATTCAGACTGAGCTCCGTGTTCTTCCTATCACTTGGAAAAGCAAATAAGCTTTGTCTTCCTCAATGATTTCCAAACCACTTGCAAGTCAAGGACAAATCTTATCCTAGTTATTACAGATAATGCCTCACCCACAGAGAGGGTATCTAAAATAGACAATAAGCTCTTGCCTCAGTTATTCTTTCAAATTAAGAGATTAGCCAAATTAAAACTTGGATTTGCACAAGAAAACCCATAGCATCAACTAACCTGGGTTCCCAGGGACTCACAGAGACTGACGTGACAACCAGGGAGCCTGCATGGGACTGACCTAGACCCTCTGTCCATGTGACAGGTGTGTAGTTTGGTCTTCTTGTGGGAACACAGGCCGTCTCTGACTCTGTTGCCTGCTTTCAGGACCCTTTCCTCCTACTGTGCTGCCTCATTCGGCCTTGATAGAAGAGGAGATGCTCAGTCTCACTGAATTTGATATTCCATGGCTGCCTTATAGCCATGGAAGGCCCCCCTTTTCTTAAAAGAAACAGGAAAACTGGAAATGGGGAGACTGGGAGAAGAGGAGGGAGGGAAAGCAGCAGTTGGGGTATAAAAATAATTTTAAAACGCTTGGGTTTGATTTTCAAGTCCTAGTTTGCGCTAGCTCTGAAGTTTAACATGAAACTTATTCACTTCTGAGTCTTTGGTGGGGGCAGGGTGGAGACAGAATTTCTCTGTATAGTCCTGACTGTCCTGGAACTTGGTTCTGTAGACCAGGTGGGCTTTGAACTCATTTACCTGCCTCTGCCTCAAGAGTGCTGGAATTAAAGGCATGCGTCACCACCACCTGGCACACTTTGGAGTCTTTAAGGCATGATTTTTCCATCCACCAGTCCAAAGATATTATTAAACGCCAGATGTAGGCACCTGATGTTGATCTGTTAGTGTTTGTGCAGTCAGAATGGCATACTACATGTGAGAGGTAATTACTACTCCAGACACCATATTAATCTTATCTCATGGGAGGAAGTTGAAAGGAGAGAACTATGTCCCTAATAAAATCAGCATCATAAATTGAACATGGTGGTGTGCAAACACCCATAACCTCAATACTTCAGGGTGCTGCAATAAGAGGAGTGTGTATTATAGGTCAGTCTGGCTTGGAGAGACAAAAGAACTTAAAATCTCCACTATACACACTTTCAAAACACCTTAATGCATATTTGTTTTAAGAATAACAAGATAGCCAGGCACTGGTGGTGCACACCATTAATTCCAGCACTCGGGAGGCAGAGGCAGGTAGATATCTGTGAGTTCGAGGTCTGCCTGGTCTACAAGAGTTCCAGGACAGCCAGGACTGTTAAACAAAGAAACCCTGTCTCACAAAACCAAAAAGGAAAAAAAGAATGACAAGACTGGCCTAATTATCTAAGTTGTTCTTGACCTGAAGTTGTCTCAAAATAGCAAATGTTGACCTTAGTTAACTTTAATCCCTATTTATCTTTCAAGTAAAAGTGCATCCTAATAGTAAAGAGATCTGAAGGGGAGGTATTTCTTCTAATCTCAAATTACTGAACTTGTATACTTTCAGTTAGTAAAGAATTTTCTCATTCATTTAACATCTGCTGAGTGTCCATAATAAGTGTATGAACTCTATCGCCAAGTAAGCTTTGCTTCAAACGCTAGCTTTTCACTCACTAAATTTGGAGCCTTTTGCAAAAGTCACCAAGCCTTGTTCCCTTTACTTACCTCCCAGGGTTGCTATAAATTGTACGCTCACTAAAACACTGCGTGTGACAATCAGGTAATCAATGGTATAGAGTAACACACTCCAGCAATGACAGTCAATATCACTTTGTGCCCAACACTCTTCTATTCACAGAGTCAGGACTGAGATTGGTAAGAAAACTGATTTTTCATTTTTATTAAGACAAATGGGCATATTAATGATTATTTTGTTATATTTTTGTTACTACCAAAAGCAAGAGAATGTAACATAAACCAATTCTGAAGGTTACCTTTATGGGCAGCACCAGGAAATGTTGTGTTATCACTAGTATTGTAGGAAATTGAGATGTTGTCAATAAAATAATGAGATGCATCCTTGGTAAAAGTCACATTCCAAGAGACAGCGGATCCAAATTGCACAGCTATTTTAGCGCCACTCCGGTCATCACCACAGCTGCTTCCATTATATGTCACGTTGTGAGGTTCTGAAATGGTTACTGTTTTCTGAAAGATAAAAAAAAATTTAGAACTGGCTGAGAAAAACCAGCCGTGAGCCCAGCACCTTTGCCTGTGTGTATATTGCTATGAAAAGCGATCTCAGCTTCTTGAGTTCCACACCAGGTATCTGGACAAGTCCGTATATGTCTAAAGAAGATGGGAAAAGCTACCCGAGTCTTCTAATCTAGCCGCTCGCTCATTTCTGCAGACTTGGAGACGGAGTTCAGGGTCTCATGCACAATGGGCAAGTGTTCTACCACTGAGCAATTTCCCAGCTCGTACTATTTTTGTAAGTGATGCTATAGAGAAGGCCTTAACAAAATGAAAATAAGGCAAAAAGACCAAGAAAAGAACAACAAAAAGGCAGACAGAAATAGCAAACTAGTTCTTAGAAGCCGGGAACTGGACAGATGGCTCTGTGGTTAAGAGCACTGGCTGCTTATCCACAGCACCCAGATTGGATTCACAGAATCCACACTGGGCTCACAACTGTCTGGAACTCCAGTTCCAGGGAAAGCAATGCCCTTCTCTGTCCTCTTCTGGCACCAGGAAAGAGTGGCACACAAACATACATAGAAAAAAATTTAAATCCACATATCCATATATACACACAAAATTTTTTAAAGATGAAAAAAAGAAATTCAAGATTTAATGTTAGTGTGTTATTTTAGAAATGGTTAAAACTGAAATACCATGAAGACTTTCCTCATTGGCATATAACCGTATCCAAGGAAAACGCCAAAAAAAAAATGAATTGAAAGCATCCACTCCAGGTGGATAAGAGTATAATCCTTTTTGAAAACATAGGATTTAAGTGTTAGGTCAATTAACATGAAATCTTATTTTGTACACATATATCTAAATGGTAAAAAAAAAGTCTAAACATGAAGACAGGCGTAGTGGTGCACACCTTTAATCTCAGTACTCAAGAGGCAAAGGCAGGCGGATCTCTGAGTTTAAGGCCAACCTGGTCCAGAGTTCCAGGACACCCAGGGTTGCATAGAGAAAACCTGCCTCAAACAAAACAACAAAAAGAGCCTAAATATATATAAATCCCTACTATAAAACTCAAGACAAATATGGGACTGGGAAGTAGTACAGTGACAAAGTACTTACCTAGCACCTAAGAGGCTCTGGGTTCAAACCCCAGCACCACCACCAAAACAAACAAACTGTTTACTATAAGGGATTAGAAAGATTCCCCAGTGTTTAACAGCAGTGGCTACTACTCTTCCAGGGGATTCCCAGAACCCACATGGCAGCTCACTCTCATCTGTAACTCTGGTTCCACAGGATTTGATGCTGTCTATTGACCTCTAAGGACACTATACGAACATACACAGATACCCATTCAGGCAAACCACCCATATACATAAAAAGTAAATCTCAAAAATGACAAATGTTTACTTACATAGGTTTTGTTTGTTGTAGTTTCATAAGATATTGTGAAATTCATCTCCCATTTTGCAAAAAGGCAAGTACCTTTCAAATCTTTCAAATTAAGTTCCAATGCATAGGACTTAACAGCTCCTAGATTTAAAAAAAATTGAACAATATAAGATAAAAATAAATTCTAGCTACTGCTGAAGTTCAACTCTAAAATGAAACCCATACGTTCAAGTATATGGTGTCCTGGTAGTTACTTTCTTTGTAGTTTTTAACAGAGCACTAGTAATTAAGGTACCATTTTCTCTTCTGGAAATAAACGGCTGCTAGATCCTTGATGCTTAGGTGATGGCAGAAAGTAGCGACTTTCGATTCCCACATTCACTTGTACCTTATTAGTTCAGTTTTTTCCTGTTTTTTTTTTTTAACGAAACAGGGTTTCTCTGTATTGTTTTGGAGGCTATCGGTCCAGCCGGGCCTCGAAATCCCAGAGATCCGCCTGCCTCTGCCTCCTGAGTGCTGGGATTAAAGGCGTGCGCCACCACTGCCCTTAGTTCAGTTTTTGACAATTACAGTTGCCTTTTTGCTGTTCTTGCTTGTTTTTTGCAGTGCTGTTGATCAAACCAGGGCTTCACGTACTGGCAAGTGCTCTACTGAGCCACACTCAATGCTTCTTTTAGTTTTGGGGGTAGCTAAGGTAGGGGAAAGTTTGGAAGGAAGATTAAACTTCTGTTTCTCACCGGGCGTTGGTGGGGCATGCCTTTAATCCCAGCACTCGGGAGGCAGAGGCAGGTAGATCTCTGTGAGTTCGAGACCAGCCTGGTCTTTAATAAGAGCAAGTTCCAGGACAGCCTCCAAAGCCACAGAGAAACCCTGACTCAAAAAACAAAAACAAAAACAAAACCCTCTTACTTCTCTCAAATCTATCAGTGAAACTTTCTCTGCAATAATGATAGGTCAGATGTCTTATGCTCTCCCTCAGAATTGTGTTGTCAACTGGATGCTATGACACATGGAAGTCTTCTCAAATGATTTTTCTGATATGATCAGGGTTAGCTTTTCTAAATACTGTATCGCAAGACCCAAGAAGCATCATCTCAACAGGCTGTCAGAGCCTAGATCCGTAAGAAAAGTCAATCTTTACAAATGCAGATTTCATAAATTTATTTCAGCCTACAATTAAACTGAGTGTCAGGAGATGGTGTCACGCCTTGAATCCCAGCACTTGGAAGGCAGAGGTGGGTGGATCCCAGTGAATTTGAAGGCAGCCTGATCTACAGAATGAGTTCCAGGACAGCCAGAACTATTACACAGAGAAAACCTCTCGAACAACCAAAACGAAAACAACAACAAAAAAACTGAATTGAATAAAAAGCTGATGAACCTTTCACATGGACCCACAATTCCTTCCTAAATTCTCAACCTGCTCCTTTTGTAAATGGAGAAACTTTTCAGGCAGAAATGCTTTGGGACTTTTCACCTAACTTAACTCTCATGTATACTTAAAGGTTACTGAACTTAAACTCAACTGCTTAAAGCTTCAATATTCTAATGGAGAAGGGGGAAATATACCAGCAAATACACCTGCAGCATACATAACAGGCAACCCTATGAGAATTGTCTTGCCTGTCTTATACATTACCCAAGGGGAAAGTTGTTTCCTGTTAAGATAGCTGCACACCCTTTAATTCTATCCGACCAGTCCAGTGTCATCTACAGGTAGGGACATGTTATTAGACTAGAGAAAACTCCTGCGAGGAATACCAAACTGGCATGCCTCGGCACCAACTTTCATGCTGCTGAGACCTGGCTGCCTTAGCAAGCCCAAACAGTTTGCTAAAGCTTGTGGTTGCTGACAGGGACTAAGTACTGGCAAGGATACATAAAGACCTTGTATGAGGGACACAGGTTTTTGCCACCGTTCTTTTCTCCATAGCCATGGGATGGAACTGTCAAGCAGATCCAAGTCTACCCTGCAGAGTGCTGCTGAGAACTCCAGCTTACAATTTTCCCAGTCATCTGAAGGTTTGGTGTGCCTGTGCTCACTCCCTACGCTTGGCATAAAGTCCCTAGCTTGTGTTCCTGGTATAAAGCCTACTGGATCATGATATATGACCTTTTAAATAATTTGCTGGATTCAATTTGCTATTGTTTCATTAATAATTTTGCGTCTATATTTACTACAGGTATCAGTGTACAGCTCTCTTTTATTGTACTCCTTAGAAGTTGAGGCTGGAATTGTGGTCACAAGAAACTAGGCAGAGTAGATGGAGATCGAGTTACAATTAGGACAATTAGGAGTGAGAAACCCTGATGTGCTTCAGTGCACTACACAGTGGGGTGAATACAGACAGAAGCAATGCTTCACAAAGAAAGGATTTTCAAAACTTTCCCTATAGAGGTGAGCAACGCCAGGAATCAATGTTTAGTTTGAGTCTTTAAAAATCATACAATACTCATATGTGTAAAAATCATAATACCTCATTTTATTGTGTACAATTTTGTTTCATGTATTAGTTAAAATCAATTTTTAAATAAATGGTACTCTTCTTCTACTCAAACCACTCAAACTATTAGGAAAATAATTGAGGGGGCTGGAGAGATGGCTCAGAGGTTAAGAGCACTGACTGCTCTTCCAGAGGCCCTGAGTTCAATTCCCAGCAACCACTTGGTAGCTCACAACCATCTGTAATGAGATCTGGTGCCCTGTTCTGGCCTGCAGGCATACATGCAGGTAGAACACTGTACACATAATAAATAAATCTTTTTAAAAAAAGGAAATAATTGAGAATCCAGGCATGGTGGTGCACACTTAAAACTCAACATTCAGCAGGCTGAGGCATGAGGCTGCAGGTTATGGCTAAAAGCATCTGTCGTTCTTTCAGAGGACAGGTATTCAATTCCTAGTACCCACATGGCAGCTCACAGTTCCAGGGATCCCATGCCCTCTTCTGGCTTCTGTGGGCACATAATTATATACATGCAAAGCACTAATATACATAAAAACAAATGTGAAATACTAAGCAACAAAGGATACGCTGGAGAAATGGCTCAGTGGTCAAGAGCATTAGATGCTGTTCCTGAGTTTGAGTCCCAGAACCCCATGGTGGCTCCAAACAGCCTGTAACTGCAGCTCCTGATATCCTCTTCCGATCTCGGCTGCACTAGGAACACAAGTGAGGCACAGACATGCACACAGGCAAACCGCCACGCCCATAAATTAAATTTTAAAAATGTAAAGAGGCTGAGGCAGGTGAATTACATGTTCAGAGCTAACCTAAGCTACAAAGAAAGATGGTCTCAAAAACAGTATTTGGAGGCAGGAGGATCCCTATGAGTTTACGGCCAAAATGGACTACAGAGCAAGTTCCAGTACAGCCAGGGCTGTTACACAAAGGAATGCTATTTTAGGAAAAAAAATTATGGAAAATAAGTATCTCATATGGCAATTATTCTCAAAGATATTAAAGTAACAGAAAGAAAGTTGTGTAGATAGTAATGGGAACATTTTGCCCAAGGTGAGAAAATAAAGATTTTAAGAAGAGTTCGGGTGGCAAGCGGTGGTGGCGCACGCCTTTAATCCCAGCACTCGGGAGGCAGAGGCAGGAGGATCTCTGTGAGTTCGAGGCCAGCCTGGTCTACAAGAGCTAGTTCCAGGACAGCCTCCAAAGTCACAGAGAAACCCTGTCTCGGAAAAACAAAAACAAAAACAAAAACAAACAAGCAAAACAAATACCAAAAAAAAAAAAAAAACAAGAACAAGAAGAGTTCGGGTAGTTGTTCACATTTATCACTTACAATCAAACCCAAGATAGCTAATCTACCTCCTGAAGACTGGAAACAGGAATGCCCTGGAAATGACACTTACCAACCCATCCCTCTCCAAGCCCACCAATATAGTGGTTGCTTTTACTCCAAGGCTTATCAACTCAACAAGTTCAAAATCCACCTTCATTCTTTTACCTCCCCCTCCAAATGGCTTCCCTCCTCACCCCCATCCCTTGAAATAGAAAAGCAAAGTCTGAGATTTTCTTCCTACTTTTTATTCCCAATCAACCACTCCATCGTTATGCTACTACAGACCCCTCTGAGATGTCCCTGAAAAGCACTGCTAGATACTAACTCCTTCTCCAAAATACCCCCATTTAAACACTTACCGGTTCCCAAACTAAATTTAAGTTCCTGTCTGACTTTCAAAGTAATCTTTAATCTTGTCCTACCCTATGGCTTCAATACCATTCAGATCATTTTTCCAGAACACACCCTTTAATCTGGTCGAAACTTGTTTCCACTGAGCCCAAAGGCTACACTCCACTCAGTGGCTTCTATGGTTTCTAGCACTTGACATCCACTTTCTTCTGATGGCTTAAATCTTTTGAGGACTGCATTCCTTGGGGCTGTAAAGGTGAGATAACTGAGCCTTGGCCGTGGTGGCGCACACCTTGAATACCAGCAGAAGCAGGACGCTCTCTGTGAGTTCAAGGCCAGCATGATCTACAGAGCAGAGTTCCAGGAACAAACAACAACAAAACTGCTGGCCCACATCACTGGCTGCTACATGAACTGAAAATGTTGAACACTTGCTTTCCCAGCCTCCCTTACAGCTAAGCTAACAAAGAACTCTATCCCAGACTTAAAGTAAAAGCACTGAGAATGGAGCCCAGCATCCTATGGTTAAGGAAATGGCTCAGCAGATTCAAGTGCCCAGGCAAAAAGGTGACACTAGCCAGTGGTAAGAGCTTTTTTGCACTTGGTCATAACAGTGCAATCCAGTATTGAACCTGGTTTTGTTACACAAGGCCAGAGGTGTTCCTCTTTCTAAGTCACTTAACCTATTATGCACCTTTGTAAATTTTTGCACATCATTTATTTTATGGTTTGGGTGCTGGAGATTGAACTGGAGGGCAAGTGTGCTACATGCACAGCCCTTGCTCACTTTTGTAAAAAGATAAATGTTATTAAGATGTAACATTCTTGTCAGGAGTTGGTGGCGCACGCCTTTAGTCCCAGCATTCGGGAGGCAGAGGCAGGCAGATCTCTTGTGAGTTCGAGGCCAGCCTGGTCTACAGACCAGGACAGCTTCCAAAACAACAACAAAAAAAGATGTAACGTTCACAACAGAACATGCAAGGAAAAGGTGTACCCAGTGTTAAATATAGCTCAGAGCATTTTTTTATTACATGGGCAAATGAATACTCCTTCAAGAAGCAGAACATTCCAGGTACAGTCTCAGTATCCATAGGAACATGGGAACAGACTCCAGGACTTTCAGAGGACACCGAAGTTGACAAATGCTCTAGTCCCTTACATAAAATGGTATATAAAATATTTGCACTTAACCCATCCACATCCTCCTATATACTTTAAAATCTCCCTGGATCACTTACATAATCAGCGTGAATGTCACGTAAATAGTTTTGCTATATTGTTTAGGTAACAGCAACCAAAATGTCTATAATTCAGTATAGATACTATGCTTTTCTCTCGCACTTTGATCCATGCTCATTGAATTTGTGGATTTGCAACCTATAGAGAACAAAGAAGGCTGACTATATCCCCAAAGTTCCAATAGCTTCCCCATTCAGTTACTATTCCCCTTCTAAGGTAAAATACCACCCTGATTTGTAATAATATAGATGAATACTGTCTGTTTTTAGCTTGCTATGAACAGAATAATTCACTATGCTCTTTTGGGTCTAGCTTCTTCAGATTCACTGTGATGTGTGTAACTGCAATTGATTCATTATTTCTACTACATTGCTTCTGATTCTGGGGTGAATCTTTGCTATATATCTGTGGTATTGTTGATGGAGTTTCCAGTCTGTGCCATCACAAATGCTGCTGTAAACATTCTTTCTGTATTCGTAAACCTGTGTGTGTTGAATATTCATCTAACAGTGGAATTGTGGTTTCAAGCAGTATGCGAATGTCTCATTACAGTTTGAGGGTTTGTTTTGTTGTTGCTGATTGGCAGGAAGGAAGTTGTTTGGTTTGTGTAGTTTGCTTGTTTGTTTTGAGACAGTCTTTTATTCCTTTTTGCCCCCTTTCTTTTTGAGGTAGTGTCTCACTATGTAGCCCCGCTGGCTTGGAACTCACTATGTAGACTAAAATAGCCTTGAACTAAGATTACATGCATCTGCCTCCCAAGTGCCAGAATTAAAGGAGTGAACCACCATGCCTAGCCAGCTAGACAGTCTCAGTATGTATCCCAGGATGATATTGAACTCACAGTTTCCCAGGCTAGCTAAGAACTCCATCCTCCTGCCTGGAATTGCAGGTCTGTGTTATCAACCCGACCCACTGTTTTCAGTAACTTCCCTTTGTGTTTGAAATCCGTCAGGCTTTCTTTCTCATGCTTGTAACTGAGAACCTGGACTGAAGCTTGGCATGGTGATATATGCCTGTAATCCTAGCACTTAGGAAGCTGAGGCAGGAGGATAAGGAGATTACATGTATAGTCCAGGATAGTAAGCCCCTCAACCCGTTAAAAAAACAGCACTCTTGCTTGCATTGTTTCGCAGTCATTTCATTGCAAACTTTCCTTGAATATAAAAGCCCTTACAGGGCAGTCCATAATGAATACTTGTACATCTCAGTGGACTTTACACTATCTTGAATTACCCTTATTTTTTATTCTTTCGATATTTATTATACGGACAAATGACAGATAATTTTCAAGTGAAGAACTATAAATAGCCAATAAACACATTAATAAGTATTCAAAATCATCAGCTCTCAGGGCAATGCAAATTCAAGTTATTTTATATCATTAAATCCTGTCTCTCCTAATGTCAAAGGCTCCAAACCAGCATTTTTGAACTGTCAATTCATAACAAACTAGTATGCTATAGAAACTGAAATACAGTGATTTGTCACTAATAAAACACCAAAGTCTGTGAGTGAGTGATATATGTGGATAAAGATTCTCTTTTGCTAGTGTTTCCAACACTCATTTGAATTCCAATATGTACCTTTAACCATAAGATCTTATCTAAGCCACAGTTCCTAAAAGTGTGTCTTTTATATGAACGTCATCAATCTTGTCTGTCACATTGGAAAACAGGTCTATTACTTTTCCTCTATCTCCTGTCATTCCTAATAGTGCTGAATACATATTAGGTTTTCAACAAATACTGACTGATTATATCAACGTGAAAATAGCCTGCAACATGGACCTGAAGTACAGCTCAGTCTAATTACAGTTCTTTTGAATTTCCAAATCACAGATTAATCAATGTTCTGGATATTGCCTCAAACCTCATGTCAGTTTTCCATAAACTGTGACTCAGATGTCAAGCGAAGAACAATGCTTTTCCCATAAACTGAGAGATTAATTTGGAAATGTTACACTTGAGTAGAATGTCTCTAACACTTAACTCTTACGTTTGATTTTTAGAATATCCAAATTACTGTAAAGGCTGTAATACCTATAAAAGCCATTGCTGACTGTATCGTAGAATGTGTGATTATGGAGCTGGGAGTTTATTCTCAAAAGAAGGGCTGGCTGGAGAGATGGTTGAGTGGTTAATAACACTGGCTGATCTTCCAGAGGCCCCTGGTTTAATTGCCAGCAATCACATGGCAGCTCACAACTGTCTGTGACTCCAGTTCCAGGAGATACAACTCCACATAAACATACATGCAGGTAAACACCAATGCACATTAAATTAAAATATATATATACATAAACAAAAAGAAAAAGATCATGCCTCAAAATCAACATTCTCCCGTGCATTTATCTTCTCAGTACTGCTCCAAACAGGTCATTTATAGGTTCTTTCAAAATTCTGACACCGTTATCCATATACAAAAAGCAGTAGTGGTGCCCACCTTTAATCCCAGCACTCGGGAGGCAGAGGTAGGCAGATCTCTGTGAATTTGAAGCCAGCCTGGTCTACAGAGTGAGTTCCAGGACAGCCTTCAGTATCTACACAGAGAAACCATGTCTTGAAAAACCAAAAAAAAATTGTCTGTTTAGCCAAAATAAACCTGAAAAGTACACAGATTAAAACAAAGGCCTGTGGGGGGTTGCACGCCTTTAATCCCAGCACTCAGGAGGCAGAGGCAGGCGGATCTCTGTGAGTTTGAGGACAACCTGGTCTACAGAGTGAGTTCCAGGGCAGCCAGGACTGTTACAGAGACCCTATCTCAAAAAACAAAGAAATACAGATGGAAGATAGTTTAAAAAATCCATACAAGAGGGGATAGAGACATGGCTCAGTGGTTAAAAGCATTACCTGCTTTTCTAGAAGACCCAGGTTCAATTCCTAAGGCCCGCAAGTCTTTAATTCTAGTCCTAGGAAAACCAACACACACCTTGTGGCCTCCTCAAGTACCAGGCATAAATATGATCCACAGACACACAAACAGGCAAAACACTCAGATAAAATTTAAAAACTGAAAATAAAAATAAAAAATCCATACAACGCACTGACCTCAGAATCAATATAATGAAGTGAGAAAGAGAACCCATCTGTGGAGCTTAGAAGCTAAAATTCCACTCAGGAAGCCAAGCTTACTAGCTGTGAGACTCTGGGCCCGTTACCCTTGCCAAGAATTACAGTGTCTATTTGTCTAATGGGTCTTTCGATGGGATATAAACATTCAAAGCTAAGAGATGCTTTCCAAGCAAGTTAGGGATTACAAGCCTGCCTTTCAGTCAGCACTGGAGCTTAAAGAAGGGGATCTTTTCCCATTTTAAGGTATAGCTTTACTTTTTTCATATTAAGTCCTAGCCTAAACTTTACCCGTTTACCTTGAGGTTGGCCAAAAAGGATTTTTGGGGGAGGGTAGAGGTGAGAAAGGCATATGGACTTGTAGAGATGGCACGGTGGTTAGAGATCTGTTTTCAATTCTCAGCACCCATATGGTGCTCACAAACATCCATAACTCCAATTCCAGGGTATCCAACTCCCTCTTTTGATCTCCAAGGGCACCAGGCATGCATGCAGTACACAGACATACATGCAAGCAAAACATAAAGTAAATAAAAATCTTTTTGGAGGCATAGGGCCAGGAAGGTGGCTCAGCAGGTAAAGGTAATTGCTACCAACCTGATAACCTAAATTCAATCCCTGGGACACACAGGATAGAAGTGACTCCTCTGCTTTCTACATGTGTACCACACACATATGTGTACACACACACACACAAATGTATATGCATACATACACACACACACACACACTTTATAAAACAGCCATAGCCTACAATCCCTGCACTCAGGAGGTTGAGACAGGAGGACTGCCATGAATTCTAGGCCAGCCCAGGCTACAAAGTTAGTTCCAGGCAAGCTTGGGCTAAGAAATGAGACCACTTAAAAAACAAAACTGCAGGACATAAAGGGAAATACTTTTTCTTCCCTGTTTAATGATGGCCTTCCTGTAAGTTTACATCCAATTAGCTGTTCTCATGTTTACCTGTGATCACACACATTTCTTTTTGTTAGGTCTGCTACAACAAAAAATAAGGTTTTAAGCTATGAATGTTGGTCATGTGAAAAGCAACATTGGAAAATTAGCAAAACATACTTTTCTAAACTATGAAATGACTTCCTTGATTAAGGTCAGAGACTATGTAGTAAAATGAGACTGTACTGAAGTAATGGAAAGTGCCTATTACTGAGCCGCATTTGGCAGGCCTCCAGAGTTCTTTTGCAATGCACAGTGGGACTCCAACAAGTACTTATAAAATACACTTTTGGAATTTAAGAATCTCTGGTCACTTTAGTAGTACAGAATTGTGATTAGGAAGTATAGCCTTCCTGAAGCAGGGTTGCAGACGTTATCTCCTGTGCTGTGAAATAATGCTGGGCTACAGACAAAAGTTCACCGTATATTATGGTAAAAGACTAGATACACAGGAATATATTTGAATATTATAACCCCATCAGATGTGATAACCAATGACTAATGGATTAATGTCAAGCTTGTCTTTCAAGTGTCTCTACTACAGACAGACGAATTTTAACTGAACCATGAATTCAAAGTTATCAGTTAAAACAAAATGTGCTAAGGCTGAGAAAAAACAAACAAACAAAAACAATACTTAACATTGTCTTTCTGATGTTCTTCAAAAGGAGAGAAATGCTGGTTGTCTGAGAAAACCTAATTCTCACCAAGTCCTTCTAATTCTCCACATTAACCCTCATGCCTAAGAAGGCAGATGTCAACTGCTGGATGTGATGGTGAATGCCTTAAATTCCTGCACTAAGGAGGTAAAGGTAGGTGGATCTCTAAGTTTGTGGCCAGCCTGGTTTACATAGAGTTCTAGGAGTAAGACCCTGTTCACTCTTTTTTTTTTTTTGTTTTTCCAGACAGAGATTCTCTGTACCTTTGGAGACTGTCCTAGAACTCATTCTGTAGACCAGGCAGCCTCGAACTCACTGAGATCCGCCTGCCTCTACCTCCCGAGTGCTGGGATTAAAGGCATGCGCCACCACCTCCCAGTGACCCTGTTCACTCCTAACCCCCCCCAAAAGAGTACAAGTAGGAGACTAGAATTACCATGTGAGATTAGCCCATAATTATCTGCCCTCTTACCACTGATTTTGGAGTTCTTATCCAAAGACACAAAAGAACTTTTTGAAAACATCTTTATTGTCCACAGAAGACAAAGAGATCACGTTTGGTCTAGTTCACCATCTTATCTACAATGCCCAATGATTACCCCCAGCAAACCTTTACTGACCTTTAACCACTAGGCCATGGAAAAGACCAGTAGCTAAGTTCACCCCATCCTCTTAGAGACTAGTACCATAAAGTAAAGAACAGAAAATAGAGTCTAGGAGACAAGATTTATTCTTTTAATTTTTTTAGCTTTTTTTTTTTTGGTTTTTCGAGACAGGGTTTCTCTGTGGCTTTGGAGGCTGTCCTGGAACTCGCTTGGTAGTCCAGGCTGGTCTCGAACTTACAGAGATCCGCCTGCCTCTGCCTCCCGAGTGCTGGGATTAAAGGCGTGCGCCACCAACGCCCGGCAATTTTTTTTTTAGCTTAAGCAATTTCTTTTATGTGTTTGTTTTATTTTATTGAAAATTTATAATCTGATCAGTTTCCCCCTCCTGACTCCTCCCAGATCCTCGCCACCCCTCTTATCCTAAATAGTTGTAGGTAGGGCAGACCTTCCACCACCAAAGTCTCTATCCAAATGTCACACAACACTAGAAAGCCCGACAGCCATATAACATAAACACACAAGTCATCCCCGCCACCCAACACTCTCACCTATTCATTTTAACTCCTCATTACCTGCTTCCCATCTGTTATGGTCCTTTTCACTATCTCAAAATGGTATCTTCCCCCTCTAAAACAAAGGTTCTATGGCAGCAGACCCTTCATGTCTTGTCTGCTGTCTCCCTTTCATCTGGTTGTAGTTAGTGGTTAGAATATAATAGGCAGTTAATAAACATCTGTGGGAGAGCATGGCCCACAACCTGAACTACACTCAGGATACTTATCAAAGGTTTTTTTCCACCTGTAAAAGGAGTCTCAAAGCTTTTTTAAAAGTCTCACTCAACCCTTAAAAAAACAGAAGTTAAGCCAGGAATGGCAACACATACCTTTAATCCCAGCACTCGGGAGGCAGAGGCAGGTGGATCTCTGTGAGTTCAAGGCCAGCCTGGTCTACAGGGAGAGTTCCAGGACAGGCTCCAAAGCAATACAGAGAAACCCTGTCTGAAAAAACCAAAAACAGGAAGTTAAGGTAGTTATAAAAAAAAAAAACAATGAGCCGGGCGTTGGTGGCGCATGCCTTTAATCCCAGCACTCGGGAGGCAGAGGCAGGCGGATCTCTGCGAGTTCGAGACCAGCCTGGACTACCAAGCGAGTTCCAGGACAGCCTCCAAAGTCACAGAGAAACCCTGTCTCGAAAAACCAAAAAAAAAAAAATGACCACAGAATTCTATCACTAAGGAAATACAATGAAGCAATGGTGTTAGGAAAGGAATTGTATCTGTTGCCCTTTTCATGTTTCTAGAGCATAGACTTTTTTCTC
Source organism: Mesocricetus auratus (assembly GCF_017639785.1). NCBI lineage: Eukaryota > Metazoa > Chordata > Mammalia > Rodentia > Cricetidae > Mesocricetus > Mesocricetus auratus. The sequence continues at coordinate 89,722,354 of NW_024429188.1, forward strand.
ATCATGGTCTTTCACTGGTTATGATACATTCAAATGAAAGCCAGCAAAATTTTTTTCTGTGAGCAGTGGTAGTGCATGCCTTTAATCCCAGAACTCAAAAAAACCAACTAAATGAATAAATTTCTCTGAAAAACACCAACATAAGGTCTAAGAATATTTTTTATACTTACTTTAAAGCAAGTGACTTTTGGTCTTCCTTTTTCACAATGCTGGAGATTGAACCTAGGACCTCACACATGCTGTGCAAGGTATAGGCCCAGCCTTGTAGATTATTTTTTAGTTTTTCAAAGCAGGGTTTGTCTGTGTAACAGACCAGGGTGGCCTCGAACTCACAAGTCCTCTGCCTGCCTCTGCCTCCCAGAGTGCTGGGGTTAAAGGTATGTGCCACCACTCCGGCTAAAGAAGATATTTTTGAGAGGCTACTAATAGTCAGGCAGTGGTGGCACACAACTTTAATCCCAGCATTCGGGAGGCAGAGGCAGGCGGATCTCTATGAGTTTGAGACCAGCCTGGTCTACAAGAGCTAGATCCAGGACAGCCTCCAAAAGCCATAGAGAAACCCTGTCATGAAAAACCAAAAAAAGAGGTTACTAATAGAGCTGGGGTAGTTATAAAGTTGGAAATGAGAAATGAGAGCTCACATTCAGGACTGGCACACAGTTAAGTACCAGGTACGCAGTAAGTGCCTACTGGGTTTTCAAAATCCTATTCTTGGGTGCCCATTTTGACATGGAAATATAAAAACACAAACTCCGAAACCAACTGAAGACTTGCAAAATCCTTATGAGTAAAAGGCACACAGGATCTTGAGCCTCAAAAGATGTCTGAAAGAACAGCAGTGCAGACTTTGTTTTTATTTTTGTTTTGTTTTGGCTTTTCAAGTGTATCCCTGGCAGTCCTGGAACTCACTCTGGTAGACAAGGCAGGCTTTGAAGTCACAGAGATGGACCTGCCTCTATGTCCCTAGTACTGGGATTAAAGATGTATGCCACCACCACCTGGCTTCAGCTAAACTTAAAAACCGGATCCTGGGGTTGAAGAGGTGACTCAGTGGTCACTCTTCCAGAGAACCCAGTTTTGGTTTCCAGTTACCCACACTGCAGCTTACAACTGTCTATGTAGACTCCAGTTCCAGGGAATATGATGCCCACAGACACCAGGGACACAAGCAGGCATACAGGTATACAGGCAGACAAAACACATACATAAAATAAAGATAAATTCAAAAAATAACCCTGAATCCTACATTGTTAAATGTCGCTCCTGTAGATCCCTTTCTGAATTCGTGAATGGAGGGTATCAGCTTTAGAAAACAAAAGACTTCATTAAAAACTTTAATGGCACAAAAGCCAACACGTAGGTCCACTATTTTTCTCACTTTCTCTGAACAATAATAGTGTTATGTTTGTGCAGATTCAATTGGCAGTTGTGTTCTTGTCACCGATAAGGTATTTTCCACTGTAAACACGTCTCTCATGGGGTCAGCCAGCCCTCAGCAAGTGCTCCCCAAGTAAGGGTTAGAATTAAGTGTTTATGCCAAGCCTCATGGCTCAATTTCATAAATGTTATAGGAGGAGTTGCTTACACACTATGGTCAGCTAGGACCTGCAGACATTTTAGAGTCATAATGTCCCATCTACAGAAAACATTACAAAGTGTTGATTTAGGTGAATTATATCTGCTGGCACTTCTGTTATTAGAAAGTTGAGAAATAAATAAGAACACTGGAGTCATTAGGGTGGTGATATCATCACATATTACGTAGCTTCTGGAAAATTCTACTATATATAAGCAAAAGGCTGAGAGTGAAAAGGAGAAAGATCTTAGTACTATTGGGGAAAGTTCTGACTGCACAGGCTCCCTAGGAAGGTACTTGAGAGTCACTGGCTAAACTCATCAAATGCTATGCTTGGAAGCTGGGTTCCTCACATTTGGCAGTGCTAATATGTTGGAGATAACTTTTTACTTTTTTTTGGTGTTTTGAGACAGGGTTTCTCTGTAACAGCCCTAGCTGTACTGGAACTCACTCTTTAGACCAGGCTGGTCTTGAATTCAGAGATCTGCCTGCCCAAGTGCTGAGATTAAAGGTATGGCCCCAGCTGGAGACAACTCTTTGAGAAGGGCTGTCCTGTTCCTGTAGGCAGGCTAGCAGGATCCCTAACCTCTATTCATTAGAAGCAGCCTTGTGGGAAAGCAAAAACTGCCTCTAGGATATATATGTATACGCAAATCCATATTTGCATGAAACAACAATAGATGCAAAAAGAGGTCATGGATTTGAAGGGGAGCAAGCAGGGGTGTGTGAGAGGACTTAGAGGGGAAAAGGGAAGAGAGAAATAAATGCAATCTCAATACAATCTCAAAAATTAAAAACTAAACTCAAAAGCTATTATGGAAAAAATTTAAATGTCTCTACAAGATTTTGCCAAATACCCACTGGGTCAGAACACACTGTTCCAGCTGATCCTACTCCACTGAAATGTGAATTACAAACTCAATTCTTTGCCTCAATATACCTATCTCCACCCCATCCCAATCTGGGTTTTTTTTCTTCTATCCCTTTAGTAAAGTACAAACAGCAAGAGCCACTGGATAACAACAAGCAGAGTAATTCAGGTCAGGAAGACAGCCACAGTGATCAAAGTTCAAGTGTAGGTTGTTATGGACTCTCAGTCTATTGGGGCAGATCACAACCAACCTTAACCCATTTATTCTTACCGCCAAGTCACAAGCCAGTCCCTTAGGCTATTACCTACTACTTTTACACCACAAATAAGCTGACTGCAGAGGGATACCAGAAAAAAGAGGCTCTGAAAAAAAGGAGGTGGTATACAAAACTCAAATAACTTCCATCTTGGAAGCTCCCTGGGTTTTACATCTAAGCAGGATTTTTTTCTGATGGAGTCTGGCTGGAAGGAAGTACCAAAAAGTTACCTGGAAAAGAAAACAACAAAAAACCCCCACGAGATCCTAAATACCTCCAAGTCAGATATTCACTCCCCATCAAAGTTCTCACTCATCCCTTTAGTTTCCAGAGGCTGGGAATAAATTTTCTTTCCAGGAAGTTACTCCAGTTACCTTAGATTCCTTTGCTCTCAAAACTCCCAAGATCATACTCAAACTCCGCACCATTCCTCATCTGGTCACCTTTCCTCCTAGCCTCAAATGCCACCTACAGAGTCCCCAACGCTGTCTCTTCCCCTTAGGCCCTACTGTCCTATCTACCCCCCCTATTCTGGCCCAACAATTCCAACAGGGGTACAGGTCTTCCGTTCCAAATTCCCTTTCTCACGTTACAGTTTTTCCACCATCTCCAAACTCTTCCCTGATCCAAGTAACCAAGGCTGATCCAAGTAACCAAGGCTCCCCAGTGTGTCCCTCTGCTCCCCAAGACTCTTGTCCAAGTTGCTCCCTCTATCCCAGGTGTCTTCGAACTCTTCACTCCTCTTGCCTAGTCCGGTGCGGTTCTCCACATCCCTGGCTTGCCGGGTTGTTACTCTCTGGGGTCCTCCCAACCCGCCATCCCTTAGGCAGGCCTTCTCTAGGTCATTGCTCAAGTTCCCCCCCCCTTGTCCCCCCCCCCCGCCCCGCCTCGCGCCTCGGGCCGCCGCCACCTCCGCCCAGTGTCAGCTGCTCAGTCTCTCACCGCGTCCCCGAAGACCAGTCTTTCAGGTTGTGGCCTTTGAACTCCCCCTCCCATCCCCCCCGGGCCCAGCTGCAGACACTAAAGGAGAGGGCCGGAAAACTCACCCAGGAGCACACAACACAGGACGAGCCCTGAGCCCGAAACCGGAGAGAGGCGGAAGCGCATCGTGATCCCGCAGGGCAGGCGTCGAGCCGACCGGCAAAGCCAACGAACACCCTCGCAGACCCGGGGAAAGCGAAAGCACAGGTGACCACCGACAACAGCACCGAGAAAGCCAGGAATCGCCGCTTCAGCCCCAGTCATAAGACCTGGGGCGGGGCTCTTTCTTCCTTTCAGCCAATCACCATGCTTGAGAGCAGTGCGAGGGGCTGGGCTGTCCGGGCAGGAGGGCGGGGTGGCCACGCCCTGTCTTTTTGGTTCACAATCATTACAGTAGAAAGATACAAGCGCGGAGGGCATTTTTTTAAAGGCTAACAGGAGAGGAGGAACTTTTGAGGTTTGTAGATAGTGGATTATTTCTGTTCTTGGTCCTTGAGAACAAACAACCATTTTCCTGGCATCAAAACGGTTGCAAGATAAATGTATGCAAAAATAAAACACTATTATTCTCCAAGCACGGAGGCTACCTATGCAGTTTATGCTATTAATGGACAGGGAAGGTAGAAGATAGTATGGAGTCACTAACCACCAGATCAGACCCTGCTCTTGAAAGTACAACATTCCCTTTCCCAAATGGGAAAATTGAAGCTAGAAAGAGGAAGCATATTTTTAAACAGAGGAAGAAAAGGGTGAGAGAAATAAAACAAGAATAAAAGGAAATAAAGAACATTCCTACTACTACCCAGAGATGCTGTTTACAAAAATCATAAACTTCCAGGAATTTTCTATGCATACATAAAAAACATCTAATGAGTTCATACTAAACAATATTCTGTACACTTATCAAGTGAGCAGTAAACAGACACAACTTAAACCAACATAGGAAAACAATCAAGCTTAAAACTCTAGAGTTGCAAAAAAACATTGACCCTCAAATGTCTAGTTTCCAAAATACACCACACACACACACACACACACACACACACACACACACACACACACTCATCACTCATCTAGGGTTTTAGAAGGTTCTTCTGTTTTTGTTTCTGTTTTTGATTTTCTTATCTGATGCCTCAGAGATTCTGGAATAAATGGCCTGTGTCTGTCCTACAAACTTAATTTTTTTTCTTTTTGACAATACTGAACCCAGGGTCTCCTCACACATGCTTAGCAAGCACTGAGCCCTTTTGGAAAAAAAAATTTGAGACAGGCTCAGTAAGTTGCCTAGTTTAACCTTGAACTCATAGTATTGTTGTAGCTCAGGCAGAACTTGAACATATGATTCCCCTGCCTCAGCTTGCCAAGTAGCTGAGATTGCAGGCTTTCACCGCCAGTCCTGTCTTATTACTTTCTTAAACAACACTTGGAATGATTCTGATGCTATGAACCGTGGACCACACTTTGAAAAACACTAAAACATTGATTCAACATCACACAGTTCTGATCTTAAATCTGAGGGTTCTGTCTATAAGCAAGCTAGAGCAGAATTGAGGGACAGCTAAGTGATTCTCTGAAATGACATGCGACACTGATGGGGCTTCTTCTGTAGAACTTTAGTTAATTCTCTAATGGGACTGGTGACTACCCATCCTAGTCCCCCACTCCAACACTAGTATTAATAGCCACAGATCTGCATTCACTGAAAGTAAGAACACTTGAGTATGATAAATGCTCTATCATGGGTGAAACTAAATCATGAGCAATTGACTCGTTGAACATGGAACTACTAAACTTTACAGCATTAGTCATTAGCTTTAGCAAAATGTCATTTGCCCATTCTCCCGCCCATAAGATCTGGCTAGAGTTTCTTTCTGGATCTGCAGAGAACATATGACTGGAATCAAGTCTTCAGAAGTACACCCACCAATCCTTACATTTATGAACTCCGTCCATTTCCTCAACTCTGGTTTCTTGCTTTTTGTTTTTTATTTTTGGTTGTTGTTTTGTTTTTTGAGACAGGATCTCACTTTGTGGCCTTGGCTGACCTGGAACTTGTATAGACCAGGCTGGCCTAGAATTCACAGAGATCCTCCTGCCTCTGCCTCAAGTGCTGGAATTAAAGGCATGCACAATCAGCCTGGCTGGAAAATTACTGATAAACCCTTTCCCCAGTATCAGGACAATGAATGATGTAATAAAGACCCTGTGGACATAATCAAAGTTTCTCATATGCACATATGAAAAGATCGACCTGAAACCCATTAGTTTATACAAATCACAAGTATTATTTATTTTAAAAAGATATAATGACCAGGCATGGTAGTGAAGAACATTAATCCCAGTACTAGGGAGGCAGAGGCAGTAGGATCTCTGTGAGTTTGAGGCCAGCCTGGTCTATGTAGTGAGTAGTTCTAGAACAGCCAGGATGACATAATAACACTTTGTTTAAAAAGAGAAAGAACCCCTACTAGATTTGATACAGTATGAAATTCAGGGATTAAAGGAAGGAACTGAACTCCTGGGTACACAGATTAATAATTAAAAAACAGTGGCTGTAGAGATGATTCAATGGTTAAGTGCACAGGCTGCTCTTCCAGAGGACCTGGGTTCAATTCCCAGAACCTACTTGGCAGCTCATACCTGTCTGTGACTCCAGTTCCAGGGCTTTGACACCCTCACACAGACGTACCTGCAGGCAAAACCAATGAACATAAAATAAATCATGTACTCAAAAAGAATTATGAAGCAAAAATATTTTAAAAGAAACCAGCAAGTACCCCTGAGCTACTGGTATCACCTACTTGTTATCAGGTGATCTTTTTATTAACATGTATTAATTGTTCAAAATAATGGGTTTTGTGATGATGTCCAGTGATGCCACTTCCTCCTACTGGTCCCCTTCATCTTCCCAGGTATTTCCCCTCTACTTTCTTTTTTTCTTTTTAGATGTAGAGTCTTCATACGGCATTTGTTTTTTGTTTTTTTTTTGGCATTTGGTGTTTTGAGTATGGCTTATTTTACTTAACATAATGATCTTCAGTTTTATCTATTTTCTTGAAAATAGCACAAACCCATTTTTCTTTATGAGCACATTATCTATTTTTATTTATATTTTGGAGGAGTTTTGTTCCTGTGTAATGTATATGCCTTTGTGTGCATGAGTGTGGGCTTATCTCACACGTTACATGTGTGTGGAGAGGCCAAAGGTAGATGTTTTGCTCTATTGTTCTTCTGTCTTACTATTCAGACGAGGCTTCCCTTCAACCTGGAGCTTGTTGTTTTGGCTAGCTTGGTCAGCCAGTGAGCCCTGGAACATACCCGTGTCAGGTCCCCCAGTTTTGAGGTTACAGATGCACTATGCCTGACTTTTACTTGGGTGCTGGAATCCTAATTCAGGCCCCCATTCTTGCATGATAAGCACTTTCTCCATCTAACCATTTCCCCAAAACTGACTTTCATTTTCATATACTCCTTGAATTTGGCTCTCTTCTGGATAAGGCCTCGAATCCATGGCAAAATGGCCACCACTGAAACCCACACAGAAGTCACTGTGGGCTCAGACAGTTGCCAAACCTTGAGCTGGAGTTCTCAGGGCAAGTGGAGATGTGCTACTTTGAGGTATAAGTTTCCCCCAACAGTATTCTCAGATCCCCTTGCAAAAAGATCTGGCCCAATCTGTTAAAACACAGTGGTTCTCAGGCCAACTGTACATTAAAATCGCCTAGAGGGCTTATCACAACACAGACTACTGGACCCCACTGGACTTTGTGCAGGTCTGAGGTAGAGTGAGAGAAAGTCTGCCTTTCTAGTAACTTCTCTGGTTGACCTGATGGTGCCCTACTAGAGACCACACTCTGAAAAACGATATCTCAAACACCTTTTGGGTCAATGTCTTTATTAATATACACATTTATTTATTTGCTTGTTTGTTTGCTTATATTTACATATGAATGTATGCCACATGTGTCCAGGTACCCAAAGTAGACATAAAAGGGCATTGGATTCCCCAGAGCTGGAGTTTCAGGCAGTTATGAGCTGTTCAGTGCAGGTGCTGGAAGTTAGCTAATGTGTTGGTGCTAAAAACTGCACTTAGGACCTCTGGAAAAGCAGTAAGCGCTCTGAAACACTGAGCTGTCTCTCCAGCCAGAAACACAAACTTTTGTTTTACACAGGGTCTCACTATGTAGTTCGTTTCCCCTGGCCTAGGACTCCCTATGTAATTCAGGCTGGCCTTGAACTCCACCACCACAACCGTCACCCGGCTATTTTTATTAGTATATGTTCATTCTACAAAGTGATGACTCTCATTATGACATTTCCCGAAGTATATCATGAATTTTGTCTATACTCATTCCTCATTGCCCTCTCCTGTCTCCCACCAATTCTCTGCCTTTTCCTAAATAGTACTTTCTACTTCCATGCTTTATGATATATAGTTGTGTGGGTGCATGTGTGTACATGCGTGAGTGTGTGTGTGTGTGTGTGTGTGTGTGTGTGTGTGTGTACAATCTAGGTTATGCATATAAGAGACTATCAGCAGTTCTCTTTCCTCTGTGGAAAGGAATTAGAAGTGGGAAAGGTTAGGTGGTGGTGGCGCACGCCTTTAATCACAGCACTTGAGAGGCAGAGACAGGTGGAGCTCTGTGAGTTCAAGGCCAGCCTGATCTACAGAGTAAATTCCTGGACAGCCAGGACTACACAGAGAAACTCTGTCTTGAAAAGAACCCCCCCACAAAAAAAGAGTAGGAGAAAAAACACTCTTATTAACTTCAACAAATTTGTAGAAAAATTTGGTTGTTTATAGTAATGCTTTTTTAAAATTAATTAATGAAAATAATTTTAGATACTCCAGCTGGGAGTATAGTTCCTTGGTAAAACTCTTGCCTAGTTTGTATGAAGTCCCGGACTCCATCCCCAACACCAAATTAAAAATAAATATTTAAAACTAGAATATTGAGCTGGTCTGGAAAGATAGCTCAAGATATAAGAGATCACACTGATCTTGCAGAGGACCCCAGTTCAAATCCCAGTACCCCCAAAAGGCAGCTCATAACCACCTGTAACTCCAATTCCAATATATCAATTTGAAGGTTCCTCAAAAAGCTCGAAACAGAACTGCCGTATGACCCAGTTATACCACATCTGGAGATATGCCCAAAGGACCCCCACACTCTACAGCAGAGATACCTATACTTCCATAGTCACTGTAACTCTAGGCACAGTATCACAGAAATAGAACTAGCCTAGATGTGCATCAATGAATAAATACATAATGAAAATACATGTGTGGATGTGTGTGATATAAATATATAAGTGACGTACATATGGTGCATATATGTGAGACAGGGTTTCTCTGTCAACCCTAGCTGTCCTGGAACTCTCTTTGTGGATCAGGCTGTTCTGGAACTCACAGAGATTCACCTGCCTCTGCCTCCCAGTGCTGGGAACAAAGGTGTGTACCAATGCCCAGCATAAACAAATTCTTGAACCACACTCCCCAACCTCATGTGGTTAGTAAATATTGTATCATACCTGAGCAGTGGCGGTGCACACCTTTAATCTCAGCACTCTGGAGGCCCACTCTGTGAGTTCGACGTCAGCACGGTCTACATAGCAAGTTACAGGACAGCCAGGGCTACACAGAGAAGCTCTGTCTTAAAACAAATAATTGACTCAGAAAACACCCCATTTTTATTTTATTCTTTTGTTAATTTGAGATCTGGTCTAACTACATTATCCAGACTGATTTGGAAAGATGAGGTAGGTTCAAGCAATCCTCTTACTGAGAACCCTGAATAGCTCCAAGCACATATCTGCCTCATCATCATTTTATTTTACAGGGTTTGTAATCGACAACTTAGACTTGGTTTACTGTTTCGGACATTTGGAAATGTGTCACAGGGTAAGTACTGTTGATGAGATAAGAGCAAATCAGGTTCTGGCGGTTGCAATGCTAAACGAGACTTCTGAAACCCATTCTGCCAGATTACCACACAAGCTCCTGTTCTCAAAGGCTTAGGATGAGTTGGACCGGTTCACCCACTGCCTTTCTTCTTCAGGAAGCTGCAGTTCTACTCTAAATACCTTTGAACTAGTTGCATTATGACCACAGTTTATCTGGCATAACTCCCATTCCTTAAAGTCAACAGATGCACGAACTTTAATAGCATTTGAACAATGCCGACACAGTAATAACGAGGCTAGCTTTAGGTTGATTAATTAGCCTTACTGACACATCAAAAGATTAAAAAAGGAACATGCTCTTTCGTTTAAAAAATATGCAGAACACTATTGCTCCAAGGACAGTCTGATCCATGGAACAGAATGGACAGTTTAAAGATACACCTGTTTGTTTGTGTCTATGGGACCATATATTTTGTGCTGGGGTTAGTCACGGGGTACTGTGCATGCTGGGCAAGCACTTTGTTACCGGCAGCCCTTTTTCTTTTTGTACTTTTACTTGAAAAAAACTGAGTCTTACTAGGTTGCTCTTGAATTCCCTCTGTAGCTCTGGCAGGCCTGAAGTTTAGAATTTCTTTCACAGCATCTCAAATGACTGGGATCTTATGCTCATACCACCAGCTGCAGTAGATCAGTGGTTCTCACCCTTCCTAATGCTGCAACCCTTTAATACAGTTCCTCCTGTTGTGGTAACCACCAACTCTAACATTATGTTTGTTGCTACTTCATAACTGTAATTTTGCTACTGTTATGAATCATAATGTAAATATTTTTGGAGATACAGGTTTGTCAAGGAGGTCAAGACCTACAGGTTGAAAACCGCTGTAGTATTTACAAAGGAGATGAAAGAGCCCGGGAGCTCTTAGAAGACAAAGGCAGGTGGATCTCTGTGAGTTCAAAGTCATCCTGGTCTATGTGCTAGTTCTAGGCCAACCATGGTTACATAGTGAGACATGACTCAAAAACCAAATGACAACAGCAAAAGAGGAAAATTAAAAATGAATTAAATTCTGGGAAATGACCTTTGTCATTATCATGCAACATGGAAAATACCACTTTCTCCTTTTGTGCATCGCGCCCTCTTCACACACAGATTATTGTATCCAAGATGACTTTCGTACTTTACAATTATTCTATACAAATTGCATGTGAGTTAAGTGGAGAACATTACAAAAACCCTGCTAAATGTAGAAACAAAAACTGAAGTAGCCTATAGTCCAGAGCTTCTGCCCAGCACGTCCTTTCTCCCACCTCCGCCTCACCAGGGTGACTCTTGCTTCTCTTTAAGGTAACCTGTTTCCCTCCTGAGCCAGCAAAGGAACTACGGGGCTGAGCCTATGTGAGCACTCTGGACTTCCCTCAGACAGGTGTGTCTTCACTAGTCCTGACGCTCTCGAAGTATAAATGTGGCCGTGGCTTTCAACAATCTGTTCTCATAATCAGTGCTCATTAAGTGCTTCTTGAATTAATGAGTAAACAGAGGGTACAGGGATATTAGAAAGCATACAACGTCAATACTGAGCTGGAGGAATTATCTCTGCCTACTTCCTGTTTTTTTTCCTTCTGTGTTATATCAGGGAAAGTGGCAGGGTTTTTTTTCCCAGTTGACCAACCAGCTGTAACTAACAAACTTTTTACTCTTACTTTGACCACTTTCTCCTTGTCTATGTGTCTTTTTGTTGAGTTGGGGTCTTAGTATGTAACCAAGGCTGGCCTTGGATTTTTTTGTTGTGTTGTGTTGTGTTTGGATTATCTTTTCTTTTGATTTGCAATACAGTTTCACTGTATAGTCTTGGCTAGCCTGGAACTCTGCTCTGTAGACTAGACTGGCCTCGTACTCATAGAGGTCTACCTGCCTCAGTCTTCTGAGTTATGGGATTAAAGGCATGAGACACTACACCCTGCTGGCCTTGAGTTTATCTCCCTACTTCACCATGTCATATATATATGTATATATATATGTATGTATGTATGTATGTATCTTTCTCGTACTGTTTCATCCTTTCTGAATCTTTGTTTCTCTATTTCTGTGTCTTTCCCTTTCTTACACACACACACACACACACACACACACACACACACACACACACAACCTTCATCATCTCTCCTGTCTGTGATTTCTTCTTTTTTCTTTTTTGAAAAGTGTGTGCTCTCCAATATGGAGATGCCCTGGAACAGGAATTACAGGTGTTTGTAAGCTGCCTGACCTGGGTTCTGGGAACTGAACTCGGGTCCCCTGGAAAACCAATCGGCATTCTTAAGCACTGAGACTTTGCTCCAGCCTCTAATGTTTTTCCTTTGAGATAGTGTCCCATGCTGCCTAGGCTGGCCTTGAACACTCCTTTCCAGTATTAGTATTGCAACCGTGTACTACCATGCCTTTCTCTGGGATTTTCATATTTTTTGTCTTACTTCATAGCCCAGGATAGCTTTGCACTTGATGTCATCCTCCTGCCTCAGCCTCCCAAGTGCTGGAGTTACAGGTGAAAGCTACCATGCCTGGCTTTTTTTAAAATAATTTATTTTTATTTCTTGTGAATTGATACATGTATATTTGATCCCCTGGAACTAGAATTACTGACACTTATGAGCTGGTGCTGGGATTTGAACCCGGGTCCCCTGGAAGAGAAGCCAGTGATAGTAACCTCTGGGCCATCTTTCCAACCCACCCCCATGTCTCACTTTAATATTTGTCTTTCTACTCAATAGACTATGGAAGAGAAAGATCCTAAAATATAATCTACCAAATTTTGAAATGGCGCACTGAAGGAAATAATGTTATAATGTTCTCTTCCTTCTTGGTGGCAGTTTAGAGGCGAAAATCAGACTCAGGAAATTTTTGTCTCCCCCTATATAAGACTATTTGATGACAATCACCTACCCAAAAAGTCTAACTGCAATGGCTGCAACAAGCTGTTTGACATAAGATGGTAGCCACATGCTTCAGGTTTCTTGATTGTGGAATAGCAGATATTTTGAAATCGGAAAGGGCCCTTACCCTGCCATTTCGCTCACCAAGGTCAAGTTGCTTACTCAAGTTAGCAGCAGAGCTGAGAGCGGAGCTCTTACCTCCCAACTTCTTCCCCGCTGTTCTGTTCTCATTTGGCTCTATCTCTGTGCTCTAAATGCTCCCTTCATTAAAGTTTCATGTGAACGAGAAAGGCACAGGAAACACTGAAAGCCCTGTGCACTTCTGCTACAGAATTTATTAGATGGTGACCTTAGCACTCTTACCAATTGAAATGCACACGTTTCCTAGCAACTTCACTCTTCAGATGGTGTTTTGTTTTCCCAGTGCATGCTCATGGAAATATTTGTTGACTTGCAATAGACTTTAAAAAAAGACAGGCCATCTAGCCAAACTCTTCTCTTTTTGTTTATTTGTTTGCTTTGGGTTTTTTTTTTGAGACAGGGTTTCTCTGCATAGCACTGGCTGTCCTGAAACTCACTCTGTAGACCAAGCTGGCCTCAAATTTGTACAGATCCACCTGCCTCTGCCTCCCAAGTGCTGGGATTAAAGGTGTGCACCACAATGCCTGGCCTGTTTCCTTTTTGAGAGAGGGTCTCACTATACAGTCCTGGATGGCCTGGAACTCTTAGACATCTGCCTGCTTCCACTCCCTAACTGCTAGGATTAAAGGTATGTGCTCAGTGGTGAAGTTTGGTTTTAGGTTGATTTTTTTAAAAAATCTCTTAAGACTGGCACACCTTTAGCCCCAGTACTCAGGAGTTAGGAGCAGGCAGATTTGTCTTGCAAGTTTGAGGAGCCTAATCTACATAATGAGTTCCAAGCCAGTGTGGACTACAACATATCCTGTCTCAAAAAAGAAAATCACTATTATAGGGTCTGGAGAAAGCCTGGTGGTTAAAAACACTTGTTCTTGCAGAGAACCCAGGTTTAGTTTGTAGCACCCACATGACAGATAACAGTCATCTGGAAGTCCAGGTCTATGAGATCTCATGTTTCTCCTAACCTACACAGGTACCTGAGTGCTTGTGGTATATGTACACATACATAAAACAAAACAAAATACATGAATATTTTAAAATCTGTCTTACAAATACCAAGTAGAAAAGAACTATAATTATTAAAAAGGAAAACAAATCCTCCCCCACCCCCCAAAAAACATGTGATAGAGCTACGGGATTTTATTATTGACATACTGTGAGTCAACACTGTTTCTTTTTAAAAGTACAAAGTACAAGCTAAGGCCACTTAGATGGAAAGTTCAAGAGAAGGAAGGGAATGCACACTGAACTGTGACACAGTTGTATGGTTTAATGTGGGCTCCATGGTTGCGGAAGGACATTGACAAAGTCAAAGAGCCTTGGGGAAGGAAAGTGGAATGAGACATCTGGGAAATCTTCCCATAGGACCAGCTTCAGGCTGGAGAACGGATGTCTCAGTAAAATGCTATCTCCAAATACCTCCAGATAGGCTTGAGAGGTGGCTCAGTAACGACAGCGTTAGCACTCTCCCAAAGGACCTGGGTTCAGGTCCCAGGACCCATATCAGGCAGCTCACAAGAGTCTGAAACTCTCATTTCAGGGATCCAATGCAACTGGCCTCTCCCAGCACCCATATTTGCTCACACATACCGAACCCCAACACAGTCAAGAATAAAGAGCGTCTCTTTGTAAGAAGTGCATAAGCAGCTACAGAGGCATAGAGGGGAGAAAAAAGACAGGTTAAGTCATGCAGTTCCAGAGAGATTAGAAAGAAGAGTTAGACATTTTTCCTTCCTACTGACTGAACTTTAGCTCCTTTTAAAATTTCAAACAAGACCTCAAAAATTAGTAACTCAGAGTAGTGTCACACACCTTTAATCCCAGCACTCAGGAGGCAGAGGCAGGTAGATCTCTGTGACTTGGAGACCAGTCTGGTCTACAGAGTGAGTTCCAGGACAGCCAGAGCTACACAGAGAAACTCTGTCTTGAAAAACAAAAAAAGTGTAACTTATAGTAGCGTGTTCTTACAGAGAAACCTAAAAACTGATAGGAAACTGTAAGATAAGATTTACCATCAGAAGTTAGGTAAGGGGACTTCTGAGGACTCTGCCAACTTGGACCCCAGAGCTTTTGAAAGTTTCTTGGGCCTCAGTGTTGGATACAGATGTAGAGACATATGCTTCAAAAGACTCTGCCTTTTCTTCAGTTTACAGAACTAGCAGAGGTGGGTCAGTGGTTATGGTTCAGTTAGAGCTTGTCTAATATGCACAAAGCTCAGTGTTCAATCCTATAATTATTTAAAATTACATATATAAATAAATTATATATACCCATTTTGAAAGATTCGTGTTTACTTTATGTGTATGGTGTTTATCTGCTTGTATGTGTACCATGCACATGCAGTGCCTGCTGAGGCCAGATGAGGGCGTTGGAGTCCCCGGAACTGGATTTACAACACTGTGGGCCTCCGTGTGTGTGTGTGTGTGTGTGTGTGTGTGTGTGTGTGTGTGTGTGTGTGTGTGTGTGTCTGTGTGTCTGTGTGTCTGTGTGTGTGTGTCTGTGTCTGTGTCTGTGCCTGTGTCTGTGTCTGTGTGTGCTCAGAACTGAACTCAGGTCCTCTGTAAGAGCAAAAAATATTCTTTTTTTAATTCCAGGACAGGGTTTCTCTGTGTAACAGTCCTGGCTGGAACTCATTTTGTAGACCAGGCTGACCAGGCTGGCCTCAAACTCATGGAGATCTGCTACCACTGCCTGGTCAAAGTACTCTCTTTTTTCCCCTGTCAGGGTTTCTCTGCATAACAGCCCTGGCTGTCCTGGAACTCCCTCTGTAGACCAGGCTGACCTTGAACTCACAAAGATCCGCCTGCCTCTGCATCATCAGTGAGTGCTGGGATCAAAGGCCTGTGTCACCACTGCCTGGTAATTAAAGTGTTTTTTTTTTTATGTGTATGAATGTTTTGCCTCCACGTCTGTAAATGTACCTTGTGCAAGCAATGACAGTGGAGGCTAGCAGAGGGCGTCAGAACCCTGGGAACTACCTTTACTACCTTTGAACCACCACGAGGGTGCGGGAACCTCTCATCCACTAAGCCACTTCTCTAGCACCCTCCCTCAAACAACACATACTTTTAAACAAAATAACTAGTGAAAGGCATAGCGTGTGCAATGCTCTGGTTCAACCTCCAGTATAGAAAACAAAAATAAGGAAACAAAAGTAACACTAGCACTGACTGGAGAGATGACTCAGTGGATAAGAGAACTAGCTGCGAGGATCTGAGTTCAGTTCCCAGCACCCACATGACAGCCCGGAAGTCTGTAGCTCTGTTTCAAGGAATCCAAAACCTTCTTCTGACTTCTTCAGGCACCAGGCATGCACACAGCTACACATGCAAGTGAAACACCCATAAGCATTAAGTAACAATAATGAAAACATGTAGAGTAACGCTAGGAGAGGCAGACTTCCTACCTCTGGTCGGAGCTGATATGCAGAACACTGTTCCCACAAAGATGCCCACATCTTGTCAGGGGAAATTTTAAAAAAATGAATTAACGTCTAAACAGGCTTTTCTTTTATTGAGACAGGACTTCAGGCTGACTTCAAACTCAAGAGCTCCTTGCCTCCACCTCCTGAGTGCTGGAACTACAGGTGGCTTTCCTCTGACTTTAAAATGAGCAAATTATGATAGGTTGTCTGTACTGGGCCTAGCATAGTCACAGGGTCATCATAAGTGAAAGAAGGAAGTGTCAGAGTCAGAGAAAGATGTGGCAACGGAAGCAAGGGTCACAGTAAGCTGACATGAGGATAGCTCCAGGAGGGACTGAGCAGCAGGCTTCAAAGACAGGACATAAATAACTGTGTGGGACAGCTTAAGGTCCAAAAACAGGCTGCAAAGCATGCTGGGATGGCTGACTCCAGATTGCTAGGGCAGCAGACCAAAACAGATCTAAGGGACAAAGTGAGATAGTGGTCCATTCTCACTAGGTCAGATTAAAGCAACCTCAAGAGTCTGGTTCTAAGGCAGCAGGCACAGAGTATTGTTCTTTCCGGTGGACCTGCCAGCTTTAGGGGACATAACCCCTATACATATTCTTGCAGTTTACACATCTAAGAATGGATTGTGGTTAAAGTGGGTTTCTGACGAAAGTACCTCTTTCCTAGAAGTGACTGCCCTGGAGGAGGAGGCCCAGGGAGGGGACAGCAGAGAAGCTAGGATACAGACTCCTTCCTTCTCACTGGCACTTTTGAAGTTTTTTTCTTTCCAAAGCACAAGAAGCAAGACGGTTGATGGGGTGGGGGCCAGAGGAAACTGGACACTTCTCCATAACAAGATCACAGCTGCCATGGTTCCCTTGGAAGATGGAAGAGGGGCCTGTCAACCAAGGGCCACAGACTGATTGCCTGAGCTAGAAAGGGCAACGGCACAGTTTCCCCCAAAACCTGCAGAAGAAACACCAGCATACCGACACCGTTTTAGGTCCTTGGACTTCCAGAATGGTACCACAGTACATTTGTATTATTTGAAACCACCCAATACTTGCAGAAGAAAAAGGAATGCGTGCCTTTTGGGGGAAAGCAGTGGGTCTTTGATCTTTTTACCTTGGAAATTAACATTAGAACATGTTGCATGGAAATAGAGGTGTTTTTAATTTTGGCTACTCTCTTTTTCTTTCACTTAACAAAAATCCAGAGGGGATACTGGAGAAGAAGAGGTATGTGGGCAGAGGGGAGTTCAAAGTGAGGAGAAGAGGGTAAGATGGAAGAAAAATGTCAATATTGGGGAGAGAGAGAGATGGGGAGAAGGAACTGAGAGGGCCAAGGATGGCAGGGGAAGACAGGAGAAGGGCAAAAGAGGGGATGAATGGAGGAAAGGGAGTGAATAGGAAAGGGAGAAGCATGCCTGGCGGTGGTGGCGCACACCTGCACTCAGGAGGCAGAGGCAGGCGGATCTCTGTGAGTTCAAGACCAGCCTGGTCTACAAGAGCGAGTTCCATGACAGGCTCCAAAACCATACAGAGAAACCCTGTCTCGGGAAAAACAAAACAAAGAAAGAGGAAAGGGAGAAGCAGGGGTTAGGGGAGTGGAAGAGAGAGAATGGGCAGGAGGTGAGGAAATACAAGTTAAATGAGGAGAGGGTGGGCATTAATGAGGGAAGAAGATGGGAGAGGAGGTTTGGAGTGATGGCAGGGAGGGGAGGAGGACGGAAGGGCGGGAAAGAGGAGAGATGTGAAGACTGGTGAGGAAAAAGAAGAGAGGCGGGAAGGGAGTGGGATGCGCATGGAAAGGGTAGGATTGGAAAAGAGAGTGGGGGTCATAGAGGTAGGGAGGTGAGACAGGAGGAGAAGGGAGGAGAGGGTGGGAAGAAGTGGATAGAGGAAGGATGAGGAAGAGGTAGAGAGGGGGTGGCAGAGAGAAGAGGTCATGAACGGACAGAGGGGAGGAAAGGAGTGGATGGAGGTAGAAGGTGGAGGAGAATTAAGAGTCACCAGATGAGGTAGTGTTGAGGTGACAGGGATGGTAGCATAGAATCATGGAGATGCAGGAAGGGGAGAGCAGAAGAAGCGGAAAGTTTGTAGAGCTATGGGCAGGGTGTGGAGCAGGGCGGAAGAGGGATGCAGTAGGAGAAGAGAGAAGAGGAAGTGAGGGGAATTGCTTAGGGGGATGGTGGCTAGAATGGAGGAGAGATGGAATCAAAAGGTAGATGAACCAGGGAGTGGAGAGAAGAGCTAGGGGGAGGACGGAAAGGGGAAGTAGAGGGGGTGCAGAAAAAAAGGAAAACAAAAACCAGTCACGAGGTGTGGGCACATGCTGGTCTTCTCAATCTTCTCAAGACGTAGGTTTCTCTTCCTCCTGGAGCCTACAAGTCTGGACAGCAACTTCATGGGCATCTGGAGCCCCCGGCTCCATTTCATAGCACAATGGTACCTTCTGCGACTCGAGCTCTAGGAAGCCGACCTAGAAGCATCTTCTGATAACTTCTGTCGGTCTCAGTAGATACTCAAGTATCCTTAAGTTCAGTCGGCAGCAGAGGTGGAGCTCAACTCTTGCTTGGGAACCACAGACCTACTATTTATTTATCCATTTGCTTATTTATTTAAAGACAGACTTTCCTTGTTTATCTCTGGCTAACCTCAAATATTTTATTTTAGGTGTATGACTGTTTTTCCTGCATGTGTGAATGTGCATCATGTGTGTGCCTCATGCCCAGGGAGGTTGGTAAGGGGCATTACATCCCCTAGATGTGGAGTTATGGATGGTTATGAACCACCATGTGGGTGCTAGGAATTGAACCCTGGTCCTCTGCAGGAACAAGTGTTCTTAAGTGCTGAGTCATCTCTCAGAGTCCACTATCACTTTCTTAATGACTACCCTACTTAATACTGAGCCTGCAACACACACACACACACAAGTTCCCCATTCCTATCCTATTTTCTCATAGCACTTTCCTCCTTCTACCATAAAATAACAGTTTCACATTTAGTATATCTTTCCTCGTTGAAACATTAATGCCCAAAGTAAAGGGATTTATGTCTTTTGTTTTTACCAATATTAATGTGAAGAACCAAGAACAATGGAATAATGTACTAAATAACTGATGCTTGGAAAATATTACTGAATGAACCAGTTTTTCTTCTCTGCCTATATCAGACTAGATCCTGGGACAGGTCTATAGAAGAAACAAGACAATATTTGGTTTAAAAATCTGCCTGTTCAAATATTACATACATATTTGATTACTTTTTTTTGACTAACCTGAGATATAAACACTTGGGGGCAAGAATACTGCATGTCTTTAATTTTTACTTAACTTCTGTGATGCCCAGCCCTTCCTCCCTGTGTCCCAACTGTAATTGCTAGTCTAATGAACACCTATTCTTTCCAAGTTCATCTTCACTATTAAATACAAAGGGCGTACATTATTCTCACACACATTCTGGGTACTTGCGGAGACATACATACATGCACATTGTCGAAAACCTGTGGACAAACACAAAAGAAATGATTTAGAAAAATAGTTTTGTGAGTTATTGGGCTTTGAGACAGGGTCTCTCTATTTAGCACTGGCTGGGCTGGGACTCCCTATGTAGCCGAGGCGGGTTGTGTTTTGTTTTTTGTTTCTTTAACCTACATTTGAAGGAAAACCTCAAAGTCAGGCTCCGGCGGCGTGAAAGCAAACTCTGACTCCAATAAATGAGAATGCAAACTTGTAAACATAGACCGGTTTGGGAGTGGCTATTAGCATTTCAAAGGACGTCTCACCTCATACAAAGAATCCACTACAGGACTATTTTATTCAGCTAGCTCAAACGAAACACACACACACACACACACACACACGGACCCCAAAACGGAGAACTGGGCTTATGTGATCCGCATTCAACTCATGAATTGGCCCATGAACTGTCTGTTAAGGTACATGTTGGAGGAAGGCTGTATGTCAGTTGTGGAACACTTGCCTACCATGTGAGAGAGACCTTAGATTTAGTCCTCTCAGTACCACTAAAAGAAAAGAAGTTTTCAGTAAAGTTGGAAAATGCAGGTATTGTGATAAGGAGAAATATTTTAGAAACAGAATTGTTTAGTGACAATTATTTATTTTTATATAATTTGTTTATTTTTAATGTTATGTGCATTGTTGTTTTGCCTGCCAACTATGTGTGTATAAGGGTGTCAGGTCTCCCAAAACTGGAGTTACAGGCAGTAGTGAGCTGCCATGTGGGTCCTGGGAGATGAACCCTGGTAAACTGGAGGAGAAGTCAGTGCTCATAACTGTTGGGCTACCTCTCCAGCCCTGACAACTATTTCTTAAAAATCTGTAACAAAAAATGAAAAATAGTTAACCGATTATTTCCAAGTACAGCGATTAAAAATGATTTCCATTGTGTCTTTTGAGTTGCCCCATTGTCCTTCTTTTTCAATAATCAGTGTGTAACGATGAAAAGAAACCTTCAGGGACTGAAGAGAGGACTCTGTAGTTAAGAGTGCTTGCTGCACTTGCAGGGGATCCAAGTTCTGTTCTCAACATCCATGTCAGATGTCCCATAACTACTGGAAAACAGGCAAATGGGCTGATGGCGCACACCTTTAATCCCGGCTCTCAGAAGGCAGAAGCAGGAAGATCTCTGAGTTTGAGACCAGCCTGGTCTACATAGTGAATTCCAGGACAGCCAGGGCTACACAGAGAATGTACCTCAAAACAAACAAACAAACAAATCTGGCCATGAATCCAGCTCCAGGTAATCTGAAATCCTTTTCTGGCATCCATGGACACTTGCATTCATATACATACATACATATATATATATATACAGAATTTAAGAATAAACTTTATTTTTAGTTTTTCGAAACAGGGTTTCTCTGTATTGTTTTGGAGGCTGTCCTGGAGCTCACTCTGTAGACCAGGCTGGTCTCGAACTCACAGAGATCCATCTGCTTCTGCCTCCCGAGTGCTGGGATTAAAGGCATGCGGCACCACTGCCCGGCTCTTAAACATTTAAAAGTGAAAGTCAAAGTTTAATTTGTAAAAGATTGATTTGCACACAACTGTAAGGAGAGGGACGAAGAAGTCTCAAGACAATTTTTTATCAAATCTCTTAAAATGTCTGTGGGCAGGGCAGTTGCAATCTGACTCTAGAATACAGACTCGCCAGGCATCACATTGGGTTAAGAATGGGTCTGTAGATATTGTACATCAAAGTGACAATATTTGATAACTATATTTCATGACCTCAAAAAAGTAGATTTTGTGCTCTCATCACAGAAAATAATGAAAGCCTGGTGGTGGTGGTGGTGCACGTCTTTAATCCCAGCACTCGGGAGGCAGAGGCAGGCGGATTTCTGTGAGTTCGAGACCAGCCTGGTCTACAAGAGCTATTTCCAGGACAGCCGCTAAAACAATACAAAGAAATCCTGTCTTGAAAACCAAAAAAAAAAAAAAATCTTTTTGTAGGCTTGAAATAAGTTGGGCTAAAAGAATTAACTAGCTCGGTTTTAAAATAGTGCTGATTCCTTTTTTCAGACAGGATCTCTCTGTGCATCCTAGGCTGGCCTCCAACTCGAGATCCTAAACCTGCAGACGCAGTGCCTACTCCCGACTTTTCTTGACTTTTACTGTTTTAAACTTACAAGTCGTGTGTAGCTTATGTCGAATAAGAAAGTTTCTTTACAAATGTTCAAAAGTGGTAGATAGGACCGTAAAGGAAAAAGGGGAAGGCGGTGATGACAAACCAAATAATTAAAGGCGGCGGTTCAGAGAAATAGCTGAGTCAGGAGTCGGACAATCACGTGAATAGGTGATTAAAAAACGAAACTTGGGGCTGACACAGCCTCCCGCCGCCTCCACCCCCTCTAGCCACTGCTAAGCTTTGGGGAGCATAGGGTTCAGGATGTCCTTTGCTTTGTCCCATGGGCCGAACTCAGGCTGAGGGTGGCGCGCTTTAGGCAACTTGGGAAGCCTTTGCAAGCGGTGGGGCGCAGAAGCTCCGGAGGAGGCGTTGGCTTTTTGTGTCTCCTGTGGTCTAGATCCTTACCGCAGCTGTGGGAGGCCGCGTGTGCTGCCCACGGTCAAAGCAACTTTGTTCAGTAAAAAGGACTATTGTACTTTGAGCGAACAACTCCCAGGGTTCTGCAGCCTTCTAGGCAGTCTTCCAGGAGCTTTCTCCCCCTACAGGCCCGGGCTTTAAATGCAGTTTGTTTTTACAGTGGCATGTTGCTTTATTCTTGGATTGGGCGCCAAGCCCTACCAGTTAATTATGGCCTTTTCGAGAACAGGGCTGTCCTTAGGTCCAAAGTTGGTGCTCCAGGCTTTACTGGCAGAAGATGCTTTTGAAGTCTTTCTTCTGCGTATCTACTCAGCCAGCATCCGGTATGCAAGCATGAACATGCCCGGAAGCCCAGCTCGGGTTCTGGCTTGGCACATGACTTGGGTGGATCCACAGAGACATCAGCATCATTTCCTGCACCCAGCTTCTTTCAAAATTTACCAAACTGTATTCTTGAAATATGTGTAAGTTACATGTCAGCAAAACTAACTTAAAAAACTAACTTAAAAAATCGACACCATCATCCTATTTTCTAAGTAACTATCAAGATACGATAAAATGTCCCTCTCTCTTTTAAAAATCACGTCTATTTCTCTTTTCATTGAGTAATTTATTTACTTTAAAACCTTGAGTTTCTATAAATATGGGAACAAGGTTTTATTTGCAGAGTTTTTCATTAGGATATTCCATTGTTTTATTCGGCACACGCCTTTAATCCCAGCACTGGGGAGGAAGAGGCAGGCGGATCTCTGTGAGTTCAAGACCAGCTTGGTCTATGAGAGCTAGTTCCAGGACAGCCTTCAAAGCCACAGAGAAACCCTGTCTTGAAAACAAACAAACAAACAAACAAACAAAAAGACCTTCAAAAAACTGTCACTATGTGTTAAGATGCTATTTGGGACAACGCAAATCTATACGGTGGGGCTGTGCTGGTTCATATTTGTCTCCAGAGTAAACTATCTCTTGTTTCCTTTGACCTGAGAGCTGTGCTTTTGTGTTGATAGATGTGATCTCAAGGAAAACTCAATGCCAACATGCCTCAATAGAAAGACACTGGAGGAGGTGTCCCAGGCTTCTTACTACCAGCATTGGGGAGGAAGAAGCAGGAGGATTCCAAGTGTTTTGTTACAGCACTGAAAAAGTAACTAAGATGTTCCTAAGAGGTCAGGATGTGGCTTGTCACAAGTTGGGCTTTTCAGAAACAGTGAGGCGGAAATGGAGGTGTGAAGTGTGTGCATTTAGAGATTAGTCACTGCCAAAGGAAGGGGTGGGAAGGCAGATGAGGCAAAAGACCAAGCTCAACACCAGCTTAACACCAGCTGGACAATGCCTGGGTCAAGCCTACAGGACGATGTAGGTGAGTGTCTCCCGTGAACTGACCAAGGCAGGGCTTTACACACTGTGTCTCAATTCCTGAGTGGTGCTTGTTCAAAAATGCTTGTTAACCACCACACCCTTCCATATGCTCACCAGCATCGCTGCGGTTTGAGCATGCTCACCAAGTATCACCATTGCTTCTTCTGCAAGGTCCACTTGAGAACTCAACAGAGGATGGATTAGCAAAGGACACAGATCACCCTCCACAGAACAAGATGTGGCATCCTCACTGTTGCAAACTGGAGGAAGACATGCTCCACTCAACACTCTCCCTTGTATGACTCAGGTGACAGAAACAGCAAGCTCAGCAAGAAAAGAAGTAATGACACATGACATGAAGACATGTGCACGAGTCACTTCTTGAACATGTCAGACAGTCACCATCACTTACAATGAGTCATTCATTAAGTGTTGAGGAGGCACTGACCCTTTAATACAGTTCCCCATGGTGATGGTCTACACAGTGGTTCTCAACCTTCCTAATGCTGTGTTCCTTTAATACAGTTCCACATGTTGATGGTCTACACAGTGGTTCTCACCCTTCCTAATGCTGTGACCGTTTAATACAGTTCCTCATGTTGATGGTCTAGACAGTGGTTCTCACCCTTCCTAATACTGTGACCCTTTAATACAGTTCCACATGTTGATGGTCTACACAGTGGTTCTCACCCTTCCTAATGCTGTGACCCTTTAATACAGTTCCTCATGTTGATGGTCTACACAGTGGTTCTCACCTTCCTAATGCTGTGACCTTTTAATACAGTTCCTCATGCTGATGGTCTACACAGTGGTTCTCACCCTTCCTAATGCTGTGACCTTTAATACAGTTCCTCATGTTGATGGTCTAGACAATGGTTCTCAACCTTCCTAATGCTGTGCTCCTTTAATACACTTCCTCATGTTGTGGTGACCCCAACCATAAAATTATTTTTGTTGCTACTTCATAACTGTAACTTTGCTACTGTTATGAATTCTATAAATATCTGATATGCAGGATATCTAATATGCAACCCCCGTAAAAGGATCATTTGACCCCTCCCAAAGTGTTGGTACCCACAGGTTGAGAACCACTGATCTAAACTAATCTTAACCAAAATTTGGGATCTCCTTATATATGAATATACACACCAAATACTATTTAAACATGGGGGAGAGGGAAGAACAGCAAGGTTGGGGCAAAATCTCCCAGAAACCAGAAGAAAGAACATTTTAAGGAAGTTAGTCTAATTTACTGGGTCAATAGTTAATCACTGCCATCGTATGTTATTCTCAGAAATTGGAGAGGATGGTATGGAATTATTGAAGGGACCCAGTTGAGGAAACAATAATCTATAAAGAAGCACCGAGTATGAGCAAGTTCTAGGACAGCCTCCAAAGCCACACAGAGAAACGAGAAACCCTGTCTCAAAAAAAAAAAAAGAGGGAAGCACAGCCAGTGCCTACCACTTTGTCTTAGACAGTCTCAGTTTACACGTGATACCCCACATCTCATCCACTTTAGCATTTATCCCACATAGTTTTTGGTTTGGACTAAATATTACTATTAATAGTTGTACAGGGGATGGGGCTATAGCTCAGTGATAAAGCAATTGGCTATCATGCACAATCCTGGGTTCTGTCCCAAAAAAGTTGCATCAAAATCATTTTCATTTGCCGGGCATGGTAGCACATTTCTGGAGTCACAGCTAGTTGGGGGGGGCTGAAGGAGGAGTATCAGAGATCCCAGCCCTAAAGACATTTAGCAAAACCCTGCGTAACATAATTTCAAAAATTTTATTCTATTTTATGTTTTGGTTTTTCAAAGCAGAGTTTCTCTGTGTAGCCCTGGCTGTCCTGGAACTTTTTTTTTCTTTTCTGTAGAACAGGGTGGCCTTGAACTCAAAGAGATCCACCTGCCTCTGCCTCTTGAGTGGTGGGATCAAAGGCTGTGCTACCAACTCCAAGCAACATAAACCTTTGTTAAAGGCTAGGGATATAGCTCAGTGTTAGATCTCTTGTATCAAGTGTATGAGGCCCCAAGTTCAATTCCTGATACACAGTATTATACAATAAAAACTGTAGCCATAATAGTTATAATAGAAATGTGGTCAGAGAACCATAACTTAAACGTCCAGCTCCAGCCGGGTGGTGGTGGCGCATGCCTTTAATCCCAGCACTCGAGAGGCAGAGGCAGGCGGATCTCTGTGAGTTCGAGGCCAGCCTGGTCTTCAGAGCAAGTTCCAGGACAGCCTCCAAAACAATACAGAGAAACCCTGTCTCTAAAAAAAAAGTCCAGTTCCTACAATGTTCCCACACAGTGAAATCTGAGAGACGACCACAGATAACTCATCTCTTTTTTAAAAACTATTGATTTATTTTATGTATATGTGTGTGACTGAGTGTGTGTGAGATACATGTGCACCAGCTGTCTTCAGGGGTGTGAATGTGTCAGAAGAAGGTGTCAGATGCCCTTCAACTGTAGTTACAAGCACTGTGAGGGACCATGTGGGTGCTGGTAATCCAACCTGGATCCTCTGCAGGAGCAAGAAATGCTGCTAACCACTGAGCCAGCTTGCCAGCCCCTCGTTTCTTTCTTTTTTTAAAAATAACTTATTTACTTTATGTGTTTGAGTGTTTTGGGCTTTGGGGGGGGTTGTAGTTTTTCCTTGTTTCAAGACAGGGTTTCTCGGTGAAACATTCCTAACTGTCCTGGAACTCACTCTATAGACCAAGCTAGCCTGGAACTCAGAGATCCACCTGTCTCTGCCTCCCAAGTGTTGGGAATACAGGAGCCCACCACCACGCCTGGCTGTTTGAGTGTTTTGCCTGCATGTATGTATGAGCACTATGTGTGTGACTGGTAGCAGTGGAAGTCACAAGAGGGTGTCAGATCCCCTGGAACTGGAGTTATGGATGGTTGTGAGCCACCATATGGTCCAAGAGCAGCAAGTGCTCCTAACCTCTGAACCGTATCTCCAGCCTCAGATGACCTATTTCCTTTCTTAAGTTGTGTGGCTTGAACATAATTGATTTCCTCATCAAGAAAGAAGACAAATCACTGATGAGAGGCAATGAGCCAGCGATAAGAATAGTAAACCATCTCAAGTCTTCGGAAGGAGTGGAGGGAAGTGTGTGACACCATCCAGCGGCCTACTGCTTGCTGTACTGGTCACGGGTTCCTTGGCTTAGATCCTAGTGGTTCTCAACCTGTGGGAATCACATATCAAATATCCTGCATGATAACAGTAGCAAGACTACAGTTATGAAATAACAAGGAAAATAATTTTGTTGTGGGGGTCACCACAACATGAGGTGTTCCAGACCAGTCAGGGCTACACAGAAACCCTGTCTTGAACCACCCTTCCCAAAAAGTAGACAGTACATTCTTTTCTTTCCTTTCTTTAAAGTTTTTTCTGAGGCAGGGTTTCTCTGTGTAGCCCTGGATGTCCTGGAACTTACTCTGTAGACCAGTCTGGCCTCAAACTCATAGAGATCTGCCCACCCATCTCCCAAGTGCTGGGATTAAAGGCATGTACCACTACATCCAGCTTGGACATCTAATTTTTGTTGTTGTTTCGTTTGATGCTTTAAATAGCAAGTCCCTGCAAGACTATTTGGGATACTACTTCGAAGGCAGAGGCAGGTGGATCTCCAGGTTTGAGGCCAACCTGGTCTACATAGCAAGTACCAAGAAAGCCAGGGCAATTACACAGAGAAACCCTGTCTTGAAAAACCAATTAAAAAAAAAGAATTATTTCTGATCCAATATTTACAGTTTAATTTTTAAGAACATAATTGGTAACAGCTTCACTTTTATGTAACTTGACAACTTGTTGGGTACCTCATCACTTGTGGTCATTCTAAAATAAAATTCTGTGGCGATCTGGAGATGTACTTTGGTGGTACTTGCCCTCTGTGCATGAGGCCCTAGGTTCCATCTTCAGCACCAACAGAAAAACAAATTTTTTGAGACAGTGTTTCTCTGTATTGTTTTTGGAGGCTGTCCTGGAACTCACAGAGATTCACCTGTCTCTGCCTCCGGAGTGCTGGGATTAAATGCATGCGCCACCAACACCCCGCTCAGAAAAATAATTAAATCTGGGCATGGTGGCCCATGACTCCTGTGTTCAGTAGAGCACATTTACAATTGACTAGAGTCCACTGACTGGTGAATAGATAGAGAGAATGTGGTACATCTGCATAATGGAATAGAACCCAGCAATAAAACACTACCATTTGCAGCAACATGGATGGCATTAAAAGACATTATGGTAAACAAAACAGGTCAAGCATAGAAAGACAAATATTGCATACTCCCATTAATATAGAGGCTAAAAGTAGACATCACGGAGTAGAAGGGCCGTAGTTATGCCAGCCTGGGCTAGGGTGGGAGTTTGAAGAGAAGTTACTCCAACTACTGTGATCACATCATTAAAGTATGCTGTACACATGCTCTGAAATTCTATGTTGTACTCCATAAATATGTACACTAATTGTCAACTAAAATATTAGAATGCATGTTTTAAATAGTATGGTTTGCAGATGTGAGGCAAAGGAAAATGTAAACAATTTCAGTGTGTGTGTGTGTGTGTGTGTGTGTGTTGCTGAAGACCAAATGCAGGACCATGCATATACTAAGTGTTCCACCCCTTAGGTCTATCCTTATCTAATCAGCTTATTGAGAATGGCTCTCACTGTGCAGCTCAGTTTGGCCTCAAAGATGGCGATCCTCCTGCCTCAGCCTCCTGAGTGATGGGATTACTGACATGCACCACCATATTTGACTCAATTTCAATTTTTGAATTGCTGGTGCTTTAAATTTATTTATTTATGTTTATTTTATATACATTGGTGTCTTTGCCTCCGTGTGTCTGTGTGAGGGTGTCGGGTCCCCTGGAACTGGAGTCACAGACAGTTGTGAGCTGTCATGTGGGTGCTGGGAATCAAACCTGGCTTCTCTGGAAGAGCAGTCAGCGCTCTTAACCACTGAGCTATCTCTCCAGCCTGTGGTTGCTGTTTTGAGACAGGGTCTCACTTTGTAGCCCAAATTGGCCTTGGCCTCATTGCAATCCTCCTAGCTCAGCCTCTCCAGGCCTCAGGACTGCAGGAATGAAATGCCAAGTGTGACTCAATTTCAAAATGCTTTGTTTATATGTGTCCATAGCATATGAACACAAGGCAGAGGACAACCTTGCGTGTCAACCCTCACCTTCCACCTTGCTTTTTGTTCCCAGTTTTTTAAGACAGGGTTTATCTGTGTAACAGTCCTGGCTGTCCTGGAACTCGCTCTGTAGACCAGGCTGGTCTCAGACTCACAGAGATCCAACTGCCTCTGCCTCCCAAGGGCTGGGATTAAAGGCGTGCACCACCATCGTCTGGCACCTTCTATCTTTTCTTTCAGCTGAATCTGATGGTGCATACCTTTAATTCCAACACTCAGGAGGCAGAGGCAGACGGATCTCTGAGTCCAAGGCCAGCCTGATTTACAAAGCTAAAAAGAGAACCCCGTCTTGAAAACTCAAAAAAAAAGAGAGGGAGGGAGGGAGGGAGGGAGGGAGGGAGGGAGGGAGGGAGGGAGGGAGGGAGGGAGGGAGAGAGAGAGAGAGAGAGAGAGAGAGAGAGAGAGAGAGAGAGAGAGAGAGAGAGAGAGAGAGAGAGAGAGAAATGGGTTTAACCCTTAGGAGCACTGACTGCTCTTCCAGAGGACCCAAATGGCCACCCCATAACCATCCATAAACACAGGTCCAGGAATCCGATTCAGTCTTCTGGCCTCCACAGGCACCAGGTACATACATATATGCAGGCAAAACACCCGTACATTAAACAAAAACTTTAGATAGGGGCTACAGACCACAGAAATGGAAGCATGGTGTCTTGCTTGTAATGACTCAAAATAACCGCCAGATGGAGAACTTCCCTAAGTGGTGGCAATTTAGATTCTGAGCAGAAAGGCACAAGAATTTTCAAGTTCCTAAGAGACTGGAGAAGAGGGAACTCACTCTGTAGACCAGGCTGGCCTCGAACTCACAGACATCTGCCTGCCTCTGCCTCCCGAGTGCTGGGATTAAAGGTGTGCACCACCAACGCCCGGTTGACAGATCCTTAACATAGCAACAAACTCAATGAATCCCTCCATCATATAGTGGTTGACCCTATTTATACAGTTTACAAAACCAGTCACAGTGAATCCCTCCGTCATGTAGCCCTTGGCCCTATTTTACAGGAGTTTACAAAACCAGTTCCAGTTTTTTGTTTTCTGAGGCGGGGTTTCATGGAGCCCAAACTGACCTCAAGCACTGTAGCTGAGGATGACCTTGTATTCCTGGTTCTCCTCCACCTCCCCAGTGCAGAGATTACAGGTGTATGCTATCATGCTATTCATGCCTGGTCTCTGGACTGTCCAGTCTCTGGTTTCTGGCCATCCAGGCAGTGTCAGGTGTGGGCTCCCTCTAGTTGCCTCAAGTTGGACCAGTCATTGGTTGGCCACTCTCCCAAGGTCTGTGCCACCACTGCCCCAGTACATCTTTTTTTTTTTTTTGGTTTTTCGAGACAAGGTTTCTCTGTGGCTTTGGAGGCTGTCCTGGAACTTGCTCTGTAGACCAGGCTGGCCTGGAACTCACAGAGATCTGCCTGCCTCTGCCTCCCGAGTGCTGGGATTAAAGGTGTGCACCACCAACGCCCGGCTTCCCCAGTACATCTTGCAGGCAGGACAATTTGTAGGTTAAAGGTGCTGTGGGTGGGTTGATGAGGCTCAGAGACAATTGGGGATCTTATATGTGTCTGACCTAAGTCCCCTGTGAATGTTACAGTGGTGTGCTTGGTGTTCTCGTGGGGCTCCTAACAATGGGAGCAGGTTTGTCTCTGACTCTTTCACCTGCTCTTAGACCCTTTCCCTCCTACCGGGTTGTCTAGTCTAGATTTGATGTGAGGGTTTGTGCCAAGTCTTATTATAAGTTGTTATGCCATGTTTGCTTGATGTCCCTGTGAGGCCTGCTCTTTTCTGAAGGGAAACAGGAGTGGATGGAGGAGAAATTACAGGGGAGGTATGTAATGTAAAAAAGAATGACCCAGGTGTTGGTGGCACACATCTTTAATCCTAGCACTTGGGAGGCAGAGGCAGGAGGATCTCTGTGAGTACAAGGCCAGTCTGGTCTACAGAGCAAGTTCCAGGACTGACTCCAAAGCTACAGAGAAACCCTGTCTTGAAAAACCAGAGGGGGTGAGGTAAAAAGGGAGGGGAGAGGGGAGAGAGGAGAGGGAGGAGAGGAGAAGGGAGAGAATGAACAGATGATAGATACATAGCTACCAGCACTCATGAGGCAAAAGCAGGTGAATCACTGTGAGTTTGAGGCTAGCCTGGTCTATATAGTGAGGTCCAGGACAGCCACAGCAACAACGAGACCACGTTTTTTTTAAGTAGCAAAAACATATTGCTGTGGAGGCCCACAGAAGTGGCTCAGTTTCATCTTGACTTAATGTCAGAGAGTTCAGGCCTATTATTGCTCCTTCAAGGTTAAACCATAGTATGTCTGGCCTAAGGTATGGCTATTGTATGTCTTTCTTGTCTAGACAACAGGATATTTGGCCTAAGATGTAGCTGATGAATATCTTTCTTTATCATTTTTTAATTTTAAATAGCTTGTTTTACATGCCAATCCCAGTTCCCTCTCCCTCCCCTCCTCCCGCACTCCCCTTCCCCCCTCCCACCCTATTGCCAAATCCTTCCACATAGGGGATATCTAGAGTCTGTCACTTCACTCTGGGTCCAGGCTGAGAGAGCATCCCTCTTTGTGCTATAGGCACACGATGACTGTTTGTATTCCAGGGATAGACACTGATCCACAGCTCAGGGCCCCATAGGTTGCCCAGGCCTTCTCGCTGACACTCACATTTGGGGGGTCTGAATCAGTCCCATGCTGGCCTCCCCACTGTAGGTCTGGGGTCCAAGAGCTCTCCCCTGTTCAGATCAGCTGTCTCTGCTGGTTTTGCCAGCCCATTCTTTGCCAATTTGCTCATCACTCCTCTCTCTCTGCCACTGGGTTCCTTGGGTTCAGTTCAGCTGATGAATATCTTAACAGGGTATTTGCTTTAGGGTGTTAAGGAGGCAATTACGTTAGTTTGTTCTTTATGTCTTGGTAAGAAAGTCTTTTGCCTTCCTCCCTTATGATTGGGGTATTTAACAACTTTGATCAATAAACTTGGGGATAATCACACTATTCACTGGAAGCCCTCCTGACTCTTATGTCTTGTCTCTTTCTTTCCTCAACCCACACTCCTCCTTTCAAGTATGGATTGGACAAGACTGCTGAACTGGACATATTGCTTCTTCCTTACCAACTTTAGATTAGCAGCAGAAAAACATTTGTAAAAGTTAATTCCTTGGTTTGGGAGAAACCCTTAGATTAACACGTACACACACACACACACACACACACACACACACACACACACACACACACACACACACCAGAAGCAATGGTTTCTTTTTTCTCATTTTGTGCCCTCAGAGTTTTCTTGGCTTTGTGTCAGGACACACTGGTTAGCAGGTTTGTGTAAATATTGAAAGGCCAGTCAGAAATATGCATCATAGCCACTTTCAGCTAGCATCCTATCAGCAATAGTCTCAAAGACTCTTTCTTCTTTGGAAGTAGCTCAAGAAGTTTGGCAGGCTAGATTTTTGTACTCTCTGTGGAGATTCCTCTTGCATTCTGAAATTCTAGTTGGTTTGAGTCAGTTGGCAGGTATATCTAGTTTTTAAGAAGTTCACTACTGCTAGAAATGCTTTTGTTGTTGCTGAGACAGGGCCTCACTCAGCTTGGGTTGGCATTTACTCCTGAGTTTTTTTTTTCGAGACAGGGTTTCTCTGTGGCTTTGGAGGCTGTCTTGGAACTCGCTTGGTAGTCCAGGCTGGTCTCGAACTCACAGAGATCCGCCTGCCTCTGCCTCCCGAGTGCTGGGATTAAAGGCGTGCGCCACCAACGCCGGGCTACTCCTGAGTTTTTGCCTCATCCTCCAAGTACAGAGATTACAAGGTGTGAGCTACCTTGCCTGGCAACATCATGTTGCTTGAGACTGAAGACCCCCACCATACTGAGGAGCCAACTCAGAAGTTCCTACGTAAGTACCAGTGAACCTCACTCACCCCAGCCCCAGGCTCTTACTGAAGCACTAGACACTGTCTGTTCTGCCAACATTGCCACAATCTTTGTGGGCACATTTTTTATAATATGATGTGAAACATTAGCAGTTCCTTCAGGAAACTTGAGCTTTCTCCAAATTAATTCCCAAGAGAGCTTTTCCTTTAACGATTCTGCTCCTCCTTGTTTTGCAACTTGCAATCTTCAATTCTGTTCATCTGGATCTCCATATAATCCCCCCCCCCAAGCTCCAATACTGCCTCATCCCAAAATGTTTTTCCTCCTCACTACAACTTCCCAGTCACTTTAACTTTAGGCTCCTTTGCTCATGAAGGACTTGGGCACCACTGAAAATACCTGAAGCTGCAAAGAAAACACAAACCAGAAATGGACATGTGCTATGCACTTGACAGTGTGTGGGGACATTCTGATGGCTGGAGAGCTCCTTGGTCACTTCTAAGGAATTTAGTCCAGATCCTTCCTTAGATTTACCACTAGTAATCCAGACAGGACCCCAAGTTCCTTGTAGGGGATAATAATCAGAAGGACAAAACATTTTTGTTGAAAACTGAGCAAGTAATTTCTTTCTCACAAATATATGTAAAAACATTAGCCATATGAGCAATTTAAATGTAACTATTTGAGTCAGGTGTTGGTGGTGCACGCCTTTAGTTCCAGCACTCGGCAGGCAGAGGCAGGCGGATCTCTGTGAGTGCGAAGCCAGCCTGGTCTACAGAGCGAGTTCCAGGATGGGCTCCAAAGCAATACAGAGAAACCCTGTCTCCAAAAACAAACAAAAAATTCAGCTATTCTTTTCCTAACTATTGTGGCTTGTATTACAGCACCTGACACCTGCCTGAAAGTTTTAGGTGAAACCTGTCAGATCTCTGCATTTGCATGTGTTGTATATATATATATTTTTCTACCTCTGATTGGTAGTCAAAATTAATTTGTAAATAAATCCTACTCAATTGTTTCAAAGCAAAACAAACACACTATTTTCTCAGAAAATAACCCAAATCCTTTCCAAGTTCTCATGGCTTTGGCAATCCTCATTAAATAAGAATACTGCTGGTTTATTTAGCCCAAGAAACTAACTGAAGTGTACCAGGCATGCCTTGGTAAATGGCTGTGTTGCTGGTGGCAAGGTTCAAAAGCGATGCAGACCCCACAACTTTCCTTCTACCTGTGTTTACGTGTGTGAGTGTAAGTGAAGAAGATGTTTATTCTGAAGACTTGCAGACACTAGGACCAGGAGAGCTGTGATACTGCAAACTGAGAACTAACATCTGGGACCACCTTCAGTTCCCCTTTATTTGTATGTGCACACACAATGCATTACACATATGTACATGTGCATGTGGAAGACAGGTCACTTTGGGTCTTTCCTCAGGAGTCATGAACTGTAATGAGACAGTCTCTCACTGGACTAGACTAGGCTGGCTGCTCACCATTTTACCTTCCCAGTGCTGGGAGTGAAACACACTACTCGGCCTTCTAAAGGGGCTATTACGGATCAAATCTGGGTTCTCACATCCGCAAGGCAAGCACTTTAATGAGGTGTCTCCCCAGCCCTTTAGGACCTTTAAATAGCCATTTACTACCAACCTCTATATCTAATTTACACCCTGGTGACTACTAAGCAAAATTATTGGAATGTGTCATTAAGCATAGTGACCTCACATTTCCACCAACCCTTAAGTTTAGGATGCTGTGGTGTCTGACATCTATTAAAAAAAGAATTTTCTGCCTAGTTTTAGTCCACCTACTAGATGCCCCCACCAGTGGACTCAGGAAGTAGATTGATTTATAACATTTCTTTTGGTCAGTGACTATAAAATGTCACAAAACCTCTTCCATAGTGGAAGAAGTCCCTGGGAATAACGAAATACTTATCCCTTGGCCATGGTCATTCATATTTTCCTCAGAAAAAAATTTTCTTACCTCCTATAAAGAACAGTTATATATTGTTACCTCTAAATGTTTAAGATTTAAACTATACATTCAATCTCAACCCAAATGTACAATGTAGAAATTCAGTATCCCTCTCTTCAGTACTCAAACAAAATCTATTAAATGTCTGCATATGTACACATGCATGAAAGGTACTACTAAAGGTGTTGATGAACAAAGAAGAAATTATAGAAAGTGGGAAAATGGCTTAAGTCCTCTTACCAGTAATTATTTTAAATATCAGATAATTAAACACTTTAATTTGAAAAGGAAGAGACTAGGGAACTATATTTAAAAATACAGTCTAGTAATAGACTGTCTACAGATACAAGCATCATGAAAAGGAAGGGTAGGTACAGAGACAACATATAAAGTGTAAATCAACAAGGGCTAGGGTATCTCTAGTAACTTCAGATAAAATGTTTGTGAGTGAAAACTCTATACAGTACATGACATTATGAGGTGAGGGGTCAATCCATCAGCCGGATGGAGTAATTATAAACATATACACCTATCCCAAAATACATGGAGCAAGAATTGGTAGAACTGAAGAGAGAAATGGTGTGCAACCGGAGCTAAAGATTCCCAAAGACTCCAATGCCCTACAGATAGAAGATGAGCAGGGAAACAGTGCATGTAAATGATTCGAACCTATCTGCCTTAGCAGACATAACACAGAATACTGCACCCAAAACAGCACACACTCTTAAGTCTCCACAGAACATCCTCTAGGCTACATCGTTTGTTAGGCCATGTGGAAGTTTACAAAGAATGAAATCAAACACTGTACTTCTGTCACAACAAGGTGAAATTAGAATTCAAAGAAAGCAGGAGGGCTCAGAAGATGAATGCTTGTCTCCAAGACTGACAACTTGAATTGGGTCCTCAGGATCCATTTGGTGGAGAGAACTGACTCCTGCAAGCTGTCCTCTGACCTGCACACATGGGCCATGGTCTATGCATGCCCACACATCTACAGATAACATAAATAAATAAAAATGTAATGCGAGGCGGTACACATGCCTTCAATCATAGCAACTAGGAGGCAGAGGTAAGCAAATCTCTGAGGTTTTGAGGCCAGCCTAGTCAATACAACGAGTTCAAGGTTAATCAAGGCTACATAGAGATAGAGTCTGCCTGTCTGTCTGCCTGTCTGTCTGTCTGTCTGTCTGTCCGTCCATCCATCCAAAAATTTAAGAATTTGACATTAGAAATCAGTTAACAGGAAAACTAGAAAACTCATACTATATGGAAATTAAGCAACATATTTTTCAACAACCAATGAGGCAATCTAAAAATTACTTTAAGATGAATGAAAGCAAAATTCAACACAGCAAACTGATGGGATGCAGCAAAAGTGTAAATGCCTATACTACATAAGATTTCAAATCAATAAGCTAGTTTTATGTAAGAACCAAAACAATTGGATGACATAGATGGTTCAGTCAGTAAAGTCCTTCCTGCCCAACTTGAGGAAAAGAGTTTTATTTTAGTCCCTTGAACTCATGTAAAAAGCTAGCTGTGGCAGCGAATGCATATAATCCCAGTGCTGGCCAGGCAGAGCCAGGAGGAGCTCTGAAGCTTGCCGGCCAGTCAGTGTTGCTGAACCGGTGAGCTCCAGGTGCAGGGAGAGCCTATCAGAGGAAGATAGCCAACACTGACGTCTGTTCTCCACATGTGCACACGCATACTTATGCCACTGGCACACACAAGAACACATACAAAAACAGAAGGAACAATGTAAACCCAAAGACAAAGATACAATAGAAATAATAAATGAAAAATTAATACAACAGAAAATGCAAAGGATCTAGCCACCAAACCTGACGACCTGAGTATGATCCCCAGAATCCACATGGTGGAGAACCAACATCTACAAGTTGTCCTCTGACCTCCACATGCAAAATGTTGCATGAACATACATGTGTGCATGCGTGTACACAATGAATAAATAAGTGTTAAAAGCTCTTTAGTAGGGACAGATCAGCAAGTAGTTGAAGCAAAGTCATAAGTGAGTGACTTCTGCAGCCTCATCACTCAGGAGGAAGGTGGAGACTGAGTAGTCTCGAGTTTGAGGTTACTCTGGGCTACAGAGTAAGTTCCAGGCTAGCTCCAAAGAAATAGCTCCCCTCACACCAAAAAAAGGAAGGGAAAGGAAAAACAAACTGAATCAACAACCAAAAGCCTTCATCAAAAGAAAAGCCGTGATCACACTTCTTCTCAATGAATTCTATTAATATTTAAAAGAGGGTATTAATATTTAATGACCAACTTTTCTGTCTTCCAAATATTAGAAAAATAAATAGTAGTTCCTATTATGAAGCCACTATTACCTGGTATCAAAGATACAGTGAGCATACTACAGGTATAAAGGCATAAACTGGTAGAGTTCAAATCCTGGGACTCACATATTGGAAGAAGACAAAGCACTCCTGCAAGTTATCAACTAAGGTCCATTAAGTACCTTAACATGTACATTCCACCACCAAATATCATAAAATACTTTAAAAAAGAATACCATACACGGGGCTGGAGAGATGGCTCAGAGGTTAAGAGCACTGGCTGCTCTTTCAGAGGTCCTGAGTTCAATTCCCAGGAACCACATGATAGTTTACAACCATCTGTAATGAGATTTGGTGCCCTCTTCTGGCCTGCAGGGATACATGCAATCAGAACACTGTATACATAACAAATAAACTTTAAAAAAGAACATCATACACAAATATTTCCTATAAACACTTATGCAAAAATTCCCAACACTAATAAGCAGTTCCACAAGATCAAAAAATTTGACTAATGCTAGAAGAATTGTAGCACATATGAAAAGGAACCCAATGTAGCCACATTACCACAATTACCTCAACTAATGCAGGAAGCTATTTGACAAAGTTTCACACACATAGCTTAATGATTAAAAATCAAACTCTGGGTGTTGGAGAGACAGCTTGGTGGTTAAGAACACTGGCTGCTCTTGCAGAGGACCTTGGGTTCAATTCCCAGTACCCACAGTGGCTCACAACTGTCTGTAACTCCAGTTCCAGGAGTTACATGTGGCATATGTATACAAGCCAGCAAACACTCATACACATAAATATGAATAAATTATTTATAAAAATCAAACCCCCAAAACTAGGAATTTGAAACAAAACTTCCTGTTCTCATAATAGGTATTTATGAAGCTCCCACAAAGTTACCCACTTTACATGCCTATTCAACGTTATATTAGAAGCTCCATTTACAGACTAGGCTTACATACCAGGCAAGAGAAAAAAGGCACCCAAACTAAAAACTTTTTGGTAGATGACTAAAATGCTATAAATAAAACCCACCAAAATATATTAGCACCAACAAATCAACAAGAAACGGAAGATAACAAAACTATTATGTTAAAAAAATCAGTTGTAGATGGTTATTTAGACTGGCAATGCATGTATAAGTTCAGAAAACAATTTCATTCATAATAGCATTAAAGTAAAACATTTAGGTATGTTTAGGGAGTAACACAAAACTTTACATGGGAAGTACAAATCTAGCTGAAAATTGAAAAGAGCTAAAATATACATCTTACAGTCATTAGAAGACTTAAAATACTAAGATGGCAATACTCTTCAAGACATTCCTATTGAAAACCCCAAAAGCCTTTTTACAGAAATGTGAATTCCTGCTAGAGTTCACATAGAATTGCAAGTGACCCAAGTACACAAAATCATCTCAAAAAGTAAAAACAAAGTTGGAACTCATGCATCCTGACTAAATCTATTACGGAGCTACAGTAATCAAAACAGTATAATACTACCATAATGCTTCAACATATAGACTCAGCTGGGTGTAGTAGTGCACACTTTTAATCCCAGCACTTGGGAGGCAGAGGCAAATCAGACAGGGCTACATAGTGAGACTCAAACCAGGGGGAAAATCCTAAACAAACACAAACTAAGTCAACCAAACCAAACCAAAAAACTGAGCATTAAAAGCCAAACCTGACAACTTGAGTTCAATCCCTGGTATCTATCTACAAGGTGGAAGGAGAGAACAAACTCTTTTTTTTCCCTGAGAGAGGGTTTTACTGTGTAACAGCCTGTGTATCCTGGAACTCACTCTGTAGACCAGGCTGTCCTCGAATTCAGAGAGATCCACCTGTCTCTGCCTCCCTGAGTGTTGGGATTAAAGGCGTGCAAGCATGCACTATCACCACCTGTCAAGAATGAACTTACAATTGTCCTGACTCCCACCATGTGCCATGGCACATGCACACACACACACACACACACACACACACACACACATACACACACACACGTAATAAATACTTTTGTGCAAAGGATAGAAAAGAAATACAACTTTTTTTGTTGTTGTTTTTCGAGACAGGGTTTCTCTGTATTGTTTTGGAAGCTGTCCTGGAACTCGATCTGTAGACCAGGCTGACCTCGAACTCACAAAGATCCGCCTGCCTCTGCCTCCTGAATGCTGGGGTTAAAGGCGTTGCACCACCAATGCCCCGCAAAAGAAAGACAACTTTTAACTCGATAAAATATTAGCAAACTATTCTGTTTGATAAGAATCTAGTATCTGAGCCAGGTGGTGGTGGCTTATAATTTGGTAACAAAAGGGACAATCCTATATGAAAATGGCCAGTGTGGAGACCAGTGTAGAGTCATTTAAGAGAAAATAAGCTATAAGAGGTGAACAGATGATATTCAAAATTATTAGGTAGTAAGGAAATAAAATCCCAAACTGTCATGAGCCCACTTCACATCAACTAGGATGGCCGTAAGACAGCAGAAAACACCATACACTGATGAGGCTGCAGAGAAACTGGAACTCAGTCGTTTAAAGGTTTCTTACAAAGTCCAGAACAGAATCACCATGTAACTCAGCAGTTTCAGTCTGTGTGTACTCTCAAGATTGTGAAACAAGGAAGTAAACAAGTGAACTCAAAAGTGGAAGCAACCCAGATGCTTAACAACTACTTTCAACAAACCATATGACCTATGTAACATATATGCATATGTACCTATGTATACACAAACACACACACACATATATTTCAGTTATAAAACAGAATGAGTACCTGATATGTACATGGATGAGCCTTGTATCGTGCTAAATGAAAGAAACCAAACCTAAGTTAAGATTCCAGTGATCTAAGAAATGCAGAGTAGGCAAATCCAGATAAAGGAGTTACTGATTTCTGTGGGCTGGGTAGAGGAGGAATGGAAAATAACTGCTGAACTTCCTTCTGGGGTGATGAAAATGTTCTGAAACTACAGAGTGATGATAACTGCACAACCCTGAACACACTAACGTCTCATTGGATTATCCTAAAATGGCTAGTGGGGTAAATTTTACTACAATAGAAAATTAAAAATAAAGTCAGGAGAGATATTACTACAGGAATTAGCAGGTGAAAAGATGGTTTTGTAGCTTGTAAAACTATTAAGTTCTAATGTGTCTAATGGTATACTTTTTGTATTCTCTAGCAAATAAAAATGTTTTATAAAATTGGTTTTTTATTGTGCTAGACATTACTTCTAGATATTAAGTGGATAGTGTTCATTCAAAAGAAGAAACATACTAATAGCAGGAAGAAAAAATAATTGAACAAAGTATATGATTTGAACCAGATAACTATTCCAATGTAACACAGGGTGTTTGGGCTTTTTTATGCTTTTCAGACAGGATTTCACTATGTAGCTCTGGCGAGCCTGCGACTGACAAAGAGATCCACCTGTCTCAGTCTTCCAAGTGTTGAGATTAGTGATATGAGCCAACTACACCTGACCTAAAGCAAGGCTTTTGCAGGCAACTGGCAAAATTCCTTAGTGAAGCTTTAGAAAAGGACACGTTATAAAGTGTAACTGCACAAAGTCCTATACCCTTGGGTCCTTCTTTTTGTTGTTTTGCTTTTTGAGACAGGGTTTCTCTGTGTGGCTTTGGACACTGTCCTTGAACTCTCTTTGAAAACCAGGCTGGCTTCGAACTCACAGAGATCTGCTTGCCTCTGCCTACAGAGTGCTGGGATTAAAGGTGTGCACCACCACTGCCCCTCGACTTGGGTCCTTCTTAACAAACTCTTTTGGGAATTTCAAGTGAATGAGAGAATGAAATATGCAACATTTTTCCATTTGCAACATTAAACAGTGTGGCTATTAAAACAGACAAAAATCATACAACTAATGATGT
Source organism: Mesocricetus auratus (assembly GCF_017639785.1). Classification (NCBI taxonomy): domain Eukaryota; kingdom Metazoa; phylum Chordata; class Mammalia; order Rodentia; family Cricetidae; genus Mesocricetus; species Mesocricetus auratus. The sequence goes on from NW_024429188.1 coordinate 89,763,118, forward strand.
CTGGAACAAGACATGGTAGTACACAGCTGTAATCCCAGCACACAGAGCCCAAGGCAGGAAGATTCCAAATTCAAGGCCAGCCTAGGAAATGCAGCAAGACTATGTCTCAAAAGGAGAAAAAAGACTTACGGGTACTAGGATAGAAAAAAGTAACTTGTCAACCTTTTAGATATGCATGACTACATGGAATAAACTGATTTCCTCTCCTGTACAAACACACATGTGGTAAAAAGTCTATGGAAAGATGTCATGTTAGGACCATTCAGCAGACTCAGGAACTGAGTTAGGAAAACATCGAGTAACATCTGTGACAGTATGTTGTTCAGAACAGAAACGATTAACAAAATATCAAGCATTGTAATGAAATAAGCACCACCGCTTCTCCTCCTTCCAACTTCAATCTAAATTATTTCTATATTGACATGATGAAACTGCTGACTTTTACAGTCTGACTGAAAGACTGTTTACACTTGTGCTTGATTTTTCTAAAGTGGCAATAATTGTCTACTTTGAGAATGCTGGGAATCTTACTATATACCCTCTTCCACATTATCTCAAAACTATCAACAAATAACAAAGAAAGCATAAAATACTGAATGTGAACTGTCAAATGTGAATTAGGGGAGTCATTAGGAAGATTTTGTTTTCTAGCTTTATAATTTTCTCACAATATTTGGAGTTTAAAAATTTTCCCCAGAAACTTTTTTTAAATAAACGTTTTATTGGAGAAAAATAGAACCACCACATACACAGGGGAAAAAAAAGCACAAAAATTCAACTGATACAGAACAACTGAAATTCAATTAACCAATGTAGCTTGCCATTGCTTTTCAGTTTCTTAAACAGCTTTCCTTAAGTCTGGCTAGTTTTTCAGCTGAAACAGCATCAAACTGTCAAAGAAATAAGAACCTCAGGAAAGGGACCCGCTTTCAAGATAATGAAGATGGTATCAAGAGCCTCCTAGTAGGAACAACACTACCTAAAAGTTTTTAAGAGTAGCTAGTGAGTGGTGTAATAGTCTCCATATCCCAGAGACCAACGGGGATGAATTAGAACACTGATGTTGACAGTCAGGTAAACATAATAACAGCCACATTTATTTCCTTGTCAGAAGAGCTCCTGTAAAGAATCAGGAAGGAGCTGGACAAAAATATACGAAATAGCTGCTCAAAAACAATTGGGATGCTAATTCTAAATACTATATATAGTCAAACAGTGTGCAAGTTGATGCATTAGAGAAAAATGGGCAACTTAAAAAAATACAGCTGGCCACAGGTCTTTGAAAATTCAAGAAAATCACCAATAGTAGACATAAGAGCCCCAAGTCTCCTAAGCTGAACATTCAGGTCTAAGCAGTCCCCCTAATGGCTCCAGAAAGACAAGGAAATATGCTGGTGGACAAAGCACTGAAGAAGTTCTACTTTAAAATGAACACTAAAAACTATCTGCTTCTCTCTGGCAACCAATTCCTTTCATAGAAAAAGAAACCAGGAAGCAAAGCAAAAACCTCTGGTGATGAAGAGAGGTCTTTTACTCACATTTTGAATTTGAAGAACAATACTTTTGTTATTCTGTGTGCGAATAATTTGGGGACATGTTCCTGAAAAGCAGGTGTCCAGTGGCTATGAGAACTCTTAAATTCAAGCAATTAAAAAAAGAATACAGACCCTGAAGTTTTCGAATAGGGAATATGTAAGGGAGAACCACATGTAGAGTTTCTCCAAGTCAGGAGGGGGATGAAAGCAAAAGCTTTGTTTACCAACAAAGATAAGAGATGCTTCCAAAAAAAACCCCACTTCAGTAGAAAAAAACTGGAATGCAAATCCCAGGAAGCCTCTAACAATGACAATTGGCCCAAGTTAAAGATAAAACGATCCAAACAACATTTAAAGACTGAAGCATAATGAAAAGTAGCTGGTGATTTTGCTTCTGTAAATTACAGAACAGGTTGATTTCTGTCTCCTGTGATTTTCATACTGCATTCGTTTTTAATAAAAAGAACTGAACTTCTCCCTCTTAATGATGTTCTAGTACAAAATGATCAGCAATTTTTTCTATCTTATCTATTTTAATAAGTAGCTGTTAATCAGCACAGTAAATTTGGGGCTAAGTCATATGTACACATCCCATACTCATAAATGGAAACCTTTAGGATGTGAATATGTAAGGTATTATGGAAGTAACTGTCGCCCTACTTGAAAAACCTGTTTCCAAATAAGGTTTCTTAACCAATCCCTTCAGTGTAACAGAATGCCAACAGAATGATAACTTATTTTTCTTTCCAAGAGAAACCACAAAACGGGTGAACAACCAAGTCCAGGGTGGTTTTTCTATTCATAAATACATCCAGAACTCTGTACAGTAAATAAAGTTTGCATGCAGTTTAAGTATCTTTAGGTGACTTTTAAGCAAATAAACCTTTTGCTTCATTGATGATGTATAAGAATTCCCCTCCCCCTTTTAAGGGCCACAGGGGTCTCTTCCCCAGTTCCAAAAGGAATCATGAAGACCGGGTACTTTCTTAGAGTTTTCTGCACATCATACTAAATAACATGCAAAGAGTTCAACAACATTCTTCTTAAAGGTTAGGTATTACTCTTTAAAATGGGCATGTTAACCACTGAGAAAAGTCCACGGAACTATTTCCATTACACTGCTTCATTTGGTCATCAGAAGTATAAAAGAAGTCAAATAATATGAGATTCAACAAGTTAGTTTATCCATTGGCTACGTCATATGACAACAAATGTTTCAAGGCCAACATTTTATGCAATATAGTTGTACTGATTTGGGTTTTCTTTATCTCTTTCCATGTAGTCCCGGTCAATTAGGGATTCTATTCTCTTCTTTAGATCTGCAGGCTGCAAGAGAAAACATGTTTTCAATGCAAGGTTCGTAACATCAGCATAAGACCATTTACCAACATTCCATCAAAAAAAGAGAACAAAGGCCAGAAGAATCACACAGAGGCAGGCAGATCTCTGTGAGTTTGAGGCTAGCCTAGTCTACAGAGAAAGTTCCAGGAGAGACAGAGCTACATAGTGAAACATTGTCTTTAAAAAAATGAGGGGCAAGTGAGAACCAAAGCAGGTGTTGTGGCATCTGTCTATAACCCTAGCTCAGGAGGATGAGGTGGGAGGACAAGTTTAAGGGTGGCCTGGACCTTGTCAACCAGATCCTGTCTTAATCCCTAATCAAGATGCACACACCACACACACATATTATACTATCATACTTCTATTATATCTCTATGTAATATTTCCTCCTACTTTATTTTTAATGACTTTTTTGACATTTATTTTTATGTATATGGGGGTGTTTTGCTTGCATGTTTGTCTGTGTACCACATGTGTGCAGTATCCATGGAAGCGAGAAGATGTATTACCCATCACAGATACTAGGAATCAAACCCAGGTCCTCTAAAAGTACAGCCAGTGCTTTTTTCTTTCTTTCCGGGTTTGTTTGCTTTTTTTCTGTAGACAGGGTTTCTCTGTATAGGCCTAGCTCTTCTGGAGTTCACTCTATAGACCAAGCTGGCCTCAAACTCACAGAGATCCTCCCAAGTGCTGGGATTAAAGGCGTGCACCACCAATACCCTGCAGTCAGTGTTCTTTACTGCTGAATTATCTCCCCAACCCTACCCTTTTATTTTAAAAATGTGTTCTGAGAACCATATATCTTCTATAAAAATAAAAAAGACTTGAACTCATAATTTCATACAGAACATATTCTAGTTTAGAGAAAGAATGCTATTTAGTTCAGTTAAGATACCTTGGAATGACAAGTACATCATTAACAAAAGGCAAAAGCTAGTTCTCTAGTTTTTGTTTTTTGGTTTTTCGAGACAGGGTTTCTCTGTATTGTTTTGGCACTGGCACTTGCTCTGTAGACCAGGCAAGCCTCGAACTCACAGAGAGTTCTCTGCCTCTGCCTCCCGAGTGCTGGTATTAAAGGCATGCCCCACCAATGCCCAGCTTTCTAGTTTAATAAATTGAAGTTTAAAACATGGCTGCGCCAAGAATTGTTGTGCATACTTTTAATTGTAGAACTCAGGAGGTAAAGGTAGGCAGATCTCTGTGAGCCTAAGGCAGCCTGGTCTACACAGTGAGTTCTTGGACAGCCACAGTATCATGGCAAGACTCGAATTAAGACCCAAGTCTCAAAAAAAAAAAGCTAGGTGGTGGTAGCAACTGCGGTGGTGGTGCACGCCTTTAATCCCAACACTCGGGAGGCAGAATAAGTGGGAAGCCAGAGGCAAGAGGATTGAGAGCAAGACTTACTTGGGCGTACACAATAAGACACTGTGTCTATAGACAAATAACAAAAAATCTGAAGTTAAGTAACAATTAACAAATGAATTTTAACATGTATGATAATTTATTATATAAACTATATAAAATACTAGATCTAGTAGCATAGGCCTATAATCCCAGCTACTTGGGTGGATGAGGAATGGAGACTGTTGACTTCAAGAAGGTTGGCAAAACAAAAGTGGGGGTGAGGGTGGATGAGTTTTTTTCTTGGTAGTACAGCACTAACCAGCATACGTAAGGGGGGGGGGGGGGCAGTGGTGGCGGCAGTGGCACATGCACACTTTTAATCCCAGCACTTGGGATTAGAGTTTGAGGCCAGCCTGGTCTACAGAGTGAGTTCCAGGACAGCCTCCAAAGCTAGAGAAACCCTGTCTCAAAAAACCAAAAAAGCAAAAGAGAAAAATAGATAGGGAAATAAAATTCCATTTAATAACCCTGAGATTTAAATATCAAATGGCTTTGGTTTCATTATAATCAATGTTATAGTGAGTGATCTCTTTCATTCCAGCATCAGCAAGCGCTCTTGCTGGAGATGAAATGATTAGGTGAGCATGTGAGCAAGTGTGGTAATGAGAAGGTAGTTTGAGGTTTGAAGAAGCAGCCTACCTTATTAGAAGTAATAGCTACTACATACCTACATAAATACCAAACTTAATACTAAGTGTTTTGTGCTTTCCATCTCAGTTGAGCCTCAAAATAACAGTATGAGGGGGCTGGAGAGATGGCTCAGGGGTTAAGAGCATTGGCTGCTCTTCCTAGAGATTCTGAGTTCAATTCCCAGCAACCACATGGTGGCTCACAACCATCTGTAATGAGATCTGTTGCCCTCTTCTGGTGTAAAGGTATACATGCAGAGAGAGCACTCATACATAAATTAATACATCTTTAAAAAATAGTTGAGCTAAGTATGATTATCAATTCCAAACAAGCTCAGCAAGATTAAATGCCCCATCAAAATCCAAAGCTGCTAGTAATCCTAACAGCCTATGCAACTTCTACCAAATGTTTATTATTACAAAAGTTTAGAAATCTTTTAAAATTTGGAATAGTCCAGTATAGTACCTCACTGTCTAAATGCCTTTATTACTGGACATTTGTATTGGAACATGCCAATACACTGACAAATTTCAGTTTACTAGAACTATTATTAGACATTTTCAAAAGACACTAAAACAACTTTACCACTAAAATACACCCAGCAGCATCTGTAACAGATTTGAGGAAACATTTGTAAGGTAACCAAAGAAGATATAACTCAATCTCATAACCAAATATGTCAAACACCAAGTTACCTCCAGAAAAGAAGATTCAAAAGATACACAGTGAATTAACTTCAAATTTTTCAAAGCCACATTTACTCACTAAACTTTAGAGTACAGGGAGAGGCTTTTGTAAATTGTTTCCCCAACTTATCACAGTCGTATACATATACCAACAATACTCTTATGTGAATCGTATGTATGACTATAGGAAATAAATACATGTCCTTCCAAATGGCTTTAAGCCTTTTATCTATATTTGCAAGATTAATGTCTAAAAATCAAATGTATTTTTTCATTTATAACAAGTTCAGTATGGAGACTCAGAAACACCTACTTTTACTGGAAATTTTAGCTGATTGTAGACCTCTGAAACAAGAAGATTGTGGCTAAGTGTTTTCCTCATCTTCATAATTCGGACAATCGCAGCATCAATTTGGTATTGTCTATCTTGAAATACTCTTTCTGTAGTGCTTGCTTGTTCTTCAACCTAAAAAGAGTTTTCAAATGAAGTCAAACTTAATTATTAACACAAACTGTATACTAGGGACTTAACAGTGATACATAAATGGGACCTTATAAATAAAGAAACAAGAGAAAAAAACTTGACAAATATAGGGCCTTTCTGTTCCAATCAGACTGCTCTGTACCAATAAATCAATGACTATACAGGTTAAGAAAAAAGATACCACCTTTGAGGACTGGGGAGATAGACTCAGTTGACCAAGTCCCTGCCCACAAGCATGAGGACCTGATTTTTAAATTTAGATTTTCATGAACTCATGTAAAAACAGATTCCTGGAACTTAATACCTAGCCAGCCTAACCCAGTTAGTGAGTTCCAGGCAAGTAAGAGACCATGATAAGAAACAAGGTGGATAGCTCCTAAGGAATGACACTGGAGGTTGTTCTCTGGCTTCCCCTAAAATTTAAAATGTTCATAGTGTTGATCCAAAAGTTTACTTTCATGAATTCATCTTAAGGAAAAGATCAGAGGTTAAGATTTAGACACAGAACTTTTTTAGAACAGTTTTAATGGTCATGTACAAGAATATTATGTAGCTATTTAGCATTTTATTGGTTTTTAAAACAGCGTTTTTCTGTAGCTTTGGAGGCTCTCCTGGAACTCACTCAGTAGACCAGGGTGGCCTTGAACTCACAGAGATCCACCTGCCTCTGCCTCCCCAGTGCTGGGATTAAAGATGTGAGCCACCACTGCCTAGCTGCACATAATAATTTTTACTCTGTAAATTTCTACTATAAACACATATAAACCTAATATAGTAGGAAGAGAGAGCAAAAGGCTTACCGTTTCTTTCATTTGGATTTGATTGATCTTTATTCTGAATAGTTTGTGTTTGAAATCGTCATTACAAATGAATTTGTCACCATCTTCGATATCTTTGCCTTTTGGATTTTTAGTCAGAACTCTAGCTTTGCCACAGGCTAGGGATTGCAGTGTTCTCCTTAATTCTCCATCCTCTGAAGAAGAAATAATGGTTAGTCATTTATTTGTTAGTAGCCTGTAGAACACTACATCCAACATCAATTTAATTTATATACATTCTCCATTAAACTGTTTTTCCCAAAGGTCATCAACACCTGCTCTTTGTGCTATCCAATAACATATTTTTCTAGTTGTCTTCTTTTTTTTCTAGTTGTCTTCCCAAAGCATGCAGACAACTATTAAAATTTCTGATGCAACATTCCCCTTCTCTCAAGTCAATCACTAAAAGGACACACCATTTGGCTGTTTTATTATCACTCCAGTATGTTGTATTCTCCATTAACTCTCTCCTTCATTGCTACTGATGATACTACTACTAACCTAATCCAATGAAAACCCCTAGACTCATCTTTTAAATCTTCCTTCTCCTTCATTCTGCTATGGCTCTAGTAATTCCATTGCTGTTGGAATCATTTTACCAGAAGCCCCTTAGGACTTTATGTCAGAATTATCTCTACAGTTTCTAGGCTAGAATCTTTCCCTGTTCCAGGTGGCTGGCCCTATTAATGCCAGGTAAATTGTTCAAATAGGTTATTTCCTTTAAGTCACTATAGCACAGGTTTCAGCTATATTCTTCAGTCTATTTATACATGTTACCATTCTAAGCTATAAACATTTCGTGCTTCTGACTTACACTACTCAAGCCTTTTCTCACACTATTTCCTTTATTTCTTTCATATGCCTTCTCTCCAACCAAAATTTGAAGGCCTAATTCAAGTCCCACTCCCTTCCACAATAATCTCTTGCTTCTCATAACACACTTCTTGTTAGCACTGCATATTGGTACTTACTGGTTTTGACATTATTAAGAATACAGAGGAGAAGTCGGGCAGTGGTGGCACACACTTTTAATCCTAGTACTCAGGAATTCACTCTGTGAATTCAAGGCCAGCCTGGTCTACAAAATGAGTTCCAGGACAGCCAGGGCTGTTATACAGAGAAACCCTACCTTGAAAACCAAAACAAACAAAAGAATACAGAGGAGGCGGCTGGAGAGACATGTCACCACTGAGGAGTACTTCCTGGTCTTTCCCAAGACCAGATAGATGTCAGTCCCCAGCTCCTACATGGTGACTCACAACCACATAATTCAAGCTCCTGGGCATACAATGTCCCCTTCCAGCCTTAACAGGTTCCTACATGTGTGTTATACATATACTTACACAAGCTCACAACATGCACATAATTAAATGAATGAAACGTTTTTTAAAAAAGAATACAGGGCTGGAAAGATGGCTCAGAGGTTAAGAGCACTGCATGTTCTTCCAGAGGTCCTGAGTTCAATTCCCAGCAACTACATGGTGGCTCACAACCATCTATAATGAGATCTGATGCCTTCTCCTGGAGTACAAGCATGTACACAGATTAAAAAAAAAAGAGTACAGACGAAAGGATTACTTCCTTGGATCTCCCAGAGCTCTAAACACAGATTTAAAAAAAAAAGAGTACAGACGAAAGGATTACTTCCTTGGATCTCCCAGAGCTCTAAACACAGTGACCACACAATTGCTTGCTACTTGATGGATGCAATACAAACCTATCCCAGTAGCTTGCTTGATGTCTTCTAAACTGAATTCCTCCCCTTCATTAAACATTAGCAGCACCAGGGTTTGAAAAAGAGAGACCTGAAGTTCTTTTTTGCCCTGTTAGAGAAAAAAACAAACATTAGCCTGTTTTTAAAACAAATGAAAAATTAATCAAAAAATATTTCTTAAAGGAAAAACATTTTTAATTAGTGAGTTAAGAAGCACAGATCAAGATTATTCAAAACCCTTCTTCTGGTGGCAATAAATTGTGCAGTTTGAGGTTTAGGTATGATTCCATAAAAATGAGGTGAAGGATTAGCCTATTAATAGGTTTTTTAAATAATCCTTATTAAAACAGAACAAAGTAATGAAAATAACTCAGTCCTGGGTATCATTATAAATAATCAGCAGAAGTAGCAAGAAATTACTATTCTGAACGCATTTTTCTAGGCAGGGTTTCATGCAGCCCAGGTTAGACTTACTTGCTTTATAGCCAAGTTATGTCCTTGAACTCTGCAAGGATTACAACCCTGTGACACTATGCCCTGGTTTCAAATGTATTTTGACTTTGTTAAGATCAGCACTCGAGAGGCAGAAACAGGCGGATCTGTGAGCTCAAGGCCAACCTGATCTACAAAGTGAGCTCCTGGACAGGATCCAAAGATATACAGAGAAACCCCGTCCCAAAAAAATCAAACAAAAACAATCAATAATGAACAGCTGTAGGATTTTTTTTAAAAAGATGGGCAATGTTTGGCTTAATCTCCCACTCTGTTATCTAGCTTCCAGTAACTTGATTTCTGACAAGACAGCGTGAAGTCTGCATCCACAGGTAGAGAAAGACTACTGTTTTTAATGTTAGAGAAAGGCCAACTCAATTGTTGAAAAGGTGACCATCTTAAAAAACATAGAAAGCTGTAACAAACTACCACTGTTGCCATGTGGTATCAAGGTCACACTTATTATTTTTTCCTTTCCAATCTCATTTCCCCTCCCCTCCTCTTCTCCCACTCTTCCCAAGGTCACACCTACAAAACAGCAGCTTGAACCTTCAAAACAATGGACATGACTCCCATATTAAAGATGAAGGAAGAAATTAAGAAATCAACTAAGTTTTGGAAATCTCCACTTACCTCTTTAAATTCAGCTTTTAGTACACAGTGTCCCAAGGTTGACTGCCACTGGAGTTTCCTGCCACTGTGTTTGCCTAAGTAAAATGTCTTGAAAATTTCCTGAAGCTTTACCATCTAGAACAAATAAGTGTTTCTTTAAGCTTCATATGTAATACCACCTTCAGCACTTTTTTACTTCTTTATTGGATGTATGAGGTAGAGTGTGTATGCCACAGTATGCTTGGGAAGGTCAGAGGACAACTTTCAGGAGTCAGCTCCCTCCTTCCATTTTGTGGGTCCTGGGGATTGAACTACAGTCGTCAAGCTTTGGTGGCAAGTGACTTCACCCCTGGGCAACCTCAGTGACCTCCCTCTCACCACTCTTAACCCCATCTGAAATCACTCGTGATAGCCTTCATGAGTATGCACTAGGCAGTGATGACTTTAATGCTTGGCTATCTTTATAACCTTCCAGCTCTTCTGCCCTGTGCAATCATTCCTTCACCTCTGGTGACTCGGACTTCTACACTCTACTGACTCCTTTCTCTCACTGCTGCTTCTGACCAAGTTTCTTTTGTAGGTTGCTCTTCTTACATCTGCTAAATGTGAGCCTTTCTAAAGTTCAAGTTCTGCCCTTTCTCTTCCTCTTCACCATACTCTTCCCTTTCTGAGGGAAGGGAACATCAATGATACTATCCACAGAGAACTCTCAGTATCTTTCTCTAGTCAACCTTCTAGAGGCTTTGGTCCTGAGTAGGACAGTTTCCAAGGCATTAGGGGACACTCATGTTTCCATCATATTCACCAGTCCTGCCTTCAGGTGAAATATGGGCAACAGAGTCATAAGCTAAGAAACAGAAAAATAATTGGGAAAAGAGCCCTAAATTTTGAGACCTACCTTCGTTAATGTGCAAGTGGACTTGGAAATTGAAGTAAAAGAATAAAATATTTACACTCATATTTTGTTGGTTTCTTTGCTGACATAAGCCTTTAAAAGGTTATGTCAAATGAAAAGCAAAAAAGGGGGATTTCTATGCCTATAGCTCAGATAGGAAACAGATAATCTTACCTCTGGTGGCAAATGGACTTCCATAGGCACATATGTTGGCCAGTAACCCATTGTCAGGATATTCACAGTTAATTCAATATTGCCAGGTACATTCTGGTTCTGCATATACTATAAAAAGATCAATGCATACACTGAGATTACAAAAGTGTACATGTCTACCATAACATTGACTCATTTAAGAATTTCCTTATTCTAAAAATGTATGTGAATACTAACCATCCTGAAATTAAAGGCAACTAACTATTAAGACTTGAAATGAAGGTTACACAAAATGCAGTAGAAAAAAATACACAGGTGGCTATTTTGATACAGAAGCATATAAAATCCTATAAAAACCATCCTAGGCATTATTAACTCAACTTCTCACATATACCTGGGACGTTATAGCATCTCTTCTCCATTCTTTCCCCCAATGCTACCTGTAGTCCCCACCTTTGGAGACCCCTACATGGATTGGAACACCTTGCAGCAACTCCCATTCCTCACCCCACCAGCCAGCCCAAGTCTCAGGTTTTTCAACTGCTCCATTCCCTGTTTGAAGGTGGTGACCTGAAGTGGGAAAGGAAGAAGAAGGGGAAAGGGCAAGGCAGATAAATCCTATCCTGCAGCTCCTGTAAGATCCATGATCCTACTGACTCCTAACTTTCTCTAGTCCTTCAAGTTCAATTTACCACCTTCGATACAGTGGTCAAGAAATCATTACTGAAAATGCAATGCACCATCACTATTGCCTAGGTGTTGTTGCTACTGCTGTCTGAGACAGGGTCTCACTCTATTGCCCATGTGTCATTATTTCAGCATCTAAAGCAGCTAAGACTGCAGTTATAAAAACCATATCTATCCATGTCTTCAAAACTACAGCTCCAGTCTCTCATCCCATATGTCCATAGAAATATTATATACCACCACCCCACCTTTTATCACCTCACCTCTCTCCCATTACAAGCTCTGAACATACAAACAAATATTCCAACCAATTAGATGTCAAAAAAACCCAATCTTACTGTCTAGTTATAATTCTTCTTATATGAACTTTAGTCTAACACATTTACTTATATTTCAGTCTTCTTCTAGGTGCTTACTAAGACTAAATCCTGAATCTATATATTCAATATAGACTGACACAAAGATATAACTTAAATATCCTTAAGTTCAAAGATTTTGTAAGAGTTTAACTCACTTTTACCTGTTTGAACTGGATCATGATGTCTTTAGAAAGCTCCATGTCTTTAAACATCCCTTCAAGCTTGCTGGTGAATGCAGCTCCACATTCTATCAAAGATGTTTGGATATTTATAGTAGTTTAAGGAAGTACAAAGGATTTAAAAATCAAAACATAAAATACAAATCTTACTTGGGCATAAAATATGACTATAACTATTGGTAAGAATGAAAAGATTCTTACCCCACCCAGCCCAGTGTGTGCCCTACAATTTCAGAAGGCAAACTCTTGAATCATATAGCAACCTTATCTACTTACAGGTATATTTGGGAACTTCTTATACAAACAAACAGAATAATAATGTTATCTTTAAAAAAGCCAATGACTGTGGAAATCCAACAAGAAACTAGGACCCTCATAAGCTCACTTAATTTATGGGTTTGGGGGGAGGGTCAGGACATATGTGTACAGATATCCATTCATGCATGTAGAAGCCAGAGGATATTGGCTGAATTGATTTACCACATTCTGTTTTATTCCTTGTACAGGATGTCTCATTGAACCTAGAACTAGGCTGGCATCCAGGAAACCCAAGAGATTCTCCTGTCTCCCACCCTCACCCAACCCCTAGCGCCACCGGGGTTATACACATAGACATGATCTTTTTACATGGGTGCTGGGGATTTAAGCTCAGGTCCTCATGCTTGTACAGCAAGAGCTCTTACCCACTGAGGCATCCTCCCCATCCCTTCAGTTTACATTTTTATCATCTGTATCATCATGTGCATATGAAATGATCCACAAACAAAGCAATCAATGAAAATAGTACAATTAACCCAACATTTCCCTCAAATATTACAGAAAGGAAAATTGAAATAAAAAAGGAAAGAAAATGGCAAACATACCATGTTTCAGTTTGGACAGCATCGATTTTTCAGCATCTACAGATGCACTCTTACCAACTAATAGGCGTTTGGCTAAATCTTTCTTATAGAAGGCCTCAAAAACATCTTTGCCTATATTAAATAAAAAATAGAACTCATGATATGCCAAGTAAAGTTGTATTGGCTTCAAAAAGCTTAATCACAGTACCTCAAATTATTTTATTTTATACATTTTATTCAAGTTTATTAAACTCAAGAACACTAGAGGTCTATGTCAGTACCAGACATTTGAAAAGTTCTTTACTGTAAAAAATTAAGACTGTATTAACTTTTCTTCAGAAAAAAAAAACACTTTAGTACACAGGCACTGTTAGCACCAAAACTCAAGAGATTAAAATAAGCAGCAAAATCCAGGTTAATAACAGTGGAAAGGTCAAACCGTAAGGTAATTTAGTGACGTTCCTGAACTATTCCTTTTTTCCCTTTGGTTTTTCAACACAAGGTTTCTCTGCATAACAGCCCTGGCTGTTCTGGCACTTGCTCTGTAAACCAGGCTGGCCTCAAACTCTCACAGAGATCTGCCTGTCTCTGCCTCCCCAGTGCTGGGATTAAACGTATGCACCACTACTGCCCATCTTCCTCAACTATTTTTCTAAAAAAAATACTTATTTATTTTATGTGTATGAGTAACCTGTCTTCAAGAGCACCAGAAGAGGGCACCAGATCTCATTATAGATGGTTGTGAGCCACCATGTGGTTGCAGGGAATTGAACTCATGACCTTTGGAAGAGCAGTTAGTGTTCCTTAACCACTGAGTCATTTCTCCAGGCCCTTCCTCAACTATTTTTTTTTTTTTGGTTTTTCGAGACAGGGTTTCTCTGTATTGTTTTGGAGGCTGTCCTGGAACTCACTCTGTAGACCAGGCTGGCCTCGAACTCAGAGATCCACGTGCCTCTGCCTCCCAAGTACTGGGACTAAAGGTGTGCACCACCAACACCCAGCTCCTTAACTATTCTTAAGGAATTAAAAATATGCAATGAATAAAATGCAACCTCTAGTTCCCTAACAGTCTCTCCAGGTTATAGAAACATTTCTAGTTTCTCTAGGGGTACTTTATTTGTTTTGTGTTTTGCTTGTTTGTTTCGAGACAAGACCTTGCTATGTTGTCCCAATTGGTCTGATACTCACTATGTAATCTGTACAGCAATGATGCCTCAGCCTCCCTATTTCTAGATTACAGATACCTACACCACTATGCCTGGCTCAGAGTGCTTTGTTTTAAAAGAAAAACATGAAAGCAGTAATCAACACTTACCATAGATAAATCTAAATATAATCATTATTTTATCCAACATTTTCTCAAGCTCTTCGTCTGTAGCTTCTTTGTTGCCTGCACGAAGTTTTGAATCCACATACTTAGCTAAAATAGAGAAAAAAACGGTTGTTTAGTGACCATAGGTGTCTAAAAGGTACTGACTACTACATATACTCAAGCAGGACTATAAAATACTCTTCAGTATTTCTACTATATGTATATGCATTTTATAAGTCTCCAATATAAGAGAGATCAAGTTAACTTGTCAATGTCATAGGGATAACAAATACTGCAAGCTAAAAGCATTAAGTCTGACTCAAGCTTCCTGGTATAATGATATCAAAATGGAGTATAGAAGGACTACATATGTAGCTCTATGGTAGAGTACTTGCCTAGCGTGTACAGGGCTCTGGGTTCAGACCCTAGTACTTCAAAGTTGAGAGAGAGGAGAGAGAGATAGAAGAGAGGAGAGAAAGACATAAAATGAAGTACAGACAAGCTCATGGCGGAGGCTCCAACTAGCTCTGTGTAGGGGTAAACAAAGTCACCAGAAAACATTGATATCCTCTAAAGTTTCTGTTTTACATAGATGGTCAGCATTCTTTTTTTTTTTTTTTTTTTTTTTGGTTTTCCGAGACAGAGTTTCTCTGTATTGTTTTGGAGGCTGTCCTGGCAGTTGCTCTGTAGACCTAGCTCTGCTGGCCTCAAACTCACAGAGATTCACCTGCCTCTGCCTCCCAAGTGCTGGGATTAAAGGCATGCACCACCAAGGCCTGGCTCAATGGTCACCATTCTTAAACATTACTTTTCTATTTGACTAAATCAGAAACAATAGAGAAGAAGGCACAATTTATAAAATGTTTAAATGCAAACAAAATTTGACTTCAACCAAACCTGACTTCATCCTTTTGGCAGAGGACCTAATTCCCTAAGGGTACCAGTGCATGTGTAAGGAACCGTGACAAGCACTGTAACACATCTGTATATTTAGTAAGCCTATATCATTAGATTTATTTTCATCCTGGATTTTTTTATTCCTTGTCATTGCAAATTTCATGCTGGTCTTTTCCTGTAGCTGTAACTGGAGACCTTTAGAAAAATAGTACTCTGCCCCATTTCTAAATCACTATAGACTTAGAA
The DNA here is from genome assembly GCF_017639785.1 of Mesocricetus auratus. Taxonomy (NCBI): domain Eukaryota; kingdom Metazoa; phylum Chordata; class Mammalia; order Rodentia; family Cricetidae; genus Mesocricetus; species Mesocricetus auratus. The sequence continues at coordinate 89,778,404 of NW_024429188.1, forward strand.
AGCCCAAAATCAAGTTTACTCACTAAAAGTAAATAGGGTCCAATGTTCTATCTCACAAAGAATTTATGTCATGCTTGACATGAAGGCTTTGAGAAGCTGTTTAGCTAGAAGGGATTTATATCTTACATACATGTCCTTAGAGACACTCTTTCAGACTTGGTATTACTAGCTAAGCAACATCAAACAAACAAGATATAGGCATAATATGGTTTTATCTCAGAGTTTATCAATAAAAAACCATTACATAAACAGAAAAAGAATGTGAAACATACCTATCAGTTCAGCTGGTTTATTTGGTCTCTTATTAATGAATGTTTCAAATGCTTCTTTCATAGCATTGATAAATTTTTCATTTTTCAGAAAGCAGGTATCAATTATATGGTCAACTTTATCTTTAAAGTCCAACAGTTCTTGAACCATGGTTTTATCCTTTTCAGGATTAATAACAATAGTACTTCCAAAAGCCTGAAAATGAAAATGGTATAATGAAAATAATCAACAAATCATATTCTAAGTTGATACATGTATTTAATAATCATAAAAAAGGTATAGCTGTCTCCAAAGACAGATAATCTTCATTCATAAATACAAAAATTAATGACCACTGGGTATACGATATCATAATGGGGTGATATTATTAGACTCTAGAAGCTTTTCCTTATTGTTAAGAAAGTCAGATCTGTACTTTTAAAAATAGGAATGTGGTGAGGGAGGGAAGAATTTGTGGTTCAAACTTGTAAGAATAGACGCTAGCCTTTATCTTAACAAAATGGCTTCAGAATGCTAACAATCCTTTAATTTCCCATATTCACTGATTTAAATCTTATAGCTAGAAATCCCATCAAACATCACTCAAGTTTCATTGCTGACTGCAGCACAGCTTCTATTCTCAGGCTGATATTTCAATTTTTATTTTGTTTAATTCCTTCCTTTAAAATGCATCTAACAAGAAATGCTGATATTCTTGGTATGGAGATTATAAAACATTCAAGAGAAGCATTAAAGGGTAAACTGTTAATACCTTGATATACTCAATCCACTGCTGTAAGAGAACCTGAACTCCACCTCGAACTCGACTGAAGAGCTGATACAGGAGAGACAAATCTTGAATTCGGTTTTCATCAAGGAGGTTATTTAAACCTGGTTTGAAATATTTTGGCATTAAAATGTAGGAATCAAAGAGTAAATAAAATTGCCATGTATTTTAATAAAATGTAAGATGAAATTACTATTGTGACACACTGGTCTAAACTATAACTAAATTCAGTGCACCCTGGAAGAACACTAAGCTTTAGAAGTTCTTGGCTCTACATGCTAAGAACAACACACCACACACACATACCCTCCCCACACGCACACCAGTTTGAATTACAATGAGTAACTTCCTTTACTGTGTTCTTACATGTCCAAATTCCCCTGCTTTTGCTTTGTAGTACTGAGGATGAACTCAGAGCAATACACACACACGAAAAAGCTCTATCGCTGACCCATTCCACCCAGCCCAACTTCTTGACTGCTGTTAGTTAGTAGAACTCTCCTCTCAGTTCCACTTTCAGTCAGGAAACTGGTAACTACAGAACTACAGAAAGTTTATGACAAGGAATGGGAAAGGTTTGTCAGTCTTCAGAAATGAACTACATACTTACCAAGTTTTTGGTTTCCTCATTAAACTTTGTTGTAATGGGTCTCAAAATTCTTCAACTAACTTTTGGTGAAGCTGTTTTCATAAAACGATTTCAAGCGCTAAAAATCTTAAAACTGCTATACAGAAAACAATCCACAAAACACCTCCCTTTCCTTCTGATACTTAGCTATGATTAAGCAGTTTTTACTACTAATCTTAAATGGTCAACTGAGAAAAAAAGTTCTGAGACCATTCTTCCATCACTGATTAAAACTCTTTGAGTTCGAGTTCAGCCTGATCTACAGAGTGAGTTCTAGGACAGCCAGAGCTGTTACACAGAGAAACCCTCTTGAACCCACCCACTACAAAAAAAAGACTAGGGTGGTACATGTTAGATATAATATTCATTTAAACCTTTGGAACTTTCTGAGCAGACTTGATGGTGACCTTATCTAGTTTTTTCATTTAGATTTGATTAGTGTTTTTCCTGCATATATGAGCAGAATGCATGCCTAGTGCCCACAGAGAATAGAACATTGGCTCCACTAAAACTGGAATTTTGGATGGTTGGCAGCTGCCATGTGGGTACTGGGAATTGGAGTCCTCTATAAGAGCAGCAAGTGCCCTTATCCATCTCTCCAGCCCTAGTAATCTTTTATTTACAAGCTACCAATTACCTTTCTGAAGAATCGCTGTTAAGTGTTCACCTAGAAGTTGTTTTTCAACAGAAGCAATTAGTGACTTCCTAAAAGGGAAAACAGAATTATTGGAATTTAACCTTTTTGGAAATTTAAAGCTTCTAGAGAAAACAAAGCAAATATTTCATTTTACATTAATTTTGCCATTTCTATCCCATGTGTCAATTTAACACTGCTCAAGATTTATTCTATATTATACCTAGAGAAGAAAACTAATGTGTATTTTAGAATTGGCTCAAAGTAATGTTCTCCAAGGTCTTGCTGTGTCTACTTTTCTCCCAGTTTCTCTGCTTTTTACTAAGAAGGTAAAACAATTATATCTACACTGCTTAATGAACTTGGTTAGTAAGATTTAAAAAGTACATAAGCAGTTTCTCTCTTAACACCTACTCACTAAGGTTTAATCAGTGTAAAGGTTTTAAAAGCCGGGCATGATGGTACATGCCTATAATCCCAGAACTTGGGAGGCTGACATGGAGGACTGTGAGATCCAGAGCAGCCTGGGTTTTAGTGAAACCCTGCATCAAAAACGCAAAAAATGTTTAAAGATCAGCCTCTAATACCATTTTAAAATTATATACTAAACACACCCATCCAATAACCAAATCCTTGACTAAATCTAATTGACTAGGAAGGTAATAACTTGAAGTTCTCATTATGAAAACAACTGTTAATACTTACTGGGTGGTCTGATCTAAGTAAGTAATAAGTCTGTCTGCTTCTTCTTCTAGGCGTTTATTAACATGATGAAGATACTCAGGAACCTACAAAGATAGTTTTTTATATTATTGTTTTCCTCCCCTTAAATCACTCAGAAAATGTCAAGTCCAAAAGATCTGGGGAGCAGCCCCGTCAAATGTGACAGGGTAGAATCATAAGTAAAATTAGAGGTAGAATTTATGATCCAGAATTCTGGTCTTTAAGAAGAAAAGAAAAGAAAGGAGCACCTAAGTGAGAGAAGAGGATTACAATATTGGGAATATAAATACAAACGGAAGTTTGTGTTCTACAATGCAACGTCTACTGTAAGAGATAGTGGATTTCTTAGTCATGATTATTAAATACCTCTCTTTCTTGCATTAACTTTTGACCTTCAGCTGCATAAAGCCGGTTAGTTTCTTCTAAAAATCGCTGTTCAAAAGAGTCTTGGTAAATCTAGGAGAAGGGAAAAAACAAAAGCATTTGTTTACTCCTTAAATATTTACTGAATGTCTTCTATCTGAACTCTATTAGAACAGCACTCCATGGATTTCAAACATCAAACTAGAACAGTAATAAGATTTGTAGGCACTGCAGCGTCAAGTGTAACTTACTTGCAAATCAGACAGCATACTTAAAAGGCTTCGAAGTAAACTTCTGTCAATTGCTTCACCATTTCGCTCTCTCTCAATCAAGAGAAGGATGCCATCAATTGTTTTCGTCTGGACTTTTTGATCACTTATAATATGAGCCCTAAATAACTCTAATCCCATGTCCCTAAAATTAAAAACAAAAAAGTATCATCTAAATTGGCGATTTCTAAACAGATTTAGTTAATTGGAGCCCCAGACTTTGAAGCAATTATTATAAAAGAATAAAATCAACATTTAATTTTGAGTAACATTATTAAAATATATAGGAAACTCATTTTGTCTTTAATGAGAACTAAAACTGAATTCCTGGCTTCCTCCATAACTTGGTTTTAGTATCTTATTTCCTCTAAGTGGCCATCTTTTCTTAGTCAAATCAAAAATAAAATTAGTTCAAAGGCATAAAAGAATTTTTACTATACTGGAATTGAGTAGTTTATCTGCTTATTTATTAACTGCCTTCAGAACTACAATGAAATTAGATCATTACTGTAGGTATATGTTATGTACCTAGTGAGAGACCAATTTATTGTATTATTTTGTTATCCTGAACAAATAGACTTTTCAGTATATAGTCACAAGAAAAAAACAACAAAACTTTAATGATCAGCACCTATTTCAGGCACAGAAATTCTACAAAAAAATTTAATCTTCATACCTAACATAGAAATGACTTCATACACTATGAGGTAGAGTTAGCTTTCTGCTTTATTAGAACAGGAAAAAAAAGCTAGAACCCAAATGTGAATTTTTAGGAGAATATTCTAAATACATCTTGTTCTCTTTCATAATAATTAAAACTATGATATATAACAAAAATTTTCAAAATAATTTTTCTGGTATCCTTACCAAATGGAGGGTAGCATTGAATTCTGAAGAACATAAGTTCTATCCAGAAACAAAAAAATGCTCCTGATCATTATCTGTCAAAAAACAGAAAAAGCAATTTTTGTAATTTTGAAACTGTAGTATTGGTTCTCAATAAGAATTTGAAAGCTTCTATACTAAATAGACTACTAGGAATCAACATGCAAACAAATACATCCAGTTGAGAATATGTCCCACATATTTATCTTTAACCTATTCTACTGCATTAATCCTTCTTGTAGTTTCTAGAAAACAGAGAGTTAAGATGGTCTCTAATGTCTTTCCTAATTAAGAAGTAACTGAAAAGGGAAATAGGAGGTAGGCATAGGGTACACCTGCAAATCCAGCACTCAAGGGAGGAGAATTTTGAGTTTCAGGCCAGTATGGGCTACATAGTGAGTTCTAGGCCAGCCTGTGCTACACAGTGAGATCCTATCTCAGAAAAAAATAGAGGAACTCCAAAGTACACTTACTTCTTCCTCAGCAGCAGTGCTAGGGAGGTAAAGCTGCCTTAAACTATAGGCATGGCATTTAGGGGGTGGGAAGTGGATTTAAAGATTTCTATATGCATTCATATAAAGAATAAACTAATACCAGACTAGGGAGGATGAAGAAATGTTTCATCTAAATAAACTAAAATATCAACTTTCACACATAACCAAATAATATACGGGGATATTACCAACAAGACTAATAGAGGAAGATACAACTTTAATGAGGAACACTTTTGGGTAAATAATTCAGAAAAAAAGGAAGTCAGGTGTGATAGATGATGCCACGTAAAATCCAGCACTCAAGAGGTTGAGGCAGCGGGATTGCCATAATCTATCTAGTAAGACCCAATTTCAAAACAAAAACTGCATTCAACAACAACAAAGACTCAGGATGGAAACCATTCTGAAATGCTAGTTTACCTATAAGTTACTGTTTTAAAGAAAAAAGTCAACCAAAATTAGTTTCCAATTTTAAAAAAAAGAACAATTACAGACACCTTCCCTAATACAAAACTTCTGTTTTAAATTATTGCATATTACTTTAATTATTGTGTATTAATTATACATAGCAATAGCTTTCATTATACCACTTTCATATACGTGTATCAATTACATTATTTCATTATACCATTTTCATATATTTGTATTACAAAGCTCTTATTTTATTCACACATTTCTTTTGCGACAAGGTCTTGCTATGTAGCCCAGGCTAGCCTAGAATATATAATGCTTCGCTCTGTCTCCCAAGTGCAGGAACTCCAACTGTGTGTTGCCACATTGGGCTATAAAGTTTTGTTGTTATTACCATGCTGTGCCCAGGGTATCATTCAGCTACACCGTAATTCCTCCAATGAAGCTGTCAAACATTCTGGCACTTAAATTTGTTTGAAATGAAGTATGTACTGCTATTTCCAACTTACCATTTGCCTACAATGATTCTGCCAGCATTTATCAATCTTTTTCAGAAAAAGAACACTATCCAATGAATCCCTGAGACAGATGTTAAGGATATTTTAAAGTGTTTCATACAAGTAATATGTGTAATATCTTCTGTCTTATTATTTGTCTTAAATACAGAATATCCCATACTATAAATGAAATTAAATAGAAATTATATAACATAAGTCTATTTCTTAAACTGCAGAAATAAATTAGATCCCCTTTAACATGCCTTTTAAATCTAGTCCTCAAATGGAAATCTGACAGGTTAACAACAGTACCTTTTTATTTAAATACTACACATGTAGATTTTGACCTTAATTAAAACTGAAAGTTTCAAATCTTGGCTTTTTCCTTTAGAAATAACAAAACAAATATAATCTACCAAACAGGCATTCCATCTACAATAGAGCCAAGCAAGAAAAAAACAAAAAGTATGATTTTGTTTTGAAAAGGATATTCTCTGAACTGATGAATCTGTGCTTTGATGTGATCTTCACAGATCTGCCTCAGTTGTTTATACAAATTTGCAGATATCTTATAAGAACAAAGATTTTCTACGGCCTGCAAGATGAAACACGTAATTTGTTAGGACAGGGGTCTCAATAATCACATGAAGTCATTACTTTGTTATATGCTAGTCAGCTCATTGAAAATGAACTATTTGCTCCAAGGCCACAGAGCAACCCTGTCTCGGCACCCTCCCCCCCAAATGAAAATGATCTACTTGCCCATTTAAAAAAACAAAAGCATGGCATTAGCCCAACAGGCTGAGGCAGGAGGATCAGAAGTTTGAGGCTAGCCTGAAAAACCCTAGTCACATAAACACACAATCTCACACCCCCTCCAAAATAGATATAAAGTAAAACAAGAAAACATACCAATGTGGATGAAAAACATTTTCATTGTCAATGTGCTATGCAAATAAAATCCATATTTGAACAACAACTACATACAAAAGCTCTCTTATTACAAATGATAACAATTTTCATAAGCAGGATATCACTAAAATTTAAAAATAATTTTGCCTGTTGTTTATATATGATAGGCCAGAAACGACTACTACAACTCAATTAGAACTTATTTACGACGGGTGTTGGTGGCGCACGCCTTTAATCCCAGGGCTCAGGAGGCAAAGGCAGGCGGATCTCTGTGAGTTCGAGGTCTACAGAGTGAGTTCCAGGACAGTCTCCAAAAACAATACAGAGAAACCCTGTCTCGAAAAAAACAAAAACAAAACTTATTTACAGCTCCTTGGATTTTTCTGAATAAAGTGGAAATTATTGCCAGCAATATTGAAATTAGTATGATATAAACACCATGAAAATTTCTCCCATGTTGAGGCTACAAATTAGTAAAATACCTGCCTACCCAGCTCAATGTCCAAGATTCCATACTCTGAATGACAACAATAAAATGAGTATATTTTCCCTTCATTAGAGTACTTGAATTTATCCTCAAATCTTAATAGGACAAATCCAGTCCTATGTGTTACTTATGTGTATCAAAAGCCTTTTAAGTTTAAAACAACATGTATGGTAACTCTGATATTAATCCACAATTGGTAATGTCTCAAGTGTAACACCAAGATTCTTTTCTCACCAAAACAGAAGACAAAAATCCCATTGAAAAGAACTGGGGTGTGTGTGCAAGTTCTGTTGGTATGAGTTCAATTGTGTAAATATGTAGCTAGAAGTCACACTGCTAGAATTCAAGTCCAGTAATCAAATTTTAAAAAAAGCTAGGACACTGGAGAGATGGCTCAGGGGTTAAGAGCACTGACTGCTCTTCCAGAGGTCCTGAGTTCAATTCCCAGCAACTACATGGTGGTTCACAACCATCTGTAATGAGATCTGGTGCCCTCTTCTGGCGTGCAGACATACATGGAGGCAGGATGTTTTATTCATAATAAATAAATCAATCTTTAAAAAAAAAGCTAGAAAGTGTTGGCGCATGCACGGCTTTGGTTCTAGCAATTGGGAGACAGAGGCAGGCAGATCCCTGTGAGTTTGAAGTTAGCCTGGTCTACACAGTGAGCTCCAAGACAGCCAGGGTTACACAGAGAAACCCTATCACAGAAAAAAAATAAAAAGGAGCCTACTTTTTCCACTGAGGGAAATCATTAAACCTCAAAGGGAGAGGGTACTTTAATCCCAGCACTCAGGAGGCAGAGGCAGGCGGATCTCTGTGAGTTCGAGGCCAGCCTGGTCTACAGAGCGAGTGCCAGGACAGCCTCCAAAACTACACAGAGAAACCCTGTCTCGAAAAAACCAAAAAAAAAAAAAAAAGGGAGAGGGTAAACCCATCCGATTTAACAGCTATGGAGAAACAGGAAAGCTGAGTCTCCCCTAAGAAAGACTCAGTTACAGTACATGTAAACCTAGGGTTAGGTCACAAATGCCTAGGGGACACTTGTTTATTTCATGTGCTCCTCTATTCACCCTGGTCCTAAATGGGGTGGGTGTCCTCCTCCTTCCTTTATAGTCCTTCTTTTTACTATTTAATGACTGACTCATTTTCTCAAGCATGTCTCATTTCCTGCTTAGGTTGTCAATGGCATAATATATACTTCATCTTTTCTACTTTCCCTATTTCTGATACTTCAATAAATCCTATTTATCTCACTTCCTTCTGTGTTCTCCTTTATCTCATAAAATGGTTCTTGACACATCTATTTATCTTCTCACAGACGATACATTTTCTGTTACTATTCAATAGGGTACTGCTTCTTCCAAATAAGGTAACTCCTTTCACTGCCACAGGTTTGCATAATGCTTCTACTCATCACACCACGCTGACTTGTCACTAAATCAATACCCTTTCTTTTTATGTGTATGTCCTGTCTTCTTGACTTTGCCTAATGATAGAGTGATCACACAGTCATAAGTTATTTAATACTTTGACTTTAAAAGTGTGTGTGTTAAAGAGAGAGATTACAACAATACATCCTGCGTATTAGCAAGGAGTTCTATTAGAATGAAAACCATGATCAGAACACTACAATGTGAGCTAAGTGTTCTTACCGGAATAATCAAAGATAAGACTCCCTACCACAACCTTTGGGAGAGGAAAGTTAGGAATAGTCTCCATGGCAGAATCCCAAAGCCCCAGGGAGAAATGGATAGAGCATCAGTGAGAATAAGAAAGAGAAAAATGAAGCTGAGCTTTACATGCAGTCTCATCTATGATTAGCTGAAAGGTAGTAGAGTAACTTTCAAGTGGGCTAGGGCTAGTATAGCTCAGAAGTAGATGGTCTGCTTAGCATTTGTGAGGTTCACAATCTGGCAATGTAAAAGATGGGGGTGTCAACACAGGGCCTTAAAGCCTTTGAAGGTAGTCAGGCATAAAATACAAACATTTAGCAAGCTTTTAACCCTTATTCCTCCAGATCCCATCCCCTATCCACCAAATGCCATGTCTTACATTAGAAGCACAAAACCTACCCCAACCACTTGTTTGAAAAAAAAAAGAAAAATATACATACAGAAAATGAAATGTGTTTCATAAACAAAGACAGTAAGATAAAGAATTCCCACCAAGGGAATTCTTGCCATAGTCGTAGTAAGTTAGGTATTTTCAAACTTTTATTTTTAAAGAAAGAAAAAAATTGACTCAAGAGGTGGCTCAGGGAGTAAAAGACTCTTGCCAAGCCTGAGGTCATGACTTCCATTTATGAACAGACGAAGTTGTCCTCTGACCTCTACAAGCATTCAGCCCCTCCTTCATCATACACAGAGGCACAAACAAATTAAAAATTAACTAAATAAGCCTGGCAGTGTTGGTGCACACCTTTAACCCCAGCACTTGGGAGGCAGTGACAGGAGGTTCTCTGTCAGTTCGAGGCCAGCTTGGTCAACAGAATGAGTGCCGGGACAAGTTCCAAACCTATACAAAAACACCCTGTCTTGAAAAGCAAAAAATTAACTAAATAAAATATAGTTTTTTTAAGGACCTGGTTGTGGTAATTAAAATTTTTAAAGGAGATTTGCTTGTAGTGGCACACACCATATGGCTAAGTTCAATAAAACAAGTGACAGCTCATACTGGTGAGGATGTGGAGTAAGAGAACAAACATGTGGGACTTAGAGGCAGTGGACCTCTAAGAGTTCATCAAGGAAAGCCTCATCTACATAGTAAGTTTCCAGGTCATCTAAGGCTACATATATAGTGAGACCTGATCTCGAAAAAATTTAGAAAAAGAAAAGGAACCAGTTATGGTAACATATACTTGTAAGCCCAGCCCTCATGAGCCCAAGGCAGAAAAATCTCAACTCTTTTTGAGTACAGCCTGGACTGCACAGATCTTGCCTCACAAAAGAAAATGTACTCCAAAAACTCAGTAGCATACAAGAGTAAAATGCAAATTATCTTTTATATCTGGTTAAAAAAAAGGGGTAAGACAATAGATTACACAGAAAACAATACACTAAAAATTTACAGGAAGGAAGTCATTCATAAAATGAAACTTAAATTGTTTTTGTTTTAGCCTTTTCCTTTTTGTATTGTTGTGGAAATTTCTCCCATTCTATCCTGCAGAAAGCTCCTTAATCAGGTAGGTAAACAACTCAAAATAGCTTCAGGAAGTCCCTGAAACTGACCTGATTTACAGTGCCCCTCTCTGACAGAGTGTGCAACAAAAGATGAGTCTAAAACAGAAGGAATCTGAGCTACAAAGACTCTGAGACCACAACTACATGGAAGGGGTTTAGATCAATGGAGGTATCTGGTAAGAACACTGTACAACCTGCTGAGCTGCTTGCAGGCTGTGCAGTGGGCTCCACGTTCCCAGCTTTGTGAGCTGTCACCCATGCTAGGGTAAGCTTTGGTGATGCAGCTGTCTTTGAGACATTTCTGTCCCTGCAAGTAACCCCTCATGCATAACCCTGTAAGTATCCTAAATAAAACTGTTTTGTTCACCAAGCTAGACTTTGGTGGTATTCACACTTTAATCTATCATGAGTTCCCTATCTGCGGTCAGTAGACTTGTATACTGGGGCTTCCCAGGAAAAGTTTTGTCACAGAACAGCATGTACAAACAGTGCTGCAGTAAGATCAAAGTTGTCAAGGACGTTCATTTTGTGACTGCACATTTTAAAATGATCAGTGACAGTACAATGATTAATTAAAAGAGGAAGAAATAAGCCTGGCAGTGGTGGCATACACCTTTGATCCCAACACTCGGGAGGCATAGGCATGGGCAGATGGATCTCCAAGTTTGATGCCAGCCAGCCTGGTCTACATAGCCAGAGCTGCACAGAGAAACGCTGTCTCCAAAAGCAAACAAACAAGCAAAAAAAAACAAGGAAAAATATGTAATAGAGTGTGATCTTGTAAATCATTAATGGGGTAAGTCAGGTATGCTGCTCATGCCTGTACTCATGAAGCAAGAAGATAGTCATAAGTTGAAGATCATAATGGGCTACAGGGTTCTATGTCAGCCTGAGTTAGAGGGAGTCCCTATCTTAAGAACAGAAACAGGGCTGGAGAGATGGCTCAGTGGTTAAGAGCTCTTGTTGCTCTTGCAGCAGACCCAGATTCCATTCTCAACATTCACAAACCAGCTCAGAACTATCTGTACCTCCAATTCCAATGGAATCTAATACCTGCTTCTGGCCTCTAAGCACACTGCAGACATGAGGTACACAGACAAACACATGCAGGCAAGATACCTATATATATTAAAATAAATCTTAAAACACAACAAAAATAATCATTAACATGTGACAGCAGTTAAACTTTGAGAAAGCAATAGCTAGTTATCAAAACTGTTAAGAATTTTAACATTTCCCCAATAACCACTGATTGCTTAAGTAATCACACTTTATAATTGATGGCAATCTATACTGAGAGAGATGCATAATTTGCATCTAGTCTTGTGGATATCTAGCTATAGAATAGAATAAAAAGGAACATCATATAACATCTATTTCACAAAAGGTTGGCCAGAATTCTCATTATTTATTGTCAGATAAAATAATCTTCAACAGGACGGGAGGTGGTGGCGCACACCTTTAATCCCAGCACTTGGGAGGCAGAGGGAGGTGGATCTCTGTGAGTTCGAGGCCAGGCTGGACCAACAACCTCCAAAACAATACAGAGAAACCCTGTCTCGTAAAAAACCAAAAAAAATTAATAATCTTCAACAGAAATGATGTATAAACTAAGCCAGCCTGGTCAAATAGTAAGACCCTAACTAACAGTGGGATTCTATCGCAACCAATCAATTTTTATTCAAAGACAGACTAATCAACCCAAATTAGTGCATTTAAACACATTCCTATTTATAATCAAGCAAGATCAAACAAACAAAAATCCCATTCAAAATATGAAACACAGCTTCTCTCTCAAAGTATTTTAAGATGGTTATGAAAGGCAAAGGTAAATTAGCCTGGTGGTGGTGTTGCATGCCCTTAATCCCAGCATTTGTGAGGCAGAGGCAGAGGGGCCGAGGGGCCAAGGGGCAGAGGCAGGCAGATCTCAGTGGGTTTGAGGCCAGCATGGACTACAGAGCTAGTCCCAGGACAGGCTCCAAAGCTACACAGAGAAACCCTGTCTCAAGAAACAAACAAAAGGAAAGAAAGAAAGAAAGAAAGAAAGAAAGAAAGAAAGAAAGAAAGAAAGAAAGAAAGAAAGAAAGAAAGAAAGAAAGAAAGAGAATTTTAAAATTCAGGAACAATTATCGTTTAAAGTACTGTCGTAGCATTTGGGAAGCAGAGGAAGGTACATCTCAGTGAGGCCAGCCTGGTCTACATAGTGAGTGCCAGGACAGCCAGGTATCTATAGTGAGATCCTGTCTCAAAAACAAAAAAAAATTAAAAAGCCAGGTGTGATGGCATACACCTTTAATCCCAGTCAGCTAACTCTACATAGTGAGTTGAGTTCCAGGATAGCCAGGGCTATGTAGAGGGACCCTGCCTCAAAAATAAGTAAATTAATTAATTGATAAGCAAAAATATAGACTTTATGTACTTACTAAAAATGCAATGGGAAAAATCTATTCTTTTCTAAAAACTTCAACTATCTCAAAGGAACATTTACAAAATAAGAACTTAAAATTTTTGTTTTGAGACAAGGTCTTCCTATATAAGCCAGTCTTCCTTGAACTCAAGATCCTCCTGCCTTAGCCTCTGAGGTGCTGAGATCACAGGCATGTCCTACTATAACTAGGCACTTATGACTTTAGGACAAAGAAACACAATGAACAATAAGCTGCACAGTGGTGGCGCACGCCTGTGATCCCAGCACTGCAGAGGCAGAGGCAGGCGGATCTCTGTGAGTTCAAGGCCGGCATGGCCTACAGAGGGAGTTCCAGATCAGGCTTCAAAGCTACAGAGAAACCCGGTCTCGAAAAACCAAACCAAACCAAACCAAAAAAAAAAAAAACAAGTAAAATTAAATACAAGAAAAGCAAAAATACAAACAAAACCCTTCTGTATGTTCTTTAAACATACAAGAAATCAACAAAATTAACATACCAAAGGAGATATCGTCAAATCAAAAACTCAGGGAAAATATTTAAGGTGAACAGGGCTCATTAATAGCTACAACCAATATACATTATGAAACTGAAATATACAAATACCTTACTGCAATTACACTGGCTGTACACCAACACACCCAAATGGAAAGAGCAGCTGTTCTGATGGTTTTTTTCCTCAAGCTGCTTTGAACACTGCTGTACAGTGGGTATTTAAGGTGCTATGGGATTATTAGTGAAGCAGCACAGTAGTGAAAAGTCTACTGGAGTTAAGAATCAAACATCTTAGTTTGACTTTTCCTGTTCAGTCAGTCAGTGACTTTGAGTGGGTTATTTAAATTCTGCGAATCAGTCTCCTTGTTGATAAAGTGGGAATAAGAACTAATACTTTTCCAGTAATGCTTTAAATGAACTACTAGAAAATGGATCTGCTTTGCAGGTTTATCATACACATTATGAATACCTCACAGACTCTTTAAGACCTTTCTCATTCTAATTTCTTAAATCTACTTTTGTTATTTTACAATTCAGTAGGCACATCTATATGCCAAACAAGCCAAATGAGGTTGACTTACCCTTACATAACAGCTTAGTATTACCACCAGCTGACAGTCATACAGCATCACTACCTGATATCTGTTCTGTACTGTGTATGCACTGACTCATTTAATTTTCACAGCAACATAAACCAATGATCTCAATTTAACATATTACAGATTTTTAAAAAGATATATTGTGGTTTGTAAAAAATGTAACTACTGTTAACATCAGTTCAATTTATATTTCAGAGTGCTTCATTAAGGTATCGTTTTGTTTAGCAAACATCTTATTTGATTATTATCGACCCAGGGAGAAAGAAAAGGCGGGTAGTAGTTTGCCTGTTTTGTAGAGGAGGAAACTAAAGCTGAGGATGTTTTCTGTTTTGCCCAAGATTACAAAGGCAACAGTGTTGTAATTTTAAAACATTATGAAAGATGATGGGACAGACTTAGACATGCTAAGAGAGGCCTTACCCTCTCCAAGGAGCAGATGGGAGGTGGGGTGGGGGAAAGTACAGGGATCAGGAGAGGAAGGAGGGAGAACTGGGACTGGAATGTAAAACATAAATTAATAAATTAAAAATATACTAAAGATTACAGACTTGAAAAAATAAATTAAAAACTGCCATGAAGAGAAGTCATACCATATTAACAGAACTCACATAGGAGGTTTATTGGAAGAGGAGAGAGAAGGGGCAGAGAGGCGGGCAGAGACAGGTCCCTGTGGTGGAAGAGAAGGGGAAAGGAAGAGAGGAAGAAAGAGAGAAATGAGAGGCAGGCAGGGACTGTTTAAAAAGGAATGTAGTGCCAGATGGTGGTGCACACCTTTAATCCCAGCACTTGGGAGGCAGAGGCAGGCGGATCTCTGTGAGTTCATTATCATCCTGATCTACAAGAGTTCCAGGACAGCCTCCAAAGCCACAGAGAAACCCTGTCTCGAGAAACAAAAATGTGCACAGGTGGTGCTCTCAGTGGCTGCAGCTGAGGATGTATCCTGTCAGAACCCCAAGGACAGGCTGGTGCAGATGCCTGAACACTAACAAGCGGTAGTCAACATTAAATTCCAAATGTGTCCTCTAACTCCTAATCCAGAGTTTGATCATCAAACATACTCTACAACTACAATACAAAAAACTACAAATGCTGACATACAGAACCAACATAATTTCTTACAAGGTTTACTAAACACAAAAACTCTAAAGAGTCTATGTAATCATATAAGTATTTAAAAATACCAAATGGCTGATGCTGTAAGGAAAAACAGCTTCTTAAATTAGTTTTGTCAAAACCACAGTGAGGAAAAAAAACGATCTTGGCAAATCTGGAAAAACAAACATGAACCTCAGGCTACAGATGCTGCGCACTTCTGGAGTAAACTGGGAGATGGAACAAACTCAAAAAAGGACTCCTTTAATCCCAACACTCCGGGAGGCAGAGGCAGGCAGATCTCTGTGAGTTTGAGGCCAGCCTGCTCTACAGAAAGAGTTCAAGGATAGCCTCCAAATCCATAGAGAAACCCTGTCTTGAAAAACCAAAAAAGAAAAAAACAAGAAAGAAAGAAAGAAAGAAAGAGAAAGAAAGAAAAGAAAAGAATGAGTTCCCAGGCAGTGGTAGCACATACACTTAATCCCAGCACTCAGGAGGCAGAGGCAGGCAGATCTCTGTGAGTTCGAGGCCAGCCTGGTCTACAGAGCGAATTCCAGTACAGCCAAAGCTACATAGAGAAGCTTTGTCACCAGAAAAAAAAACAGACAGGGCCAAGAAGATGTCTCATCAGGTAAAGGTTCTTGCTACCAAACCTGACAACCTGAGTCTGATACCTGGGACACACATGGTGGAAGAGATCAATTTCTGCATGTTGTCCTGACTTCCACATGTGTTATGTGACACAGATGAGAACTAGATGGGAACGAACACACAGTCTCTCTCAAAACACACAGAAACTTTTCTGAAGTTCTTTAAGGAAGGGGGGGCAAGATAGCTGCTCAGCAAGTAAAGGTACTTACCATCAAGCCTAATGACTTGCATTCAATCTCTGGGACCAGCAGGGTGGAAGGAAAGAACTGACTCCCATAAAATGTCCTCTGACCTCCACAATGCTTTGCCCCCCACACACACAGAAAATGTCATTTTTTAAAAAAGAATAAGGCAGAACAAAGGATGTGAGAATGTGAAGAGTTGCATGTCTTGAGGCCTTTCCTACAGGTGGGTATAAGAACTAAGCAAGAAAGCCTAAACGAAAATGACATCACACAGAAAAAATATCCTAGGATCTATGCTATAGCATCACACTCTAGCTCATTACTCTACTATATCAAAATATAAGCCTTTTATCAGAACTGCCCAATTATGTATCCCAGTTTAAGTAAGACTATGTGCTATGGCCGGGCGTTGGTGGCGCACGCCTTTAATGCCAGCACTTGGGAGGCAGAGGCAGGCGGATCTCTGTGAGTTCGAGGCCAGCCTGGTCTACAGAGTGAGTTCTGGGACAGCCTCCAAAATGATACAGAGAAACCCTGTCTCGAAAATCCAAAAAAAAAAAAAAAAGACTATGTGCTGTGATCATAAATAGAAGGCAACAATTAACTAGTATGGAACCAAAAATCTACTAAAGAACCTATTTCAAAAAGGTAAAACACAAGCTACCCAGTGGTAACACAAGCCTGTAATCCCAGCACTCCAGAGGCAGAGGCAGGTGGATCTTTGTGAGTTCGAGGCCAGACTGGTCTACAGAGTGAGTTCCAGGACAGCCAGGACTGTTTCACAGAGAAACCCTGCCTTGACAAAAAAGCAGAAAGTTAAAACACAAGGAACTAAAGAAGTGAATCAGCAGTTAAGAGCACTCTTTGATGACCCAAGTTTGAGTCCTAGCACCCATGTCAGGCAGCTCACAATCACCTATTAATTCCAGCTCATGAAGCACCCTAAGCCTCTGGCCTCCAAGGGCACCTGCACTCATTTGCACAAGTGTGCTCATGCACACAAACACACACTTAAGAATAAAAACAAAGTCAGGGGTTAGTGGTGCATGCCGAGGCAAAGGCAGGTGGATCTCTGTAAGTTCGAGGCCAGCCTGATCTACAGAGGGAGTTCCAGGACAGCCTCCAAAACAATACAGAGAAACCTGTTTCAAAAAACCAAAATAAATAAATCTTTAAATAAGGAAAATAGAAATGTATCCCGTCTTGACTTAATGGTAGCTAAATCTGGTTTTACAAACTAATACATACCTGGTAGAGTTCTTCTAGATTGTACTTAATTGAAGTACTATTCTGAATAGCTTCCACCGCTTCTTTTAGCTTCTGCCATGTCTCATCTGTATAGTTTTCTGGTAATTTAGGCTTGTCTATATAATGTGCAAAAAATTATTAAAAAATATTCAGGATACAGTAACTAATGAGCCATAAAATAGAACAGCATTGCTATTTTAGGATATTCCTCAATATTAAAGGAACCATTGTATTTAAAAGTTCAATATAAACAAAATTTAAGATGCCAAAATACTATTAAGTCATTTTGACTCACCTATGAAAATCAGTTTTTTCTCCTATTGATTGTATTGCTTCAAAAATAAAAATTCAAGAATGACAGATAAAAATAGCAGTCCTGATCTTGTTTTAGCATTCGTAAACCCAAAGTTGACAACAATCTTGTAGAGAAGATTTAAAACACTGAGTATGAACTATGTGAAAAGGATTTTAGAAACGTCTTAGAAATCATCCCCACAATAAAACCACAGTAAATAGTAACACCTCTATTTTACAACTGAAGACACTGAGCCTGGAACTTATTTGCTAAAATTGCCCAAGGTCACTATAGCTAGGCAATGGCAAAGCTGGGATTCCAGTCCAGGTCTGTTTGACTCCCTAATGTATGCAGCAATCACAGAATCGGAGAACATTTCTTGGTTTTAAAGGAACAGAACGAAAATTTAAAAACAAACGCCCAAACGACTCCAGAACCTATGCAGCATTTTCAGAACGGAAAGAAATCTTAATCTAGAGTTTAAACTTCATTCACCAGCAATATATGAAGCAAATTAAAGAGTCCAAATGCCTTAATGCCTTCAGGAGAAAGAAAAATAAAGTCTCTGAAATCAATTTGCAACTGCAATTAGAATCACAGCTCATTTCTTGAAAAATCCTTCCCTATTAAATCAGTTCTGTTTAAGTGAAGTAATGAATGAATTTTTAAATACAGTTCATATTCACTTTCCTGAAAGAAGGTAACTCTCAAGAGCCTGAAGACAGAAAGGGGGTCATATAACAAAAAAAGGGTTAAAAATAGACAATACTGTAAGCCCCTTCGTGTAGCACATTGCCCTTTTCCACACCAACGTTTCAAACACAAGCACAGAGCAACCAATTCTCCCCATTCATTCACTTCCCCATCTTAATAAACATTTTAGCATCTATTACCTGCTGACTGAGGACGGTGAAAAAAATAATCAAAAAAACACATTCAACAGATAAGAACTTAGCTCAAATACATTTTAAATGCTGCTTATGTTTTCATTGGCACATACATCACACTTCCAATCAGTTAATTTCAAGCACAGTATGCGCAAAATTTTCTAATAGCTGCAGGCCAATATTTGAAATGCTCCTTTTAGTGAGGAAAAGACATAGTTCACTGTTTCTATCTCTAGATTAGTGATAGAGTCTAGACTACTTCTGTGTACACAGAGTAGTTTTAATTTTCAGACTTTACCACTGGGAAGAAATGCAGAAACCCAAAAGATTTTTCACCCAATACTGCTTCCACAGTGAGTTTCACAAGCACAGTACTCTACACTAAGAACCTAACTATAAATCTCATTTAAACAAAAAACGATCAACCTTGGTACCTGCATTTTTAGGGACTGGAGTATGTGGCCTATAAAAATAAAAATCTCAGTAGTGCCAAGACTCACTCTGCACCTGAAATGTACCTCTTTAGAAGACAAGTTTCTCACCTGTAAAATCCGGATCAATCATAATGCCGATGTTTTAAGGAACAACAAATTAGATATAATGGGTTGAGGCCGACCTCAAAAAACATTGTACGCAAACACTAAAGAGTGTACTTAAGAGCAAGGACACAAACACCCCAGAAAAACAACCCTCCACCAAAAATAGGACCTCCCTTCCACTCATTGATTATGCATAAAGCATAAGGCGACCTCTATACTGTTTGATATATTAACATAAATAGCGCACGTGACCGCTCAAGTGTCAAATTCTTACTAGGTGATTATGGATTTTGGCCTTGGTTACCTTTAAAGTTCTTGATCACTAACTTCTTAGCCGAGCCAGGCTTGCTGTTAGCAAAGCTAGAGACCGTGGTGGATGATTTGGCCAGGCCGTTTGCATGGTGCACTGAAGCCACAGAAGAAATTAATATACTCTTATTTTTAAGTTGCTGCTGCTGCTGCTGCTGTGAGGTTGCAGCGGTTGGCGAAGATGAGGAAGATGAGGAGGAGGAGGATTCCTCAGCCATTTTCGTATCAAACCCTACAAACTCCAGGGTGTCTTCAAAACGCAGCTTCTTCTGTATCGGTACGTGGCTGGAAGCGGCCACTGGAACCCCGAGGCAGAAGGACGAGGTTGAAGGGGACGCCGAATCTCTAGGTTGTGGAGGGGTGGAAGAGGAAGAGGCGGAATCAAAGTCTTCTCTCTCGTTACTACTGTTACTGCTGCTACTGCTGCTGCTGTTTAACTTTCTCTTCTTGGCAGAGGTGGGCGGAGTGGTGCTGGGATTACCATCAGCGGCAGATCTGACCTCCTGAGCAGCAGCAGAAGCAGCAGAGGGATTGGGGGAAGAAAAACCTGTTGGAAACATGAAAATAGCGGGGTCAGCAGGCAGAGGAGCATCAAAAACCTACGTTTATGTGCCTGCGTGCGTGGAGGAGAGGTGGCAGTGCTGGAGGGGGAAGGGAAGAAAGAGAGGAGAAACACAGAGGACGGGAAGGAAAGTGGGGGGGGGGCACACCGGGGGGAATGGGAGGGCTTGGGAAGGCAGATAGGCTGACACCGGCAGTAAGGAGAACGAAGCAGGGGGGAAGCAAAGGAGGCAGACAGGTAAACGGCCCGTGCCGTCCCCCCTCCCCTGCTTTTCGGCCTCTCTCCCCCACTTTCTGCTGGAGAGACTCAGGGAGCCAGTGAAGCTTGCAGCTCCTCCTCCTTTTCTCCCTCTCTCGGGGAGGGGAGACGCAGGGCTGGAGGGGGGAGGGGGAGCGAGCCAAGGCTTGTTATTGTCAATAGCACAAGAGGCTAAAGATGGCGCCACTTCCGGTCACGCGGCGCCCGTGGAGAGGCGGCGTCACCCTCGCGGAGTGGGGGGTGGAGAGGAGGACCCGAGCCGCCCGGGAGGCGGGGGCGCCGGCTCGCCGCCGGGCGACTCAGGCGCCGGGTCGCTTGCACCGGGCAGCTCGCTCGAGCTCCTGCACCCGCACCCCTTCCCTGCCGGCACCCTCCTCTCCGGGGCTCCCTCGCCGCCGGTCACCCCCTTTCTTAACGACCCCTCGGGGACCCTCCAGCCACAGCGTCCTTACCGGAAGTGCCTGGGCAGACACTTTTCATAGCTCCCAGCTCCTGAAGCCCCCGGGTCCGCCGGACTTGAGGTGGGGGGGTTGGGGGAGGGAACATGGGGGGTAAAAGAGGTGGATAGGGAGGACAGGGCGGGCCTTGGTGACACCTTCGGCGCTCTTGATTGGAGGTTTCTGAACCTGAGGAGGGCGGGCAGATGGGGTAGGGGGGACGGGAGAAGAAGCGGGAAGTCTCCCGTGAGGCCGCGTAGGTGGTGCGTGCAAGGGGCGGGGTCAGCTAGCTGGGAATAGAAGAGGGTGGGAAGAAAAAAGTAAGGGTAGGGAAAACTTTGAAAGAGAAAATGGGCCAAGGAGTTAGTTGCAAGGCCATGGGAATAACCCGAAATAAGAGGGCAACCTAAGCATACCTACTGCTAGAGAGTGGAGAAAGCTCAGCTGGGAGGAAAGTTCTTTTGACTCGGTGGAGCAACACATTTCTCATTTTTGTCGGTGACACAACATCCCACAGGGCCCGCATTTTCATTGTCTCAATAGCAGCTGTAAGCCCTGTTACCTTTTCCACCACGCATTTTCTAAGATGGATGGCGAGAGGAGGGGTGCATCCTAAGGCCAAATAACAGCCCCACCCAGCACAATTTCAGGGTCTGCCTGACCCCACACACCATCAGTCAGTAACTCAGTAATTCGAGAAACAAATAAAGCTGAGACCTACTTCCTTCATTTACCAGCTCTCAGTTTAGAGGCAATTATTGACAAAAGTCTGTTTCCTTACTAGTGTGTTCCATGAGACCAAGTTTGTTTTTTGTTCTTGGGGGTTTTTCGTTTGATTGGTTGGTTCGTTGTGTTTCGTTGTTGTTGTTGTTTTTCCAGACAGGGTTTCTCTGTAGCTTTGGAGGCTGTCCTGGAACTCACTCTGTACACCAGGATGACCTCAAACTCACAGAGATCTGCCTGCCTCTGCCTCCGGAGTGCCGGGATTAAAGACGAGTGCCACCACCACCCAGCTATGAGACCAAGATTTACATGTGATTATTGGCAAGAAAAACAGCTCGAAATTTGGTTAAATTACCAGCAATAAACCTTGTAAAGTCTCTCTGGGGACTATCTTGTAGTCCATTGCACTTTACATTAAACAAACCCCTTTCACAGCATATACTTAATTTCTCTCCCGTCTTGCCAACTCCCATTTTGAGACCCAGCAGAAACATTGTTTATCTTGTCCTGGCAATTCCACATTTGTGCTTTTCCCCCACAGTAATTTCTAGACCTTAAAAACTTAAGGGGGTGGGGGGCATTTTTAGCCAGTGCACTGGCAAATACCTGTCATTCCAGCACTCTGGAGGCCAAGACTGGAGTAGAAAAGGATACTTTGAGGCCAGGCTGGGCTGCACAGTCTCAAAAACAATCTTAGGGTATTCTCAGCAGGAGATACAAACTCAAAACTACAGTTGCCAACGTATTGTTTCTACATTGTAACTTCAAAAACAGTAAAAAGCTTGTATGGAAAGAGTCCACATGCTGGGTACTACCGCAGAAACCTACCCTTGAAAAGTCAGTGAAGGACAAAAGCCTCAAAGCAATTTTCCCTAATAATATTGTTTTTTCTAAGGTCTAGGAATTACTGTGGGGAAAAGCACAAATGTGGACTAGTCAGAACAAGATAAACACAGCATTTATTCTGGGTCTCAAGATGGGAGAGAAATTAAGTATGTTTCTCAGCTGTGAAAGGATTTTGTTTAAAGTGCAAAGATAGAATGTCAGGGTGGCATATGGGAATGAAGCTTCAAAAGTGCCCGGGACTGGGATGGGCTCTACATGTTTGTAATCCTAGTGTTTTGGAAGAAGAGGCAGAAAGCTTGCCAGTTTGAGTTATGTAGAAGACCCTATGCAAAAACAGTGAATACACCAAACACTTATTTGGTCTATCATATAAGAAATGGAAGACAACAAGGCTAAGCAAGCTAAGCTTTCATAGGTAGAGAATTGATAAGGTTGTGGATAGAGTAAAAGCAGCTTTGAATGGGAAATAAGTAAGAATGATGCAAATAAATCACCTTTCTAACAAATAAGGCCACACTCTTTGTGTCCTGAAAAGCCCTAACATGCATATTCTCCTGGAAAGTTGCCATCTTAAACTGGGGATAAAAGCTCACAATTGTATTCCCGGCACTAGAGAGGCTGAGGCAGGAGGATTGCCTTGAGTTCAAGCCCAGACTGGACTAAAGAGACCCTAACTGGTCAGCACCTTTGTGCTAGTGGTTGACGGCATGCTGAAAAACTCTAATGGAATTTTGGCCCCAGGGTCATGAGAGAAAAAGACCATAAAAGAAGAAAAACAAGTCGGCCTGAAGGGTGACTGGGGGAAAGAATTTGTGGTTCAGTTTATCCTGCAATGCTTGCTAATTGTTACTCTTTCCCCAGCAACCATTAACTGCCAGCCTGACCTCAGAGAGGAGAGGACTCTCAAGTGCCCCACCCCCACCAACTGGGGACTCAGGGTCTGGCTAAGTCTTTCAGGCCAGACTTCAATTGATATGGTAGCTCAGGTAGACAACTGTATTTCAATTCTCCTGCCTCGAGCTCCCAAGCAACTTCTATGTTGAATGACATACTTGTGGAAATTCTCCAAGAAAAATCCTGAGTTTAATGGGAAAAGTAGCCTTTTTCCTTAAATGACTAATAATTATCTTTCTTTTGCCATCTTATAACCTAATGTTGTGCCAGGTCAACCCTCACATATTTAGCATATCTTCGTAAGGATATGGGATTTTAGTAATTTTTTTCTTAAGTGTACATTTTGTTACACAAATCAGCTTAAATAGCACTGTGTCATAAGAGGACTGGATTTTGTCCAGACCAATTTTAAAAAGAAAAAATACATTGTGTGAAATGTCTGTTATCCTAAAACTCCTTGGGCTAGCTACAATATTTTATGTACACTCAAACATTTGCCTACCAGAATTAAACACACTCTTGACATTAAATTACATTTTTCTTTTTTAAAAAATGATCCACTGTATTTTTTAAGATTTATTAATTTTATGTGCATTGATATTGTCTGCATGTTATGTCTGTCTGTGTGAGGGTGTCTAACTGCTCAGCCAAACTTAGTTGCTCTAAACACACTGAACCATCTCTCCAGCCCCCAAAATACATTTTAATGTTAAATTCATTAAACCCATAATAGTCAAGATGTGTACCTATAGAAAAACATAATAGTCAAGCCGGGCGTTGGTGGCGCACGCCTTTAATCCCAGCACTCGGGAGGCAGAGGCAGGCGGATCCCTGTGAGTTCAAGACCAGCCTGGACTACCAAGCGAGTTCCAGGACAGCCTCCAAAGCCACAGAGAAACCCTGTCTCGAAAAACCAAAAAAAAAAAAAAAGTCAAGATATGTACCTATAGAAAAACATAGATGTGTACCTATAGAAAAGCTGGTTGGTGGTGGCACACACCTTTAATCCCACAGCACTTGGGAAGCTGAGGCAGGTGAATCTGTGAGTTTAAGGCCACCCTAGTCTACAGAGTGAATTCTAGGACAGCCAGGGCTACACAGAGAAACCCTGTCTCAAAAAAAGCTTAAAAAAATACAGATAATAGCCATTATCAGACAAAACCAGACTGGGCACTTAGAAACATGTTCCACATATAAAATCTTATGTCTTCTGAGTTCAACTCATTACCTCAAAAGCATTCATTATACTTTACAGTGTACACTTATTACACTGAGGTGCAATTATTATTGGTATTTTTTAAGCTACCTTTATTTATAAAGGTAACTATTTGTATACAGGGAAAATATAAACAGACTATTTTTTCCATTCCCTTCTGTAATATATTATGTACACACACACACACACACACACATACAATTTTGTTGGTTTTTGTTTGGTTTGTTTTTGTGAGGTGAGATGGTTTTACTTGTAACCAGGCTAGTCTTGGAATCACAACCATTTGTCAACCTCAGCCTGGAGGCTGGGATTATAGATGTGAGCTACCCGTACCTGGCTGTTTCCCACTTTTGGTCCTGGAAACTCCCCAGGGTACTTGGTTTTAGACCCTCTCAGACAAATCATATTTGCTATCAGACAAGCACTTGTGGAAGTTTTGTTACACAGAGTGGGATTTTCCTTGAAACTAAGAGATCATTTGTTCAGGAGATGATGAATGTCCCTGAAGCAAGCATTAAGAATATATGAGACAGGGGCTGAAGAGATGGCTCAGAGGTTAAGAGCACTGACTGCTCTTCCAGAGGTCCTGAGTTCAATTCCCAGCAACCTCATGGTGGCTCACAACCATCCGTAATGAGATCTGGTGCCCTCTCCTGGCTTGCAGGCATACATAGAGGCAGGATGTTGTATTCATAATAAATAAATAAAATCTTTAAAAAAAAGAATATATGAGACACAGAAAAGAGTTTGGGGCTTGGAGTTTACTATGAAGATTTGTATAAATGTCTTACTCCTACAGTTTCAGAGTTCAGAATTCAAGACTCAAGCTGAATGCTAGTGATTATACCTAATGTTTGTGTGCTGTACAACTGAGTTACCCAGTTTGCTAGACACCTCATTTTCCTGCTAAGTTCAGGGGTTTGCATCACAGCAAACTCTGAGATGAAACTCTGAGATAGAATAGTAAGCATTATAACATTGATATTTTGTGGTTATAAACATTAAAATATAAATTACTACCCCCCCAAAAGGTAGGTGAGTCAGGAGGATCATGCAATTGAGGCCAGTCTAGGTTATACAGGCCTCTGTATTAAAGAAATATAAGAAGACACAGGTGTAGAGGTGAACACTTGTAGATCCAGCATTTGGAAACTAGAGGCAGAAGAATTAGGAGTCCAAAGCCAACCTCAGCAAATTCTAAGTCAGCTTGGGATATGTGATACCCTGTCCTAAAACAAAATAAGAACCATAAGAAAAAAAGGACAGATAATGAAGGACCATAATCCACTATTTAGGTAAACCCTTTAGAAAATAAGTGTAGATCTTCGGGGCCGCTCCTGGCTTCCAGAAGAGCCGCCCACACAGGAAAGAGATCAGCTCCTCCAAGACCCCAACCCAGCGAGCCCAGCTTCAGGTGAGATTGGGTCCCCGGCTGGGACCACCCGCCCATCACCCATCCCCCTCCATCTTCGGGGCCGCTCCTGGCTTCCAGAAGAGCCGCCCACACAGGAAAGAGATCAGCTCCCCAAGACCCCAACCCAGCGAGTCCAGCTTCAGGTGAGATTGGGTCTCTGGCTGGGACCACCCGCCCACCACCCATCCCCCTCCATCTTCGGGGCCGCTCCTGGCTTCCAGAAGAGCCGCCCACACAGGAAAGAGATCAGCTCCTCCAAGACCCCAACCCAGCGAGCCCAGCTTCAGGTGAGATTGGGTCCCCGGCTGGGACCACCCGCCCATCACCCATCCCCCTCCATCTTCGGGGCCGCTCCCGGCTTCCAGAAGAGCCGCCCACACAGGAAAGAGATCAGCTCCTCCAAGACCCCAACCCAGCGAGCCCAGCTTCAGGTGAGATTGGGTCTCTGGCTGGGACCACCCGCCCATCACCCATCCCCCTCCATCTTCGGGGCCGCTCCCGGCTTCCAGAAGAGCCGCCCACACAGGAAAGAGATCAGCTCCTCCAAGACCCCAACCCAGCGAGCCCAGCTTCAGGTGAGATTGGGTCTCTGGCTGGGACCACCCGCCCATCACCCATCCCCTC
The DNA here is from genome assembly GCF_017639785.1 of Mesocricetus auratus. Lineage (NCBI taxonomy): Eukaryota > Metazoa > Chordata > Mammalia > Rodentia > Cricetidae > Mesocricetus > Mesocricetus auratus. The sequence goes on from NW_024429188.1 coordinate 89,804,625, forward strand.
CATCTTCGGGGCCGCTCCCGGCTTCCAGAAGAGCCGCCCACACAGGAAAGAGATCAGCTCCTCCAAGACCCCAACCCAGCGAGCCCAGCTTCAGGTGAGATTGGGTCTCTGGCTGGGACCACCCGCCCATCACCCATCCCCTCCATCTTCGGGGCCGCTCCCGGCTTCCAGAAGAGCCGCCCACACAGGAAAGAGATCAGCTCCTCCAAGACCCCAACCCAGCGAGCCCAGCTTCAGGTGAGATTGGGTCTCTGGCTGGGACCACCCGCCCATCACCCATCCCCCTCCATCTTCGGGGCCGCTCCCGGCTTCCAGAAGAGCCGCCCACACAGGAAAGAGATCAGCTCCTCCAAGACCCCAACCCAGCGAGCCCAGCTTCAGAAGAGCCACCCACACAGGAAAGAGATCAGCCCCTCCAAGACCCCAACCCCAGCGAGGCCAGCTTCAGCTTCAGCTGCAGTAAAGAAGGAGACCAGTGGAGACAGAAAGCCCCCACCAGCACCCACTGGAAGAAGAGATGGGAAGAAGACAGAATAAGAGATCACTCAGCAATAGAAACACCAACACGACCCCACCAGAATCCAGGGATCCAACACCAGCAAGACCTGAAAAGCACCACATAGATGAAGAAGAGGAGACAGACCTTAAAAATTATTTCATGAAGATGATGGAGAGCCTCAAGGAAGAAACGAGGAAATCCCTTAAAGAAATAGAAGAAAAAACAAACAAAAAAATCCATGAAATGGGGGGAAAAATTCAAGAAATAAACAAATCTCTCAAAGAATCTAAAGAGCACCAAGAAAAAACAACCAAGAAAATTAAGGAAACAGCTCAAACAGTTGAAGGATTGAAAGCTGAAATAGAAACGATAAAGAAAACACAGAATGAAGGGATGCTGGAAATAGAAAAGCTCGGTAAACGGTCTGGAATCACAGATGCAAGCATCACCAATAGAATACAAGAGATAGAAGAGAGAATCTCAGGTGTTGAAGACTCATTAGAGGACATAGCATCGTCAACCAAAGAAAATCTCAAAACCAACAAATCCTTAACACAAAATATCCAGGAAATATGGGACACCGTGAAGAAGCCAAACCTGAGAATAATAGGTATAGAAGAAGGTGAAGAACTTCAACTTAAAGGTACAGAAAACATATTCAACAAAATCATAGAAGAAAACTTCCCTAACCTAAAGAAAGATATGCCTATGAAAGTACAAGAATCTTACAGAACACCAAATAGGCTTGACCAGAAGAAGAAGTCACCTCGCCATATAATAATCAAAACATCAAACCTACAGAGCAAAGAGAAAATATTAAGAGCAGCTAAAGAAAAAGGCCAAGTAACATACAAAGGCAGACCTATCCGAATTACACCTGACTTCTCAATGGAAACGATGAAAGCCAGAAGATCCTGGTCAGATGTCCTACAAACGCTAAGGGAACAAGGATGCCAGCCCAGACTACTATATCCAGCAAAGCTCTCAATTACCATAGATGGAGAAAACAAAATATTCCATGACAAAGCCAGATTTAAACAATACGTATCCATGAATCCAGCTCTACAGAAAATGCTAGAAGGAAAACCTAGAGCCAAGGAAGATAACTACATTCACAAAGACACAGGCAATATAGAATCATACTTTACAAAACACTAAAAGAAAAAGGGAGGAGAAACTACACAAAATAACATCACTAACAATAAATCAAGCGCAAACAAGGATCACCAATCAATGGTCATTAATATCCCTCAATGTCAATGGCCTCAACTTACCTATAAAAAGACACAGACTAGCAGAATGGATACGAAGACAGAACCCTTCCTTCTGCTGCATACAAGAAACACATCTCAACACCAAAGACAGACGTTATCTCAGAGTAAAGGGCTGGGAAAAGATCTTCCAATCAAACGGCCCCAAGAAACAAGCGGGCGTAGCAATCCTAATATCTAACAAATTAGACTTCAAATTAAAATCAATCAAAAGAGATGAAGAAGGGCACTTCATATTCATCAAAGGAAAAATACATCAAGACGAAGTCTCGATTTTAAATATCTACGCCCCAAATACAAAGGCACCTACATTCGTGAAAGAAACATTACTAAAGCTCAAAATGCACATAAAATCTCACACACTAATAGTAGGAGACTTCAACACTCCGCTCTCACCGCTAGATAGGACCTCCAGACAGAAACTTAACAAAGAAACAAAAGAATTAATAGAAGTTATGACCCAACTGGGTTTAACAGACATCTATAGAACATTCCACCCAAATACAAAGGGATATACCTTCTTCTCGGCACCACATGGAACCTTCTCTAAAATTGACCACATAATAGGAAACATAGCAAATCTCCACAGATACAAAAAAATTGGAATAACCCCCTGCATCTTATCAGACCACCATGCATTAACATTAGAATTCAACAATAACACAAATCGCAGAAACCCTACAAACTCATGGAGATTGAACAATGCACAATTGCACCATCCCTGGGTAAAGGAACAAATAAAAAAAGAAATTAAAGACTTCCTCGATTTCAATGAGAATGAAGACACAACATACACAAACTTATGGGACACTTTGAAAGCAGTGCTGAGAGGAAAGTTTATAGCACTAAGTGCCCACATGAAAAAACTGGAGAACAGTCATACTAGAGAATTAATAGCACAGCTGAATGTTCTAGAACAAAAAGAAGCAAACTCCCCCAGGAGGAGCAGACGCCAGGAAATAATCAAATTGAGGGCTGAAATCAATCAAGTAGAAACCAGGAAAACATTGAGAAGAATCAATGAAACAAAGAGTTGGTTCTTTGAGAAAATCAACAAAATAGACAAACCTCTGTCCAAACTAACCAAAAGACAGAGAGAGAACATGCTAATTAACAAAATCAGGGATGAGAAAGGGGACATAACAACGGACTCTGAGGAAATCAAGAGAATCATCAGGGCATACTTTGAAAATCTGTACTCCACAAAATTTGAAAATTTAAAGGAAATGGACAATTTCCTGGATAGATATCACTTGCCAAAACTAAATCAAGAACAGATAAATAATCTAAACAGACCTATAACCCCTAATGAAATAGAAGCAGTCATCAAAAGTCTCCCAAACAAAAAAAGCCCAGGCCCAGATGGCTTCAGTGCAGAATTCTACCAGAAATTCAAAGAAGAGCTCATTCCAATACTCGTCAAAGTATTCCACACTATAGAAGCAGGAGGCTCACTGCCAAACTCTTTCTACGAGGCTACAATTACCTTGATACCCAAGCCACACAAAGACACAACTAAGAAAGAGAACTATAGACCAATTTCCCTCATGAACATTGATGCAAAAATACTCAATAAAATACTTGCAAACCGGATTCAAGAACACATCAGAAAAATCATCCACCATGATCAAGTAGGCTTCATTCCAGGAATGCAGGGATGGTTCAACATTAGAAAATCTATCAATGTAATCCACCATATTAACAATCTGCGAAAGAAAAACCACATGATTATCTCACTAGATGCTGAAAAAGCCTTTGACAAAATCCAGCACCCCTTCATGATAAAGGTCCTAGAGAGATCAGGGATAACAGGAACGTACCTGAACATAATAAAAGCAATATACAGTAAACCAACAGCTAACATCAAACTAAATGGAGAGAAACTCAAAGCAATTCCTCTAAAATCAGGAACAAGACAAGGCTGTCCACTCTCTCCATATCTCTTCAATATTGTACTTGAAGTTCTAGCTACAGCAATAAGACAACAAAAGGAGATAAAGGGGATACAAATAGGAAAAGAAGAAGTCAAGCTTTCATTATTTGCAGATGATATGATAGTTTACATATGTGACCCAAAAAACTCCGCAAGGTTACTCCTAGAGCTGATAAACAGCTTCAGCAAAGTGGCAGGATACAAGGTAAACTCAAAAAAATCAGTGGCCCTATTATATACAGATGATGAAGTGACTGAGAAAGAAATCAGAGAAACATCACCTTTTACAATAGCCAAAAACAGCATCAAATATCTGGGGATAATGTTAACCAAGGAAGTGAAAGACCTGTATATCAAAAACTTTGTGTCTTTGAAGAAAGAAATCAAAGAAGATACCAGAAAATGGAAAGATCTCCCATGCTCTTGGATTGGTAGGATCAACATAATAAAAATGGCAATCTTGCCAAAAGCAGTCTATAGATTCAATGCAATCCCTATCAAAATTCCATCACAATTCTTCAAGGACCTGGAAAGATCATTAATCAACTTTATATGGAAAAACAAAAGGCCCAGGATAGCCAAAACATCCCTATACAATAAAGGAACTTCAGGAGGCATCACCATACCTGATTTCAAGCTCTATTATAGAGCTATAGTCCTGAAAACAGCTTGGTATTGGCACAAAAATAGGCAGGTAGACCAATGGAACCGAATCGAAAGCCCTAATTTTAACCCACACACCTATGAACACCTGATTTTTGACAAAGAAGCTAAAACTGTACAGTGGAAAAAGAAAGCATCTTCAACAAATGGTGCTGGCATAACTGGGTAAGGGTATGCAGAAGACTGCAGATAGATCCATGTTTATCGCCTTGTACAAAACTTAAGTCCAAATGGATCAAAGATCTCAACATACATCCAGCCACACTGAAACTTTTAGAAGAGAAAGTGGGAGATACTCTTCAACGAGTTGGTACAGGAGACCACTTCCTAAACATAACACCAGTGGCACAGGCACTGAGATCAACAATTAACAAATGGGACCTTCTGAAACTAAAAAGCTTTTGTAAGGCAAAGGACACAATCAAAAAGACAAAAAGGCAGGCCACAGAATGGGAAAAGATATTCACTAACCCTACATCTGACAGAGGGCTAATCTCCAAAATTTACAAAGAACTCAAGAAACAAGTCTCCAAAACACCAAAGGATCCACTTGAAAGGTGGGGCACAGAGCTAAATAGAGAATTCTCAGTAGAGGAGGCTAAAATGGCCAAGAGACACTTAAGAAAGTGCTCAACATCCTTAGCCATCAGGGAAATGCAAATCAAAACAACTCTGAGATACCATCTTACTCCTGTCAGAATGGCTAGAATCAAAAACACCGAAGACAATTTATGCTGGAGAGGATGTGGAGAGAGAGGATCACTCCTCCATTGCTGGTGGGAATGCCGACTCATACAGCCTCTTTGGAAATCAGTATGGAGATTCCTCAGGAAAATGGGAATTAATCTACCACTAGACCCAGCAATTCCACTCTTAGGCATTTATCCAAATGAGGCAGGTTCATACAACAAGGGCATCTGCTCCACTATGTTCATAGCAGCATTGTTTGTAATAGCCAGAACCTGGAAGCAACCTAGATGCCCCTCAACTGAAGAGTGGATAGAGAAAATGTGGTACATTTACACAATGGAGTATTACTCAGCAGAAAAAAACAATGGAATCTTGAAATTCGCAGGGAAATGGATAGCACTGGAAGAAACCATCCTGAGTGAGGTAACCCAGTCGCAAAAAGACAAACATGGTATGTACTCACTCATATATGGATTTTAAATATGGATCAGGATAGTGCCAGTCTGCACTTCCACAGATAGAGAGTCTGGGAAACAGGAAAGAACCTAAAAGATATGCATATATGCATAGTACCCAAGAGAAGAGGATGGAGACAAGATCCTCTGAATGGATGGGGAACAGGGCGAGGGGGGGTAGTGGGACCTGGGAAGAGTAGAGGGGGTAAAGAGGAAGGGAGTTGGTCATGGGGGAACAGGAAGTTGAGGGGGTGGGGGTAAAATAGGGGGAAGAGGGAATCATAGGATCGAAGACAGATCAGGCACCAGAGTGACCTCGAGTGATCTAAAGGTATAACATCAATTGGCAAGCTAAGCAATAGTGGAAGGACCACCTCGAATGCCCATTCCTGATAATGAACTTGATGTCTATAACTATCCGGGAGCCTTCATCCTGGGACTGATGGAAGCAGAGGCAAACACACAACTAAGCACTGAACTGAACCCAAGGAACCCAGTGACAGAGAGAGAGGAGTGATGAGCAAATTGGCAAGGAATGGGCTGGCAAAACCAGCAGAGACGGCTGATCTGAACAGGGGAGTGCTCTTGGACCCCAGACCGACAGTGGGGAGGCCAGAATGGGACTGATCTGGACCCCCCAAATGTGAGTGTCAGTGAGAAGGCCTGGGCAACCTATGGGGCTCTGAGCTGTGGATCAGTGTCTATCCCTGGTATACAATCTGTCTTCATGTGCCTATGGCACAAAGAGAGATGCTCTCTCAGCCTGGACTCTTAGGGGAGTGCCTTGACCCTACCAAGAGTGAAATGATAGACTCTAGACATCCCCTATGTGGAGGGATTTGGCAATAGGGTGGGAGGGAGGGTGGAAGGGGAGTGCGGGAGGAGGGGAGAGAGAGGGAACTGGGATTGACATGTGAAACAAGCTATTTAAAATTAAAATAAAAAAAAAAAGCCAAAAAAAAAAAAAAAAAAAAAAAAAAAGAAAATAAGTGTAATGCATATAAACAATAAGCCAAAGCCAAAGACTTAAAACATTTGAACTTTTTAGCCTCTCAACTCAGAGACTTCATCAGTCATGGCTATGGACCGTTGGGAGGCAGATTTATAAAGTGAAAGAAGCAGGCCATGCTTCCTGAGGATTTGATGGTGAGGAACTAGACCAGCCACAGATAAATCTCCCTATGGTGATGGCAAGCACTCATTCACTATGGAGTTGCTGGGCCCCATACATACTGCTGCTCACTTCATCAATGAGATTCACAATTCCCCACCCCCCTGCTTCAATGTTTGCTCTTACATTGGGTTAAGGGGGGTTGTCTCACAAGCAAGGCCAGTTTAATTTAAATCAGCTGTTCCTTTTGACATCATACTAGAACCACCTGGGAAGGTTTGTGGGGGGTTTCTGTGTTTTTTTAAATCTTGGTCTGGTATAGTATTTGCCTAGCATGTATGAAGTCCTAGGTTTCATTCCCAATAGCATACAAGAAATGTTCTGCCATGATAGACTCAGACTGAACCAGAACAAACCCTTCCTTCCCAATAGCATACAAGAAATGTTCTGCCATGATAGAATCAGACTGAACCAGAACAAACCCTTCCTTAAGCTGCTTTTGTTGTTTTTTGGTGTGTGTGTGTGTGTGCATGTGTGTTGTCACAGCAATGAGGACAGTAACTAATACGAAGACCAAGCTTGTATGCAGTTCAGGCATGAAGAAGGAACATAACAAGAAATATAGATATTGCCGGACAGTGGTGGTACACGCATGCCTTTAATCCAGCACTCAGGAGGCAGAGGCAGGCGGATCTCTGTGAGTTCCAGACCAGCCTGATCTACAGCGTGAGTTCCAGGACAGCCTCCAAAACCACACAGAAACCCTGTCTTGAACCCGCCCACACACACAAAGAAATATACATATCAGCTAAGAGTGGTATTTGGTTCTAGACAATCAGTTCATTCCCTAGCTAGACCTTCAGCCGGAGGGAGAAAGCAGATCCTCCTCCTGGCAAAATCCAGGTAAATGCTGAACAAGCAAACCTTGCCTGAGAGCCCATTTCGAATTTGGTCACAGAGTACACAAAAACAACCCTTACTCTCAAACTATTCTCCATCGGCCTAGCAGGTGAGGGAACCAATTACTTCCAGGAAGTCATGAAAGGTGTTGTGCCAGAGACACCTGGCTATTCCAGAGACAGAAACAGACTGGTGGGATGAAGTGGGGCAAAAGAGACAAAAATGAGCATCACTTTCTGAGAAAGAAATTGAACTGAAAGCATTGGAGATAGACAGGTAGGAATGAAAGGGAGCTGCCGAGAGCATCAAGGAAGAATGTAGGTGCGTGTGTAAATCCTAGAAGCTAGAGAACACAACATGGCCAAAATATCAGGAGATGAGCTACTAGCACACTCCTCTCCATCACTAGATTCTGGAGCACTAAAGAGGGGAAGCAAGGCAACAACACCTCTGTCACCAGTCTGCCAGCGATTCCTAAGCACCTTAGTACGAATGCTTAGTCATAAATCCTACTTTCTGTTGAAGCCGTGGCTTTATATGAGCTGCAGTGGTTTAGGAATCAGGCTGAGAGCCTCAAAGTAGAGAAAGGTTCAAGCATGCAAAACAGAAGCAAGAGTAGACCTAATAAAAGCAGAATATTATACTATTAATATATGAGGGATTCAGATGAACCAAACCATCATTTGGAAAACTAGGATCAGTGTGCCAACTCCAGCTTTTTGCTGTCTGTGTAAATAAAGTTTTATTGTGTCATCATGGCCATACTCATTCCTTTGCATATTCTCTGTAGCTGTATTTGTACTAAAACAGAGTTCAGAGTTGTACTTGGTTGTTGTTGTTTTTGAGAAAGGGTTTCTCTGTTTAGCCCTGGAACTCACAGGTCCGAAAAAGGGAAGGTGATTTAAAGCATGCTAAAGACTTTTTTGTATCAGGGATGAACCATTTTAAACGTTGTATATTTCCATAACATACTGCTAATACTTCAGTTTTTTGTTTTTTTTTTTTTTTTGGTTTTTCGAGACAGGGTTTCTCTGTATTGTTTTGGAGGCTGTCCTGGAATCAGCTCTGTAGACCAGGCTGGCCTCGAACTCACTGAGATCCACCTGCCTCTGCCTCCCGAGTGCTGGGATTAAAGGCGTGCGCCACCAACACCCGGCTAATACTTCAGTTTAACATACGCTATAAATACAATATTTGAGAAGCAGAGGCAGGAGGATGGTGTGTTAGGCCAGCCTGAGATTTAGAGCATTCTTTTCTCTCAAAACAATCAAACAAATGCTATATTGTATTTAATCTGGAGAATATCAGAGATTATTTAAGCACACTGTATTTTCAACATTTTACAACAACCAAAACATTCATGCCGGGCGGTGGTGGTGCATGCCTTTAATCCCGGCACTTGGGAGGCAGAGACAAGTGGACCTCTGAGAGTTCGAGACCAGCCTGGTCTACAGACTGAGTTCCAGGACATCCAGGGCTGTTACACAGAGAAACCCTGTCTCAGAAAAGGAAACTCTATAATGAATATTCCACAGAATATATTTGAAGCCGAATTTGATCAAGTGAGAGTTATATTTGAATTTGTGAGAGATTATCATATAACCCCTCAGAAAGATGTTTGTATATGACTCCATCTTCTGATGACTGCTATTGGCCCACACAATAACCAACACAAAATTTCATTAAACTTTAAAAGTTAGGAAATGTCACATGAGTTAATTCTTATTCTAAAATAACAAAAATAGGAATGTCCTTTTAACTGTCCCAACTCCCTCTAGGGAAATGCATTCCCACCTTGTTCTTTTGTCATTTTAATCAGTTACTTGCTACTTAGACACCTGGGTACCAATCATGTGGCTGTAAGTAGGTTTTCTAGTTCACTCACTGTTATCGTCTGAATTGGAGTCATTCTCTCTTCTTTCTCTAGACTTAGTTGAACGTGACATCCTCTCTTTGGGAGCTGTGAGAAAACAGAGAACTCTCTTGAAAAGCGGTTTTAAGAAAATCCTCAAATTTGGGTAGACTAATTATACTCTCACCTTAATTGCCTTCCATTCCTTTGACTTTTGAAGCCCAGGTCCCCCTACAATACTATTCATATATTTAATTTTCCTCTCCCATTTAAAGCAAATTTGAAGAGTAAAATGTGTTTTATTTTTAATATCTGAAATTGGAATTCCAAGTCTAGCATGTTGTTTTCAATTACAATGCCTAGCCAGGCAGGGTATAGTAAACCTTTAATTCCACCACTCAGGAGGCAGAGGCAGGCAGATCTCTGAATTCAAGGCTAGCTTGGTCTACAGAAAGATTCCCAGCACAGTCGGGGTTATTACACAGAAAAATCCCTATCTCCAATAATAGTAATAATAATTGCAATGCCTTGAGCACCTACTAACTGGAATTTCAAAATAAACTAATTTAAAAATAAAATGGCACCCCTTATATGGATCATCTATATCCACAGGATTGTCATACCTGATAGTCTGTCATTATGTTTCCTTGTGAGGGAGTGAGGGGCAGGATGATAGGAAGATGGAGTGAGCTGAGGTAGGGGAGAGTAAACAAGGAAGGGGAGAGTAGAGTGAGGAATAGGAAGGATGTGGGACCACTGGGGAGGCAGGGAATGAGCAGGGGGAGGGGTGAGAGGGTAAAAAGAAGAGAGGAGAGTTAAAAAGGGGAAGGGATGGGGAGGAGGAGGAGGGAGGTTGAGGGAAAAGGAGGAAGAAAAGAGGGAGGTGAGGGGATGATGGGAGAGGAGAGGAAGAGAGGAAGAATGACAGGAGGGCGAGGGAGGAAGGGAGGAAAGGGAAGAGGAAGGGAGAGTGAGAGGGAGGGGAAAGGACAGGGAGGAGTAGGACCATGCAGAGCAGGGGATGGAGAAGGTGATGCAAAGGATGGTGAAAGATAAAGAGGGTGGGAGAGGGAGGGAGGACATAGGGAGGAGGGAGAGTGAGAGGGAATAGGGAGAAAATGGAGGAGGGAGTGGGAGGAGCATGAGGGAGGAGGCAGAAGGTAAGTAAGGAGGAGAATGGGGAGGGGGATAGGGATGGAAATGACGACTGAGGGTAAGGACCATAAGTGAGGAGAACTGAGGAAGAGTGGGGAAAGGGCAGGGAGGAGGAGAATGGGAGAAAGGTGAGGGAGGAGGGAGACATAGAGGATAAGGAGACAGTGTGGAGGAGGCTAGTAAGTGAAGGAGGGTGAGGGAGGAAGAGTAAGGAGGGAAGGGACAAGGGGAATTGAGGACAAAAGGGAGGAGAGTGAGGAGGACAGGGAGTGAGGGAGAAGGGAAGGGAGGAGGGGAATGGAGAGGAGGATTGATTAGAATGTGTGAGGGGAAGGGGATTGAGGGAGGACGATTGATGGAAGAGTGTGAGGAAGGAGACTGGGAGGAGGGTGAGAAGGAAGAAGATTGATGGAGGGGAAGGGAGGGGTAGGATTAAGGAACTGTGAGGGAGGAAGGGGGTTGAGGAAGCTGGTGAGGGAGGATTGAGGGAAGCAAGAGAAGAGAGGATTGAGGGGGAGGTTAAGGGAGGAGGATGATTGAAGAGGGTGAGGGAGGAAGGGGATTGAGGGAGGAGGGGAATGAGAAAGATGAGGGAGGAGGGTGATCAAGGGAGGAAAGAAAGGGATTGTTGGAGGAGGGGAGTTGGGGAGGAGGGAGATTGAGGAGGGAGTGGTAGGGGGTAGATTGAGGGGTGTGGAAGATGAGGGGGATTGAGGAAGGAGAGGCAGGGAGGAAGAAGATGGGGATGATGGTTAGGGAGGTGAAGATGGGGCAGGGAGGGGTATGGGAATGAGTGAGGGAGGTCGAGGATTGAGTGGGGTAGAGAGGAGGAGGGTGCTGAGGAGGCGTAAGGGAAGGGTAAGGAGAGGAAGGAGGGAAAGGGAGAGAAATGAGGGAGGGAAGGAGGAAGGAAAAGGGAGGGGAATGATAGCGAGTAAGGAGATAAAGGAGTGTTCAGGAAAAGGGAGGGCCTGGGAGAGGGCGGGGCAGGAGCAGAAAGGAGAGTGACTAGATAAGCTGAAATGGAAGGGGAATGTGGAAAGAGAAGAGGAGGAGGAACAGGTCAGCAGGGGTGTAGGTGTGCAGGAGATGAGGTAGAGCGGCAAAGAAAGAGACAAGGGAGGGAAAGGGTTGAGGAAGGGTAGAAGGGTGGGGGCACAAGGGACAATGAGGAGGCTGTAGAAACGGGGTGGGTCAGAATTAAATGGAGGGGAGTGAGGGATTCAGGGGAGGTCCCAGTGTCCTCTTCCTTACTGTTCTGAGTTAGGGTCACTCATTGACTCGGAGCTCACTGATTAGACTACTGACTGGCTAGGAAGTCCTAGGTATCCTCCTGTCTCCACAAGAGTTTGGGGAAGGAAGAGGGCAATACAAACTCAGGCTCTCCCGTTTGGGCTTACCGAGAACTTTCTTGACTGCGCTCTTCCCAGCGCCCCAAGCTTCTTATGACCTCTGGTCCTCCATCCATACCCAGACACTGCTGTAACTGAGGGTCTCTCTGTTCTAGAACCTTAGCTACGAACTTTCTCTCACTTGACGTTCTTAACTGATTCTAAGAAGTTTCACATCACCAATAAGGCTATGACTTCTGACATACCCCTTGTAAACATTTGATAATAACATTTAGTACGACAGTGAGAATAAAAAGTTACCTCACAATCAGGTTCCACTTAGGAGACCCTACATCGGGCCCACCTTCATAGTTTCTAAAGGAAACATTTTCACTCTTTCACAAGGCTTGTTTCACTTACAGTCACTGGAAGATCAACAAAAAATTGTTTTGTTCTATCATTCATGCGAGCTCTCAAACCTTGAGGACCACAGAGACCTTCGCAAAGATGTCCGTTGTAGATGGTATGCCCGAGGGCACTGGCCTTATTTCAAACCCCACCCACCCAGAATTGGTAGACTCTCTGATAACTGACAGCAGAGCTGACCAATCCATACAAGGACACATTTCTGGACAACAAAGGGGTTGGGTGATGTCATAGCCAATCAAATGAAGCCCTGCTTGAACGCTTGAGGTAATCCCAGCATTCACCGTGAAGCTGAAGCAGGAGGCTGTTGAGTTCAAGGCCATCCTAGACTACATTAGCTACATACAGTCCTTGCCTCAAAAGACAAACCAAAACAAAAAAACCAGCAAACATAATAACTCTCAGAACGCTGTAATAATTTGATTCATTCCCAAAGTCTGATTTATACTTGCTCTAACCATACCACCTTTGGGACACCAAGAGGTCACCAAGCTGTTATATGCTTTGGAAAAGTCCCTAAAGTGACAGAAAGATGGACAGTAAGAGGGCAGGTGGGCGCATTACTTCTAGGAGACTAATGGAAATCTTTACTCTCAGCTAGGACCCACCGATACAATGCTAAGCTAGAGGGGACCCGGGATCAGGTTTCTTACAGGGTGGGTCTCCACTGAGAGTTAAGGTTGAAGGAAGACAGACAGTTGGGATTCTCATAGACTTCCACGAAGGGGAGTTAAGGGTTCTTCAACTCATCCACTTGCAGAGCGTGTAAAATTTCCCCTCAGCATTTATCAGCTCTAAAATTCTCTGTGTTGCTAGGTTACTTCTTGCCTGGGCCTTTGTCTACAAAAAGTAGAATTTTCTCAAACTTTTATCTGTGCCTCTAGCATCTCCCATACACTCCTTTCATGCATGAGAATGTGGTACATGGTCTGTTATTGCTTGGATAAGGGAAAGAGATTGCAATAGAATGCTACAATTGTAAGTAGAAATGGTGGTGGCTATATCAGTGTTCGCTCTAATTTAATCTTTTCAGAATGTTTGAAATGCTTCATAATAGATGTTAGAAACCAAAACAAAAGGGAAATTAATGCCTTAACACTGGCCAGCATCAGACTTGACCCCTCAAACTTGGACCAGAATTAAGAACAAAAAAATAAATCTCTTACCTCCAAAGCCACAGAGAAACCCTGTTCTTGAAAAACCAAAAAAATAAAAATAATAAAAATCAATCTCTTTTCCTTATAACTTAAAAAAGGGGACGGGAGCCAGTTGGTATTGGTGCATGCCTTTAATCCCAGCACTTGGGAGGCAGAGGCAGGTGGATCTCTCTGAGTTCAAGGTCAGCCTGGTCTACAATGTTAATTCCAGGACAACCAGGTCTGCTACACAAAGAAACCGTGTCTGGAAAAACAACAACAACAACAAAAAAAATGAAGGTATTTTATAATGTGCACGCACACACACACACACACACACACACACACACACACACACACGGGAAAGCCATGAGATTCTGATGACCTCTAGTCTAACTTGTAACTTGCATTTGTTGGGATTGTTTTGCCCAGTGCCAGAAATCCAATTTGAACAAGCCTAAGAAGAAAATGAAGTTTGATTGATTTATATATCCATATAAAGGGCATTTATATATCCATTTGAAGGGCAAACTTCAGCTACAACTAGATCCAGGAACTCAAGTACTATCTTGATTCACACTCCATCTCTTCATCTCTCATCTCAGCTTCTCTCTATAGGACTTTATTCTCCAAGAGTGTTTGCTTTAGTTTTTGAGACAGGGTTTCTCTGTGTAGCCCTGGCTGTACAGGAATTAGCACTGTAGGCCAGGCTGGCCTCAAACTCACAGAGGTTTGGCTGTGTCTAATCCTGAGTGCTGGGGTTGAAAGCGTGTGCCACCAAGAGTCTTTTTTGGTAGACACAACAGGGTTTCTAATGGCCTTACTTTACAGCTTGGAAGCTGAAGAAAAAAGCTAGTGTGATGATGCATGCGGGAATGTGGGAAGCAGATACAGGAGGATCTACAGTTCAAGGTCAGCCTTGACTATACAGCTGAACTACACAACACCCTGTCCCAATACAAAGAAAAGAAATTCAAACCCATGATCCAAGGGCTTCTTTGAAGGGGGATGTCCTTCTGTATGCTGTGTATATATGTTTCTCTTATTGGTTGATGAATAAAACTATTTTGACCAATAGACAGGCAGGATTTAGCAAGGAGGGGAATCCCACCAGGGATAGTGAAAGGTAGTAGGGAGAGTCAGGGGGATGCCATGTAGCTGCTGAGAAAGCAAGAGACCAGGGCATCACTGGTAAGCCAAGACTATGTAGAGATACACATATGAATAGAAATGGGTTAATAATTAATAAAGAGCTAGTCAGCAAGAAGCCTGAGCAATCAGACACACACCGTTTATAATCAATATAAGCCTATTTGTGTTTATTTGGGACTAAATGGCTGTGGGACTGGGCAGGACAGAAACTTCCTTCCACACTTCTCTGATCAAAAAATGCAAAGTCGCATCTCTAACCTGGGTCTCATCTCTACCTCTTGACATTGCTACAGGGACATTGCTACTAGCAGCATTTAATTCTGTGGCTAGTTCATCTTGGGGTAGCTTTTTTGCTGTGAGGTGTATGGTAAGGAAATTGCCTGTCTGAGCAGAATTTCCTAGGAAGCTGGCAAGAGGAAATGGTAGACAGATCTAAACAACAGATGCCCACTCTGTAGAGTCTGGCCTTAATAGCAAGGGAGGTGTGCAGTCTCACTGCAACTTAATATGCCATGTATGGTTGATATCCGTGGGAAGCCTGCCATTTTTCTGTAGAAAAACTGAGGAGTGGATGGGGGGGCAGAAGGGAGGAGTTGGGGAGGGACTGGGAGGAGAGGATGAAGGGGAAAACTGTGGTTGGGATGTAAAAAAAATTAATTGCATTTCTTAGATATCGAATGCATATAATCATATCACTTCAAATAAGTACATTTTTCTTCTTCATTCTTCTAGTTAGTATTGTTGCTGTTTATTTAAGACAGGATAGTTTTATGTAGCTCTGGCTGTCCTGGAACTCTATTTGTAGACTAGGATGATCTCAAATGCACAGAGATTTGCTTGCCTCTGCCTCCTGAGTGTTGGCATTAAAGGTGTGCACTACCATGCTTAGCTTTTTCATTCCTTTAAATGGGTATAGTTGATTTCATTTTATTTTCTTAGTGCATTTCAGGGTCTTCAAGACACAGTAGTGCATATTTATCTGTGTCACATCTACCTGTGTCACTCTTTTTTTTTTGGTGTTTTTGAGACAGGTTTGTCTGTATTGTTTTGGAGGTTGTCCTGGAACTCACTCTGTAGACCAGGCTGGCCTCGAACTCACAGAGATCAGCCTGCCTCTGCCTCCCGAGTGCTGGAGTTAAAGGCGTGCACCACCAATGCCTGGCTTCTGTGTCACTCTTCCTGGAATTTAAGGGAAGCAACTTTTTCTTCCTGCCTGCCTTTTCCTGAAAGGGTTTTCCTATGTAGCTCAGGCTCTCCAAGAACTTGTGATATTTCTGCCTCAGCCTCCCAACTAGAATTATTGGCATGCCCCACCACTTGTAATTAGGGGAAAAATTTTGGTTATAATACTTGTTGATGTTTTTCCCCCGACAACAACAACATTCATCCCTTTCAAATCACCTGTCAACCCTGATGACCTTTTGACTCTCTTTGTACTCTTCAGTTTAATACTTTGGTTTTTTTTTTGTTTGTTTGTTTTTTGTTTTTTGTTTTTTGTTTTTCAAGACGGTTTCTCTGTATTGTTTTGGAGGCTGTCCTGGAACTCACTGTGTAGACCAGGCTGGCCTTGAACTCACAGAGATCCACCTGCCTCTGCCTTCCGTGTGTAGGGACTAAAGGTGTGCACCACCAAGACCTGGAGGTCAGTTTACCACTCTTGATGGTTAAGAAATTCCTTTTGGACTGGAGATATGGCTCAGTGGTTAGGAGCACTGACTGTTCTTCTAGAGGACCAAGGTTCAATTCCCAGCACCCACATGGCAACTCACAACTGTCTGTAACTCCTGTTCTAGACCTCACACAGACATACATGCAGGCAAAACACCAATGTACATAAAACACAATTTATTTATTTGTTTATTTATTTATTTATTTTGTTTTTCGAGACAGGGTTCCTTTGTGACTTTAGAGGCTGTCCTGGAACTAGCTCTTGTAGACCAGGCTGGCCTCGAACTCACAGAGATTCACCTACCTCTACCTCCTGAGTGCTCAGATTAAAGGCATGCGTCCGGCCTACAATTTATTTAAAAAAAAAAGAAATACCTCTCTGTTCCCATCGTACCCAAAGTATTATTTGTTTTACTTAAGATTTAAACTGGAGTTATGACTCAATATTACAACAATTGCCTGGTGTGCACAAGGGCATGAATTGATCCCTATCACACATAATGCAAAATGTAACAGAATAGTGAGCTATAAAAACCACATCTGAAACCATAAGGGTTCCCTATAGTGGATCATGCTTGTTATTCTAATACTTGGGAGTGATGATAACACTGGTTCATTGCCATGAGTTTGCAGCCAGGCCAGGCTACATAGTGCAACCTTGTCTCAGAAAACAAATTAATAAGCATAAATACATCGAAAATGGGAAAACTGGAACATAGTCACTACCTTCTTTGAAACCAGGAAACAACTCTTCTATTAAAGCACCATTTATAAAGTTAGATGACTTAGCCAGGCAGTGGTGGTACAAGCCTTTAGTCCTAGCACTCGGGAGGCAGAGACAGGCAGATCTCTGTGAGTTCAAGGCTGGCTTGGCCTACAGAGCCAGTTCAGGGACAGTTAGACCTGTTACACAGAGAAACCCTGTCTTGAAAAACCAAAATCCAAAACACAACGAAGTCAGGTGATTTAATGAGCTTAGCTAGCACCAGTAAAGCATTCATTATATGCCATAGGCTACCCTGAGTGCTTTATGTATGTCATCCTAACAAAAGAAGTTTATTACTTATAGAGACCGAGCTAGAGACATTTGAATGCTCATCATACAGCTGGTTTTGTTTGTGAAAATTAATTGAACAGTACACTTTTGATTTGTTCATTTCTGCATGCTATTATTCAAAACTTTTAAACTAAAATAGACTAAAAACAAGTAAGTGAAAATTGGAGAAGGGCTTATAAGGTTCCATCTTTCTCTGAGTAGCCATTGGCCCTTAATGGTTGCTGGAAGAGATATTTTTCAGTGGTGTAAGCCATCTGTAAGCTGCTTATGCTCCCATGAATAACCTATCACCCATGCCCTTGTAAGCAACCCTAATTAAACTCATTAGGTCTGGGCCAAACAAAAAGGCCTGAGGCTGAGCACAGTGGCGCACACGTTTAATGCTAGCACTCAGGAGGCAGAGGCAGAGGCAGGCAGATCTCTGTTAGTTCCAGGACAGCCAGGGCTACACAGAGAAACTGTGTCTCTCAAATCTGAGCCTAAACAAACAAAAAAGACATGAAAGTACAAGAGGGCATGGTTGGTTGGAAAGAGGAAGGAGAGCAGTGGGAATGGGAAAGGAAGAAGAGAAGAGAAGGAGTGAGTACATTCAGAGTACATTATATATTCGTGTATGAAAATGTCATAGTAGAATCTATTCATGGTTTGCATCAATCACTTTTATTCTTGTACTAAAACACCGGGAATAAGCGTACCTTATGAAAGAAAGGTTTTGATTTTGGCTTATGGTTGCAGAAGGAGAGTCCATAATGTCTGTGAAGGCATGACAGCAGGTGACTGGAGGAAGAAGCTGGATGTTCAGACTTTCAACTGCAAACACAAAGCAGAGAAAGTGAACTGGAAGTGGGGTGAGGCTACAAGCTCTCAGAGTCTCTCCCCAGTGACATATTTCCTCTAGCAAGGCTGTTTCTCCTAAGAGGTTCCACGACTTCTCCAAACAGCACCATCAACAGGGAACCAAGTGCTCAAATGAAAATACCTGAGTATTGAGGAACATTATTTTAAGGTGTGTTACATTTGTTTATGCTGTGGAACATTTGTTTTAATGATGCGAAGATGTGTTGCTTTCTTTTATGCTGCATTTGTTTAACTCTGTCAACCTATGTTACTTTGCCTGTCAAAACCACCCGATCGGTCTAATAAAGAGCTGAGCAGCTGACAGCTGGACAGAAGAAAGACAGGTGGGCCTGGCAGGCAGAGAGAACAAATAGAAGGAGAAATCTGGGGAAAAGATCAAGGAGTGAGAAAAGGGGCCAGTCACCCAGCCACATAGCCAGCCATGGAGTAAGATAGTAAGAAAATGAAAAAGTTCGGAGGCAAACGGTAAATGGGATAATTTAAGTTAAGAAAAGCTGACTATAAACAAGCCAAGCTAAGGCCGGGCATTTATAAGTAATAATAAGACTCCATGCGATTTATTTGGGAGGTGGGTGGTGGGCCCCCAAAACAACAAAGAGTTTTAAAAAAACAACTACACCTGAGTCTGTGGTGGATATTTCTCATTCTAAACACCAAATAAATATTATTGATTTATGCTAGTAAAAATCAGTGAAAATTAAATATGACAAGTATAGATGTGGAAACAAATAGGGGTAATAGAGACTGTTGCATTGAAAAGAGGCGAAAATCTGTCATGGAGTCACATTCCTTTAATCCCACCAGTGAGAAAACAAAGACACGTGGAACACTGAGGGTTCCAGGCCAGCCCGGACCACATAGTGAGATGCTGTCAGGAAGGAAGGAAAAGAAGGAAGGAAAAAGAGGGAAAAGAAGAATGTCTGGGATTTTACTTCTCATATACAGTCTCCATAATATAAACAAGCAAATTTATGATGTCCCAGCTATAAAAATTAAACCATCCTTCTTTGGGCTGAGGATAATGCTCGGTTTGTAGAATGTTTGCCTAGCAGGCACAATGTCCTGGGTTTGATCCCAATACAACACAATCTTGGTCATGTGGCATATGCTTGTAATCCCAACAATTGGGAGATAGTGAGGAGAATAAAAAGTTCAAGATCATCATTGGTTACATAGTGAGCGTGAGGCCAGTCTGGGCTACATGAGATCTTGTCTCAAAAATAAATTAATATGGGGCTGGTGAGTGGGCAAGCAGTTAAGAGCACTTGTGGCATCAGGCAGTAGTGGCTCCGACCTTTAATCCCAGCGCTTGGGAGGCAGAGGTAGGCGGATCTCTGTGAGTTCAAGGCCAGCCTGGTCTACAGCGTGAGTTCCAGGACAGGTTTCAATGCTATATATACAAAGATACCTTGTCTCGAAAAGCCAACATAAAAAAAGAACACTTGTGTCACTTGGAGTAGAGCTAGGTTTGGTTCCTAGCACCTACATGACAAATAGCAAACCAACATAATTCCAACTGTGGGAGATTTGACACCCTCTTCTAACTTTCATGGGTACTTCATGCATGTGGAACACACACATGTGGGCAAACACACTCACATACATAAAAAGTTACAGATGTTAAAACAGGACGTGAAGGGCTGGAGAGATGGCTCAGAGTTTAAGAGCACAGACTGTTCTTCCAGAGGTCCTGAGTTCAATTCCCAGCAACCACATGGTGGCTCACAACCATCCATAATGAGATCTGGTGCCCTCTTCTGGCCTGCAGACATAAGTGGAGGCAGAATGTTATATTCATAATAAATAAATAAATCTTTTAAAAAAAGTTTTAAAAAACAGGACATGAAGTTGGAGGTTGGGGAGGTGTGGTGGACCTGGGAGGAGTTGGGTGTCAGGGTTGGGGATGAATATGATCAAAGTACATTGTATGAAATTATCAAAGAATTAAAAAGCATCTTGCCATCTTTCTGTACAACAAAGACCATTCCCTGGACATCAGGTCAACCTTTTAGGGCCTTCTACTAAATATAAACAGTTCAAGGACAGTTCCAGTGAGAAAGCCAGATTCTAAAGCAGCTAACCAGAAAAGGAGAGCATGGAGAAAACAGACACAGTGCAGGAACAAAACCTGTAAACACAGTCACTATCCTAATTAGCATATGCATAGAAATAAGAGGAAATGCTGTGTTCATAAAGTGTGAAGCACCTCCGGAAAGACAAAATAGTGTGAAATTTCAGAATAATAGAATTATAACAGACCTTAACAATCTTCTAAAGGAGGGGAGCGGAGTAAAAGCTTTCATACCAAAGATCACAATAAGATCATTGAACTTATCAAACAATCAGTAAAGATGAAAGACAATGGATCCATGTCTCAAAATTCATAGTGACTGTAATTTCCAACATAGAATTATGCATTTAACCAATATATATCAATTGAGTTTTAGGTTGAATAAACACATTTTCTCTAACACTGATTCTTAGGAAGCAACGAGAGGACATACTCCACTAAACTTAGAGACTGAAACAAGAAAGAGGAAGATATGAGATCCAGGAAGCAGAAAATCTGACTCAGTATATTCAAGCAGGAGGACAGGGCTCTAGGGGAAAAGGACAGTAAAGATTTATTTAAGTGTACAAAAGGTGATAGTGAGCCAGACGTGGTAGCACACACCTTTAGTTCCAGCACTCCAGAGACAGAGACAGGTTGATCTCTCTGAGTTTCAGTCCAGCAGCCTGGGCTACATAGGAAGTTCCAGGCCAGCCTGGGTTACAGGATGAGACTGTTTCAATGATAGAGGAGAAAGAGGGGGGTTGTTAGCAGTCCAGAAATATCAATACCATTGATAAAAGAGAAGGAAGAGCCCAGTCTAAAACCTGCGAGGAGCAAGTAGCTGACCCAAGTCATCAATCTCAGTATTAGGGAGACAGAGGCAGGTGGATCTGTATGACTTCAAGGCCAACCTGGTTTACATGTAGGTTTCCAGGACATCCCGAGTTGCACAGTTAGATTCTGTTTCAAAAAAAAACCAAATAAATAAATACAAACTTGCAAGATGAAATTGCTTCAGCAAATTTAGAGAAAATAAAAATCTCAGAATAAATGAGCACAAAAAGCAAGGGATGCCCACGGATAATTAAATAATTTTATTCACTTAGCCCAAAATGGGGCATCTATACTCTCCTCCAAGGCTCAGGGAATGTCTCAGGATAGAGAAACAATTTAAGAACCAGAAAGAGGAAAGGCTGGGCACTGTGATTCTCTGTCTTCTGCCCAGGACATGGCCACCACACTCTAGAATTCCCAGCAGATGTGATTACCTGAATAAGACCTGCCTAAGATTGGGCCTGTCAACCTTCCTTCCGGGGGTAGGGAGCTCACAAAGTCCCACACCTTTCTACGGATTTATGGACAGTTAACAGTTGCCTGGGGTAGGGACTCACTAGGCCCAATCTGCCCTGAGGCTGTATAGGCAGTTAATGGTTGCTGGAGAATGGGGAGATCATTTTTTCAGTGGCTTTAGCCACTGATGAGTGGATCATGTTCCTGTAAAGAACATGCTCATTGTTTTGTAAGTAACCTTCATTAAACTCCTCCAGTCACCAAATAAAAACAAAACCCAAACTTGGAAGTAGAGGGACTAGCTGAAACTAGGAAGGGGTTCAGCAGGAGTAGGAGGGGAAAAGGAGAGAGTAGTAGAGGATTATTAAGCTCAAAATACATTACATACCCAAATGAAAATGTCATGAGATCTATTGTTATGCATAATTCATCATGCAAAACAAACATTAAAAACAGAAGGCATTCAGAAAAGAAAGGCCAGTTGGTGACCTCTGTAAGTACCTGACCTGTCCTCCTCCCCTCAAATTATTCTAAAGTTAAAGAAAGGGAAAGTTGCTAGTCTGAGTGTAGTAGCCTAGAAGGACAAAAACAGGCTGGGTGGACAGCTCAGTTGGTAATGTGGTTGCCCTCACACACATGAAGTCTTCAGTTTGAACCTCAGACCTGATATAAAAATGCCTAGTGTAGTGATGCTTGGGCCCGTAATCGCAGTGCAGGAAGAGAAGACATGAAGCAATCTAGTCCAGCCCAATTGGTGAGCTTTCCGGTCAATGAAAGAGCCTGTCTCAAAGGAGGTGGACAACATTTTTGATAATGACATCTGAGGTTGTCCTCTGACTTCCAGACACATAATATGCATACATGTGTACATGTACTCCCCATACAAACATGTGAGCACATGCATAAAAAAGTACCAAAAACACAGAACCATGGTCAGGAATGGTGGTACATGCTTTTACTTCCAGAACTCCAGATTCAGAGGCAAGCCGACCTCTGTGAGTTCAGCATAGGGAGTTTCAGGCTGGCCAGAGCTGCATAGTGAGACATTTTTTGAAAAAAAATATATGCTTAAAAAATATAGAACCTTGAACTGGGCGGTAGTGGTGCATGCCTTTAATCCCAGCACTCGGGAGGCAGAGGCAGGTGGATCTCTGTGAGTTCAAGGTCAGCCTGATCTATAAGAGCTAGTTCCAGTACAGTCTCCAAAGCCACAGAGAAACCCTGTCTCGAAACTCCCCCCCAAAAAATAGAACCTGTAGAATGAGGGGCCTAGCTGGAGTAAGTAGGTCACTGGGAATGATCTTTCTAGGGATTTTGTTCCTGGCTTCTTTCCTGTGGCATTCTCTTTGCTTCTGGATGGTCCTTGTGACGTGAACAGCCACCCCTATTTGCTACTGTCATGGTGAACTAACTAAACTATTTCCCCATTCCTTCTCCATGATGGACTGAACATTCATACAATTGTGACTCTTTAATCCCAGCAGTCAGGCAGAGGCAGGCAGATCTCTGTGAGTTCAAGGCCAGCCTGGTCTACAGCGTGAGGTCTAGGACAGACAGGGCTACACAGGGAAACCCTGTCTCGAAAAGCCAAACCTACAATAACAAAAAGACAAACTAAACAACAAAAAAGATTTGTTAATGTAGAGGGGAGCCCGTGAAGAGGGCCAGAAAAGTGAGGCCAAGTATCTTGCAGAGTTTGAGACCCAGCGTCCCCGGTTCCTGAGGCTTTCACTGTTACCATGCCTGACATGGTCTAAAAGAAGCTACAGGGAGAAATGGACAAATACCAACAGCTGCGAGACTTGAGTAAACCCTTGGGGGTGGGGAGACTTCCAGCCACTGTGGGGAAGAGGCCAGAGTATATCACAGCAGAAATTGAGCAATGTGAATCCCAGCTTTGTGACATTGAGCAACAGTTAGAGCAACAAAGGCAGTGACTTGCTCAGCGGCAGCACAACTTCCAGCAGGTCCAGGCAGTGAAGGCAGGGGGCTCCTGGAAAGGTCTGACCCCATGACAGGGGGAAGGGATGGATACAGTTTCAATGTCTATACTATAGTAGCCAATAAAATGTAAACAAAACGGGGAACACAAAACAAAACAGATATCAATATAATCTGGACCTACACTAAGTATAGGAAAAATGACTCAGTTTTGATGGGAAGAGAAATATATCCTCTACTGCTGGTGTAAAAGAAATGAAGGAAAGGCCCACCTAGACTTTCTGTCTCTTCTCTGCTCACTCACCTAACAGGCGTAGTGGTTAACCAAAGTAGTAGAGGTTAAATTTGGATGGATTTGACAGTTTTACTGAGTCTGTTGAGATATTTTGTAGAACTCACTTTTGTCCAATGTGTTTTCATAGAGAGACAGGGATAATGGTTCCTGGGAGGGGTCTCTGAAAACACCACAGCCAGCGGAGTGTTTCATCATGTAAGGCAAGAAGGAAGTTGGGTTCAACACAACTCAGCCCCTGGTGTTGGTTCAAACTTCGAGAGTCTGATACTGGGTAGTTTATTTCACACATATTTAAGCGCAGCACAATTTAGAAAAAACATTTCCTGCCGGGCGTTGGTGGCACAAGCCTTTAATCCCAGCACTCGGGAGGCAGAGGCAGGTGGATCTCTGTGAGTTCCAGGCCAGCCTGGTCTACAGAGAGAGTTCCAGGACAGCCTCCAAAGCCATAGAGAATCCCTGTCTCGAAAAACCAAAAAACAAAAACCATTTCCTGGTGATAATTAACTCAATCCCATGTGTACAAAGCTTAAGACATGATTATATCAAGGCTCTTGAAATTACAAGTGACATCTTCCATAAAGGTGTGTTCTATAAACTAAGTAAGGAAGTAGGCTCAAGGTAAACAATATTCATAAGGGTCTGGGGGAGAATGGCACTATAAATTGAGATAAATGCAAGAGTCCATGTGTCCTGGCCATACAGATAGCACAAGGGTCATCAGGCTATTAACCACCTCCATCCCCAGCCTTCTGGGCAGAAAACAGGTTATACATCTGTCTTTGAAGAGACAATCCTGTGTGTTTAACATTCTTGGTTTACCTAGTACTTATGTGTAAGCACAAGGACCTCTGTATCTCCTACAAGGTGGTCCGGTCCTATAAGTCTCAACACTTGGGAGAGTTAGACAGTAGTACAGTGACTTTAAAGACAGCCTGGGCTACATTGGGAGATCTGCCCCTTGTCATGTGATAATCTGCAGCACCTTGGCCTTCATCAGATGCATCCTACTGTCCTTGGACCTCTAAGACTGTGAGCCAAAATAAGCTCTGTGAGTTTGAGACCAGCCTGGTCTACAAAGTGAGTTCCAGGACAGCCTCCAAAGCCACAGAGAAACCCTGTCTTAAAGAAACAAAAAAAAAGCCTCTTTTCTTTAAAACTTACCAGTTTGTGACATTATTTTATTTTAGCTACAAACAAATGGACTTCCACTAACACACAATAACAAACCAGTAATGATAAATATATGCAAAATGAATTCTTTTTTTTTTTTGGTTTTTCGAGGCAGGGTTTCTCTGTGGCTTTGGAGGCTGTCCTGGAACTAGCTCTTGTAGACCAGGCTGGCCTCGAACTCACAGAGATCCGCCTGCCTCTGCCTCCCGAGTGCTGGGATTAAAGGCGTGTGCCACCAACGCCTGGCTGAAAAATGAATTCTTATTATGCATAAACTACCATGCCTCAGATATTTGGTTATAATAGCACAAATGGACTAAGACAGATATCAAATCAACTTCATAGACATTCTGTGTGGTCCTCAGATAATACCTTGTGAATCACTGATGTGTGTATGTCTTTGTCTACATACATACATACATGTCATACACATATATTATATATATTTGTATGTATATATTGACAAGAGAAAAGACAGAATATATGGGTACATATGCTGGTTTAGGAGGGTAGGTGGAGTGATACGAGTTTGTGGATAACATTGGACAATGGAAATAGCTAGACAAGTAGGGAAGTAAATGGTCTAGACTAAATTGTCTATCACATAACCACTAGCCACATGTGATTATTAAGCTTGAACTAAAGAGCTGATTTAAAAGAGCCACTTAATGATCTGAAAGTCAACATAAGTAACTGTATGTACTCATACCTCCTGTTTTGGGTGGTACAAATTATAGAATATTGACATTGCTGCAGAGATTTATATTGACTATCACTAGTCTAGTGATATATGATTGCCAGGAAGCATTAGGAGACCACTTAAGATTCAAATTCATGAATTTACAACGAAGCCAGTCCGTATGGTTCTGTTTTTCTCTAGCCACTTTCAGCTACCTGGACCTACGCAAAATGGGTAGATGGCATAGTTTGGGTGTGGCTTAGTTCATTTTCGGTTGCCATAATTGAATACCATAAACTGTGTACTTTATGAATAAAGGAGGTTTTTGTAGCTCATGGTTTAGGGAGTCCAAGAGCAGGTGATGACATGGTAGAGAGCATTACACTATGAGACACAGCGACCCTTGCTAACTTGGGTCTTTCTTTTCTTTTTTTTTTTCGAGACAGGGTTTCTCTGTGTAATAGTCCTAGCTGTCCTGGAACTCACTCTGTAGACCAGGCTAGCCTTGAACTCACTGAGATCCACCTGCCTCTGCCCCCAACCACTAGGTTTAAAGATGTGTGGAGCTGGGCCGGGCGGTGGTGGCGCACACCTTTAATCCCAGCGCTCTGGAGGCAGAGGCAGGCAGATCTCTGAAAGTTCGAGGCTGGCCTGGTCTACGGAGAGAGTTCCAGGACAGCCTCTAAAACGATACAGAGAAACCCTGTCTCGATAAACCAACAAAAAAAGTGTGTGGTAACGCTGTCCAACTTTTTTCTTCTTTTTGTAAAGCCACTAAAATACATCATGAGGGACCAACCCTAAAGACCTCATCTGATCCTTAATATCTTCTAAATGTCTCATATTCAAATACCATTAACATATGTGACAGTGGGGAATGTGTAAATTTCAGTAATGAACAGGGCAAAACCTATTCCCCTGCCCCCACTTCCTGTGGGAGGGAAAACAATTTCAAAGCTGCAGAGAAAACACTGATTTCAGGAAGGATCCCGGCGTCTTTAAGAATAAGATGAAGAGAGCCAGGGAAAGGGAACTGAGAATATAGGCTTTGTTCATGATGGATATAGTGGAAAGATTTAAGTAGTTAGGGAAACATGGAAGATGGGGACAGAGTGGAAGATGTACAGAGCCAAATGGAAATGAGTATGGGTTAGATGTTGGCTAGTTATGGAGTCTGGGGCTTCTTTTTTTTAATTTTAATTTTATTTTTTTTCTTTATAATTTTTTAATTTTATTTTCCAGTTTAAATTTAGATAAGAAACAAGGTTGCTTCACAAGTCAGTTCCAGGTCGCTCTCCCTTTCCCTCCCCTCCTCCCGTGCCTTCCCCTCAACCCCCCCCTTTAATTTTTATTTTTAAATTTAAATTTAAATTAGAAACAAGGTTGCTTCACATGTCAATCCCAGGTCCCTCTCCCTTTCCCTCCCCTCCTCCCACGCCCTCCCACAGAGTCTGGGGCTTCGTGCAGTGACTAACTTAAGTGGCAACAGCTGTTCATTTTCTTTTTTTTAACTTAGTGTACAAAATGATGGATTTCCTTATGACATGTTGGATATGTATAACATGGCACTCATATTCATTCCACATGACTCTCACCTGTTCCCCTTCCTCCCTCCGGCTGGCTCTTTCTCTCCACAAACACTCCCTCCTCCGATTTCACAAAACTGATGTTCTAGCCAGAATGGTTCCTGATGGACGTAAGGTGGATAGTGACAGTGAGGCTATAGGGAGCCAAGAGTGTTTGGGACAACACTCTGACTTTTGCTGTTAAGGGTGAAGATGGGTGGTGAAGTTTGATCGTTGTTCTGCTCTGAGACCATGATTGGAGTGTATGGGTTTCCTCTTGGTTGATGTTAACAGAAGGGAGAAAGTCAGGGAAGTGTGGGGATTGTTATTCTTTGAGAATTTCACGCATATATACAATGCATTAGGATCATGCTTACCTCCCATTCTCACCCCCAAGACCCCCAAGACTCTCCCCAATGTGTTTCCCATCCCAACGTGATGTCCTCTTTCTTTGAAATCTCCCAGAGAATCCAATTAGTGCTGTCTCTCCATGCATGGGTGCTTACTATTTATGTTTACACCCTCGAACCTGGGCTGGTTTCAAACTTGATCAGAGGAGCTTTTAAAAAGAAGAAATATTTAATATTTATACATGCATATAATGAGTGCATTCCTTCCCCACCCCACCCCCAGCTTTCCCCTCTGAACTTCATGTGTGTGACTGTTTTGCCTGTATATATGCATGCGCCTGTTGCCTGCAGAGGTCACAACAAGGCATCAGATCTCCTGCAACTGGAGTTATTGATGGTTGTGAGTCACCATGTGGGGGCTGGAAACTGAATCTAGATCTTCTAAAGAGCAGCAAGTTCTCTTAACTGCTGAGTCATCTCTCCAGTCCCATTCAGTCTCTGAGTCCTGTGTGTGTGTGTGTGTGCATTATTTTCAATTTAACATACACTGAGTCTGTTTAGTTCTGGCTGTATGTACATGGGATGTGGGACCATCTGCTAAAGTCCCTCAGGGACCACATCCCCGAATAAAAATGATTCTTCCTCTCCAAGCAGCTATCTACTGCCAATAACTCCTCAGTTAGAGGTGGGTCTTCATGAGCCTCTCCCCATCTATGCTGGTACTTTAGCCGGGTTGGCCTCATGCAGGTAGTCCTAGTGGGTGTGAGTTCATGTGTGCAAATACACTGTTAGAACAGGCAAATACAGTT
This sequence comes from Mesocricetus auratus, assembly GCF_017639785.1. Lineage (NCBI taxonomy): Eukaryota > Metazoa > Chordata > Mammalia > Rodentia > Cricetidae > Mesocricetus > Mesocricetus auratus. The sequence goes on from NW_024429188.1 coordinate 89,832,934, forward strand.
TTACTACAGTCATCTGCTCCATTTGGATTTTAAAATCCCCCCCCCACATCCCATCTTCCAAGATGTTCGATGAGGCTTGTGGGGAGCGGGTGTGATATAGTTGTCCCATTTAGAGCTGAGCAGCCCACAGTCCGCACACTGACTGGTTATTGGGCTCTGTGTTATTTGCCATCTATTGCAAAAAGAAGCTTCTCTGAGCAAAGCTTCATGGGCAGCACTTAACACAGAGACTCTTTTTTTAGTCTTAAAAGAAAGTGTCAATTTTTTTTTTGTTTTTTGTGTTTTTTTTTTTTTACGAGACCGGGTTTCTCTGTATTGTTTTGGAGGCTATCGGTCCAGCCCGGCCTCGAGCTCACAGAGATCTGCCAGCCTCTGCCTAGAAAGTATCATTTAAAGGAAGAGATTGGCAACTAAGACTACTCTATTATAGCAGTCTAAAAATATTAGAGGCTAATGTGTGTCTTTTTTGGTGTTATAAAAGTATGGGGTTTTGTTGTTTCTGGGTACGGACATGTATTTATCTATTTATTTTGTACTTGAGACAATAGTGACAGTCTTTGTTGGCATCAGTCCTGTAATCCTCACGCCTCTACCTCTCCAGGGCTGGGATTACAAGAATGTATCTGGCCTGCACTTTTTTTTAAAATGTGCTGGACGTTGAGCCTAGGGCTTTCTGCATGCTAGCCAAATGCTCTACCACCGAGTTACCTTTGCACTTCAGCAGAAGCACCTGGAAAAGTAGACAAAAATGGGACATAGAGTACCCGGAAGAGAAGAATAGAGCAGTGGGATAATGTGGGAGAGGGAACAAGGAAGAGGAGGAACAAAAATCTTAGTCTAACACCACTGTGAATTATCTTTTTTAGGCCCCTGTAAGGTACAGACCCAGAGGTCCTTGTGCTCACAGATAAGCATTAGGGAATCCAGGAATGTTAAGCATGCAGGGTTGTCTCTTCAAAGAGAGAGATGTATAACCTGTTTTCCATCCAGAAGTCTGGGGACAGAGGTAGTTAATAGTCTGGCGACCTTTGTGTTATCTGTGTGGCCAGGACACACCTGGATCCCCCAGACCCTAATCATGGGCTTGTTTATCTTGAGCCTGTGTCACTGGCACCAGGGGTCAACCTGATAAATAGACAAGTATCAAACCGCTCTCTAAATTCATTTTTCCCTTTTTGCTAAATTCATTTTTATTTACCCATAGAATAATGTAACTCTTACACCTCATCCATGGCATTTCTTTTGGCAGTGAACAGTGCTTAACCCTGAAACTCATAACAGGTGAAATGTAGAGAATAAGTCTCCGTGGAGTGTTCAGTGACCATAATGGAAGAGAGACAGAAAGACTGTTAAGAGCCAGAGGTTGGCGAGGACTGGAAGAAAATTGTGTCTTCTGGACCTGACAGAACTACTGAGTACAGGAGCTCACAGCATCTGAGTTGACTCAACAAGACTCACAGCAGGGATCCAGTTCATCAATATTCTAGGATGGAGTGGGAAGGGGCTCATGGGTTCCCACACCTAACTGAGGCCTACAGACAACTGATACTTTCTGGGGGAGACATAGTCAGTTTTCTTTAAGGGTGTGACTCCCTTAAAGATATGGTGGCCCACACCCAAGAGAGCACAGGCAGGGCAAACTAGAGTTAATGAGTTTTCTTTTAAAAGACGGCAGGGAATTGGCGGGGCTGGGTGGCAGGGAGGGAGGGATGAATCTGGGAAGAACTTGGAGGAGAAGTGGAGAGTGAAGAAAATGCATTTCACGAAATTCTCTAAGAAAGAGGGGACAAACCCAACTTGCTCGCAGTCAAACTGGGTGCTTTCATGTTTGGCAGTAGCAGAAGAAAACAGGGGTGTGAACGAGGGAAAGTGACTTTGGCTCCTCACCAGTCTCACTGTTTGGTGAGCCCTGATAGTCTTCTGATAGATAGGCACTCTCAAGGCTCCAAACGCAGCCCAGCCGTGTTTGAGACTGCAGGTGGGAGTTGTTTATTTCACTGATGTCATACTTGTTGCCTGGTATAGGAAGATCTGGACAAGAAGGGCTAATGTATGCTGTTCAGAGTTAGTGCGGGGGCTGGGGGAGTATTGTGATTCTTAGGTATGTTTTCATCTAGGAGGGGATATAAAGCCAGGCTGCAGCTGCCTCTAAAGAAGAAGGCTGAGAGGCAGTCTGGGAAATATGAGCCTATGAGGAGACCTCACAGGCTATAGACTCTGAGAGATGGGAGGCCCAGCAAGGGTCTGGCAGTGGCTCAGTTCTTTCTTGCAGTGTAAGCAGCTTCTCCATTGTTCAAATCTGTGCCCTGTCTCCTAAGAAACCCTTTCTTTCCTAGCTTCCATAAAGGGTCTGGGTGCTATGCTTATTGCTTAAAAAGTGCTTCCTGAGAGTTGCACTTTAGAGCCTTGTATCAAGACAATGCTCTAAAACACTTTCAGAACCTTAAGTGGATGAACAACTGTAACATGTTTAATGCTTATTAGCGCTTTTAGTAAAATACATGGTTGGTTTGGGTATTATGTCCTGTCCTATGTGGACACTGGGAATCCTTGTAAAATAAGATGCAGAGAATATTTACAAATTATAGGACACAGATCATGTATAGCAAAAACATAAAAGTACTTTATAACTGTTTATGACATGATTAAAATTTCAGGGTTAGGGTTTTTGTTTTAGTTAGGACTTTGTGTCTCTGTATTGCCCAGGCTGTCCTTGAACTTGCAAGGCTTCATCCTCCTGAGTGCTGGCATTACAAGCCCATGCCACCCCATCTCACCTGGCAGCTCAATTTTCTTTTTTTCTTTTTGTATTTTTGGGATAGTCTCATATACCTTAGGCTGAGCTTAGACTTGTGATCCTCTTTCTTCTAACACTCAAGTGTAGCACTTACCGTGGTGAATTATCATTACTTCAATTTTCTTTTTCTGAGACAGCCCCAGCTGTCCTGGAACTCGATCTGTAGATCAGGCTGGCCTTGAACTCAGAGATCCACCTGCCTCTGTCTGAGCGCTGGGATTAAAGGTGTGTGCATCACCACTATCCAGCTCAATTTTTAAGTTTGGAAAAGAATAATTTCGAATTATGTCTTCTGTGGCACTGGTATGTTATAGCAACGTTTTCCTTAAAGGTGAGTCCTGGGCCAGCAAGATGGTGCAACAGGTACAACTGACCGCATGAGTTTGAGTCCCAAGTCCCAACGGCAGAAGGGGAGATATGACTCCTTCAATCCGCCCTTTGCCCATAATCACACTGTGGTATGCACATGAGCACACCACACACACACACACACACACACACACACACACACACACACACCAAAATAAATAAATAAACAAACAGATAAATAAATAAAGTCTTTTTTTTCAGGAGTCAACTCCAAAATATAATCTTGGAAAAGTAGACTCCATTTCATTATTATATTGTATGTAACACTGTTGGTTTTCCCCTGGGATGGTGTACAGAAACTGCTATCCATCCCAGACAGAGGAGGCTAGGACAAAACAAAGAAAGAAACAATAACTAACAGTATAGCATGAATGCGGGGGTGGGGTGGGGGTGTATTCATGACACATACTAGGTATGTGCTGTGCCGCTGAATTGTGTGATGGTTGATGCCTCCAATTCTATCACTTGGGAGCTGAGCAGGAGAACTGTCATGTTTGAGGTCAGCCTGAGTTACTTGATGAATTTCAGGTCAGCCTATGGAGTAAGGGTCTGCCTTGAACAAAAACAACATCACAAAAGCTCAGAGGTTAAGAGCACTGACTGCGCCGGGCGTTGGTGGCACACGCCTTTAATCCCAGCACTCCAGAGGCAGAGGCAGGCAGATCTCTGTGAGTTCAAGGCCAGCCTGGTCTACAGAGCGAATTCCAGGACAGGCTCCAAAACAATACAGAGAAACCCTGTCTCGAAAAAAAAACAAAAACAAAAAGCAAAACAAAATAAAAAAGAGCACTGACTGCTTTTCCAGAGGTTCTGAGTTCAATTGTCAGCAACCACATGGTGGCTCACAACCATCTATAAGGAGATCTGGTGCTCTCTTCTGGCTTGCAGGTGTACATTCAGGCAGAATACTATATTCATAATAAGTAAATAAAATCTTTTTAAAAAAAGAATAAGCCGGGCGTTGGTGGCGCACGCCTTTAATCCCAGCACTAGGGAGGCAGAGGCAGGCGGATCTCTGTGAGTTCTAGGCCAGCCTGGTCTACAGAGCCAGTTCCAGGACAGGCTCCAAAGCCACAGAGAAACCCTGTCTCGAAAAAAAAAAAGAACAATAAATACTATAAGCAACCAAGCAACAGCTACCACTCCCAGACTGATAGCACTGTTTTATAATCTCAGATTCACAGGAAGTTGAGAGAGAAAGATCTTAAACTTAGTGAGACTATCTCAAAATTTAAAAATAGGAAAAGATGAATGAGAACGTGGCTTAGTGGTAGCATACTTTCTTAGCATGCACAATGCCTTGGGCTCCATTCCCAGTATCACTACAAGTCACATACAGAAAGTTCAAAAACCCAAAGCCCAAAACAAAACAAAAATGTCATCGACTGGGCACTGGCAATACATGCTACCAGCTCTAGCAAAAGCTTGACTGCATGAGGGGAAAAAGTTATTATTTCTAGTAATATGAATTTTTACCATGATACTTTCTTTTCTTGTTTTTTTTTTTTGGTTTTTCAAGACAGGGTTTTTCTGTACTGTTTTGGAGGCTGTCCTGGAACTAGCTCTTGTAGACCATGCTGGCCTCTAACTCACAGAGATCTGCCTGCCTCTGCCTCCTGAGTGCTGGGATTAAAGTTGTGTGCCACCACACCTTGTTAATTTATTCCTAATTTCTTTGCCCAATAAATTAACTCTGATTTGCTTGTAGAACATGTACTTATACATACAATGTTGCCATATACAGCTGCCCTGATGGATTAATGGTGGATGCAAAAATAATAAGCCTGCCATAGAAATATTGAATTTTGATCTTTTTCTGGTTTAGTGATACATAGTGTATTGTTTTGCTAGGCTGGGTAGCAACAATAAAACCCATCTCTTCAACCAGTCATGATAATGAAGGATTCTCTCTAGACAGTGTTCTCTGTTGATAAGTTATGCTGCTTGTTAGGGTAGGTGTATTGAACACACTTTCAACTTAATGATATTTTCAATTTATAGAGTGGGTTTCTGGGTTCGTAATCCCATCTTAAATCAAAAAGCATCTGTATACATTCTAATGAAAATTATTCATTTTCACTAACATTACTTAGCTTTGGCTGTTTCTTGCTGTTGACAATGCAATTGTTAAATGCTAGGTTCCTGGAATGGCATGAGAATTGCTAGACAAGGACTAATACTTGGCAAGAAGCGCATTAGCTTCTTTTGTTTTTGAGACAGAGTTTCATTTTGTAATCAAGTTGCCATTGAGCTCTCCATCTTCCTGTCTCAACTTCCATGCTTTCCTGTTGCCAGAATTACATGTGTGGGCCACCGTGCCAGGCTCTTGGCTTCAATTTTGCATGTTCATAAATCCAATATTCCAAATGCTTCCATGTTGATTGATGTTAGTAATGCAGATACACATCAAGGATGTTAAAAAAGATTGTTGTGTAAACCAGAATACCAAATTATTAATTTACAAAGACAAACATTACCAAATGGCCAGGCAGATTTTATTTGAAAATATCAAATTGTTAAACGAAAATAGTTGGTACTATAGAATCAAGACCAGGTAGGCATATTAATCACCAATTATTCACAAACAATTGAGCAATTTAAATGCATAGCACATTTGTTTGGAATACATTAATGATTCACCTCCCCATTGAGGACTAGAATTTTTGTCCCTAGAGAGACTGCTATTTTTGTCTTACAGGTCAAGGTTCATGTGTCTCATTAAGTAGTGCCTGTTCAGTCTTTAATCCCCATCATACTTCCTTTTTAAAAAAACCTTTCTTTTGAAGCATAATTTTGTTTTCTAAAAAAAAAAGACTTGTTTAAAAAAATTATATAAAGCTGAGTGTGGTGGCTCATACCTTTAATCCCAGTACTAGGGAGGCAGAGGCAGGTGGATATCTTAATTTGAGGCCAACCTGATCAACATAAGGAGCTCCAGGCCAGCTGGGGATATACAGTGATCTCCTATCTCAAAAGGAAATCTCACACACAGAAGCAAAATGTATTTCTTCTTCTTTTTCTTCTAAAATTCCTTCTCTCTTATATTCTATCCTGACCAGTGTCCCCCAGCCCTCTCTCCTCCCAGCTCCCTGTCTCCTCCCAGCACCCCCCTCCTCCAGATCCACTCTTCTTCCTATTTCCCTTCAGAAAATAGCAGACCTCCCAGGGATATCAAACAAACATGGCATAACACATTACCACATGACCAGGCAAAAACCCTCATATCAAGTCTATACTAGGCAACCCAGTAGGAGTAAAAGGGTCCCCCAAACAGGAAAAAGAGTCAGAGATAGGCCCTGGTCCCACTGTTAGGAGTTCTGCAAGAACACCAAGCTACACAGCCATAACATATATGTAGAGGACCTAGGTCAGATCTATACAGACTCCCTGGTTGTCACTTTAGTCTCTATGAGCCCCTATGAGCCCTGGTTAGTTGATTCTGTGAGACTGTGTCTTGAGGTGTCTTGGTCTCTCTGGCTCCTACAATCTTTCCTCCCTCTCTTCCACAGGATTCCCTAAGCTCTGCCCATTTTGGGCTGTGTTTCCATCAGTTGTGGATGAAGCCTCTCTGATGATGATTATGCTAGGCTCCCATTTAGCAGAGTATAGCAGAATATCATTAAAAATCAGCAAAATGGATTTTTTATCTGTTCATTTAGATTATGACTATTATATTACTGGCCCTTTATTATTACCGGTCTTTTTAGTCTTTAAAGAAATTACCTTATTTTTAAATTTGTTGTTTTTTTTGAGATGAGGTCTCAAGCCTCCTCCAATCCTTCAAGTGCTGTGATTACAGCACTTGTTAACCATGCCTGACAGGAAATTGCACTTTTTGTTTTTTGAGACAGGGTTTCTCTGTGTAACCCTGGCTGTCTGAGAACTAGTTCTGTAGACAAGGCTGGCCTAGAAGTCAGAGATCTACCTATCTCTGCCTCCCAAGTGCTGGGATTAAGGGCATGGACCACCATGTCTGCTACACTCTATTTATAGATCAGTTTCTAAGTATTAGAGTGAAGCAGGGGATAGCACCCTGGTGACTTATTTGATAATTTTATGAGCGCACTTCACTGTCTAATGATTAGGACTTCCACATTAAAAAAATAGGTTGTTCAACTGACAGCCTCCAAAACAATACAGAGAAACCCTGTCTCATAAAACCAAAAAAATAAAAAATAAAAAAAAAATAGGTTGTTCTACACAAGTCTTTAATCCCAGCACTGGGAAGACACAGTCAGGCAGATCTCTGTGAGTCTGAGGCCAGTATGGTCCACAGGGCAAATTACAGGAGAGTCAGGGACACACTGAGAAACTCTATGTTGAAAAAAACAAAAAAGAAAAAAATTGCTCAATTAAATTCAGATAAACAAGCAGTTTTTAGCTTAAATGTGTTCAAAACGTAGATGAGATATACTTGCATTGAAAGATGTTCACTGTTTGAAATTCAAATTTAACTGGGTGTCTTGCAATTTTATTTGCTGAACCCGACAACTTTGTAATTATTTTAACATGAAGCTATGAGGCTTGCCTAGGTTTCTGCTGCTTGGTAAGTACTAATTTACTAGGTAGCCTCAGAAAGGAAACAAAAACGAATGTCATTACAAAGTATCTGGTACAAAAGCAGTTAGCAACAAAAAGACGGAAGAATCTTGACCCTTTGAGGAACCCGTAGCTGACTCTACTGCCATAAATGCTGCTTTGATTGATTCCCGCCCTCCTCCATTCTTCTCTTCCAGCAACCAGAAAGAATTGCTTGATCACTTCTTCCTTCTGAAGTCCCGCCCTTTTGGCTGTCCCCAATGGAGAGTAAGCTGTTACTCAAAAGGAGGCGACAAAAGCGTCAACGTGGAGTTGAGAGGAGCGGAAGTAGTCAGATTTCGCCGAGGGCCGTAAAGCGGATAGTGTTTTCGCCTTCCGGATAACGACAGCAGATCCGACTGTCAGTACCGGCTTTCCTCGTGCCGGACCCTTCCTAATTCAATTTCCTTCCCATTCCGGGCCCTTCCCTATCGTCGCCCCGTTCACCTTGGATCATGTTCAAGAAGTAAGGACACGTGTGGCCTCCATCGGCTGCTCACAAAGGCGGTGGGGGTGGGGGTGGGGAAGAGGGCGAGAGCAAAGGTCCTCTTTCTCTCTCCCCCGCCCCTACCATCCTGAATTCCTATTTTTTAAATATATATAGTACTATGCTCTCACTCAAGACTTGGAACACTTCTTTAAGCTTTTCATCTCTAGTCTTCGATCGGGGTCTGCTCCCATTTTTTTTTCTCCTTAACCCTGTTC